>NC_044549.1:30791797-31991797 GCF_007565055.1 Rhinopithecus roxellana | reverse complement strand
GTATCAAGGAGCAACAGAAACATCAGGACCTCTGTTTTGAATATGTTAAGTTGTAAATACCTATTAAACTACTACACAGAGTTAATGATCATTAATAGGCAACTGGACACACAAGTCAGGAGTACTTAACACTGAACTCAGAATGATAAGAGTATAAATTTAGGATATCATTAATTAAATCAGTACATACAAAAGCGTCCAAAATGAGTCTGGATATTTATTGATTTATTTTTAATTTATTATTTTTTTTGAGACAGTTTCGCTCTGTCATGCATGTACGATCTGGGCTCCGTGCAACCTCTGCCTCCCGGGTTCAAGCGATTCTCCTGCCTTAGACTCCTGAGTAGCGGGGATCACAGGTGCATACCACCATGCTGGCTAATTTTTGTATTTTCAGTAGAGACAGGGTTTCACCGTGGTGGCCAGGCTGATCTCAAGCTCCTGACCTCAGGTGATCCGCCTGCCTCGGCCTCCCAAAATGCTGGAATTATAGGTGTGAGCCAACACGCCCAGCCAAGCCTTGATATTTAAATGATTACATAGACATATTGAGTCTAAGGTTTACAAGTAATAACCCACACCAAATTGTACAACAGAAACACAAAATAAACAGTCCTTAAGTATATTTTAACTACGCATTTCCCTGGCTTATTCTCTAATTAAAGAGAGAGAGAGTAATAAACTAATATGTAACCTCATTCAGATTTCCAGCCAGGCACAGTAGCTCACACTTGTAATCCCAGCACTTTAGGAGGTAGAGGTGGGCAGATCACTCGAGCTCAGAAGTTCAAGACCAGCCTGGACAACACAGACAGACCACCCCCGTCTCTACAAAAAATACAAATATTAGCTGGGCATAGTGGTGCCCAGCTGAGACCTGTAGTCTCAGCTACTGGAGGCTGAGGTGAAGGATTGCTTGAGCCTGGGAGGCAGAGGTTGCAGTGAGCTGAGGTCACACCACTGCACTCACTCCAGTCTGGGTGACAGAGCGAGACCATGCCTCAAAAAAAAAAAAAAAAAAAAAAAAAAATATATATATATATATATATATATATTTCCACCAAAGCACTGATAACTGCAGAAAGGGTTAGGGATGTATACAGTTCTAAGCTTCTTGCTAGAGTCACGCAAAAAAAAAAAAAAGTTTGCACCTCTATAATGTGCCAGGCACAATGCTCACTGCTGAGTATACAGTCATGAATAAAGCAAGCACAAATTGCTGAATTGTGAAGATAAATAATAAGCAAGGAAATGAGCAAACAACTAAAAACTGTGGTGAGTACCGTAAGACAATAATACATTAATACATGGTACTCTTCTTAGACTGATCACACAAGGATGGAGAATATAACAATTAAGCAAGCACAAAATTTCGCCAAAACCTCTAATTTATCTAGTTTTAGATTTGAACAAAGGTAAAACCCTTAACTATTTATTCCATAATTACCACACAAACCTGCGTTTCTTAGGTTCTCTTCCTTTTCCCTCTTAATTTTCCATTTGTTAGACAGGAAGATGGCTACATTCTTATAATCAGTAAGGAGATGCTCAAAATATTTTATTGAATTTTTATAAATAAGCATTCAATTGATAATTTATTACGTGCAGTCACAACCAGGAAAAGATGTATTTTTAGCTATTTTATGAATGCCAAAATTTATACTCAGCCAAATTAACAAAAATATTCACAGTGACACCAACAGAATGTGAAAAATCTAAGCTGTCAGTGGTTGAAGGACAAAAAAAAACATCATACATTTTATTTCATTAACACATTTTAAGTAGCATTCCTATTTCACCTCTTGGTAACACAATATGGTATAGTCCCTTATTAAGTGGGAAACAATGTTATTTAACAAGCCAAGTCGTCAAATTTAATATTCCATTTTATTAAACAACTGTGTACAAAGTGGGCATTAAAGCAAAAGCAAAAAAAATCACTATTTGTTCTTAGTGCAAAGATAAAATAATCTAGAAAGTCATACTATATATTAGAGAAATAGTACTGTTGAACTGAAAAATTAACTATATGTACAGGCATCAAAATGTATATAAACTTGTTGCATAGACACTTTGACATTTTAATAAGGGATGCCACATTACATACCTATCTCAGTATAGGGCTATTTTATCATATTCCTTTTAGATTATTTGCAAAAACTTCACTCTGAGGAACCGTTATCTTTACAAGTATAAATTATTGTGGTATATTGTTATTATGTTTATTCAGAAATATTTTAAATAACTCATTTTGCAAGCAGATAGTAACTTACCTGAAATGTAGATGACTTTTTGGTCACTTCTTTCACCAAGGGAATTGGTCACTTTACAGATATAAACACCAGAATAGTTGAAAGTCAATGGATGGACAAAATGAAGAGTATTGTCTGAAGCCAATAAACCATCAGGCCATTGTCCATCCAACCTAGATTTTAAAATGCATAAAATTATTTTAAATATCTTCAGACTATATTTATTGACAGCTAGTTAAAATGAGACATTATATGTTTGAGATACTAGTCAAAATAAAAAAGCATCTTTTAGACAAAATTCAGTATGAAAGTATAAAAAAAGTAACAAATTTTCATTTTAATAAAGATGAACTAATAAAGGCCATTAAGAACACCCCTTCTTCCAAAATAGCAGTCCATGTAAGAGTGGCTCTGCCAACATAATAAAACAGCAGAAAAGCAGAGAAAAAATATAATTAAAGAAGTTTTATTCAGAAAACTGGAAGTTAGAAAAATATACTATTTGAAGACATACATACAGTATCAAGTAAATTAAAATTCTCATTGAATCAGAGATCTATTCATGACATATCTACAATTTTCTTCATGCAAAGTCATCCTACTTCAATATGTAATGTTTTAGCGCCCTCTATAACACATTTATAGAGCATCATTTAATGCTAATGCAAACAGACACTGTGCTCCATCCAAAGATAGTTTCTAAAGCAGCAAAATGGGTCTTCTTATAAAACAATTTCATGTGTAAGGTGGGCATCTGTGACAATAAAAACCAAGACACCATGTGGTATCAATAATAAGTCTTTTAAACAGTATTTACACTAATTTGGCTAAGAGGTCCTATACCTAGTATACACATTGCTCTAAACCATGTAGAGTCCCACCATGAGAACTCTAAAGCCATTCACTGTAATGGAACTAAGCACACTGCTAAAAATCACTTTTCTAACCTGAGGATACAAAAAAAAAAAAATTACAAATAAGTGTTTTTAAAGCTTAAAGTGTTTTTTTTTTGTTGTTGCTGTTTTTGTTTTTTATTAAAGTAAGAGGATAAGGCCGGGCACAGTGGCTCACACCTGTAATCCCAGCACTTTGGGAGGCCGAAGCAAGCACATCACTTGAGGTCAGGAGTTCGAGACCAGCCTGGCCACCATGGTGAAACGCTGTCTCTAATAAAAATACAAAAATTAGTTCGATATGGTGGCGGGTGCCTGTAATCCCAGCTACTTGGGATGCTGAGGCAGGAGAATCACTTGAACCCAGGAAGGAGAGGTTGCAGTGAGGCAAGATGGCACCACTGCACTCTAGCGTGGGTGACAGAGCCTCTGTCTCCAAAAAAAAAAAAGAAGAAGATTAAAAAGTCAAGTAAACCTAGGTCTCAACTACTACAGTTTAGGCTAAGTAGATTTTCAAAAAGTTTATTCACTTATTCCTTCATTCAATTACTAGGAGCCCACTATTTGCCATACTCTGCTTTGCTGGTGGTGCTGAGATACAGAAGTAAATAAAACATAGTCTCTATTTTCAATTAGGTAAGTACATAGAAGATTAACAAATTATTACACAGGGAATAAGAACAATAATAAAAAGGTGGAAAGAAGCAAATCAACACTGAAGAATAGATGGAATAATTTTGTTTTGCAATCTCAAGTGCAGTGAGTGGTAAAATAATCTGTAAAATCTTTTGGAGTTGACAGTACTTTAATTCAGCACTGAAGAATAAAGATAATATGCTTACATGGCTTAAGAAACAAAAATAAAAGCACCCAACCTTTTCCTTTAGAAGGCTTTGGAAAGAAAATTTTTGCAAGTATTGTCTTTCAAAAGGTAAACTCTTTCTACAAGGATAACAATGAAAATAAATTATATATGTCTTAACAATTACCTTTGTACTTTGGGCTCGAAGTTTTAATCCCTTTAATTCTCTGAGAAATTGTAAAATTACTTAGAGTTAGAAATATCTAAATATCACATTAAACCTACAACAAAAGCATATTCTATGCCTTTGTGTCTAGGTTACATGACTTATATTCATTGTCTGTACCTCACAAAAACTCTACGAAGTAGTTATTGGCAAGGAAATTTAGGATTAGAGGGGTTAAATGACTTACTCAAAAAAGACATATAGAAGTTAAGACACTGGGATGAGAATCCAGAATTGTATGCCTTTTAGAAATACTCTATCAAATAAAAATCTTAACTAATGATTGCTTCCCATTTTTTAAAATGTAAATGAAAATTTTTCTCTACCTTTAAAATAGTATCTATGCTTAAAAGACAACTGATTGACCAGATATAGTGCTTCCTAACTCCCATAAAATCCCACCAGAAAGAGTACAGAAATTAAAAAGTTATTAAAAACCTTAGAGGAGAAAACAGGAGGCAGAATTCAACAGACAAGATGTTCCAACAAACTTTTAGAAGACAGAAAATAGATTTAAAAAACAATATATGCCTTAGGTCAGTGTTTCTCAACCCAGGGATGCTTCAAAACATCCTACAATTCACAGGACTGCCCACTACAAAAAATAATTTCGGCCTAAAATATCAGTAGTCCCAAAGTTGAAAAGTTGTACTTTAGGGTGAAGGGTTGCTTATGAAAAGCACATGGATGAGAAAGCAGCCAATTTGGTCCAAAGAATCAAACAAAAATTTTGGAGTTCAACTCAGTGTACCTCAGAAAACTAGAAGGAGGCCAAGAGCAAGTTAAAAGATAACACCACAAAACAACAGATTCCTCCCGACTCTGTACAAATACCAGACATTTATCTCTCGGGCAAAAAAATGGAGGCTAATTCTAGAAATAAACTGAATGGTCACGAAATAAACACTTCCACTCTTCTATTAGTGATATCTGGAGTCTCCCCAGGAAAATAATCACATCTCTACCTGATCACTCTAAGTGGAATCTAATGAGCAATCCCCACTACAGAGAGAGCATCCACTAAGCATTTTATTTTAACGCCTCACTGTGAAAGACTAAAACAACCAACAAGATTAAGAAATATCTGCATAACGAAAGATCAAACCAAAAAAACAAAAGAACTTAGAGGGAAAAGAGACAGTATGTAGAAAGCAGAAAAAAACTCTCTGGGGAAGAAGTAACTCCAGTATCCCTGGGAAGAAACAAGAAAGATACTACACTCATAAAATAAGAAAAGTGTGCTATGAAAATAACGTATTTTTTTTTTTTTTTTTTTTTTTTTTTGAGACGGAGTCTCGCTCTGTCGCCCAGGCTGGAGTGCAGTGGCCGGATCTCAGCTCACTGCAAGCTCCGCCTCCTGGGTTCACGCCATTCTCCTGCCTCAGCCTCCCGAGTAGCTGGGACTACAGGCGCCCGCCAGGTCGCCCGGCTAGCTTTTTGTATTTTTAGTAGAGACGGGGTTTCACCATGTTAGCCAGGATGGTCTTGATCTCCTGACCTCGTGATCCGCCCGTCTCGGCCTCCCAAAGTGCTGGGATTACAGGCTTGAGCCACCGCGCCCGGCTGAAAATAACGTATTTTTATAGTTGGCCTATTTTCAGTTTATAAGAGCATCTTCTCCTTCTCTAAAGAATATTCAATGAGAAGATGCTCCGTCTCATGAGAAGATGCTCTTAAAAACTGAAAACAGGCCAAAAATTTTTTTTATATCATTAAGTCAATGGAAAATTTTTTTAAAAATCAAGAAAACCTTCTAGGAAGAATAAGACCATCTGAAAATATAAAAGTAAGGATATTTATTATATAATAAATAGGAGTTCCAAAAAGAATGAACAGGAATAAAAAAGAGGGAAATGACCAAAAAATAAGAAATTATTCAAGTTGACAGATACATCTGGAGATAAAAATAGGCCCTAAATACTGACAAAATATGAATAAAAGCCTTGGTATAACAGTTTGAAATTTCAGAGAAAGAAAATTATGCACATAGTAACTACACAAGTAAAAAGAGGCAAATATTAGCCATTGGGAAAACAAATGGCTATAGACAAGAGAAAACAGAAGTCTGGTATACTTCTTAGCTCTTAGTAACATTTACCTGTCCTAGAGAAGCAAACAGTGATTGCTGAGTTTAACTAAAAATCGCTAAAATTTCATTTGGACTATGAAAGGTAGGAATGTGTGTATATGGGTGTGTTTGTAAATGAAGAAGTAGACATAAAATTATAATTATTTATCTAAGAAGTCAACAATGTTAAAAACTATTAAGTTGTAGCACCCTAAGACCTCTGACTGCAACTAACCAAAAGAAACTGCTAAAATTGCTTAAGCAGCCTCAAAAGATCAGAACTGAGGGGGTAGGAAGGTGGGGACAGGTAGGGCAGGATAAGACAGAAAATTTAATTAAAATTTTCATTTTCTGCTATTACTATAATCATGTATTATATAGATAAAAACAATTTTTAATGGGGATTTAAGAAGGTTTCACTTTTAGATAATTTCTCTTTCAAAGTATATAACATTACCTGCTCCACACAGATTTGAAGGGTGGTGGATTTGCATCAGCATTACATTTGAGATTAACACCTTTTCTTCCTACAAACCAATTTCCATCATACCCTGTTACCGAAACTTCAGGAGCATCTATAAAACAAATGCATGACAGGACAGATTACCATTTGTTAATGATAAATGCAACATACATGATAAAATATTAACATAACAGACAAAGCCTTAGAAGAACAGGAATCATTTTTCCTCAGTCTCAACATGTATAATCAATACGGAAGACACTACTCCGTAAATATTGGCTGAAAGAATAAAATGAAGAATGAGTACCCCCCAAAAATTGCAATTATACTACATACAGTTTGAGTAATTAGAAATGCTAAATGTTAAGGAATATTCATAAACCTGTAATCACCAAAAGCAAAATGAAAGTATCCTATTAAGCAAGACGTAGAGATACAGGAACAAAGCAAATATGTTATAGTATTTAATTAAATAAGACATGGCATTTAAGTACCATGTAGTACCAAGTCACCATATAAAACAGTCTTTAAAGAGATATTTAATCTAAAAGGAAATATCTTCTAAGAGATATGAGGTCAATTGCAGAGATTAGATTCCCTATGTTACAATTAATTAATATATTGGGGTCATGTAGAGATGTGACACAGGCTTTCTATGACCACATACTTACAACTGAAGTAAATTAGCTAGGGACTCAAATGTACTAAAACATAAACTTATCCATTTCACGTACCCAAAAGTCTTTTAGCATATGTGCCACATAATTAGTTGAATCCATATCTACCAGCAATATAAATACATACTTCCAAACTATTAAGTCCAAACCTATCATTCATTCAACCATCATTTTGTTTGGCTCCTAATGAGTGTGAGGCATAGTACTTAGAAATAATACACTGTTTTGGCCAGGCACGGTGGCTCACGCCTGTAATCCTAGCACTTTGGGAGGCCAAGGCGGGCAAATCATGAGGTCAGGAGATCAAGACCATCCTGGCTAACACAGTGAAACCCCGTCTCTACTGAAAAATACAAAAAAAAAAAAAAAAAAAAATTAGCCAGGCGTGATGGTGGGTGCCTGTAGCCCCAGCTACTCGGGAGGCTGAGGCAGGAGAATGGTGTGAACCTGGGAGGCAGAGCTTGCCGTGAGCCAAGTTCATACCACTGCACTACACTGTTTTAGGTGTTTGGTATACACACAGACTTTATATACATACAATTTACATTCTAATAGTAATAGGGAAGATGACACTTAAAAATACTTAACTAAAATCCCTTATGAGGGCCAGGAAGAAAAGAATAGGATGCTAAGAGAGAATATAAAAAGAAAGGCCTAATTTAGGTTGGGGATGGGGTTGGAGGTGATAAAAGGCTTCCCCAAGGAAGTGTTAAATTATGTATGATGCAGAGACTCTCTAGTTTTCTGTGAGCTACATAGAAAACTAAGTTAGCAGCATATGATCTCATGAGAAGCTAGAGAGAGACCAGATCAGTATTTACCTCTGCCAGGGAAGACTGTCCTACTGGAAAGCAAAGTTTACAAAAGAGTTGTAAAAAACTGAACTTTTAATAAGGTATAATTATCTTAGAAATTTAAAAAAAGAAACAGCAAAGATTAACAAACATTTTTGTAACTTAAAAGTGGTACTAAAAAATGTTGCTGAAAGAACAGTCCATATATCTGTGAGTTTAGGCATTAAAGTATCCCAAAAGGATACCTCTAAATATTGAGGCATAAATTTGTCATATAAGACAATATTTAAGTTTGTTTACATGTTCTATAGGTCTCCAATTTACAAAAGGAAAAATATCATGACTATTCTAAGAACATTTTAGGAGTAAGCCAATAAATCAAAACCATATTATAAACACTTACATTAGAAGAAATATTTTATATATCTAAGATTTCATTCAAGCAAACAAAAAACTACAAATTGAAAATATCAGTCATTATTAGACACTGGAAAGGTAAACATATATGCATATGCAAAATACATTAACTTCCAATCGGGATCTGAATTTTATGAGAAAAAGAAAAAAGTTAAGACTCTGTAAAAGCAAGGTAGGAAAAGGAAAAAGAAAAATTTCAACAGAATTCTCCAGAGAATTAGGAAAAGCTGGTATTAGCATTTAAGAATGCAATGGCAGTAACAGTTTTTGAACGACAGCTTTTCAAGTTAACCCTATAAAGGCTGAAAAAGATCCTGAGAATTAGCTTTAAAAAACATTACACCAAGTGTAATGAATATGTGTAACTTAAAACTCCATGCATGTCATATCAAAAAGCAAATAAGTAGCAACAACAAAAAATAGAATTCCCTCAAAAACACCTAAATTTATAATTTGTACATGGATAGAAGTAAAAGCAGAACCTAAATACTTTTCCTAATGTTATCTCTAATCTGCCTAATTTTCATTATCTTTGCTATAAACTATCCACAGCCATCACCTTTTCTACTACTCGAAATTTTTAAATGGTATACAAATCATAAAGAATGTATTAAAAACTAAGAAACTTTATTCAAAGGGAAAAGTAGATACAAAAGAATATATAAACACATACACAGGAAAGTATACCTTAACAAAAATATACAAGTAACAAGTGGCTCAGCTTTGACTGTATCTACAATGGTCATTATCCAATGATGTATTTAAAATATTGTTTTTTAATCTAAGAAAATTCTTATAACATGATCAATGAGACAAGATTAGAAATAATATTGAAAAATACAGATTTTCAAACTAATTAATATGCATATAGGGAAGTCAAAGAAAACAAGGCCAGGTGTGGTGGCTCAGGACTGTATTCCCAGCACTGTGGGAGACCGAGGCGGGAGGATCACAAGGTCAGGAGATGGAGACCAGCCTGGCCAACATGGTGAAACCCCATCTGTACTAAAAATACAAAAATTAGCTGGGCATGGTGGTGCACGCTTGTAATCCCAGCTACTTGGGAGGCTGAGGCAGGAGAATCACTTAACCCAGGAGGCGGAAGTTGCAGTGAGCAGAGATCGTGCCACTGCACTCCAGGCTGGCAGCAGAGGAAGACTCCATCTCAAAAACAGTAACAAGAAAGTAGATGGGCAGCATCAGTGAAACTGAATAACAGCTCAATTAATTAGAATGCAGAAGTTGTTTGTTCTTCAGCACTGTACATTTTGAGGTACAAGTTGCCATAACTCCCTAAGTCGAGCCTACTTTTAAGATCTTAAAAGGAAATGGTTACATTATAATTTTAAGTTGGAGAGCAACTTTAAAGTCATCTGTTCATCTTTACAAAAGTGATTAAAAATGTTTTGGTTAAATGAAATTTTCCATGAAAACACAAACAAAATTAAAAGAAAAACAAAAATAAACAAGGGAAAGCTATTAAATATTCAAACTAAAAATAGTTTGATAAACATACTGACAAATATTAAAAAAGCAAATGTTACATTTACTTACACTGTATGTCTAATATGAAAGAGTATCGGATGTCCTTTTCCAAGGCTGGATGTTTTACAACGCAAGTAATTCGCCTTCCTCTAGCGAATCTGGTTGGAAATAGCTTGTACTGGCTGATAATCGTTGCCGTTTCATTTGGAAAAGAAGTTGTAGTGGATTCCATTTCACCAAGATCACCTTCCCAGTCAATATGTGCAACAGGTTTTCCAGTGGCTGCGATACAAATGGCTGCTACTGTTTCATTTCCTCCATCAATTAAAGAATCTGGCCCTTTTATCAGGCTCACAGTGGGTTCAACTGTTTAAATATTTTTTAAAAAATTAGTTACATTCAAACAAGAATATGTTTATATCTTTGCAAGTCACATCTAAACATATTTCACAAGCTTAAGGACAACTGCATATAAAATCTACACACATTTTTTAGGTAATGCCATCGTCAATCACATTCTTGGAAAAACTAAAGATCATAAGCCAGGACAAATGAGACCAAGAATTCATACCACCACTACAAAGATGGCTCTACCTGATAAAGATATACATTCCTTTAGGGAACGATGCATTCCTTCCAACTTAACATATACAAAAAATTTCTGTGAACTAGATCACAATTCCCTTTATGAGATTAAAGGTATTATTTATCTGCAAGATAAGTTTTATACATATATAAAAAAATATATATATAGCTTCATTTTGCAGCAAAAAAATTTTAAAGCAAACACTTTTAAAAGTAAGTTATGATTTTGACTTACTGTTAAAATGTTATGAAAAAAAAAAGTTCCTCTCAACATACGCTTTGGAGATGAAATGTTTTTCTTGGCCCAATAAGTGACTCAATAATTTCATTTAAAACACTGCCTTTTGAACTTTCAACCTTTAACTCCTCATATATCCAAAAGAACCAATTAAGGTTGCTGAATGTGTTCAATTACTTTTATTTACAACATATACTTCAAGGTCATCCTAACAGGTACCATCACTAATAGTTAAGTTTATTGGAATGGACATACCACCTATCTTCTTCCAATATAAGAAAGTTCCTCAGCAGGGTAAAGTAACAATGTTAGAACCTCTCAATCTACTCGACCCCCAACATCTCTTATCTTTTCACATTTTCCAGCAATTGTTATGTGCTTCTGTGTAAATTCCTCAGTACTGACTTCATAAATTTTGTGTCCAGTCTTCAGTTTACTGTGTGCATTGAGTTTTTATTTCAATGATTTTTTTTTTTTTCATTTCCAGGATTTCAAGTCGGTTCTTTCAATACCATCTGTTCTTGATGGTATTGAAAGAACCAAATTTTGTTTCACATTTTACTTTGAAACCTATTTTTACTTCACATTTTACTCTCATGGATATGATTATTTTCCTTATGTAGTTCCTTTCGTAAGATGCATTACTGTAAAATAACAAATGAAAAAGTACACGCAACACACGCAATGAACAATTTTAAACATCCATATAACCACCACACATCTTAACAAACATTATTACTGGAACCTCACAAGTCCCTCATATTCCTCTACTACATCTTAAAAACCTGCCTGCCTCAATGTGAAACTACTATATTGACTTTGGAGATCAACTGTTTATTTTTCATTATAGTTCTACAACCAACTCATGCAAATCTAAACAACACAGTTTAGCCTGTTTCTGAACTTTTTAAGAATGGAATTGGACCACATGTATTTTTGTACTTTTTCTTTGACTCAACTTTGTGTTCTGGAGATTCATTCATATTGGAACATTTGGCTTTAGCTTATTGTTTCTGGAATTCATTTTTTTACTTTTTTATTTTTAGACCATTTGGATTTATATACAATTGTATATATTATTAGTTTTAATTGCTTTATAGTTTATTAATGGACATGGAGTTCCTGTTTCATCTGAACAATTTTACAAGAAACATTTCCATTCATGTATCTTAGCATATTTGTGCACAAGTATATCTTCAGAATTGCTACTACTTATTTTCAACTTTATCAGATAATTTCAAAAACCTTTCCAAAGTACCAATTTCCTCCCAGTCTAGCACTCTTGCTGGTCCATATACTCACCAGTTGATATTGTCACCCAGCTGATATTGTCACAGACTTCTCAATGTTTGCAATCTGATAGGTATGTAATGGTATGCCACTGAGATTTTATGTTTAATATCTCAGATTATGAATGAGGTTGAAGATCTTTTCATATGTTTATGAGTCATTTGGAATCTTTTCTTCTGCAAAATGCCTATTATAGCCAGCTGTCTATTTTTTTCTTACTGGTGAGTAAAAGTTCTACATAGATTTGGGAAAACAGTCATTTGTGATTATACGTGGTGCAAATACTATATTCCTTAAATTTGGTTCTGCTACTACCACTCCATTGAAACTCTAATGTCATCAAAGACCCCTAATCTAAAACTCAACACTTTTATGTCTAGTCTCTTTAACTTTGTTGAATCTGATATTTGAGCACAGCTCTTCCCAAGCAGTTGAAAAGAATTAAATCCTAATGTGTTAAAGTATTTGTTGTAAGTAATGAAGTAATTCCTAAGTTATGCATTTAGAATGATACTAGCTACGTGCTGTCCTTAGGAGAAACTAAAAAATAGTCAAAACATTTTCTGTAGGGCTTATTTCTTACTGTGGAAATGGTTGCTAGAGTAATATTTCCTTAAAAACTTTCCTATCTTTTCTTCATATGATATTACTCTGCCTGAGTTCTTCTCATAACTCTCTCTGAGAACTCTTATTTTTTCTAACCTCTTCCTTTAAATAAATAATCAGTCCTGGGCCTGCAATTACTTTTGTATCTCACTTAAAAACTTTTATCTGATAGACTACTACCCAGATGATTCTGAACTTTCCCCAATTTTAATACAAGGCTTGACACCTCAGCTTCTAACTACCTACACCTGGTTATTTCCACCTATTAGCTCCTCAAACTCAAACTTAACACCAAAATCATTTTATCCTCCCAATCACCAACACCTGTTTTTCATTCATATGTGCCCATTTAACTAGCAGTAACATAATTTAATCACAAACTTTCAAAACCTATTACTGTTCAAACTTTCCTTACTTCTTATATCCAATCAGATACAAAATTCTGCTAATTATTCCTCTGTAACAGTTCTTGTCTGCATTCATGTGGCAGAAATTACAAAATTAATTGTAAATCTTCATGGTCTCACAGCTGAGATATTATGATTTAAGGACCTCTTCATTTCAAATGATCAAAAACACCAGACCCATCTTCCTAATCACAACTGTCATCACATTGCTCTCTAAATCAGGTCAGTCGTGAGTTAGGCGTTCCTCTATGTGATGTGATCAAAGCAGTGTTTCTCAAACTTCACTGTATATATAAGTCACTGGTGAATCTTGCTAAAATGCAGACTATCATTCAATAAGCCTAAGAGGGATCTGAAATTCTTTATTTTTAACAAGTTCTCAAGTGATGCCAATGCTGCTGGTCCATGAACTACATTTTAAATAGCAAGGGTCTGAGAATAGAAGACAGGTGAGAGGCAGTACAACTATTGAATACAAAGTATGAATTTCCAGTAACAGAGCTCAAATTCCCTGTTCTGGCATTCAAGTTACTTTAATGTGGTCCCACTCTATAATTCTAAAATTTAATTCTTGTACTTTATGTAAATCCTTTGAACAACGAATAAATTACTTATTCAGTGTTCCACTAACACAGGGCTCTCAACAGGCGGTGATTACCCACTAACTCCTGCTCCCCTCTTGAAGACACTTGGCAGTGTCTGGAGACATTATGAGTTTAACAACAAGGAATGCTATTGGCATTTACTGGCATAGTGTTTAGAGGCCACAGATGCTGTCTACAACGAATAGTACAGCTCACTACAACAAAGAATTCTGGCCCCAAATTTCAACAACACTGGGGTTAAGAAAATTTTCCCTTAATGTATAGTGGTCCCTTAGTATTCTGCAGTGGGATGAGGGTCGGTTCCAGCATCCCTGAGTATAAACAAATCCGTGCATACTTAAGTCCTGCAGTTAGCCCTACGGAACCCATGTACAGAAAGTCGGCCCTTCATATATGCAGGTTTCACATCCCACAAATACTCTATTTTCTACTTGCAGTTAGTTGAAAAAACATCCATGTATAAAGGGACCCACACAGCTCTAACCCATGATGTTCAAGGGTGAACTGCATATCGTTTTGTTTTCCCTGCCTTGGTTTACATACTATCACAATCCTAGAATACCATTTTCATATTCTTTCATTTTTGCCTACCCAAAACCTAATCACCACTGACTGACTCAACTACCTCTCCTACGAAATACTTCTTGACTACCAAGTTCACTAATCCATTCCTATATCCTACTCAAATAACACTGTATGACTGCTATATACTGGAAACTCTTATTGGTTTTAAGGACATAAAATTAAATTTTTAAATGCATAGTTACTCTCCAACCCTTGTTTGTTTATACTGCAGAAAACATTTATAATAGTGTGATAACTGCTACAAAAAGATATGTTCAACGTAACAATGACAGCCAAAAAAGCATCAGATTTGGAGAAAGGGGTCAAGAATGGCTACTAAAAGGATGTGATTTGATGAATAGTTACATGGAAGAAAGAAAGGCCAGAAAAAAAGGCAATCCAGGCAGAAAGAGATACACCCATAAAAACATAGGTCAAAAGAACTGCAAATAGTTTATGATGATGATAAGACTTGGGTTTTTGAAAAAACAGCAGCAAGGAGTAGAACAAATGAAGCAAGAGAAGTAGGTGTGGGCAAAATAATGACTAATCTTGTAACAAACAGCCTGGATTTTAAGCCAGTAAGTACTGTATTAATTTAGAGGGAACTACTACAATTTAAAGCAAAATGAAAAGTGATTTTATCCCCATGAGCTTGCTCTTTTCACATGCAAGGTCCTTTTTTTTCTTTTTTTCTTTTTGAGAGAGTCTCATTCTGTTGCCCAGGCTGGAAGTACAGTGGTGTAATCTCAGCTCACTGCAACTTCTGCCTCCCGGGTACAGGTGATTCTCAAGACCCAGCCACCCGACTAGCTGGGATTACAGGCATGCGCTACCATGCCTGGCTATGTTTTTGCATTTTTAGTAGAGATGGGGTTTTGCCATGTTGGCCAGGCTGGTCTTGTACTCCTGACCTCAAGTGATCCACCTGCCTCTGCCTCCCAAAGTGCTGGGATTACAGGAGTGAGCCATACTTGTGATCATAAACATACTTTATGTTACCTTTTTTACTGATGTCCTGCACGTGAGTTTTCAGATATTCACGCCTTGCCTTCCAATCAGAAAATTTCTCAAAAATATAAATCTCTTAAATGTAAGTTATATGTCCCCACAGCTCTTAGGGCAGTGTCTTAAATATATTAAGCCTCAGATATCTAATTTTATATTAAAATATCTCTCAACATGAAAAAATATGTAATAAATTTGGACAAAATTGCTGTCCTATACTTCAGAGACACTAATATTATGTCCTTAAACATTGGAGCTATTAACTTGTTTGGTTCTCCGGGAAGCAGACACTGTGTGTGATGTGAGAAGTACAAAAAGTTTATCAGGGAGTGATAACTGGGAGAAAAGAGAGAAGGAAGATTCAATTGAGTAAATGGAGCTACCAGTACCCTGACAAAGTCTCCATTCAGGCCAATGGGCATATTCCATTAAAGGAGTCCCACTTTGGGTAAAAATCTTCACACTAATATCCTGTTCAACCACTAGCCCCAAGAAGCGCTTACCCTTGGCTACCACTGCCTCACTCAGTCACTGGCCTGAGGTCACTCACAAAAAGAATAGCCCTGAAAACTGAAGTAATCTTAAAGGACCTAACAGCTGGAAGCTGTCAACTACCTACACTACTAGTAGCAGTCTGAATAAGAATCTAAGCAGTAGATCTTCATGTGAGCAGCCACCAGTTGCTATTGCTCCTCAATTTTCATTTCTATCATTTCAAAAGTACTTATCAGTATTTCCAAATTGGTTTACATTTCACTGCAAGTAGCTTAAGGTTAATGAGCTTTGTCAACATTTTACCATAAACTTTAACAGGTATCATAGGAAATAGTGGAATATCACTATTATGAGTGAAAGCACAATATTCAGATAGTTATGCAAATCTAAAATAGCAGGAATAACATTTGATATGAAAAATTAAAACATGAGGTGTCAATGGCTCCTAGATGCAAAACTCAATTTTTTAAAAATGAAAAAAGTTAAGATGGTAATTTAATTAAAGGCTGAAAATTTGAGGAGAGATAATGAAAATAAAGATGTTACAGAAACTCAGAACTTAGATTATAATTAAAACTCATCACTATCTTTCATAGACACTAGCTAAAACTATGCAGCATTACATAGATAAGTAGGTATATACAGACAAGATTTTATTTAAAGGAAACCAATAATCATAAATTTTAAGGATCTTGAAAAATCATATTTGAATTATTTTACTTTAAAACTAAAGTTAAATCAAATTTCAACCATTTTAATTTCTTAAAAATATTTTTATTATAATCTTCACCAGTATCACCAGAATACATAATTCAAGCATACCCACCTAACACAGTTACGGTTGTAGAGGACTGGGCATTTCCAAGCGGGAATGTAACAGCTTTGCAGATGTATTTTCCAGAATCAGAGAATCCTATGTTATGCAGAGTAATTGTTGCATCATTAAGTGAGTAATTTTTAAACAAGACTCTTCCCTGATATTCTCCTTGAACAGAGAATCCATATTGGGGATGGTGAACTGCAACAGTCTGTGAACTTTTGCCATGTATCTTCTCCCATGAAATCTGCGTTATGGTTTCATTTACTTCAATTAAACACTTTAATGAAACATTCTTTCCCCATACTGCTGTGACATGTGGCTCCACAATAATTGGTCCAGCTAAGGCACCTACAGAGGGAAAAAAAACTATTACAATTCTTAAAATAGAAAAAAGCTGTCAACACTCTCCTCCCTTCCTGATCCCCTCTGTAACTATCTCTAGCTGCACACACACACACACACACACACACAGACACACACACACACATGCACTCACATGCACCACACACAAAACTTAAAACAAACAAAAAGAAATGAACCAGGTGTTTTCTGGGCTTGATATGAGATCCAAATGTGACTATGAAATAAATTAACAATACGTTATCAAATAAATTAACAATACACTATCAAATAAATTAACAATAGCAATATGTGTTGCAGTGAAAAAAAGCACTAGATTAGGACAGAGTTGACCTGGAAGCATGATCCTTCCCCAGTTAAGCCTTCACATGAGTTCCCAGCTCTGGCTGACACTTTGACTGCAGCCTTGAGAGAGAGACTGAGGTAGAAGATTGAGTTACGTCATGCCTGGATTCCTGGCACACAGAAACTGACAGATAATACATGGATATTGTTTTAAAGCCACTATGTTTTGGGGTAAATTTTTTACACAGCAATAGATAACTTATGCATGTAGGATCTCCCAAACCAAATAAAAGACTAAAGTATCTTTTTTGGAGGATCCCTATATCAAGTATCTCTACTGAAAAGTCATTAAAGACAGATCAATTGCCAGAAAATATTAATGAAGAAACGTTTATATAAACGTAAAATAATTTTGTTTTTTCCATTTTAGGGTTAAGAAAAAAAATTTCACAAGCAAAAGTTAAAAATGACATCAAACTTCTTCCATATAATATATATTTCCTTCCCAAAAGCAATAGAGCAAAACTTATGTTTTGAGGGAAATAAAACTAACATTCATGACTACTATAGTCAAGCAAGATGCTGCTCATTGATAAGTATATTAGAATATGTATAACAAGTCCTTGGAGGTCTACCACTCACATATGTGCCCTAACAAAATAAAAGAACAAATACACAAACCAAGAAGTAAACCAAAATAAACACTCAAAAATGGAAATTGTATAAACAATACCTTTAAAAGTTACATCTAATTAATATTTTTAAATGAATACTGAAACGCAGAAGGGTACCACTAGATAAGAAAAATGCATTTAAACATGTTCAAACACATCCAAATGTTTTTAAAAAAAACTTCATGCAATATTATTTCCATGACTCTTTTTTAGAGGAAAAAACAAAAACAAAAAAGTAAATTAGAAGGCAAATTTTATCACCTAAGAGATGACTGAGGATATTACAAAAAGGGACTGACATTGACACTGACTACACTTAACAGCTACAAATTTAAAAGTTTCAGTTTTTTAACCATTGCTTCAAAAAAGTATCAGGCCCTGAAAATTTACTATCATGTTCTATAATGCTAGAGTACAGATAATTACTAAGATTTTAAAATTAATCCAAGATACATGAAATGTGAAAGTATTCTAATGTAGTTTAGCAATCTATCACAAGCTTGGTATTTTACAAACAAATAAAAAAGTAGTCTCATGAATATTAATAAAAAATGTCATTTATTATGAAATAATAGCTCTGTATTTAGGAAAACTACACAGCCGAGTAGGACTATTCTAAGAACAAAAGGACATTTTTAGACTACTCATCACATTAAAAGCTCACGACTCTCTTATTTGATATTACAAAGGTATTTAATAAAACATTTACTATCTGATTTTAAAAAGAAAATCTAACTAAGAAAAGGACTCTGAAGTAGATTCTTTTCAAATCAGCAGCCATTATCAGCACTGAAGAGAAAGAGGCATGGCTATTAAAAAAAGATCAAGACAAGATGGTGCACTATCATTACCATTGTTCAACTGAGACTGGAAATTCAATCCAGTGTAATAAGAAAAAGGAAACGATAAATATTAGGAAGGAACAGAAAGAATTATTATTTGAAAAATCTATTACCTGAAAAATCCAAGAAGATGAAATGAAATGAAAGGCTACTAGAACCAATAATGTGGTTGCTTATAAACATATGCAAAATGTCTATGAAGTATATAATCAGTATGTTATAAAGGGTGACATCTTTACACATTTATTGCAGAAAAGGGTTTAATTTGTAAACATTAATATTTAAAACATTCATGAATAAAATTGTAAAAAACTTATAAACCTGACTTGAAAAAATAGCAGCTATGCCATATTCCTAGGTAGGAAAACTTATTTACACGTCAATTCTCCCCATATTAATACACAAATGCAATACAATTATAGTGAAAACCCTGATAAAAATTTTTAAAAAACAGGGTAGAAATAACTGCCAAAAATATTTCAAAACACTAACAGACTACTGAAGAGGGAAAATATTAAAGTAAAATTAATAAAAATTTGGTATTAGTAACATAAAATAATTGAAAGTACACAAACAGACCTATACATAATAGGACACGGTATATAATAAAGCCAATATTTTGAGTGGGGAAATAATATATTAGTCAAGAAATGCTGAAAGAGCATGAGCAAAATACTTGGAAAAATACAGACCCCTCTTTTATACTAAACACTGAAAGAAAAAAAAAAAAAAAAACCCAGATGGACTGAAGACCTAAAAGTAAAAAATTACTGCCTGTACATATGTATGCAGATAAAACTTTCTGTATATTTTGTCAAATAATTACCCTAATTACCCTAGAAAGGTAAACTTAACATTACTGAGGACTAAAGAATTTCTAGTTTTTATTTTATCCCCTTCAGATGGAGGTAAAATAACAAGAATTAAAAAATGGAGTAAGAGAAGTTTTATGGAGTGAATATTTGTGTCCTCCCAAAAATTCATTCTGAAGCTCTGACCTCAATGGTAGTATTTGGTAGGCCTCTGTCTGATAATCAGGTTTAAATAAAGTCATACAGGTGGGGCTCCCCATGATGGGATTGGTGTCCTTAAAACAAAGAAAGGAGAGCTCACTCCCTCACTTTTTCTAGGCCACATGAGGAAACAGTGAGAAAGTGATTGTCTACAATCCAAGAAGAAGATCCTCATCAAGAACTGGATCTGCTGGCACATGGATCTTGGACTTCCCAACCTCCCCAACTGTGAGAAATAAACGCTGTTTAAGCTGCCTAGTTTACAGTATTTGGTTACAGCAGCCTGCAATGGTTTGGATGTTCTGTCCCCTCCAAATTTCATGTTGAAATGTGACCTCCCATATTGGAGATGGACCTAATGAGGGGTATTTGGGTCACGGGAGTGAAGCCCTCATTAATAGCTTGGTGCTGTCCCTGTGGTAATGAGTGAGTTTCCACTCTCTGCGTTCACAGGAGAGGAGAGCTGGCTGTTTAAAAGAGGCTGGCACTTTCCCACTTTCTTTTGCTTTATGTAACATGTTGGCTCCCCTTCACCTTCTCCCATGATTCTAAGCTTCCTGAGGCCCTCACCAGAAACAGATGCCAGCACCATGTTTCCTATGCAGCCTGAAGAATGGTGAGCCAAAATAAGCCTGTTTCCTTTAAAATTACCAGTATCAGGTATTCCTTTATAGCAACACGAATGGACTATAATACACACCCCAAGTTGACTAAGACAGGTAGTATGTCTTAGCTATGTTTTAATTAGCCAGAGTTCTGTTGTTGCAAATAAAAGAATCTAATACATTTCCATTCCTGGAAGAAATCCAAATGTTAAAAACCACTTCTGAATAAGATTTTCCCCCATGGAATCTTAAAACTGTGGAGAAACAGATTTTCTGTTGTGGTTCTTAAACCAAAGTCCAAATGAGAAAGCCTCACTACTCAGAGACTACCAATCTTTAAGCCTACTACTACTTCCTCCCTCTACTTTCCCACATGAAACTGAGTTTAACTGGAGAGCAGAAAGGTCCTGGAGAAATGTAAACGTTTATTATTAAAGAGCTAAATTATTTAAAGTAAGTTAATCACTACTGGTAATGTAAGTCTAGAATATAAAGAGGCAAAGGAATAGCAAAGAATTGAATCTTACATATCTAGCAAGACTCCAACCTTGTCATAAGGTGGTCCTGGCTACTGCACACTCCAGACATGAAGGAAAGCCATAATAAAATAGGATACTCTGTTTCTACTCTGTCTTCCTGATTTAAAAGTTTAATTTTGCATCATGAGCTAATTAATTAAATTGAACTTCTTATTTCAGAGAAAGAGACAGACAGCATTTATTCTCCTATCTGTAGCTCCACAAAAACACTACAACCATGAAAACACAACTCTTTGGAGTCTTCATGTGTCTTTGAACAGTCATTCAGTCAGTATTTACAGAGTGCCCGGGAGATACAAAACATTTGTAAATACACACATTCAAGATGTTTGCGACAGAAAAGAAAATGTATATAACTGCTATGGGTTATTTAAAAAATGGGTTATAAAAAAAATGAGTGAGATCCACATTACAGATCACACTAAAAGTGTTTGAAATGAAAGTATGAATAAAATGGCAACCATTCCATTTCTTTCTTCCCTGACTCTCAGAAATGAACCAAGAAGTAACAGAAACCATCACAAACTTTTGATACTACACTTTTTAAAACTCTGATGCTATCTTTTACCACATTTCACTTCTCAATCTACAGCAACAGCATGCATACTGGACATTTCAATTCCCAGGATCTTTCAAATGTTAAGATCTACACAATGGGTATATGCAAATATGCTATAAATGAAACATTTATTTTAGTCTGTGTCCAACTACACACCATCTTTGAAAATCTCTAAGATATGAATCCTTTCAGAATCCTCAAAATTTAGAATAATTTAGAGGCAACTAATAAAATATACATTAACAAACTAGCAATGTGATAGCATATAGTTGTCCTCAAAAATTTCAACATACTTCAACAAAACACATTTTGGAAGAATAAAATTTATCACCAGTACATTCAGTAATTAACCTGATTTGTTTTAAACTGATAGGTAAGTGATGTCAACTCTGTAAATAAAACAAAAAGGTTTTCCAATAAAATCTCCAAACAATACTCAAACAGAAATAACCATGTAAGAATAAAGCCAAGTGAATTAAATAACGTACTTAACACTATAAACTGTAAACAAATATTATCAGAGTATGAAAGAATCTCTAACTTCATCTCATGTCATAACTAGAAATAATTCTGGAATTAAAGGTTTCTATGTTCTAAGGAGAAACCTGGGTCACATGCCAAAAACTGGTTGAGAAAACCAACCATTTCTTCATTCATTCATTGGTATGTGTTGGGTGAACACTTTGTGCCAGGCACTGCCCTAGGTGCTGAGCCATTAGAGAGTTTGCATTTTAATGAGGAAACAGACAATTAGCAAGGCAGTAAAAATACAGAGAACAAAGGTGTAAATGTCAAGGATCCACAGTGCATCCTAACATTTAAATGGCGTAGCATCAATAAAGCTGTCCAGGGAAGCAGGAAGGGAACCAAGAGGGTATCCTATACATTAAGCGAAGAAAGTACCTAGAGAGTGCTCAATTATTCCAAATGCTGCCAAGAAGTTAAAAAAAAAAAAAAAAAAGCACTAATAAGTAACCACTGAACTTAGCAACTGTTTTGGTGGAGTGGTGAGAATAAAAGCTTGATGTGAAATAGAATAGAGATTGCTCCTTTCAGACATGAAGGAGTAACAAGATTTATCCTTTTGCCTGAAACAACTATTTCAAGTTAATAGTCAACAGGCAAGAAAGTTCTAATCCCTCAGAGGCAGTAGACAAAGTGAAGCACAAGGACCGAGAAACTAAATAGAGCTAGGCAGTCTTGGAGTTATATCCAAAATCGTACTGAAGGTTCTAGCCAGTACAATCAAGCAAGAAAAAGAAAGAAATTTCAAATCAAAAAGGAACAAATGAAATGTCTTTATTCACAGAAAACACAATTGTCTTTAGAGAAAATATGATGGAATCTACAATAAAGCTACTATGACAAGGGTGTTCAGCAAGGACAGTAGTGGCCCTTATGCAGGACCTAAGACCAATATACACATATCGATTGTATTTCTATGTATTAGCAGCAGAAAATTACAAAATAAAAGTTGTAAAACATTGCTAGCTAGAATAGCATCAAAAGTAGAAAATAAGGGCTGGGTGCAGTGGCTCACCCCTGTAATGTGAACACTTTGGGAGGCTGAGGCAGGTAAATTGCTTGAGCTCAGGAATTTGAGACCAGCCTGGGCAATATAGCCAAACCCCGTCTCTACAAAAAATACTAAGTTAGCCAGGCATGGTAGCTGGGGTGCCAGCTATTCAGGAGGCTGAGGTGGGAGGATCACTTGAGCCTGGGAGGCAGAGGTTGCAATGAGCCAAGATCGTGCAACTGCACTCCAGCCTGGGTGACAGAGCAAGACCCTGTCTCAAAAAAAAAAAGAAAAAGAAAAAGAAAAACAGATAAAATACAGATAAATCTGACCGAAGGTGTGAAAAAACTGTACAGTTAAAATTATAAAATTTGCTGAGAGAAATTTAAGATTATCTAAAAAAATGGAGAGATATACTGTATTCATGGATCAGAAGATACAACATTATTAACACATTAATTCTAAATTGATCTACAGATTTAACACAATGAAATTCCCATCTTTATTCGAAACTGACAAGTTGTTCTAAAATTTATCTAGAAATGCAAATATCTGTGACCTTAGGTTAGGCACGTATTTCTTACATATGTCACTAAAAGCACAACGAGCGGGCTTCATCAAAATAAAAAAAATTCTGCTCTTCGACACTTAAACCACTAATTAGGAGAAAATCCTTGCAAAACATGCATCTAGTAGAGGATTTATACCTGTTAAGATTCAAAACACATAAAGAACTCCCAAAACTCCACAATAAAGACAAGCCAATAAAACATGAGCTAAAGAGGCTGGGTACAGTGGCTCATGACTGTAACCCCAGCAACTTTGGGAAGCTATAGCAGGAGGACTGCTTGAGCCCAGGAGTTTGAGACCACCCTGGCCAACACAGTGAGCACCCATTTCTATAAAAAATAAAAAATGAGCCAAACATGGTGGTGCACGCCTGTAGTCCCAGCTATTTAGGAGTCTGAGATGGAAGAATTGCTTGAGCCTAGAAGGTAAGTCATGCCACTGTAAGCTGCAGTAAGCTGCAGTCATGCCACTGCACTCCAGCCTTGCAGACAGAGCAAGACCCTCTCCCTTAAAAAAAAAAAAAAAAAAAAAAAAAAAAACTGAACAGACATCACCAAGAAGACACATGAACAAGCACATGAAAAGATGATCAACATCACTGAGGAAACGTAAATTAAAACTAAAATAAGGTACTACTACATAGCCATAAGAGGGGACAAAATTAAATGGCCTGACAACAAGTTTTGAAGAAAATGTGGATGAATTAGAACGCTCCTACATTGCTGATTAAACTGTAAAATGGTAAAACCACACTGGAATACACTTAGCAGTCTCTTAAAGTTAAACATACCATATGATCCAGCCATATCATTCCTGTGTCTTTACTCATCAGTAAAGAAAGCATGTGTCCATACAAAGGCTTGTACACTTGTATACCAATGTTCACAATGGTTTTATTTGTACATCCAAGAAACAGAAACAATCCAAATGTTTATCAAGAGAAGAATGAATATACAAACTGTGGTAAACCCATACAATGAAATATTAGTCAGCAATACAAAGGGACATCCAACTAGCAATAGCGGCAACTTCCCCAGCTTGATAAAGAACATCTACAAAACAAAACACCCACAGCCAATATCATACTTAATGTCAAGAAACTAGAATCTTTCCAGTTAAGATTAGAAATAGGCAAGGATTTTCCCCTCACTACTCCTTTTTCAACAGCATACTAGAAGTCCTTACTAAAGTAATAAGACAAGAAAAGGCAAGTAATAAACGTATACTGATTAGAAAGGAAGAAATAAAACTGTCATTGTTTGTGGGTGATGAAAAAACTCCTGGAGCTAATAATCAATTATAGCAAGGTTACAGAATGCAAAGTCAAAAAAAAAAAAAAAAAAAGTCAATCACTTTCTTATGTACCAGTAATGATCAAGTGGAATTTGAAGTTAAAAACAGAGTACCATTTACATAGCACCCAAAACAATAAAATGCTTAGGTATAAATCTAACAAAATATGTATAAGATCTACCTGCAGAAAACTACAATTCTGAGAAAATAAAATAACTAAATAAATAGAGCGATATTTCATGTTCTTGAATAGGAAGACTCAATATTGTCAAGATATTAGTTCTTCCCAACTTGATCTACAGATTCAACATTCCAATTAAAATCTCAGCTAGCAACAAACTGATCCTAAAATGTATATGGAGAGACAAAAGACCCGGCATAGTCAACACAACATTGAAGAAGAACAAAGTCAGAGGACTTACATTATCTGACTTTGAGACTTACCATAAAGTTACTGTGATCAAGAACATGTGGTACTGGCTAAAGAATAGACAGGTCAGTGGAACAGAATAGAGTCCCAAAACAGACTCATATAGTCTTTATATGTTAACTTTGATTTCTAACAAAAGAGCAAAGGCAATGTAATAAAGAAAAGATCTTTTCAACAAACGATGCTGGAACAACCAGACATCCACAAACAAATAAATAATTCTAGACATAGATTTTACAAAAATTAACTTGAAATAGAAAATAAACCTAAGTATAAAATGCAAAACTATAAAAACCCTAGAAGACAACAGAGCAAAAAAAACTAGATGACCTTAGATATGACAATAATGTTTTAGATGCAACACCAAAGGCATGATCCATGAAAGAAACTCCTGATAAGCTAGGCTGCTCTGCAAAACACACTATAAAGAGAATAAAAAGACAAGTCATGCTTAAAGTTACTGATCTTGAATTATAGCAGCATCGACCAGCTTTCAGCTGCCTGAGTGGAGGCGTGAAGAAGGCACAGAGCAAGATTTAACCCGGGTTGGACATTTTACCAGGCATGCACAATTTAAAAGAGAAACAGGCAAGGGAGTTGATGGTGTAGAGAAATAAGTGATTTTAATGATGGATTATGAACTTTAAGTTGGTCAAGAAGTGGGGGAGGAGGAAGAAGGATGAAAGGGTTATAGAAACCAATATAGCTAAAGAATTATTGCAAATGAGGTACTAAGTGGGATGAGGTGGAAAATGAGAGATGATGGGTGGATAGTGGGAAAGTTAATTTCTCTGGGACTCAGTCTTAATGTTTATAAAATGGCTCATCACCTTAAAATTGTACATTCTTGAAAACTGTCAAAAAGCTTTTATATACACCATTTCTACTGATCTCCACATCCAAACCCTTGCCCCTAATAACCACCCTGTTAGGCGCAGGTAATTTTTTTTCCATATGACAGATCAAGAATCAAAAAAGTCAAGACTTACCCTGGGTCACATAAATAATAAGGGACAGTATCATTTGCCATAGTCCAGAGGATCAAGGAAGACTTTGCTAGATGTGACATTTAAGCTATCCCTTGAAGGCTCATATTTTCATAGGCTGAGAAGACCATTCCGTGCTAAGCAAAGATTCAGTATGAGGCCAAAATATATAAGTACAAATAAGGCTGAAAAGCAAGGCTGAATACAAAATGGGAAAGGACAGTAATCTGAAATGGCACAAAGAACTAGAACTAAAGTCTTGTAATTACTCTCTGGCATATTGCTTAGCATTTTCTAAAACAGTACTGTCTCAGTCACTAGCCACATGTGGCTATTTAAAATTAAATTAGGTTTTCAGTTATAAGCCATATTTCAAGTACTCAATTTCCACAATTAGCTAGTGACAATCATACTGAACAGTATAGCTACATTACATTTGCATCACTGCAGAAAGTTCTAGATAACACAATTCTAGAATAGAAATACAATAAAAGTCAACTTCCTTTCTAAATAAAGGTTTACAGGTTTCTTTGAAGCTAAAAAATTCAGCTTCAAATAATTTTTAAAAGTTTACATTTCTATAATTACTTACACATAACCAATATAGTGAATAACAGATACAGAAAATAGCAAATTTCTACAAAAATATTTCGTACACATTAATACTAACTATAAAGTTAATCCTACTGTATCATGGTATTTTTAATAATCTTTCAGTAACAATTTCAGGCTTTTATAAAATGTTCTTTCTAAAATGGGGTTTTCATCATCTATTCTCAAACAATTGCTATGTTTTAATTTCAAATAAGGACAGTATCTTGATTTAACCACGTTAAGTAAGGCTTTTCTTTAGTTGAATTTACTGTATGGGTGAAAGCACAATTTCTTCATATTTTCAGAAGAGAAGCACAAAACTTTGTAACAGGAAGAGACCTTAGAAGGTATCTGATATAACCTCATTTTACAGAGATAGTGATCTGCTGTTATTACATGACTGGTTAGTGGCAAAACATAGATAAGCAGCAGCCTTCTGGCTTTCAACAGTTATCTTCCCAACTCCCTCATGTTAAGCACAATATGAGTAAAATTGAATGTTTTATAGAAAGAAAATCTAGAAGAACTACTAGTCACGACATTC
Source organism: Rhinopithecus roxellana (assembly GCF_007565055.1). Taxonomy (NCBI): domain Eukaryota; kingdom Metazoa; phylum Chordata; class Mammalia; order Primates; family Cercopithecidae; genus Rhinopithecus; species Rhinopithecus roxellana. The sequence continues at coordinate 31,964,292 of NC_044549.1, read as the reverse complement.
AAAATCTCAATGATTTTCAAATTACAAAGGTAGAGAGGTATTGCAGTTCTTAAACCAAGCACTATGGCAAGTAAAATGCAGAGGCAGAGTTTTCATAGCAATTATTCAGATTCTACTCTTTCCATTCCCACTTCAACCTGTGAAACTGTTGCAATTTTGAAATACTAATGAATTATTTTCAAAATGATTTTAAAATTAGTTTTTAAAAAAGTCTTAAAGTTAGTTTAAATTACTATTTAAATTTTTAAATGAGTTTTAATCCTAATAAAATGTATTCCCAAAAGTATCACAAAAATTATACTACAGGATGAGTATCCCTTATCTGAAATGCTTAGGACAAGATGCGTTTCAAATTTTGGGTTTTTTTGTTTTTTTTTAATTTTGAAACATTTGCATATACATGATGAGATATCTTGGGAATAGGACCAAAGCCTAAACACAAAATTCATTTATGGCCGGGTGCGGTGGTTCACGCCTGTAATCCCAACACTTTAGGAGGCCGAGGCGGGTGGATAACAAGGTCAGGAGATGGAGACCATCCTGGCTAACATGGTGAAACTCCATCTCTACTAAAAATACAAAAAAAATTAGCTGGGCATGGTGGCAGGCGCCTGTAGTCCCAGCTACTCGGGAGGCTGAGGCAGGAGAATGGTGTAAACCTGGGAGGCGGAGCTTGCAGTGAGCCGAGATCGCGCCACGGCACTCCAGCCTGGGCGACTGAGCAAGACTCCGTCTCAGAAAAAACAAACAAACAAAAATTTCATTTATGTTTCATACACACCTTACACATATAGCTTGAAAGTAATTTTACACAGTATTTTTTAAAATTTTGTGCATGAAAGCAAGTCTGTGTGCACTGAACCATCAGAGAACAAAGGTGTCAGCTGTGGAAAGTTTCAAATTTTAGAGCATTTCAAATTTTGTGAACTTGTAAATATCTTCTTAGAAGTTGACAATGTAAGGAACTAGCACTTTAAAGACAAAAATCTACCAATTCTCATAAATGATAGCCTTCTATGATGGTCCAGGTAATAATTTGTATACAACATGTCAACATTCATTAATAATCCAAAAATCTCAAACTTGCTGTTTTAAAGGAAGCACCTCTAAACAATTACATATGGCTTATTGTTCAGTAATACACGTACTTCTAAGACTTAAGAATGAGACTTAAAACTGTAGATGAGTAACAGAATGGAATTAAAAAAGCAAGAATTTTGGAGTCGGACTAACCCAGATTCAAGAACAGTGTGACTCTGGGTCCTTGAGCTGTTTTATTACCTATAAAATAGGATTTTTATCACCTAATTAACAAGGTCTCAGTAAAATTTAAAAGGAAGTACTCAAACATGGAAATAGGTACTAAGCACTAACGGAAGAAGCACTAGAATTGTTTGAGTTCCAGTTAAAACTAAAGCCTGATTCGGTAGTGGCACTAATCTACAAGGCTGTATGATTTCTGCCCTGCTCCCCCAACCCCAGCAACGCTAGCAGGTAAGACGTAAGCACAGAGAATGTATAGAGCCAGACTGATCCATGGTTAGATTTTGCAAGGCTGGTGTGACTGCAAATTTTTGTTTGAGACACTTAGACACTCCAAGACAACTGAAGGTTAAGAAAAGAGAGTGCTAATATAGGCAAAATACAGGATGCATAGCACATATTAAGTGTTCAAATATTTATTGAGTTTCACTGACGGAATATAACGTATTAATACTATGTTCTACAACACAGAAGATGGTATAGCTACAACTTCCAAGAACTGATAATCTAGAAAATAAGACATACAAGGCAATGAACATTATGGCTACAGCGACCACGTAATTTGTTAACCAAGCCAAAATATTGTTTAGAGAAACATTATTAATAATTGTACCGCAATAGTTGTAAACCTAGATATTCCAAGGCAAATGGGGACATATTATCCTTATGAGAGCCTCCTAGATAAGAGTACAAACTTAAAAAGATACTTAGGAAAAGGAATGAGAGAAGTGTGTAGAGTAAGAAAAGCTACATCTAGAAAGTAATATTTTCTTTCAGCTACAACTAAACTAGTGACTCTAATTTTGTCTGGGTAAGCTGTAGGAGATCAGTAGCACTTATGCTGGATGTTAGGTGAGGTGGGATTTTCCAGGCAGGGTAAAGGCACTAAAGGAAAAACAAAAGCAAAGAGACTCACAGAAACAGAAAAATACAAGGAAAGTTTATGAAACTCAGAAAAATCCAAGTATCAGTAACAAAATGACAGGAGATAAGCCCAGAAAGGCAAGTTCTTAATTAAGTGTGTTTGCTCATCCATTTTTTTTTTTTAAACTAACATGTATTTAACAACCTACCTGAATGGGCCAGGCATTTATGCTGAGGAAGGACAAAGGAGATGAAGCATGCTCCTTACCTTGGGGAGCTCAAACTATAATCAGGAGGAGAAACAGAATATTGGTGGTTGAAAATGGAGGAAGTCAAAAAATTAGCAAGAGTAAATAGGAAAACTGGTCTAACAGTTCTACTGTACTGGAAAAAAAGAGAGCACAGATGCAGAAAGAGTAATTAGGTGAAATGAACCTGTTATCTTATTTGGAAAAAGGAGTCTCTGAAGATGCAATTAAGTTAAAGATCTCAGGATGAGATGACAGTGGATTATATAGGTAGATCCCAAATCCAATGACACGTGTCCTTACAGAAAATACACAGAGTGAAGTCAGAGAGATGAGAAGGCCAGGAAAAGACTGGAGTTATGCAGCCACAAGCCAAGGAATGTCTGTAGCCACCAAAGCTGAAAGAAGCACAGAACAAAATCTCCCTTAGAGCCTCTGGAAGGAACACAGTTTGATTTTGAAATAGCACAAATTACGGACTTCTGCGCTTTAGAACTGTGTGAGAATATATTTAAGTCACTAGTTTATGATAATGTGTTACAGAAGCCCTAGGAAACTCATATGAGAAACTACTGCACTAAATTTGGCATAGTACCCACAACAACAGTAGTGATAACATGAACAAAAACAGGGAAGATGTTCAGACTTGCACTCTGCTCAAAGGTCCTAGAATCAGTGTTAGTTTAGATGTATTTTTTTCTTCTCTGTTCTAAATCCAGATAACTTTACAGATTAAAACCAAAGAAAAGGACAATTATAAAAACAATAGGTTTCACCTTCCTCATCTAGAAAAGGAAGAATCTAGACTAGAACACTCTTTGTTCAAATATGGTTTACGCTGAATAACTACTTTCCTTCTAGGAGTCTGGAATATGGGTATATGTTAGGCAGGGAGTACCCTCATTATCAGCCCCAAATGAAAACTCTGTTCACTGGGTCACTAGTCTCTAAAGAGCTTCTATGGTTGGTAACATTTCATAAATGTCACAACTTGTTCCTGAGGGAACTGAATCCATCTTGTGTGACTCTGGAAAAGGACTGTGGAATCTTGTTCCTGGTTTTTCCAAGACTTTGCCTCAGGCCCCACTGCTGACTGTGCTTGGTATCCTTTATATGTCATAAATCATAGCCTTGCTTATGACTCTTCTGAGTCCTGCAAGGCCCAGAATTACTGAATCTGAGGGTAGTCTTGGTGATCTTTTAACGTATATTTTATGAAAGACAGCATCAAATAACTCCTCATAGCACTGAGGAAAAAGTACAGAAAGGCAAAAAGCAATACAAAAAAGTAAGACTCCGAATATTAAAAATAGGAGTACCTTAAATATTATCCACTTAAATTTCCATTTTCATGTATGCACACAAATTATGATGATTTTTAAAACTATGCCTATGGGTGAAATATTGACAAGTATAAAAGTATAGTAAATATGAAATAAGTCAATACACATAAAATAAAAATTACAAGTGATATAAAATTGTCATAGTTTTTTGTTTTGTCTTTTCCTTCCTTGTATGAAATAAAAGTATAGTAAATATAAAATAAGTCAAAATATGTAAAATAAAAATTATAAGTGATACAAAAGTATTGTCAGTTTGTTTTTGTTGTCTTTTCCTTTCCTTAATAAAATCGTATCTTTTAATCAATGACAATTTATATCCAATGAAATAAAGTAATTGTCACATTTTGATATCCTAAAGCAGTAGATCAGCATCCACAGAATAAGTGTTTCACATAAGTGACAAGTCAATGCAAGTTATGACACACTAAAAACAGACTAAGAGAGGTTTTAAAACAATTGTTTACATTGTTTTTACATTCCATCCACTAAATATTTACATGTTTTAGTTACATGAATTAATATGTATAACTCTCAAAGTTTCTAGAAAGGCAATAATATAAACAGTTTTTCATTTCATTTGGTTTAAGAGATACATAAGGCCAGGCACGGTGGTTCATGCCTGTAATCCCAGCACTTTGGGAGGCTGAGGCAGGCAGATCACCTGAGGTTAGAAGTTCGAGGCCAGCCTGGCTAACACGGTGAAACCCCGTTTCTAATTTAAAAAAATTATCCGGGCGTGGTGGCACATGCCTGTAATCCTAGTTACTTAGGAGGCTGGGGTAAGAGAACCGCTTGAACCCGGAGGGCGGAGGTTGTAGTGAGCCGAGATCACGCCATTGCACTCCAGCTTAGGCAACATTGCGCAACAAGAGCGAAACTCCGTCTCAAAAAAAAAAAAATCAAAAAACCACACACATAATACTTAGCTTCTAATCTTGTGCATGAACACTTTTAAAATACATTCACACTATGGAAATGTGTACATTATCAATGTATTGACTCTCAGCTCCAAATGCATCCTTCTGTATATGCTCTGTGATAAAACGGAATTCCTTTAAGTATTTCTCCTTTAACGTGAACAGTGTTGCATTGTCTTGGGAGAGGGGACTGAAAAGATATTTCAGGAGGAAGAGTCTATTAGAACTAATACAACAGTTCATCAGGGTTGAAGGATACAAGATCAATACACAAAATTCAACTGCATTTCTAAAGACTAGGAATAAACAATCCAAAAATGAAATTAAGAAAGCAATGCCACTGACAATACCAACAAAAGTAAATATGAAAAAATTCAACAATGTAAAGCTTACACTGAAAATTATGAAACTATGTTAAAAGAAATTAAAGAAAGCCTAAATAAATGTAAACTTATCCCATGTTCATGTATCAACAGACTTAATACTGTTAAAATGGCAACAGTCTCCAAACTAATCTACAGATTCAACATACTCTCTTATCCAAATCCTACCTGGCACAATTGCTGAAACTGACAAATTAAACCTGAAATTTATATGGAAACTAGTAATAACCAAACAAACTTGAAAAAATAAAATCGGAGGACGAACAATGCCCAATTTCAAGACTCTCTTCAAAACTACAGTGATTAAAACTGTATGACTGAAACGAATCAAAACTATGTGACACTAGAATAAGATATATGAATCAACAGAACAGTACTGAGTCCAGAAATAAACCATCACATTTATCATCAATTTATTTTCGAAGAGTACCAAGTCAATTCAATGGAAGAAAGAATAATCTTTTCAACAAATGTTCCTGCAACAACCAGATATCCATATTAAAAAATGATGTTAGACTCTTTCCTTCCACCACATAAAAAATTTATATCAAAATGGATCATAGAGCTGAATATAAGAGGTAAAACTAAAAAATTCACCATCAATCTAATACTATAGTTACTAAAATGTTAAATCTGTAATTAAAAATCCTTCCCTTAAAAAGAAAACTACATGCTCAGATGAATTCTGCAAAACAAAGAAAAAAATTATCAATCTTAAACTCTTACACAAGACAAAAAAAAAAAAGATGAACACTTCCCAACTTTTTAATGAGTCCAGCATAGCCCTGACACCAAAAGGTGGCAAAAGCATTTTAAGAAAGAAAAATTTGAGGCCAATGCAGTTCATTAACATAGGTGGAAAGAAAATAAAACAGCAAATAGAATCCAGTGATATAATAAAGGATATATTCATCAAAAACAAACTGAGATTACTCCAGAAACACAATAATGGTTAATATTTTTATAAATGTAATTCACCATCAGTAGAGCTGTATAGAAGAAGCATGTTGGGCCCATAGGATGTAATTTACCACATTATTTTAAAAATGGGGAAAAAATCATATCCTCAACTTTAAGATAAAACATTTGATAAAATTAAGTACCCAGTCACGATAAAAATTCTTGGAAAAAATAGGAACAGAAAGAAACTCCCTGCTTTAGTCCATTTTGTGTTGCAATAAAGGAATACCTGAGACTGGGTAATTTATAAAGAAAAAAGGTTTATTTGGCTCACAATTCTGATACCTGAAAAAGTTTAGGACCGGGTATCTGATGAGAACCTTAGGACATTCTTATTCATGCAGAAGGCAAAGGACAGATGGTGTGTGCAGAGATCACATGGCAAGAGGGGAAGCAACAAAGTTAGAGAGGAGGTGCCAGACTCTTTTTAACAACCAGCTCTTGCAGGAATTAATAAGAGTGAGAACTCACTCATCTCCCTCTACCACCCGAGGGAGAGCATTACTCTATTCATCAGGGGATCTGCCCTGCAACAAAAACACCTTCCAACAGACCCCACCTCCAACCCTGAGGATCAAATTTCAACATGAGGCTTGGCAGTCAAATATCCAAAACTATAGTACCTCCCTAACCTGAGAAAAAGGCTTCTTCTGCCAGGCACAGTGGCTCACACCTGTAATCCCAACACTTTGGGAGGCTGAGGTAGGTGGACTGCTCGAGGTCAGGAGTTCAAGACAAGCCTGCCCAACATGGTGAAACACTGTCTCTACTAAAAACACAAAAATTTGCCGGGCATGATGGCGGGCGCCTGTAATCCCAGCTACTCAGGAGACTGAGGCAGGAGAATCACTTGAACCCGGGAGTCGGAAGTTGCAGTGAGCTGGGGTAGTGACATTGCACTCCAGCCTGGGCAACAGAAGACGACTCTGTCTCAAAAAAAAAAAAAAAAAAAAATTAAAATAAATTTTTAAAAAGGCTTTTATTTATTTTTTTTAATTTTATTTATTATTTTTTTGAGACAGAGTCTGGCTCTGTTGCTCAGGCTGGAGTACAGTGGCACAATTTCCGCTTACTGCAATCTCCACCTCCTGGGCTCAAGTGATTATCCTGCCTCAGTGTCCCAGGTAGCTGGGATTACAGGTGTGCGCCACCACACTAGGCTAATTTTTGTATTTTTAGTAGAGACAGGATTTCGCCATGTTGGCCAGGCTAGTCTTGAACTCCTGACCTCCAGTGATCCACGTGCCTTGGTCTCCCAAAGTGCTGGGATTACAGGCGTGAGCCACAGCACCTGGCCTGGCGTCTTCTGTTTTTTTAAAACACTACAAAAAAAAATACGTAATTTTGAAATACTGAACACTTTTACCTCTGAGATTACACATGTAACAATGCTTGTAGTCACCACTTCAACATCATACTGGAGGTCCTAGTCACTGCAATAGTCACTGCAATAAGGCAAAGGAAAAGAAAAACAATACAATCATTGAAGAGAAACAGGGCTTCATCATCGTAGATGGAATGCTTATATAGACGGAAAATCCAAAAGATTCCACAAAGTATTATAAATAAGTGAAATTAAGCAAGGTCTCTTTACATAAGGTCACAGTACCAAAATGCATTGCATTTTACATGCCCACAACAGTGAGAAAACATTTTATAAATATTACTTATAACATCAAAAAGCCAAAAAACTTGAAATAAATCTATAATTAAAATCAGATTAAGTTTAATCTAAAATTTGTAGTTATATAAGACTTCTACACACAGAACAAACCAGAAAGTTTCATTTAAGGAAAACCTCAATAAATAGAGAGATAAACTAGGTTCATGGATTGGAAGACTCAGTATTTGATGCCAAATCTAGCCCCACATTAATCCATATAAATTTAATGAACTCCCACTAAATATCCTGCAGGCTTTTTATGAAGATTAATAAACTGCCACTAAATTTTATGTGGAAAGGAAAAAGGAACAAGACCAAGTACAATAAACCTGAATAGGAGAGCTTACTCCACCCAATATGAGGATCTATTATAAAGCTATAATGAGACATTATGATACTTGTACAAAGATAGAAAAATGGACCACTGGAACAGAGTCCAAAAAAACCCCAGGCATATATGGCTACTTGATTTATAAAACCAGCATTGTACAGCAGAGAGTCTTTTCCATAAATGGTGATGGCTGATTAGTAAATGGGGGAAAAAATATGAACCCTATCTTATATAATCACAAAAATAAACTTTAGATGTACTACAGTAAAGGTAAATAACAAAGATTCGAGCAGAAAAAAAATTCATGATGGTGTGCTAGAGAAAGATGTCGTAAACAAAAACACAACAAATTAATTGTAAAGAAAAAGACTGGTTTTGACTACACAGATAGATATGAAGGAACTGCTTTTTATTAACAGAAACCATTCATAGAGTAAAATGGCCAGGGTAGAAAATATTTGCAATACATATGATTAACAAAGGGTTCATATTTAGCACATATAAACAATTCCTAGGAACCCATAAAAACATGAAAGACAACCTAACTGAGTAAAAAGGATAAAGAATGAACAGGCACTTCACAAAAGAGGATATTCAAATGGCCCATAATCTTAAATCTCAATCATCAGGGAATTACAAATTAAAATCATCATCACCATTACATGCTGACCAGAATGGTTAAAAGAAAAATACTCATTTTACAAAGGACTGGTGAGGATGTAGAGCAACTGAAACTCTCTAACACTACTGGTGGGAGTGTGAATTGTCATAAGCACTATCTGTCTGAAAACTCCAAAATCACTGATTTTCCTCCATTTCTTATATCCTAAAATCATTAAGAAGTATTATTTTACCTTTTAATTATCTCGTTTCTAAACCTTTCCCTTCCTTTCTACCATTACAACCCTAATTCAGGCCTCAATAATATCTGTATTTCTTAAATCCTACCTTCCTTATATCACCCCTCTGTTCTCAAACTTTCAGACACCCTATCACATCATATTCAAAAAAGCACTCGGTCTGACTCTATTCTACTTCTTTCCATACATAAACCCAACTGGTTCCCAGAACACATTTTGTTCTTTATCGGTTAGTCTTTCACAGTACCTAGAACAGTCTCTGGTAGACCTAGTGCTCAATTAAATATTAACAGCCACCAACATAAACTTACTACTACCTCCACACCATCTTTCACGTTTCACAAGTTCATGTTATGCTAATTCATGCCTTCAATACTGACTCATTTCATTCATTCTTAGTCGATGTCTTATTCCATTTTTCACCACAGGTTCTATTCTAAGTCCCAACATCACTCCACGCTCATTCTAAAAGTTTATCACTTAAATCACTAAAGAACAAAACCTTTTTGTAACTTCCCTCTCACACCTAACTTCCCTCTCACACCTAGAAGGGTCTCAACATCTTCACCTATCATGTTCTCTTCCTTATCTAGTAGAAAGAAGTGTCTTCCATTTCTAATACCAGCCTCTCTCATCTATTTTTTTAATGTTTCCACTTATCTCTTTTCCTTGACCTTACCATATCAATGAGCTTCTCCTGTTTCTCTCCCAAAGACACAGAAGTCTCATCATATAAATTTTTTTTAAAAAGTTTTTCAACTTTCTACAGTGGACACTTCCAGACAATATATTTTCTTGGGCTATGGCAACAACAACATCCAGTTTCTATGAGCAGTAATGCCAGTGTCAGAGACAAGGCTATAATATCCACCATCCAGGAGAGAGCAGGTAATGACCTTGACAAACTGACCCTCAATATAGTATCTTAGCTATGGTTCTGGATATAGTTCTAGATGCCTACCTTCTTTCAGTTCTTGATTTCCATACCTGAAGCATCCAATTATCTTTCAAAAAACTGTCTTTTAACCATGGGATAAGTTTCTGATGTTTGTGAATAAAACCTTGACTGATGTCTTGGCTTGGGCTGCTGTAACGAAATACCATAGACTAGCTGGCTTATACTCTTTCTTACAGCTCTGGGGCATAAAAGTCTGAGACAAGGGTGTCAGCATTATCAGGTTCCTGGTGACGGCCCTCTTCCTGGCATGCAGATGCCTGCTTTTCTGCTATATCCTTGTATGATGGAGAGAAACAGCTCTAGTGTCTTCCTCTTCTTATAAGGACACTAATCACATCATGAGGCTCTACCCTCCTGACCTCATCTAAACCTAATTACTTCCCAAAGGCCCTATGCCCCCTAATACCATCATACTGAAGGTTGGGAGCTCAACATATGGATTTGGGGGAGAAGGGGAACACAAACTTTCAGTCCATAACAACTGACATAGTCTTTTTCCCTCACAAATTACTTTTTTCTCTTTCCTTTCTTTCCCAAGAGTTGTCCCTACTCTACTTCTTCACTACCCTGTCATTTCTTAATCCTTTAAGACAGGAGTCTCCAACCCCTGTACGAGTCAGTGGCCTGTGAGGAACTGGACTGCACAGCAGCAAGTGACTGGTGGGCAAGCACGTGAAGCTTCATGTGTATTTACTAGTCACTCCCCATCTCTTATCTGTATTTACAACTGCTCCCCATTGCTTGTATTACCGCCTGAGCTCTGCCTCTTATCAGATCAGCAGCAGCATTAGATTCTCATAGGAACACGAACCCTGCTGAGAATTGCACATGTGATTATCTAGGTTGTGCACTCCTTACAAGAATCTAATGCCTGATGATCTGTCACTATCTCCCATCACCCCCAGACGGGACTGTCTAGTTGCAGGAAAACAAGCTTTGGGCTCCCACTGATTCTACATTACAGTGAGCTGTATAATTATTTCATTATATATTACAACGTAATAATAATAAATAAACTACACAATAAATGTAATGCACTTCAATTATCCCAAAACCATCCACTTCCCCTAACCCCAGTCCATGGGAAAACTGTCTTCTGCAAAACTAGTCCCTGGTGCCAAAAAAGTTGGTGACCCCTGCTTTAAGATGTGACATTTTTCTCCTAACCACTTTTACTAAAATTACTAAGAGTCATGAATGCCCTCACCTCTACTAAATGTATTCATTTATTTATCAACTAAGATTTTTCCTTGTATTTTTCTCCTCTCTCCCTCTGATAGCTTATCCAATCAAAATACCTCCATCTAAAAAAAATTTCTGGCCCCATCCACTATTCCCTTCCCTCTTTCCACTTTTCTTTCTTCTCCCCCGTCTCTCTTCTGCCTGTGTTCCCTTCTCTCTCTGAAACAGCTTATCCAATGCAAATACCTCAATCCTGATAATTCCCATTTTCACAACCTACCTCCTACCCCTCGTGCCTCACCCTCCTATCCCCACCTCTCACTAATTTCCAGCTACAGCTCAAAACTGCACCACAAATACATGTGAAACCTTACTGGATTGACTAATCAATCATCTCATCATCCTTTCCTAGTTATCCCTAGTTATTCCAAGTTGGTTCATATCTAACTCCTCCTTCCTCACCCACAATGATATCCAAACACCGTATCATCTACTTCTCAGATCCAAGCCTCCCTTCAAATCCCTTTGCAAAATTGCCATTTATCTCTGTAATCCTCTCTTTCCATGGAACATCACAATGGTTGTCACCTTCACTTGTCTGTCATAGCTCCAATAAATCTTTTACATTTCTGCCAGAGCTATACAATCTATCAAGTCATGGATGGACTCAACAGTTACCTGCCTTCCAAAGTTCCTCGTCTTGTCATAGCTCCAATATATCCTTTACATTTCTGTCAGAGCTATACAATCTATCAAGTCATGGATGGACTCAACAGTTACCCGCCTTCAAAAGCTCCTCAGTGGTTACCACAGTCTAACCTCCTCAGCAAAGTATTTAAAAATCCATGACTTCCCTCCATAAAGTTCATGCTTGAGTTACATGGGAACACTAATTCCTTCTAGAGTCCTCATCTCAGTGGTCTTTTTAAATTGAACACCCTCTTTTTCATTGACCTTCCCTCACAAATGGAAATCTAAGCTATTCCTTCAAGATTCAGCTGGAAAATTAACTCCTCTAAGTCTTCTTCCATCCCTAAATTGGTCCTCTTTCTATAATCCGACAATACGTTGTTTAAATTTCTAACATAAGACAAGTCATTTTTGTTCACTGTATTGTTTGTTGTATTTACATATAGCACTTTATTGCAATTTAATTTCATAGCAATTCTGTGAAGACAATATTATTGAGCCAATTTAACAGGGGAGGAAAGAGGCAGAGAACTGGGTTTAATACACACACACAAACACACACACATATACACAGAGAAAAACATCTTTCATTCCAATGTCCTGACAATTAAGTTTTACATTTCTTGGGGCAAAGACTCCAAGGAGCCTAGCAGAGTCCTTTCTATGTAACAGATGCTTTGTAGGGTCGTGGGGTTGTTTTGTTTTTTGGTTTTTTTGGTGAGACACAGTCTTGCCCTACTGTCCAGGATGGAATACAGAGAGGCAAAATCTTAGCTCACTACAGCCTCCACCTTTCGGGCTCAAGCAATCCTCCCACCTTATCCTCCTGAGTAGCTGCTACTACAGGTGGACTCCACCATGCCTGGTTATTTATTTATTTATTTATTTATTTACTTAATTTGGTAGAGATGAAGTCTCACTATGTTGCCCAGGCTGCTCTCAAAGAATTGGGTTCAAACGATCCTCCTGCCTCAGCCTCTAAGGGATTACAGGCGTGAGCCACCGCACCCAGCCTGCTTTGTGTTTTAAGTATGTTTGAAACCACCCTGTTTTTCTGTCTGAACTCTTGAAGACATAGCTCAAAAATCTCATTTTTAACTCTTCCAGTCCTTACAAATATTTCTGTAAACTATATCATATTACTCGGCATGTTGTTACAAATGTCATTTTATATATAAGCATTTTATATATAAGCCATTAATCGTACTCATGAGTTCATAAGCTTTAGAGGGCCAACATGCCTCATTCCACAGTGGTATCCTTTATACTCCCTAGCACATGGTTGTTGCTCAGTAGTCCCCAATTTATCCCTTGCTCAAATCTCTAAGTCCTTTTATTTTTTTTGCATGACAGATATAGATCAACTGTGACTAAACTTTACTTCTACTGTAATAGTAAAAATTACTTAACCCATTCCTGAAATATAAAGTTCATACATAGGTCAGGGAAGTATTGTAAGTATCTGATGGGAGAAAAATCTAGAGTGACTATTTTAGATGACTGTAGAGGGCAGCAAAGCAACAGTAGTATCCTCAAAGAAAACCATGTATTTTTCTTAGGGAACCTGAAATTTGTTTTTATATTTAAAGAGATGCTGTCAGGATTAAAGCTTTTGAAGGAAAAGGGACTTTTGGGGATGCCAAACACAAATTTCATCAGCTCTACTTACATATTTAAACATTTTTACTATTAACTATAAATATAATGAAAATATATCAATGTCCAGATCCTTTTACATGAAAAACAAGCTTGATAAACAATGTACACTTTCAAAATAGCCACCATAATTGCTGAGTACTTTAAGAATCTAAAAGTTGAAAATCTTTTTTCATTGAAAACTGCCAACATAATCTATTTCTTAATTTTATTTTCTTAAATACAGAAAAGAATGTCAATAATCTAGATAGTCTTATTTCCTGCTAATTAGTATTACTAGTTCTAAACTTGATATGCCTTTTTGTTATTCAAAATCAGTCAACTGTAGGGTCTATACCAGTTTAAAAGACAAAAATTATAAATCCTTTGGCACTGTACTAGTATACAACAATCAACAATGCAACACCTTGAAAAAGAATAGACATTCCCTTACTGTTATTTCAATATTGAAGCTCACTCTGCTTTTAATATGAACTAGGCAGAAAAACTGCATCAAGATAATCATATACTTACAACCTCAGAAGTGTTTACAGGAATGGGGAAACTACTATAAAAGCTGACATTAAATACAACTGCATTATTTGCATGTTTCTCAAAGATTGTGTTGGCAGTAATTTTTTACTTCCTTTAAATTTAACAAGCAGAAATGCAGCATTTTAGAGTGACTGCTGTAGTCATTAACATAAGCAGGCTTATGATTTAGTGAGAAATGCTGCTATCATGTTTTAGCCCTGTGCCCTTAAAGAGAAGTATAGAACTGTTAGCTATATGCCTTCTTCCACTTGACTCTCTTCCAAAAAATTAAAGGAATGGAGAAGCACTTTTTAATTTTGCATTTAAAATAAAGTAGGTAGGGTATCGCTAAGCAGGTTTTAAAAACTAGGCAGTTTATTGTTAGACTCAGTATTAAATTAAATGTATAACCATGAATGATTATCTCTAAATCAAATTAGGAGGGAGTTTGAGTCTATAATGAAAGGACATTTAAACATTTTTACTATTAACTACAAATATAATGAAAATATATCAATGCCCAGATTCTTTTACATGAAAAACAAGCTTGATAAACAATGCCCTGTTTCGCTGGGCGCGGTGGCTCACGCCTGCAATCCCAGCACTTTGGGAGGCCAAGGCGAGCAGGTCACGAGGTCAGGAGATCGAGACCGTCCTGGCTAACACGGTGAAACCCTATCTCTACTAAAAATACAAAAAATCAGCTGGCTGTGCTGGCAGGCACCTGTAGTCCCAGTTACTTGGGAGGCTGACGCAGGAGAATCGCTTGAACCCGGGAGGCAGAGCTTGCAGTGAGCGGAGACCGCGCTACTGCACTCCAGCCTGGGCGACAGAGTAAGACTCTATCTCAAAAAAAAAAAAAAAAAAAAAGGCACAATTTCAAAATAGCCACCATAGTTGCTGAGTACTTTAAGAATCTAGCTACAACTAAATTAGAAATCTTATTAATAATCTTCAAAAACGAGGGCCTAAGATTTTCAGTAACAGCAATCTTATCTATCATGAATAATTCACATAATTACTATATTAAATTGATTTTACTACAGTTTACCAATACTAGCATTTCAGTAATATTTTTTTCTTCTGAATTGAAGCAACAGAACAGTCAAGCACACTCCTGACATTCTATATAATGTTCTCAGACACTTAGTTGGAGTCCTAGTCCTGCATAGTTTTATATTAGCATACTTCCATTACAAAATAGACTATCTTAAATTTACCCACTTCATTCATAAAACTCAATTCCAGAGTCAGATGTGTCACACATAAAGTACAATACAACTCACAGAAGCTGCTAAGCTAAACAGGTAAATAATATACAGCTGATTTTGAAATAACAAAGCAGAAGATTACTATTCTCCTAGAAAGTCAATTCTGCAAACATCTCAAATTCAAAATGGGTGAGGCAATGGGAAATAGAACTGAAGAGAGGAAAAATAATTGTTTTAAAAGGAAAAATCAGTGGAGAACTATCTCAAATAATATCTTTAAGTCTATCAACCTTTTCTAATTATCAAGAGTACAAATCTCTTTAAGAATACATTCCTATAGTGTGTTCTGCATAACATAGCTTCTGTAACATAATATATATTACACCCAAGAATTTGTTTAATTAGTTTGTGAAATGGGATATTTTACTGAAGAATTTCTTAGACCATTAATAAACTAATTCACATTGTAACTTTCCATGAGGGGGTATATCATTAGCTTTCCCTATTCCCAAAAGTATTAAACCATGGTACTTCTTCCAAAAACCTACCTTCTGAGACTAGGGTTTCACAGTAACACTTTAACAAAGACTGTTCTAAACCTGAAAGCATGAAAAAATGAAAACAGAATTGCATTCTCATTGTATGCAAGAAGTGATGAGGGAGGCCTTCCTGGAGAAAGTCAATCCTAAACCAAGACCTTCAGAATTTGATTAGGTAGGAAGGAAGAGCAACGTCATTCTAGGCCTTATGGGTAAAGACCACAAAAGGGCATAATCCACTTTAGAGACAATTAAAGCTCTGGACTTGAACTATCCAAACTGGTAGCCACCAGGAATATCACACTTGACTACAAAGTGTATTAAATGTGGCTAGTCCAAACTGAAATGATCTATAAGTATAATATATCTACTGGATTTCAAAAAATTACTATGAAAGAAAATGTAAAATATTTCAATTTTTAATAACAATTGCACGTTGAAATGATATTTTGGTTACACTGTGTCAAATAAATTAAGATTAATTTCACCTATTTCTTCTTTTTTTTAAATGTGGCATCAAGAAAACTTGAAATTACATGGCTTGCATTATATTTCTATTAAAACATGCTGGTTTGGACTAACCTTGATTTCGCCATGAAGCTCTTGAAATAAATATGAGTGCCTATTACATGCCAAGCACATGGGAATACAAATAGTGAACAAAACAGTGATGCACATTTCTTTCAGAAGATTGATAATATTTGGTCAAATCATAAATGAAAATGCTATAATAAATAGCACTTGTCGAGAGAAGAATTATCTGATGTTGTCTTTCAAAATACAAATGTCCCAATCCTTGGACTCCAAACCTCACCCGTCTTAACAAAAACTGTTGATCTAGTAAGTCCATAGTGGGGCCTGGCCACATTGCTTTGAAAAAGATTCCCTAGTAACTATGATTTTAACTCACACATCCTATCTTTGCAGGCTCTAGCTATTTGAGAATAGCGATTTACAGGCCCACTCCCTTTTTCTGTTATTTTATTTCTTATGATGAAACCTAGGCTGAGAGCCTAAAGGGCCTCTACTCTGTGCAACAGCCAACCTATTTAAAGTAAGAACAAGTTTGATCTTTTTTTTTTATCATTAAAGTTGAAACCAAAGTTTTTTACACATGGCTCACATTCCAGTTTATGAATATCTACTCACAATGCAACAGGTCTTCCCTACTCATCTTATTTAGCAGAAGGAATGGTGGGCAGTCAATAGTCTTGCAAGAAAAACAATCTCCTGGATGCTATACTAAAGAAAACAGGTAAAATTCACAATATAAGTATATGATATCCTTTCTAAAACAACTAGTACCTGCAATACGGCTATATCTAGACTCATAGGAAGCAGCCCTCATTAAAATTTGTAATTGGTAGGTTACATTATAGTTAGTAACTCTTTTAGGAAAAAACCTTGAAGCTACCCTTAACAAAGTTTCATAACAGATTTTTTTTTTTTTTTTTTTTTTTTGAGACGGAGTCTCGCTCTGTCACCCAGGCTGGAGTACAATGGCACAGTCAGAGTTCACTCCAGCCTCCTCCCCCTGGGGTTCAAGCGATTTGCCTGCCTCAGCCTCTGGAGTAGCTGGGATTACAGGGTCCTGCCACCATGCCCAGCTAATTTTTGTATTTTTGGTAAAGACACGGTTTCGCCATGTTGGCCAGGCTGGTCTCAAACTCCTGACCTAAAGTAATCTGTCCTAAAGTGATCAGCCTCCCAAAGTGCTGGGATTACAAGCGTGAGCGACGGCGCCCGACCTCACAACAGATGTTAAATCAATAATTAAACTATATCAGAGTTTATTCTGATAAATAAAAATCATAAATTTTATAAAATTCAGTAAAGAACATAGATTCAATAATTTAAAGACCATTTTAGACAAAAATATATGAAGTAATCAAACATGATAGATTAATGGTGCTCAGATTTTTGGGATCTGTGTGTATGGTACACAAAACTGTCTTTAAAGTTTCATTATTGACTTAAGGGTTACTTGATTTTAACCTACATTTACATATTAATAGTAATAATATTAACTGTCTCATCTTTGCAAACCATGTAGAGTTTGTCAATTTTTATGAAGATTTTAAGATTACAGAATACGTTATAGCAATGTATTATTTACTCACTAATTTTTAATGGTAAAGTTACATAATGTCAAAATGCTCTCTTTTAACAATGATTGTCATAAAAAGCTTCCCTTCAATAATTTTCAAGTAATTAACAATAACCCATAAGTTTTATCCCTTAACTATACACATACAAAACATACATCGGAATTGCCAAATTACTAAATTGTAAATAGATGTAAGTATAAGTGACATAAACAAGGTAAAATATATTAATACACACAATTGCCCAGCTTTTCCAATTCTTATTTCTGATGTAGATAGCTGCAAGAAAGAAAGATTTGATCTTTTCTGCTTGCTTCTAAATTTGTGTTACTTTCCAAAAATATCTGTTTAGGATGCAGAAAGACTCATACAGGCAATATGTACTACAGAACCCAACTGATACCATCATTAACTTAAAGCAGAAGCAAATTGTGAGTCCCTTCTCCCAACTCCTATCTTCAGTATAATCACTAACATTCTAAGTGACCTTATGGAACTGCCAAATCTTAATATGCACTGGACATCATTAAGGGAATAGTCAACTAGGTTCCATACAATTATATAATTGAATTAATTTGACTATATTCTAATATTCTGAACACTCATCCTCTGTATATTTATATAAATTTAACAAATATTTGAAGATCACTGGGCTAAGACTCAATATAAAGATGTAAAGTACAAATACAGCAAGTCAATTTGAAAACTCAATTATTCAGCACATCGGTGTAGAACTTAAGAATCACTAATACCAGCCTAGTTAGTTTATGCTGTGCAATACAATAAATGCTAACATTTGAGTGTTACTATATTTCATGCATTCTCCTAAGTGTTTTAGTCTATTCTGTCATTTAATCCTCACAAGATCTCTATCAGCAAGGTAGTAATCTCTTTTTAAAACAAGAGAAACTTCAAGTTTCCAAGGTTAAATAACTTGTCAATGATTTACAGCTAGAAAGAGAGAGAAAGGGAGGAAGGAAGGGAAGGACAGGGAGGGAAAGAAGAAGACATCTCAATAAGATCTTTTAAAAGATGATTTTTTTAAAGTGACTTTTTTTTTTCATTGAACATTCATAAGTGTTTACCTAATGGGTTAGTTGTCCCGTTTCCGGGCAAATCAAAATACCTCATAAACACCAAACTGTTCTATAATCATGCTTCCTTTAGGTCGATCACAAAGTTATAAGCATCTTGAAGCCAGGACTCTGTCTTATGCGTGTGTTATGTTCCCAAGCCTATCAAGTAGTCAAAGTGCTTTTAAAAGTTCCACATCACATCAGATCTTCTTTTCTGTGCTCTTTTAAACATCCATCTTAACATGAAACCTTGCTGAAAATGGAAAGAGGCGTAGAATCCCAAAGCCAAATGAGACCTTACAAAGGTCAGTCTACCTTGTTATTGATCATGACCATACCCATGCTAATATTCTCTATGTCTCAAAAAAAATGAGAAGTGAAAGTGAGATAAATCTGATCATCTATGAATTGATTATTGCCATCATAAAGAAACTTAGAATTTCATAATTAAATGACGTTTATCAAGTCAGATGATGATGTAAGCCCAGCACCCTTGATACTTATATTTCTTAAGCTTAAAAACAAAACAAAACAAAAAAAACCTGGCAATTTGACAACCTGTAAAATTCTCATTTTAAAAGTTCAGTTCTCCAAATAAGATAATGCACACCCCCAAAACAAACGGCCAGCAAGTCTGATATAAACATTTTTATAGCCTTCAGAATATCAGATCCACCAGTTTTGATGGATATTTTTAACAGTTAAATTAACACGATAAAGTTAAGGCCACGCTACATATCAAACATATCAAAATATCAAAAATAGCAGCAAAAAGAAAAATCTGTATGTGATAAAACAAAGCATTCTCATCAACAGATCATCAGCTATAGTCATCTTTTTCAAGCTTAAAACTCTTTTCAACTCTAAAACTAGCTCCACGCAAATATTAATTACATGCTAAACCTCGAAAGTAGTACTATGAATGTCACTGTAACTAACAGGAGTTAAATCAACAACTTGTTAGACTTAACAGCTTACTGGAAGAAAATTTTGCTTCCATACCACTAAGCTTCCATAAGTCACAACAACTGTGCCCTATTCAAAGACTGAATTCCAAAATAAAGGTTGATGGAAAAAACTCGTCATAAGGGTTCACAAATTAGGGTGTTATAACACTATAAGCCAAAAAAGGAAGCTGTTTTAAATGAGTAGCACACAGGAATACAAAACTAGTGTCTACCTCTACAACAAGAAGAGTTGACTCTAAACACTACACCTGCTTTAAAACACAGTCCATTTGCCTACACTGCTTAAGTTTTAACATTAGGCTCTGAATTAAAATATCAAGTCCTTCCAATGCTACATTATTGAGATTTTTTAAAAGTGTTTTCTTCTTCCATGGGAAAACCAATGTGTTCTTTCAAAAAGTAATCAACAATTCATTTTCACAACCACTAAGAAACTATCATGTAAATAATTCCTGTATCAGCTATGCATACTACCTGGCTTCGGTCTTCCACAGAGCTTTGCCTAACCAGATCTGCCTCTGTAGAGGTATATTCTCTCAGTCCTTAACATAAACGAAGTCAGGAAAGTAAACTCGTAAGGTCCCCTCCAACTGTCCTGTCACTCAATTGTAAGCAACATCCCCAATTCTCCTTCATGGAATAGAACAGCACACAAATTCAATCTAGACTCTAGCATCAATTTAAAAAGATATACAGCATTAAGAACTTTGTCTTGGAATCAAGTATCTGGGGAGTCGGCATACAGAAACAGCGTACAATTAATAACACTCCATTTATCATACTATACTCTGTGTAAATCAGATTTCATTACAGTGCTGGAAACGTGGTGGTAAACTGGAAGTGGAAATTCACAGCCCAGAAGAGACACTCAATCCCATCATGCAAACTTTGCTTCCCTCATAAGCAACTACCTTGACTCACCTACCGTGTAATAGGATTCTCCTCCTCCTAAATCACACTATCCAAGAAATTTGCACACATCTCTTTTAACAAATACTAGTAAAACTTCAGTTTACCGTTTCACGAAATACTGAAAACCAATCTTTGAGCAAGCTTAAGGTCTGCCCCTCTACTTTTCTTACCAAGAGCCCTCAAATAATGTCTCGCAGTGTTCTGGTACTCCTCTCCCACCAAAGGCTGGTGTCCTTATTTTCCCAAATCACTGCCTTCCATTAATTACCACTTAAGTCCATTTCTCTTGTATGAAAGGCAGACTTTTTTTTTTTTTTTTTTTTTTTTTTTTTTTTTTTTTAGCACGATCCTTAATAAGTAGGCTTCTGGTCTGGCATACCTGGGAACAAAACTCAGAGACTAACTCCCAAATATGATAGGAAAACAGGAACACAACACGAGAGAAAGGATGGGAAACAGGCGCGTGACTGTTTTGGTTAGAACAGCCGGGGCACATAGTCCATGAAATCAGGTATTTAACACGTAAATCTTGTTCCTGGGGGCTGGTAAAATAAGCACGGGCAGCGTGAGAGACGTCCCACAAGCTGGAAGGCAGGGACGAGGCTCAAACTAGAGAGATCCAGAAGCTGCCAGGGCAGAGCCGGCGCGGGGGTAGGGGCGGGGGGGGTGCGCACAAGACCGAAAAAAACTGGGTGTAGGGGATTCTGCGGCTGGGTGGGCTAAAATGATGCCTTCTCCAGGGTGGAAGGCCATGAGAAGTGGACCCGGAGGCTTCATTCCGTCGGGTTCTGGTCCCTAGTGTTTCTGGCCTCACAGCTCAAGTTTCGCCGGGAAAAAAAGAAAGCGGCAAACGTGCATCCCGGCACCTTAACCCACGAGTCTGCGCTCTCGGCTTCCCAGGAAACGAGCGAGGAAGTAACGGTCCCCGGAGCAAACCCGGAGTTCGGCGCACGAAGCACCATCGCCAACCCTCGGCCATCCGCACGGCGACCCGCGCGGCCGCGGGGGAGGGGAGCGGGCCGCCGGCGCAGCATTCGCTGGCCCGGCCCTTCCAGGGCCTCGCCCCGGGCGCGGCGAAAAGTTTCCAACCAAAGTCCTCGGCACTCGCTCGCACAGCCAACCGCCTCGCTGCCCCGAAGAACGGCTGGCAGAGCCGGCCGCGGCGCCTGCACCCTCAGTGGCGGCTCCCTCAGCCCATGCCGGCCGCCGAGGTTCACCTACCACAGAGCCTGGAGAAGAGCAGCAGCGGGAAGAGCAGCAGCAGCAGCGGAGGTGGCGTCGGGGGCTGCAGCAAGAGCCCGGCTCCGAGGAGAGAAGCGGAGGAAAGTTGTGCTTTGCCGCCTTCAGGACACAGCGGGGCCGGCCGCGGGGTCCGCGCCATCCCCCACCCTCCCCCCGGCCCGCTCTCCCGCCCGCCCCCCGGCTCCTCAGGCTCTGGGCGGAGGCTGTGGAAGGTCCGGTGCGCGCGTCCCCAGCTCCCAGCTCTAGCGCCGTCGCTGCCGGCTGACACTCGGCGGAGCGCTGGCGGCTGCCTCCACACCGCCGTCGCCGACGCCACTGCCGAGGCTGAGGCGGGAGCCGCCCGCCGCCGCCACCACTCCCCTCCCCCCGGCACCCGCCCGCTTCGAACTCCTGGGAACTCGGAACGCACCACCCCGCCCCACGCGAGAGGGGGAAAAGAAGCCGACCCTCAGAGCCGGCGGCCGACTCGCCCGCCCTCCCCGCGCAACTCCAGCTCCCGTCTGATCCCCGGGCGCAAGCCCTGTCTCCTCTCATCCCGCCCTCCTACACATGCTCCTCCCCTTAAAAAAACACACACACACACACACACAAAAACTCTTTTCATCCACTTTGATAACGGGGTTTCTCCCAAAGCAGAGCTTTAAAAGGGACAGGAAAATCTGGAATAGGTTAGTCGGCCCCGCCCCTCGTTCCTGCCTGGTTTCCCCCCTTCCCTGCCTTTCCAATGGTCTCGCCCACTCCACCCCTAGCGGGTCCACCGAGGCCCCGGCGCTGACTGAGGCGAGGGCTGCGGGACAATCACGCTCGGCCCTCGCCTCTCCCGGGTGGCGCTCCCCCTCTGGCGGGGACCTGGGACGAGGAGGGGTGGGGAGGGAAAGGCAGGAGGGGGCTGCCCTTCCGTTGCCCATGCTAAAGGTTCCTGTGTAGGAAGCTGGACGCAGCCTGCTGGACTAGTAATCTTCCTCCTCGTTGGGGCGCGGGGGACTGAAGGGAGAGACTTTCTCCTCCTTCCTGTTCCCCGGGACAGCTGTGCTCTCCGAATCCCTCCGTTCTTCCCAGCCCACTTACTCCCCGCTCGCCAAGGCACGTTTCCACAGGCGTTTTTCCTGCTCTTTTCTGTGGGAGGGCGGCTTGGTAGAACGGTCGGCTGAGCTGGGCGAGGAGAGGGGTCTCAGAAGGTTTGCTTTCTTGCTCTTGCTTCTCACTGGCCGCTGGGCTGTCCACTTTCCGCGCCAGGCGACTGGCAACAGGAGGCCATGGATTTCCCCCAACGAGTGCGTTGGTGTTTTTCCTTGGTTTTGTTTCATTTGCATGTTCGTATGTGTAGTTTTATTTTCTTGCCTGTTTCCCTTTGATCGCAGAGAAGCGACCTCGGGAAGTATTAAACATTTGCCCTTATAAGAAGAGCGTCTGTGGTCCACCATGACCCTCGCTCACCCCAGGTGGCTGCCCGCCCTGCCCTCTCCATCCTCCCGCCTCGCACAGTACCGGCGGCCTGACCTTGGAGCCACTGCCACATCTGTTCCGCGGGGGGGAGTAGGAGGGTGGACAATTTGGACTGTCCGGCGTAGGGCGGCGGATTGTAGGCAGAGGACACCAGTCCGCAGGCCTGACACTATTAATTTTATGTAGGTCCTGTCATCTCCACGAGATAGCCATAAATGTGTTCCAGTAGTAGGAAAGCTGAACAAGGATCAGTCGCCCAAAAATTAGCCTGTCGCAGCTACTAATGCATGCTTGCGGCCAAGACCACGCTGTCCTTGGCTTTCAGTCAATAGGGTCTTCCCACCTTCCGCCCGCTGGATTACAAGGCCTTACTCACCTCCAAGGCTACAAGCCATTCTACACCCTGCCCACCTCTTTTTTCTTTCTTAACTTCTGCCTCCCATCCAGTCTCCCAGTGCTCAGTCTAGTGCCTTTTTCCCTCCAGCCCTTTTCTCTTCCCTCCCTCCCTGTGCCTGTCTGCCTTTGTCGTCCCCTGTAAGCTTGTCTCCTGCAGCCAAGGTTTTCTATCACCTATCCTCAAGATGCATTTATGAATACACCTTGTCCTGCATCGCTCTGGGAGATCCCCTGATGATGATCATAATTGACAAAATGTAGCTATTGTGACATTCCTCAGCTGTGCTGACACCACCGTTTCCCTTGAGAAAATTTCTTTTTCCATATTCTCATCCCCTAAACCTAATTTCGCTGCTAAATTTAGACAGCCCACTGCACAGCCACTAGCTAATTATCTGTTTGGATAGCACTTTAACACGTTGTTGAAACTCAGTTAAATGTTAAACAACCAAAATTTTAACATCACTAGCCAATTTCATTCCCCCAGGTTTTCCCTGATGGTTCCGCATCTCCAAGAATTTAGCCAACATTTTAAAAGATACCAACGGCTTAACTTGGGTGGGGGCCATTGGGCAATTGCTACAGAGACCATAAGGAATTAGCAGGTTTAGTTCTCAAAAAGATGACATGGAGCTTTAACAAATATATTTCCTCCGTACTTATGGAAATTGAATAGTGGTCTTCTCTGACCTAAAGTGAAGAGAGAGCAGGGAAGAGCATTATTTATAGATGTTATATAAGCATCAAAAGAGCACCATGCTGGTGTTTTATGTGCATATATGTATTGTGTTCTAATAATAATAATTTGTGTTTATACAGCATCTTCAACTAAAGATGTCAAAGCACAAGCTCACTTCCCACGGAAGGTAGCAATTACTATTATCTCTACTTGACAGCTACAAGAACCTAGGCACAGAGGTTAAGTGCTCTGCAAATACTACCAGCCATGTGTGGTGGTTTTCCTGCCAGAACCAAGTTCTTGCCTTCCAGTGGACACCATTGACCTCTCAAGATTATTCTTTAAGTTAAAAAGTAATATAAGGTAACTCAAATTTCTATTTTCTATAATAAAAGTGCGCAATCTTAAATTACATTCTCAGATGAATGAATTTTAGACATACCCACCCAGGCTTTCCTGTTGGAAATTTTTACTGGCCACAGAAAAAGATTTTACATTACATATACAACTCATGTTTTTCAAGGGCAGAAATACTGTTAATTTTTTTAAAAACCTTTAACATGAGAGTATTACTGCTTTCTGTGCCATTTTTAGTCCTTTAACTTTATAGATAAGTTCACATTTATTGTTTGAGTAACAAACTGTTTAAGGAACACTTAATTATACTTAACTTATTAATAATTCTGACACCATTGAATAACAAACTATGCATGCATTTTTTTTCAGAAAAAAAAATTATCTGCACAGAAAGCAACATAATCCTAATGGCAACAATGGTTTCATTGTTTTGGGTTAAGTACTGATGGTGTCCATCCTACTTTTGGCTCAAAGATTGTTTGCCAGTTATCAAGGTTCATTAACTCTTAGCTAAAAAATAAAGGTTGACATCTTAACAAAGAAGTAATTATGTACAGTGCTGGGCATTTTACATTTACTAACATAATGCGAGTGAAAGGTTTGAGACTATTATTAGAATTTCATACCTGACTCTGAAACAAAGGAGGTATTTTTATAGGAGAGCTAAGACATTATATACTTCAGCTAATTCTTCTTAACATCAGCAAATTTTTTATAACCTGCTGTGTGAGGAAGCATAGCTTTTCCTTTAGTAGAAGAGGTGAACAATATTTTGTAGAATATTTGAACTTTGTACTATATTTGATAATAAGCTTATGTTACCCAGTTAGGATCACAGTTTTTGTAAAGAGAATTATGCAAATAATAAAAAACAAACTGCAGAACCATGGAAAAGTCCATTCACTTGCAAAACATTCAACAACCTTACTCTTATTAAATTCTAGTCTTTCTTACTGAAGAGATCTTCCCTGTATGCTCATGTGACTTTATCCCTCTTACTTCCTTTGAGTCTTTGATAAAATTTATCATTGAGGCTTTCCAGGACCACATCATATGAAAGAGCTTCCCCCACCCTAATCCCTATGCCCTTAACTTGTTTTATTTTCTCCATTGCCCTTACCATCTGACATGTCTCTAATTTACTGTCTGTTCCCTTTCACTGGAATGAACATTCCACAAGGGCAAGCAAGTATCTGTATTTTCGCTGTTAAGACTCAAGTAGGCCAGGCACGGTGCCTCCTGCCTGAAATCCCACCACTTTGGAAGGCCGAGGCTGGCAGATTGCTTGGGTCCAGGAGTTCAAGACTAGCCTGGGCAACATGGCTGTGTTAGTCTGTTCTCATGCTGCTAATAAAGACATACTTGAGATTGGGTAATTTATAAAGGAAAGAGGTTTAATTGACTCACAGTTCCACATGGCTTGGGAGGCCTTAATCATGGCGGAAGGCAAGGAGGAGCAAAGTCACATCTTATGTGGTGGCAGGCAACAGAGCATGTCCAGGGGGACTCCCCTTTATAAAACCATCAGATCTCGTGAGACTTACTCACTATCAGGAGAACAACACAGGAAAGACCTGCCCCCACGATTCAATTACCTTCCACTAGGTCCCTTCCACAACACGTGGGAATTGTGGGAGCTACAATTGAAGATGAGATTTGGGTGGGGACACAGCCAAACCATATCAATAGTAAAACCTCGTCTCTACTAAAAATACAAAAAAAATTAGCTGGGTGTGGTGACGTGTTCGTATAGTCCCAGCTACTCTGGAGGCTGAGGTGGGAGAATCACTTGAGCCCGGGAGGTCGAGGCTGCAGTAAGCCAAGATCGCATCCCTGTACTGTAGCCTAGGCAGCTGGAGAAAGACCCTGTCCCCGCAAAAAACCAAAACCAAGACAAAACAAAACAAAAACCCCAAGTACCTAGAATAATGTCTGCCGTATAGATTCCAAATTGGATGACTAAATGATTGTTATGACATACCATACTCAAGTGCATGTCTCATTCAGTAGAGGTTTATACTTCTTGAAGGTTTTGAACATAGGATTGATCGTGTATAGTTTTTTAAGCTGGAAGGTGGTTACTCTGACCATTGCTTAACACTCTTGATATAATTGTTATTAGTGCTGTTTATTAAACTATTATCTCTCCACTTCATATTCATAGTTCTGCCCTGGTTTTGTAAGGCTGGTGCTAGGACTCTGCAAACAATGTATCTCCTTTACCAACTGGCTTCCTGACAGGTTCTATCAATAGAGGTTACTGGAGGAAATGTGGACTCCTGGAGTAGGAGAAAAGGGACTTGTTCCTTTGCATTTGCTTCCTGCTATCAGCATCACCTCAGCTATAATAACCTGTCATCCTGTCTTTAGCTGTTGATTCCAGTCTCCCACTTCTTTTACACTCTTAAGTCCCAGAGTCCTCATGACTCCTCAAAAGTACCAGCCCCAGCTAGGCTGTTTCTACTTCTCGGAGGTCCAAGCCTCAGCTAAGAAGGATGGCTCCTCTAAACTTCTGAGTTCTAATAACACAACCTTTTCCCCTTGTCCTCCTAGCTCTAAGGGTAGTAACAGCTTACCACAGCTTATATCTGTGGGTCACCACAGTGTTTCCCTTTTTGGTCTGGAGAACCATCCCCACATCCCTGTGTAACATTTTAATAATATTCCCTTGGTTACATAGTATAGTTTCTGTATTCCTGATTGGACCTCAACTTGTTTTTCAGTGAATATTTCCCCAAATCTTCCCTTCTAACAGTTACTTTTTGCTAAGATGAACTGCTTAAAATCACAGAGCCAACATCACTCAATCAATTAATGTAAGTAAAAACAAGGCAAATGAGCAAAATTTATTCTTTCATTGGCAATAATCCAGGTTAGCAGAGATGGGTTGGAAAGAAGTAAATTTGGAGGTAATTATGTTGTCATTTCAGCAATATATACGTATGCTTTGTATTTTTGTTGTTGCTCCTCATCCAGGTCATGGTAAAACAAACATAAATTTCTCATTTTAGATGGTTTAGGTGATTTTTAAATGAACTTTGCACTTGAGAATTATTATGAAATTAAAAACAAAAGGAATATACAATTTGATAAAAGAAATAAGACCTTGTGTTTGACAGGCTACTAGGGTGACTATAGTTTACTATAATCTATCGTGTATTTCAAAATAACTAGAAGAGAATAATTCAAATGTTTCTCGCAGAAATAAAAAACAAATATTTAAACTGATGGATATCCCAATTATACTGATTTTATCTTTACAAATTACATGAATGTGTTGTCACATGTACCCCCCTCCAAATATGTACATCTATTATGTATCAGTACAAACAAATGAAATTTAAAAAATGAGAAAAGAAAATTTGGATTTTTCTCTTAAACTTATAATAAAAACAAACTTACATTTTACATAACTATCTAAAGCCTAACTCTATTCGTAGTATACAACTCCTGTAGAGGTGCTGGTGTTCCAAAAAATATAGTTTGAGAAACTGATATGCAGGCAGAAAGAAGAGCTATACTCTATCATTATGGTAGGTAGGCTAAATAATAGGTAGCTTTAATAAAGATGATTAAACTACTATGTACTGGAGTCTGTGTTACGTATTGGACATAGAAAACCCCAAGTCCTGACTCCAAATGCTAATGTCAATATTCTTGCAAACATTGGAGGGATGTACAGTATGTGAGAGAGCAGAGGAGGACTCTCAGGTCTGCCCAAATCAGACTGACACAGATAACATTTGAACAGTCTTAAAGAATGACTAGAAATTTTACATATGGATGGAGGAAAAGCAGCAGAGTGAATAGGAGAATGATAGATGGAAGGTTACAGAGGCATGACTGAGTGTGATGTGTTCTGTAACCCACAAGCATGCCTGTGCTGCTAGAGACTACCACACAAAGGGGAATTGGGAGATAAGGTAAAAATGAAGTTAGATGGGTAGGTAGGGATTGTTTGTACCTTGTAAGGGACTTTGGATTTTATCTGGTCGATCATGAGAACAAATGAATTTTGAGTAGGGGAATGACAAGATTCGATTTGCTAGAAAAGTCAGAGAAAAATGTGAAGACGGATATATTGTCAGGGGATTTGGGAGAATTACAAGCAGGAGTTTAGTAAAAAAACTTGTTATAAGGAGCAGAGTGAATGAAGGTCTGAACTTTCATTCATGGATGAAATAAAGTGATAAAGCAGTTGGAAAGGAGAAAATGAATTCAGGGGAATTTTAGTATTTTAAAATAAAATAGTTTATTTCCAGAGTGGGTTCAATATATGGTGTGGCTACCTAGGAGATAATAATCTAGACAACTGAGAGAAGCAAAAAACAAAAGACATGAGAGCAAAGTGATGAAAAACAACATTCAAAGAAAATAATGAAAATATGAGTAGAGGCAGAGAGATACTAGAAGACAGAACATAGAGAAGAAAATAGGGGTGGATAAAACAAATGACAAAGGTTTACAATAATGCAATTATGATTTTATAAATTAATGAGCAAAATTTTGGGCAGATTTTATCATTTACTTCCACTAAATATTGTTCCTTGGAGTCTCATGTCTGAGTTAACCAGCTTTATGTAATGTCCAGTACAGTTTGTTTTAACATTGTCAATAACCAAAAAATATTTGTTGAAAGGAAGAGAGGAAGAGAGGGAAAAGAAAAGAGTAGATGGTTTTGCTGTTGTATTTAGATTGACCTGAACTAAAGAAGCCTGGTGTCTGTGTAGGTTCAGTACAGTTAAAAACCACTTCTTCCCCCATGGGTGTTTCAAAAGATCTTGCCCTAATTAATCTCCTAAAGCATTGTTTCTAACTTGTACCCTTTGATATCTAACCCAAAACAGATATTCATGAGACACGCCATGCCCCCCAACCCAGAGAGACACACAGAAGGAGTCTGTATAGTGTAATGACAAAATCCCTGGAGCCACATTGCCTGGGTTGCAGTTCAAATCCTCACCTTGTAACCCTGGACAAGTTACTATCTTACTTTCCTCATGTGAAAATAGGGAAAATGATTGTTTCTTCCTCACCATATATCAGGATAAAATTAATTCATATAATTAGTTTAAAAGGGGCCTAATACATAAAGCCCAAGAAATGTTAGGTGTGGTAGTAGTTTTATTATCAGTAATGTTAATATTAGTATTTTATTATACTTCTGAGACAGGTCTTTCTCTGTCACCCAGGCAGGAGTGCAGTGACACCATCACAGCTCACTGTAGCCTCAACTTCCCCAACTCAAGTGATCCTCCCACTTCAGCTTCCCAAGTAGCTGGGACTAGCAGCATGCACCACCATACCTGGCATTTTTTTATTTTTTGCAGAGATGAGTGGTCTCACTATGTTACCCAAGCTGTATTAGTGTTTTAAACATACATTTAGAAATTGCATATCAATCGTAGCAGCCTGGGAGTGGAATTTTTATTAGGCTTATGTTGCCAACAATCCAATTGAAATCTCAAAACCGATTCTGATAAAGTCTGACTTACATTAACCAGACTGTGTTAATTCAGCATCATTCTTTTTTGTTTACAAACCTCTGCAGTTTACCTCCTGAATAACACTCCCCAAGAGGTCTACATTTTAATCCCCCAAACCTGTGAACAATATATGGCAAAAGGAGATTAAGTTTGCAGATAGAATTAAGATTGCTAATCAGCTGACCTTAAAAATAGGGAGATTACCCTGGATTATCCAGTTGGGCACAATGTAATCACAAGGGTCCTTAAAAGTCAGAGGAAGGTAAAAGACGAGTAAGAGAGATGTGACCACAGAAGAATGGACAGTAAGAAACAGGTTACTGGCTTTAAAGACAGAGGAAGGGAACAGTGAGGCAAGTAATATGGCAGTATCTAGAAGACTGAAAAGGCAGGCTGGGCGCAGTGCCTCATATCTGTAATCTTAGCATGTTGGGAGGTCAGGGTGGGAGTCCAGGAGCTTGAGACCAGACTGGGCAACATAACAAGACCCTGTCTCTACAAAAAATTTTAAAAAATAGTTGAACATGGTGGTGCACACCTGTGGTCCTAGCTACTCTGGAGGCTGAGGTAGAAAGATCACTTGAGCCTGGGAGGTTGAGGCTGCAGTGAGCTGAGATCTCACCACTGCACCTCAGCCTGGACAACACAGCAAGACCCCATCTCAAAAAAAAAAAAAAAAAAAAAGAGCAAAGACACATATTCCCCTTAGATCCTTCAGAAAGGAGTACAACCCTGCCCATACCTTGATTTTGGCCGGTGATATCCGTGTTAAGACTCCTAACCAACAGAACTATAAGATAATAAATTTGTGTTGTTGTAAGCCATTGAATCTGTGGTAATATTACAGCAGCAGTAGAAAACTAATCCATCCCCCAATCCCCTTACCTTAACTTATTTGACCAACACTCGAGAACCTTAACATAAAACTCAGTTTATTTATTTGTTTTATCATTATACTTTAAGTTCTGGGATACATGTACAGAATGTGCACGTTGGTTACGTAGGTGTACATGTGCCATGATGGTTTGCTGCACCCATCAACCTGTCATCTACATTAGGTATTTCTCCTAATGCTATCCTTCCCTGGCCCCCCACAACCTGAGAGGCCCCAGTGTGTGATGTTCCCCTGCCTGTGCCCATATATTCTCACTGTTCAACTCCCACTTATGAGTGAGAACATGCAGTGTTCAGTTTTCTGTTCCTATGTTAGTTTGCTGAGAATGATGGTTTCCAGCATCATCCATGTCCCTGTAAAGGACATTAACTCATTCGTTTTTATGGCTGCATAGTATTGTATGGTCTTTATATGCTACATTTTCTTTATCGAGTCTGTCATTGATGGGCATTTGGGTTGGTTCCAAGTCTTTGCTATTGTGAAAAGTGCCGCAATAAACATACATGTGCATGTGTCTGTAGTAGAATGACTTACAATTTTTGGGGTATATAGCCAGTAATGGGATTGCTGGGTCAAATGGTTTTTCTAGTTCTAGATCCTTGAGGAATCGCCACACTGTTTTCCACAACAGTTGTACAAATGTACACTCCCACCAAGAGTGTAAAGGCATTCCTAGTTCTCCACATCCTCTCCAGCATCTTTTGTTTCCTGACTTTTTAATGATCGCCATTCTAACAGGCAAGAGATGGTATCCTATTGTGGTTTTGATTTGCATTTCTCTAATGACCAGTGATGTTGAGCTTGTTTTCATATGTTTATTAGCTGCATAAATGTCTTCTTTTGAGAAGTGTCTGTTCATATCCTTCACCCACTTTTTGATGCTTGTTTGTTTTTTTCTTTTCAACTTGTTTAAGTTCCCAGTGGATTCTTGATATTAGCCCTTTGTCAGGTGGGTAGATTGCAAAATTTTTCTCCCATTCTGTAGGTTGCCTGTTCAATCTTATGATAGTTTCTATTGCTGTGCAGAAGCTCTTTAGTTTGATTAGATCCCATTTGTCAATTTTGGCTTTTGTTGCCATTGCTTTTGGTGTGTTAGTCATGAAGTCTTTGCCCATGCCTATGTCCTGAATGGTATTGCCTAGGTTTTCTTTGAGGGTTTTTATGGTTTTAGGTCTTGCGTTTAAATCTTTAACCCATCTTGAGTTAATTTTTGCATATAGTGTAAGGAAGGGGTCCAGTTTTAGTTTTCTACATATGGCTAGACGGTTTTCCCAACACCATTTATTAAATAGGGGATCCTTTCCCCATTGCTTGTTTTTGTCATGTTTGTCAAAGATCAGATGGTTGTAGATGTGTGGTGTTATTTCTGAGGCCTCTGTTCTATTCCATTGGTCTGTATATCTGTTTTGGTACCAGTACCATGCTGTTTTGGTTACTTTAGCCTTGTAATACAGTTTGAAGCCAGGTAGCATGATGACTCCAGTTTTGTTCTTTTTGCTTAGGATTGTCTTGGCTATATGGGCTCTTTTTGGGTTTAGTATGAAATTTAAAGTAGTTTTTTCTAATTCTGTGAATAAAGTCAATGGTAGCTTGATGAGAATAGCTTTGAATCTATAAATTACTTTGGGCAGTATGGCCATTTTCATGATATTGATTCTTCCTATCCATGAGCATGGAATGTTTTCTCATTTGTTTGTGCCCTCTCTTATTTCCTTGAGCAGTGGTTTGTAGTTCTCTTTGAAGAGGTCCTTCATATCCCTTGTAAGTTGTATTCCTAGGTATTTTGTTATCTTTGTAGCAATTGTGAATGGGAGTTCACTCATGATTTGACTCTCTATTATTGCTGTATATGAATGCTTCTGATTTTTGCACACTGATTTTGCATCCTGAGACTTTGCTGAAGTTCCTTATTAGCTTAAGGAGTTTTTGGGCTGAGATGATGGGGTTTTCTAAATATACAATCATGTCATCTGCAAACAGAGATAAGTTGACTTCCTCTCTTCCTATTTGAATACTGTTTATTTCTTTCTCTTCCCTGATTACCCTGGCCAGAACTTTAAATACTATGTTGAATAGGAGTAGTGAGAGAGGGCATCCTTGTCTTGTGCCAGTTTTCAAAGGGAATGCTTCCAGCTTTTGCCTATTCAGTATGATATTGGCTATGGGTTTGTCATAAATAGCTCTTATTATTTTGAGGTACAGTCCATCATTAACTAGTTTATTGAGTGTTTTTAGCATGAAGGGTATTGAATTTTATCCAAGGCCTTTTCTGCATCTATTGAGATAATCGTGTGTTTTTTGTCATTGGTTCTGTTTATGTGATAGATTATGTTTATTGACTTGCATATGTTGAACCAGCCTTGCATCCCAGGGATGAAGCTGACTTGATCATGGTGGATAAGCTTTAAAATGTCCTGCTGGATTCAGTTTGCCAGTATTTTATTGAGGATTATCTCATCGATGTTCATCAGGGATATTGGCCTGAAATTTTCTTTTTTGGTTGTTTCTCTGCCAGGGTTTAGTGTCAGGATGATGCTGGCCTCATAAAATGAGTTAGGGAGGAGTCCCTCTTTTTCTTTTGTCTGGAATAGTTTCAGAAGGAAGTGTATCAGCTCTTCATTTTACCTCTGGTAGAATTCGGCTATGAATCCTTCTGGATTTTTTAGGTTGGGAGGCTATTAAGTACTGCCTCAATTTCAGAACTTGTAAGTGGTCTATTTATGGATTTGACTTCTTCCTGATTTAGTCTTGGGAGGGTGTATTTGTCCAGACATTTATCAATTTCTTCTAGGTTTTCTAGTTTATTAGCATAGAGGTTTTATAGTATTCTCTGATGGTAGTTTGTATTTCTCTGGGATCCATGGTGATATCCCCTTTATCATTTTTTATTGTTTCTATTTGATTGTTCTCTCTTTTCTTCTTTATTATTCTGGGTAATGTTCTTTTGTTAATCTTTCCAAAAAACCAACTTCTAGATTCATTGATTTTTTTTTTGAAGGGTTTTTCGTGTCTCTATCTCTTTCAGTTCGGCTCTAATCTAATCTAAGACAAGTTATTTCTTGTCTTCTGCTAGCTTTTGAATTTGTTTGCTCTTGCTTCTCTAGTTCTTATAATTGTGATGTTAGGGTGTCAATTTTAGATCTTTCCTGCCTTCTGATGTGGGCATTTAGTGCTATAAATTTCCCTTTATAGCTGTGTCCCAGAGATTCTGTTACATTGTGTCTTTGTTCTCACTGGTTTCAAAGAACTTATTTATTTCTGCCTTAATTTCATTATTACCCAGTAGTCATTCAGGAGCAGGTCATTCAGTTTCCATGTAATTGTGTGGTTTTGAGTGAGTTTCTTAATCCCGAGTTCTAATTTGATTGCACTGTGGTCTGAGAGACTATTATGATTTTCATTATTTTGCATTTGCTGAGGAGTGTTTTACTTCCATTTTTGTGGTTGATTTTAAAACGATTGCTGTGTGATGCTGAGAAAATGTATATTCTGTTGATTTGGGGTAGAGAGTTCTGTAGATGTCTATTAGGTCTGCTTGGTCCAGAGCTGAGTTCAAGTCCTGAAAATCCTTGTTAATTTTCTGTTTCATGAATCTATCTAATATTGACAGTGGGGTGTTAAATTTCCCACTATTGTTGTATGTGAGTCTAAGTCTCTTTGTAGGTCTCTAAGAACTTGCTTTATGAATCTGGGTTCTCCTGTGTTGGGTGCATATATATTTAGGATAGTTAGCTCTTTTTGTTGCATTGATCCCTTTACCGTTATGTAATGCCCTTCTTTGTCTTTTTTGATCTATGTTGGTTTAAACTCTGTTTTATCAGAGACTAGGATTGAAACTACTGCTGTTTTTCTTCTTTCCCTTTTCTTGGTAAGTATTATTTCATCTCTTTATTTTAACCCTATGTGTGTGTCTCTGCATGTGAGATGGGTCTCCTGAATATAGCACACCAATGGGTCTTGACTGTTTGTCCAATTTGCCAGTCTGTGCCTTTTAATTGGGGCATTTAGCCCATCTGCATTTAAGGTTAATATTGTTATGTGTGAATTTGATCCTGTCATTGTGATGCTAGCTGGTTATTTTACTCATTAGTTGATGCAGTTTCTTCATAGTGTGGATGGTCTTTACATTTTGGTTTGTTTATGCATTGGCTGATACCAGTTTTTCCTTTCCATATTTAGTGCTTCCTTTAGAAGCTCTTGTAAGGCAGGCCTGGTGGTGACAAAATCCCTCAGCATTTGCTTGTTTAAAGGATTTTATTTCTCCTTCACTTATGAAGCTTAGTTTGGCTGGATACCAAATTCTGGGTTGAAAATTCTTTTCGTTAAGAATCTTGAATATTGACCCTCACTCTCTTCTGGTTTGTTGTGTTCTGCAGAGAGATCTTCTGTTAGTCTGATAGACTTCCCTTTGTGGGTAACCCGACCTTTCTCTCTGACTGCCCTTTACATTTTTTCCTTCATTTCAACCTTGGTGAATGTGATGATTATGTGTCTTGGGGTTGCTCTTCTTGAGGAGTATCTTTGTGGTGTTCTCTGTATTTCCTGAATTTGAATGTTGGCCTGTCTTCCTAGGTTGGGGGAGTTCTCCTGGATAATGTCCCGAAGTGTGTTTTCCAACTTGGTTCCATTCTCCCCATCACTTTCAGGTACACCAATCAAACGTAGGTTTGGTCTTTTCACATAATCCCATATTTCTTGGAGGCTTTGTTCATTCTTTTTCATTATTTTTTCTCTAATCTTGTCTTCATGGTTTATTTCATTAAGTTGATCATCAATTTCTGATATCCTTTCTTCCACTTGATCGATTCAGCTATTGATACTTGTGTATGCTTCATGAAGTTCTCATGCTGTGTTTTTCAGCTCTATCAGGTCATTTATGTTCTCCTCGAAACTGGTTATTCTAGTTGCCAATTTCTCTAACCTTTTATCAAGGTTCTTAGCTTCCTTGCATTGGGTTAGAACATGCTCCTTTAGCTCGAAAGAGTTTGTTATTACCCGCCTTCTGAAGCCTACTTTTGTCAATTCGTCAAACTCATTCTCCATCAAGATTTGTTACCTTGCTGGTGATGATTTGTGATCCTTTGGAAGAGAAGAGGCATTCTGATTTTTGGAATTTCCAGTCTTTTTGCGCTAAATAAATCTTCATGAATTTATTTACCTTTGATCTTTGCTGTTGGTGATCTTCCAATGGAGTTTTTGTGCGGATGTCCTTTTTGTTGATGCTGATGCTATTGCTTTCTGTTAGTTTTCCTTCTAACATTCAGGCCCCTCTGCTGCAGAGTCTGCTGGAGTTTGCTGGGGGTTCACTCCAGAGTCTGTTTCCCTGGGTATCACCAGTGGAGGCTACAGAACAGCAAAGATTGATGCCTGCTCCTTCCTCTGGAATCTTCATCTCAGACAGGCACCCACCAGATGCCAGCCAGAGCTCTCCTGCATGAGATGTCTGTCGGCCTCTGTTGGGAGGTGTCCCCCCTGTCAGGAGGCACAGGTGTCAGGGACCCACTTAAGGAGTCAGACTCTCCCTTAGCAGAGCTCCACTCCTCTCTTCCATGTCGGCAGGCAGGAATATTTAAGTCTACTGAAACTGCACCCGCAGCCATCCCTTCCCCAAGGTGCTCTTTCCCAGGGAGATGGGAGTTTTATCTATAAGTCCCTGACTGGGGCTGCTGCCTTTTTTTCAGAGATGCCCTGCCCAGAGAGGAAGAATCTAGAGAGGTAATCTGGGTACATCGGCTTTGTGGCTCTGTGGTGGGTCCCACCTAGTCTCAACTTCCTGAGGACTTTGTTTCCACTGTAAGAGGAAAACTGCCTACTCAAGTCTCAGTAATGGCAGATGCCACTCCCCCAACCAAACCTGAGCATCCCAGATGGACTTCAGACTACTGTGCTGACAGCGAGAATTTCAAGCCAGTGGATCTTAGCTTGCTGGACTCCGTGGGAGTGGGAGCTGCTGAGCTAGACCACTTGGCTCCCTGGCTTCAACCCCTTTTTAGGGGAGTGAACGATTCTGTCTCACAGGTGTTCCAGGCACCACTAGGGTAGGAAAAAAAAACTCCTGCAGCTAACTTGATGTCTGCGCTAGCGGCCATCCAGTTTTGGGCTTGAAACCCAGGGCCATTGTGCTGTAGGCACCCAAGGGAATCTCCTGGTCTGTGGGTTGCAAAGACTGTGGGGAAAGCGTAGTATCTGGACTGGATAGCACCATCCCTCTTGGCACGCTCTGTTGTGGCTACCCTTAGCTAGGGAAGGGAGTTCCCCAACCCTTGCACTTCCCAGATGAGCCAACGCCCCACCCTGCTTCAACTCACCCTCTGTGGGCTGCACCCACTGTGTAACCTGTCCCAGTGAGATGAACCGGGTACCTCAGTTGGATATGCAGAAATCATCCGCCTTCTGTGTTGATCTCACTGGGAGCTGCAGACCAGAGCTGTTCCTATTCAGCCATCTTGCCTGGGAAATCAAAATTCTGTTTATTTCTAACTACCTTATCTAGCTTGCTTCCCTAGGCCCTAGGCCCGCTCCATTCCTAAGTAGTCTCTTTGTTTTCCTCATAAGGCCCTTTAGGACCCTGTTCCACTGTAAACAAACATCTCAGTCTACCTTCTCAAACTAAATGAAACATGAATTTTTACCTTAAAATTTAAGATCTTCTGCAGCCTTTTCTAAAAGAAAGCTTCTGTTTATTCCACTTTCTTCAACACATGTTGCTTGAAACAGGACTGGGTAATCTACTTCTAGACCATTGTTTGTCTAGAACAATGGTGGATCCAGGGGGCCAATGTCTAGACCTTCTTCAACAACCCCCCCTCCCCCACCTTTGGACTTCTGTGTCTATTTTTAAAATTCTGCTTCTACTTGAAGTCCTTGACAAAATCATTGTTTTCAATCTCCTGAGAACGTCTAGTCTCAGTAGGAATTTCTCATTTAAGAGTTTTTTCTATGCTAGCCTGCTATTTCCCTACCAATTTATCATCACTGTTAAATTTATCTTTGTCTTCCAATTTTTGTCTTCTAATACTTATCTCCAAATCCATTACTCGCATTTAGCTTTTCTTCCTTTATATTCAGACTGGACTTCATAGTAAACTTTTCAATAACATGCTCATCATTCCTTGTGTGCCTTGCTAACCCTCACTAATGGCATTCAGCACTCCTGCCATACCTATCAGGAGTAGCTGCGTAAAATTTCAACAAGGTGCCAATTATAATTCCTGATATTTCATGGTATCAAACTTCTCTTTAGGTTCTCAAAGCTATGCAAGAATCTATAGTCATCTTTTTGAAACCTTTGCAGTGACTGCTTCACATTTTTCCCTTTCTCCTCAAGCCTCCATCCATTTCCTTAGCGTGTACACTCTCATTGGATAACACTGCTTCTTATTTCTCTGAGAAAAAAGCATTCCTAGATGAACTACATCAATTGCCTTCTAATGTGTTGGGGTGATCAGACCCGACACCAGGCCATTGGGGCTACAAAGTCTGACAGAGTCAAAGGAATGAGAAAAGAAAAGTTAAGAGTACATAAGGTGATCCAGGAGGCCAATGCTGGTATGGACGCTGCAAAGGCTCTGAGCTCTGGGAGCCCACATTATTTATTGTTGATCAAAGAAGCAGGTGGTGAGGACCTGTGGATGTGGGGGTAAACAGGTGAGACATGAGGACGTGGTGGTAGACAGGTAGTGGTGCATCAAGTATAGCTGTGATGGTTTAGCATTTTCTTTGATGCATATGTAATATGCTCTGCTACCTGAGATAATGGAAAACATGTTTATGAGCCTGGGAGAGCAACCAACAAGTCTGTGCATATTCCAGAGGCCACGAGGGGTTTTATGCCCTGAGCCTTGGATTCCATCCAAGCCAGGAGGGATGTTATGCCCTGGGCTTAGATTTGTGATGCGGCAGGGCAGCCTTCCACTCTTTGGCACAGAGCTTGCTGTTCCAAAGGCCACAAGGGGTTTTAGACCCTGGACTCCAGACATCTTCCAAGATTCTTTTATATTATGACAGACAAGCCAGTCTGTCCTCAGCTTTTCTGCCAACACTAATGTAACTTCTCTTGTCACCCTTTCCTCTCTCTCAGCAATAATTTCAAAGTTCATTGACTGTAGCGTTATCTCCACCCTCCCCCACAAATCAGAACCTATAAATGATTATAAGCAGCTGAAGATGGAAGTGCATAGATATAATTCACCTCTTAAAAATAGACCCAACACTGAATATTAGAATTCCTAAAATCTAATTTCAGAATCAGGAACCCAGCTTCAAAGGTAACAGACTGCTGATAGCTCAGCTGCCCTCTTCTACCCTAGAGTCTTTTTGTTATGGGAATAAAGAGCTGAAGGAGTTGACCTAATAGATAGAATTAAATTGGAGCACTATCAGCCAGCTTGTCAAGGGAATCAGTTCTATTTCTTTCATAATGAAATACTTTAATGCTCAGCTGTTGCCATTCACTATTTGAAAATATCATTATGGCATAAAATGTATGTGAATATTTGGGTAAACAGATTTTGTTGATTTCATATTCCCAGTAGCTGATACCAAGG
The DNA here is from genome assembly GCF_007565055.1 of Rhinopithecus roxellana. NCBI lineage: Eukaryota > Metazoa > Chordata > Mammalia > Primates > Cercopithecidae > Rhinopithecus > Rhinopithecus roxellana. The sequence goes on along the minus strand of NC_044549.1, from coordinate 31,924,603 downwards.
TATGCTCCACCAAGTCCAACTAATTTTTAAAATTTTTTGTAGAGACAGGGTCTTGCCATGTTGTCCAGGCTGGTCTCTAACTCCTGGACTCCCACCTTAACCTCCCAATGTGCTAAGATTACAGATTTCATTGTTTTTATATTTTGTTGTCTTCAAATCTGTGAAAATCTGTTTTCACAGATTTTGTTGTGTTACTATAACTAGATGTGCTAGAACCTCAAGATTAGAGGGAATCTTTGCTCTCTAATTTTTCCTTTTTTTTTTATTGGCTTCCTTTCCTATCTATTTTCATAACTGTCTTCATGGTTACTTAAATTAATGTGAAATACATTAGATTATTGAAAAATATCTAGGCATTCATGCTTCCATTACAATTATATTAGTCAGGGTTTTCCAGAGATATAGAACCAATAGGATACGTAGGTAGGTAAGTAGGTAGGTAAATAGGTAGATATATGATTGATTTATAGATAAATGGATAGGTACATAATAGATAGATAGATAGATAGATAGATAGATAGATAGATAGATAGGATTTATTAGAAGAATTGACTCATGTGATTATGGAAGCTGAGAAATCCCACCACAGGCTATCTGCAAGCTGAAGATTTTGGAATGCCAGCATCATGGCTCGGTATAAGTTTAAAAGCCTTGGAACCAGGGAAGTGGATGGTGTAATTCTCAGTTTGACATCAAAGGCCTGAGAACCCAAGGTGGGGTTGCCACTGGTATAAATCCTGGAGTCCTTAGGCTGGAGAGCCTGGAGTTCTGATGTTCAAGGACAGAGAAAGGAGAGCATCCAACCTCCAAGAGAGAGACAGGGGAAATCTTTTTCTGTCCTTTTTTGTTCTATTGGGCCTCCAGCCAGTTGGATGGTGCCTGCCCACGTGGAGGCAGATTTTCTCCACTCTGTCCACTGACTGACAGGCCAGTCTCCTTTGGAAACACCCTCAGAAACACACCCAGAAGTATTGCTTTACAAGTTCTGTGGGTATTCCTTAGTCCAGTCAAGTTGACGCCTAAAATTAATCATCACAATGAATATGTCACTTTTTGGTAAATTTCTGTATAACATAAGAGAAATCCCTGAGAAACGGACTCTTTTGTCTATGGTAAAATAACCATTCCAAACAGCTTTTGTCGCTGAAGAGATTATTAACAATAAATGAAGGAACTGCCCTTTTGCGTACTCTAATAGAAGATACACTGCATATATTCAGCAAGTATTTATTCCACATCTTCATGCTCCATCCAGTGGAGTTGTAGCAATGAATAAGGCATATATGTCTTTCATTTCTATGACTTTTCAGTTTGGCATGAGTGGTAGATATTAAATGAATATCATCATTTAATTATTTAGTCTCAATTTTATGAATGTTATAAGGAAAGGCACAGGGTACCACAGGATACATACGGAGGGAACAAAATTAATATATTGGAAACAAAAATAGCTTTGTTAATGAACTGTTGTTATTTAGGCTAAGACTCAAAGGATAACCCTTTGGAAAGTGCGTGTGTGTGTGTGTGTGTGTATGTGTGTGTCTTGATAGAGTGGTTTAAAAGCCAAGTTTGGTTAATTTGAAAAATTAGAGTAGGAACATGTGCCTTTTATTCGATCCCCTCTCAATCACAGGAGCTGAAAGCCTTCAACCTACATTTTGTTAAGTCTTTGGTAAACACATTTCATATTAATTTCTGTTACAAGGCAGCAGGAATAGGCACAGTGCCTGCAACATATCAAAGGGAAATAAAGGCTAGTGGAAGGGGATAACAGCTTCCTGATCTCCAGGTAATATTTCATTCATTGAAATGGTTCTTGGATTCTGTTTTTCTGGATGTACAGTGACTAATACAGGATAGAATAATGGCGTAAGAGCCCAATGAGGTCAAAAGGGACCAGGTAAAGGATATTCTTATGGGTTGTATGAAGTATATTGGATTTCATTGTAATAGCAATGGGAACCCATTGAAAGATTTGCAATAGGGAAGAGATATCATCAGTTTTCCATTTTTAAAAATAGCAATTTGACTGCCATAAAGAGAATGGATTTGGTGAAAATAAGAGTTAATTCAAGAGTGGATATAAGAATTCAAATAATAAATGATGGTAGTTAGATCCAAAGTGAAAAAGTGGAGAAGTTGACAGAGCTGAAAAGAAATTGATAGGACTAGGGGCTTGGTTGGATTTAGGGGGTAAGATGGGAAAAGTGAGGGATGATTCTAAGATTTCTGACATGAGCACTGGGTAGATGATGAGGTAATTCACTGAGATAAGACAATTTTAGGGGCAAGTATCATAACTTTGAGTTCGAGTTGCATATGAGATATACAAGCAGCTATGCTGAGTATAGTTATATATGTAGATGTAGAACTCCTAACATCAATCTATGCTGGGAAGTAAGTTTAGGAGTCATCAGCAAATTGATTATATTTCCAGCCATGTAAATATATGAGATCTGTTAGGACATGAGCATATTGTGAGAAGAATAAGGTCTAATCCTGAGAAATGGGAATATTTAAATGACATGCTGAAGAAAAGGTAGTGCCAGAAAAAGAAAATGAAAAGTGGCCAGAGGGGAAAAAGGGAAATTAAAATGTAGCATCATAGAAACAGAGGGACAAGAATATTTCTAGAAAGAGGAAATAATTATGTTGAATACTATGATTGAATGAATACATTGGTAATCTCAGCAAGAGCAAGTAGCAGAAACCAAACAGTTGCTAATATAAACAGGCACTGAATTTGTTTAAAAGAAGTTAGTTAATTTATTAAATCTCTGAAAGGTGTGGTAAACCACATTAGAGTCCAGCAGTGACAAACAACGCCCAAAACCATGTTGCAGAAGTAATCAAGAGAAGATACTATTGATGCAGCCAGTGGACACTAGCTGTCACATTTGGCAGCAGGGAGAAGACTTGAACTATTCATTAGACACCACTTTTTACACTGCTGCCATGGTCACTTCTGAAACTCAGTTTCCCTGCAACTGTGACCACCACAAAAGACTTTCTTGAGGGCTGCATTATTTACAAGCCAGTGCATCTGACCTACCTAGTAATGGAAACAGAAGCTAGGTTGAAACTAATGGTGGAATAAATGGAAAATGAGAATTTGAGAAGAAAAAGAATACAGTTGACATTTGAATGATGCAGGAGTTAGGGGTGCTGACTCTGCACAGTCAAAATTCCACATGTAAGTTTTGACTTCCCAAAACTTAACTACTAATAGCCTACTGTTGGTATACTGATAACATAATTGATTTACATGTATTTTGTATGTTAAATGTATGATATACAAGAAACTAACCCAGATAAAAGAAAATCATAAGGAAGATAAAGTATACTTACTATTCATTAAGTGGAAGTGTATCATCATAAAGGTCTCCATCCTCATCATTTTCACATTAAGTAGGCTGAGGAGGAGGAGGAGGAGGAGGAAGAGGAGGGGTTGGTCTTGCTGTCTCAAAGTTAGCAGAGGCAGAAGAGAATCCACATATAAGTGAACCCATGGAGTCCAAACCCATGTTGTTCAAGGGTCAATTGTAGATAACTTTTCCAAGACATTTAAAAGAAAGGTGAGAGAGCAGTGACTAAAAGTCAGCATGACATCCACAGAGAGTTTTTCAGGATTAGAAAGATCTAGCAAGTAGGGAGAAGCTAATAATATTAGGAAGTTAGAAGGTGTTTTAAGACATGAGATTACCTGAGTAACAAGACAATAATGCTTACTATTACAGTATTGTCTAACGTTATTCTGAGGATGCCAAACGTAGAAAATGAAAAAAGAATTTTGAGGTTTAAATATGAGAAAGGAAGAGGTTTAGATTATTATGATTTGCAGGTAATATAATTATATTTGTGAAAATCTTAAGACAATTAACTAAATACCTTTTAAGATCAGAATTCAGTAAGGTGACTGACTAAAAAATTTGTATACAGAAATTAGCAGCCCTCATATATTGAAACAACAGCGAGTTGGGAGATCTAATAAAAGACAAAGTCCGCTTACAATACCAATGAAAATGATAAAATACCTAGAAATGATCTTAACAAGAAATATGTAAAATTTATTTGAAGAAAACTTCAAAATATAAATTACAAAAGTAATAGAAGAAACCATAAGGTTTTTTGTAATCATGGATTAAAAAAAGGATTTTCCAAGTATATAACAAAAACCAGAATCCATCAAAGTAAAACTTTAATAAATCTGATTATAAAAAATGTCCTGCATGGCAAAAAAAAAAAAAAAAAAAATACAACACACATTAAAAAAGCCATCTTTACATATAAATAATGTCTACAATTCAATTCTCTAAAAATATAACATGAGAAAATAGGAAAAGGATATGAACAGAGAAAAGGAATCACAAATGGATTTTAAATATTTGAAGAGGCTCAATCTTATAATAGGCCAAATGTTAATTAAAATTATATTATGAAATCAGCAAAACCATTGTGATGGCCTTGTGTTGGGTGAGTTTTACTGCTTGTTGGGGCTTAGAAAACACCCCAAAATGAAGGCTTCAGGAGTAGCCTCAGAAGCAAAGATGTTTCTTTGACCTTCTCCTATCCTCCTGTCTCTGGCCTTTCATTCTTCCTTAAGGTTAGCCACAGAAACTAGAATCCATCTTTCCCAAGGCAGATCACAGAAACCAGAGCCCCTTTCTCCTAAAACCAGCCATAAAACTTAAAAATATTACTCCAGTTTGCCCCAGTGTCCCCATTTTCTGTGTAAAAATTTACCATAAAGAAATTACCTGACTTGTCTTGTTTGATTGTAGATTATAAGACTTCCATTCCAGAGAGGGTCCTGCCGCATATCTAGAAGGAAGAAATGCATGCTTGAGAGGTCAAGAATCTAGGCAGACAGACCTTACTGGGTTTCCCCATTCAATCTATTAGCATCAGATCATATCTTTTGTGTCCAGTCATATTTCTACATGGCTGTACATACTACATTTAACCTAAGCATAAAAATAGACAGTTTTCCCTGTTTCTTTGGGTATTCATTCTGAAAACACTCATATACATAAACGTATAATCAAATAATTTTACATACCTTTTCTCCTATTAGTCTGCCTCTTAGTGATTTTCAGCAAACCTTCAGAGGGCAAAGGGGAAGGTTTCCCATGGCCCCTACACTCTCATACATTTTTGGTGGGACTGCCATTTGGTTTGATCTCTATGGAGAATAATTTGACAATATTTATCAAAATTAAAATTGCGTTTACCCTTTAGTCAAGTAATCCCATTAATAGGAATTTAACTGGTAAATATATTTTTAGATATGTGAAATAATGTACAAAAATACTCATTGCAATGTTGCTTATAATAGTAAAAGTTTGGAGACAATGTAAATGTCCATCAGTAGGGTCAGATTAAATAAATTATGCAACATTCATAGTTTATATTATGCAATTTAAAAAGAATGAATCAATACTTTGTGAATTAATATTGTGTCTAAGATATATTTTAGGTGAAAAAAGCAAGATATACCACAGTGTATAAAGTGCGTTGCTTTTTTTTTTTTTTAAACTTGAGAAAAAAATATTTATATGGATTTACTTAGGTGTGCATAGAATATCTCTGGCAGGACACCTGCCCCTCAGAGAAGGTAGATTACTGGGGCTAGAAATAAAAAAGAAATTTTCTGTCATAATCCTTTTGTAATTTTTGAAATTTTAGACATTTGAATATTTTGCTTACTGAAAACAGCTAAAATTTGAGCAAAAAGTATAAGATTCCTGGAAATATATAAAGGAATAAATGGCAGAATAGTGGAGACACTGACTTTGCATGTAAGAGGAAATATTTCCTCCATTTTTACAGATCAGAAAGAATATAGGGGAGTTGTAGCATTGATTTGGTGCAGGAAGTTGAAGGGTTAAAGAAATTTTTTGCTTGACGCTTTTTTTTTTTTTAAGGGAGGATGCAAAGTCATGAAAGTATAAGAGATGAGTAGAAGTTTGAAATTATTTTGAATATAGGAGAGTGAGTTGACTCTAGGAGTGTAAAATTGCAAGGCAGTATTCAGGGCCAAGTAAAGGTTAGGCATTAGAGATCAAAACTGATTTCTATTTGCTCAGTTGTCTGATATTTCACCATCAACTCTTAACTGGTTGGGGTGAGACAAAAAAGTTAATGAAAATGAGATGTTCACTTTTCTTGCTAAGAGGAAGACTGAAGACAAGATGATCTCTATGAGTAGAAGAACACCCTAAAAATGGGTGATTAAGCTGCCAGGAAATGCCACCCTGGTAGGGAAAAGTACCGTTTGACTGTTTGCCATCATCTGTCACAAAGAGACAAGAACAAACTTACAAAGATTTGCTTACAGAGAAGCAACACAAATCCTATTTGGTTTTCCTAAGTTCTCAGAAGTTTTGTAAGATCCTGACTAGTTTAAGCTCTATCTGTAAAAACTATAAACAAGTTGTCAGTTTGCAAACTCCTTTTTACTCATTTGTTACTCATGTTAAATTCAGTATAATAAGAATCTATTTTGAGAGATTTCTTAAAGGAACTTTAAAAAGAATAATATGCTAAACTGGATTTAAAAAATATTCTACCATTTAAGCCAAACTTAGAAGCAGAACTGTTATATCTTGAATCACACCGATTTATAATTATTACAATGTTTAGTAGAAAGAATGTGTGTATGTGCTGTTCTTGACATATTAACTTAAAAATTGAAGGACATAAAAATAATAATGAATTATTATTTTTAAGCTTTTCCTCTTGAATATAGCACTCTGTTTCTGTTCACTGAAAATGCCTTTTAAAATACTAATTTTTAAGATTAAAAATAAATGTGATTTCTCAGTAATTTAATCTTCAGATGTATTAAGTGCCTTTTGTTATTTAAAACTCTTAAAATTATATGTGAGAAGATCCAATAGCTTATTTTTATTATGATAACATGGCCTCCTATTGAAATTGAAGGTAGTATTCATTCCCCGGAAGTCTGTTTTTGCAAATCCTCTTAGAAAGTTCTTTAAAAAGCTCTTACTTTATTCATATGCTTATGGAGGTAGTTCCCAGTCAGTGCCCAAGCATTGCTTCCCACAGTGATATTGAAATAGTAACAATGAAAAGGCTGCTTCTTCAGAGTTCTCATTGAAAAAGGAATTTTCTTTATGCTGGGTGCAGACTGAGAACTTGATTGATAGTCCTTTAGATATTCTTCAGTGATAGGCCAGTAGTTCTGTATGTATTTGTATGGGAGTATAAATCGTACATTCTTACAATACAAAAAATTATGTGGCTTTCCATATAGGTCCGATGGGAAAGTCCCATTGCATTGACTAGGACCCACACTTGTGAAGAATTATGAAAACACAGAGCATTTGCAACAAAATATATAATCATGTAAATAGTAAACTAATAATAAACAGTAAACTGATAACAGCAAAATATATTTAAAATTTGTACTGTTACATATCTTCATGGCACACAAAGGTAATGCTATTTTAAAAAACAAAATCAGAAGCTTGAAATGTGTACAGTACTTCTTTTATTGCTTATGAATACAATTAGGCCAATGTACTTTTTGAATCAGATAATTTTTTGACTTAAATGGGTTCAATCCTCTTCTCCTACTTTATGCGCAAGGAAACAGGCTTGTAGAGAAGAAAAGATTTCCTTTCTCACCCATTGCTAGGTTTTTGGCTTAGGCCCCTATTAAAAAAAATAGGTCAACAAGAGAAAAATCACCAATGTTTATTTACTATAAAGTTAATGTGACGTGGGAGACTTATAAAGAAATGAAGATCTGAAGAACAGGTAAACCTATGTGTATTGTATGCTAGGTTTAATGGAGAAGTGGATAGTCATGGAGAGGTATGATTGGACTAAGTGGGTTAGCAAGGCAGGTTTGCACAGATTCTTCTCTGTGTCACTGGGTCTTCACAGACAAGAATATTTGTTATTTCCAGGAATGGGAATGGTACTTCTAAGATGTGGGTCTTATGACCTTGCTTCAGGGAAGGAGGGTGGGAGAAGGTCAGAGAGTAACTCCTGCCTCTGCTATTTTCTCAAATGCCAAGGTGACATATTTTGGGGTAATATGTCCTTAACCCCATCGCTTGCAAGTTTTTGCCTTATTCAGGGACTTCTATCCTCTTTCTTTTGCATTCTTTTTAACGCAATATACTCATGGCAGAAATGCATCTGTGAAACTGTGGGTTTCACCTTAGTCAAGTTTGTCTGCACAGGCATGAGTCACAAAGGGCCTCAAAACCACGTTAAAATTTAGGATCTACTGTTTTGCTTCTGAATGTGAGAGCCTATACTGGATCTCTGAAGAAAACAAAGATGAGATGAGGTTCTGATCCCTTGGACTTCATGAAGTTACGTGACAGAAAGTACGATTGTCTAGCCGACACTTTACTGTGTGAAACCTTCATCTTCTGTTCCTGCTGAATCCTGAGGGACAGAGTCAGGGGCCCTCTGACTCACGATTAGGGTTGTCAGGGTGATACAACAGCAACACCATAGGCTTTGGTGTCAGAATACCAAGTTTTGAAGCTTAGTTTCCCCAGTCACTAATTTTCAATGAGCACATACATAATTTGAAATCTGAAAATGGATAATAATGCCTACCTACTTCAAAAATTTGGTTTGAGAATCAAGTGAAATATTAATGTATGTGTAAGCATTTTATGAACAAGGAAGCAAGTTATAAATGCATTATCTTGTTAATTTAGTCATCTTACTAGGGGTGGTCCAATGTGGGCCCCCTTTGAGGTAGACTGTATTTCATGAATTTATAACAAAATTCTAAAGTTTAACCAAGACAGTATCTGGAAAAATTAGTTTATCATGTTTTTATGTTTTATGTTCACTCTGTTGCAATAACAACACGGATGTAAAAGGATTTGAGTCTGTTTATAGTATTAATCAGATTTCCACTCTCATTCATAGTGAGATTTTAAAACCTTTTCTTACACATCTAAAGGAAAATGTGTCTGACCCAGTGTTGTTTTCTTTACCCTGTCACTTTATTTAGTATGCCTCATTAGCATCAAATAATAAGGTATTTTATTTGGGGTCTTCTCTCATAGTATTAGAAAATGCAATTTTGCTAGGTGAAATTGGTTTCAATCCTAAAAAGCTTAATATTTCTTTTCTAACAAATAAATGTTTATCCTTTTTTACAACATTCATTTTCCAGATATGTAGATTTCTCAGAGGTAATATTATATCAGAAGATTTAGGAGAGTAATTTGTCGAGAATATATAGAATCATCCTCAAATATTTTTCAATTTTTTAATTGTTTTTGCTTTTTTGCCTCCTTTTATTTATATGTAATTACATATTTGTGGGGTACATTTGAGTTTTAAACTCACAGCATGTATAATGATGAAGTCAGGGTATTTGGAATATTCATCACCTTGAGTGTTTATCATTTTTACATGTTAGTATCATTTAAATCCTCTCCTCTGGTTACTTTGAAATATACATAAAATTGTTGCTTAGTCACCCTAGTCTGTTATCAAACATTAGAACTTATTTATCTCATCTAACTGTATATTCGTACCCATAATCAACATCTCTTCATTTCCCCCAGCCTCCCTTCCCAGTTTCTGTTATTGTTCTATTCTAATGTCCACAAGATCAAATATTTTAGCTCCCACCTATGAGTAAGAGCATGCGGTATTTGTCTTTAAGTGCCTGGCTTATTTAATGTAATGACCTTCAGTTCAATACATGTTGCTGCAGATGACATGATCTTATTTTTTTCTATGGCTGAATAATATTTCATTGTATACATATGCCACATTTTCTTTATCCATTTGTCCATTGATGAGCACTTAGGATGATTCCATATCTTTGCTATTGTGAATACTGCTATGATAACACATGAGTGGAGATACCCTTTTGATATACTGATGTCTTTCCCTTTGTGTAGACACCTAGTAGTGGGATTACTGGATAGTATATTAGTTCTATTTTTAGTTTCTTTGAAAACATCTCTATATTCTTTTCCGTAGTGGTTGTACTAATTTACATTTTCTTTTTTTTTTTTTTTTTTTTTTTTTTTTTTTTTTTTTTTTTTTTTTTTTTTTTTTTTTTTTTTTTGAGAAGGAGTCTCACTCTGTCACCCAGGCTGGAGTGCAGTGGCCAGATCTCAGCTCACTGCAAACTCTGCCTCCCGGGTTTACGCCATTCTCCTGCCTCAGCCTCCCGAGTAGCTGGGACTACAGGCGCCCGCCACCTCGCCCGGCTAGTTTTTTGTATTTTTTTAGTAGAGACGGGGTTTCACCGTGTTAGCCAGGATAGTCTCGATCTCCTGACCTCGTGATCCGCCCGCCTCGGCCTCCCAAAGTGCTGGGATTACAGGCTTGAGCCACCGCGCCCGGCCACTAATTTACATTTTCACCCACAGTGCGTAAGAATTCCCTTTCCTCCACATCCTATGCCAGTGTCTGATATATTTTGTCTTTTTAATAATCAGCATTCTAAATGGGGTGAGATGATATCTCATTGAGATTTTGATTTGCATTTCCCTGATGATTAGTGATATTGAACATTTTTTCATATACCTGTTGACTATCCAGATGTTTTCTTTTGAGAAGTGTCTATTCATGTTCTTTGCCCATTTTTAATGGGATTATTATTATTATTTTAACTATTAATATATTTGAGTTCCTTGTATATCCTGGATATCAGTCTCGTGTCAGATAGGAAATTTTCAAATATTTTCTCCCATTTAGGAGGTTAGGGCCAGGCACAATGGCTTATGCCTGTAATCCCAGTGCATTGGGAGTCCAAGGTAAGAGGATCACTTGAAGCCTGGAGTTTGAGACCAGCCTGGGCAACGTAGCAAGACCCTGTCTCTACAAAAATAAATAAACAAACTAGTTGGATGTGGTGACACACACCTGTACTCCCAGGTACTTGGGAGGTTGAGACATGAGAATCACTTGGGCCCAGGAATTTGAGGCTGCAGTGACCTATGATTGTGCCACTGCTCTCCAGCCCGGGTGACAGAGCAAGACCCCATCTCTAAACCCAAACAAAAAAAAAGGTGTTTCTTTACTCTGTTCATTATCTCTTTTGCAGTGCAGAAGCTTTTTGGTTTAATGTAGTCCTGTTTGTCATTTTTGTTTTTGTTGCTTGTGCTTTTGAGGTCTGAACCATAAAATCTTTGCCTAAATCAATGTTCTGAAGAGCTTTTCCTGTGTTTTCTCCTAGTGGTTTTATACTTTTGGGTCTTACATTTAAGTCTTCAATCCATCTTGATTGATTTTTTACATAAGGAGAGAGACAAAGACCCAGTTTCATTCTTCCACATATGCTTATCCAGTTATCCCAGCACCATTTATTGAAGAGGGTACCCTTTCCCCAATGTGTATTCTTGGCAGCTTTGTCAAAGATCAGTTGGCTGTAGATATGTGGCTTTATATCTGAGTTCTGTATTCCATTCCATTGGTCTATGTGTCTATTTTTATACCAATACCATGCTGTTTTGGTTACTTGTAACATGTTTTGAAGTCAGGAAATGTGATGCTTCCAACTTTGTTCTTTTGGCTTAGGAATCGTTTTGGCTATTCAGGCTCTTTTTGGGTTCCATACCAATTTTAAAGTTGTTTTTTCCATTACTTTGAAGAATAATGTTGACATTTGATAGAGATTGCATTGAATCTATAGATTGCTTTGAGTAATATGGACATTTTAACCAACAGTCCTCGACCTTTTTGGCACCAGGGACCAGTTTTGTGGAAGACAATTTTTCCACAGACTAGGGTCAGGGAGGGGGGATGGTTTCAGGATGAAACTATTCCACCTCAGATCATCAGGCATTAGATTCTCATAAGGAGCACACAACGTTGATCCCTTGCATGTGCAGTTCACAATAAGGTTCATGCTCCTGTGAGAATCTAATGCTGCCACTGATCTGAGAGAAGATGGAGCTCAGGCGGTAATGCTCTCTCACCTGTGGCTTACCTCCTGCTCTGTGGCCTGGTTCCTAACAGGCCATGGACCAGTACTAAAAGTTGAGGACCCCTGATTTTAACAATAGTAATTCTTCAAACCATGAGAATGAGACGTCTTTCCATTTGATCATGTCTTTCCAGTTTCTTTCCTCATTGTTTTGTAGTTTTCCTTGTAGAGATATTTCAGCTCTGGGTAAATTTATTTCTAGGTATTTCTTTTTCTTTCTTATTTTTTTTTTTTGTAGCTGTTGTGAATGGGATTATCTTGATTTCTTTTTCAGCTATATTATTATTGGTATGTAGAAATGCTACTGACTTTTGTATATTGATTTAGCATCCTGCAACCTTAGTAAACCTGTTTATAAGTTCTGAGAGTTTTTTGAGTCACCTTTTGTTTTTTCTAGCTATATTATGTTGTCTGCAAAGAACAATTTGACTTTTTTTTTTTCCAATTTTTGCTCTAGATTTCTATTTCTTTTTCTTCTCTTGTTACTTTAGCTAGGACTTTCAGCACTGTGTTGAATAGGAGTGGTGAAAATGGGCACCCTAGTCTTCTAATTCTAGAGAAAAGGCTTTCAACTTTTTCGATTTGGTATGATGTTAGCTGTGGGGTTGTCACATATGGTCTTTTTAATTTTGAGGTATGGTCCTTTCATGTCCAGTTTATTGAGAGTTTTTTCGTTTTTATCATAAAGGGTGTTGACTATTGTCAAATGACTTGTCTGCATCTATTGAGATGATCATATGGTTTTTGTTCTTCATTCTGTTGTTATGTCACATTTGATTTGCATATGCTGAATCATCCTTGAATCTCTGAAATCACACTTGATAATGGTATATTACCTTTTTGATGAGCCGTTGGATTTGGTTTGCTTGCGTTGGTGAAGATTTTGGCGTCTGTGTTCATCAGGGATATTAGACTGTAGCTTTCTTCTTTTGTTGTTGTGTCCTTGTTTGATTTTGGTGTCAGCATAATGCTGGCCTCATAGATGAATTAATGAGAATTTCCTCCTCTTCAGTTTTTTTAAAAACAGCTTGAGGAGGATTGGTATTAGTTCTTCTTTATACATTTGATAGAATTCCACAGTGAATCAATCCAGTCCTGGGCTTTTATTTACTGGGAGTTTTTTGTTACTGATTCAATCTTGCTATTCATTGTTGGTTGGTTCAGGCTTTGTATTTCATTCTGATTCAATCTTGGTAGGTTGTATGTTTACAAAAGTTTATCCATTTCCTCTAGGTTTTCAAGTTTTTTAATATATAGTTGTTCATAATAGTCTGATCTTATGTCTTCTTGTGGCATCAGCTGTAATGTCTCTTTTTTCATTTCTGATTTTGTTTATTTGGGTATTTTCTTGGTAAGTCTAGTTAGTGGTTGATATGGTGTATTAACCTGTTTTCACACTGCTGATAAAGACATACATGAGACTGGGTAATTTTTGAAAAAAAGTTTCATTGACTCACAGTTCCATGTGGCTGGGGAGCCTTCACAATCATGGTTGAAGGTGAAAGGAACATCTTACATGGCAGCAGGAAAGAGAAAAATGAGAGCCAAGTGAAAGAGGAAACCCCTTGTAAAACTACCAGATCTTGTGAGACTTATTCACTATCACAAGAACAGTATGGGGGAAACTGCCCCCATGATTCAGTTATCTCCCACCAGGTCCCTCCCACAACACATGGGAATTAAAGGAACTAAAATTCAAGATGAGATTCAGGTGGGGACAGAGTCAAACCATATTATTCATCCTCTGACCCCTCCTAAATCTCATGTCCTCACATTTGAAACCAATCATGCCTTTCCAACTGTCCCACAAAGTCTTATCTCATTTCAACATTAGCTCAAAAGTCCACAGTCCAAAGCTGCATCGAGAAAAGGCAAGTCCCTTCCACCTATGAGCCTGTAAAATAAAACACAAGTTAGTTACTTCCTAGATACAATAGGGGTACAGGAGTTGGATAAATACACCCATTCCGAATGGGGAGAAACTGGCCAAAACAAAGGGACTATAGGCCCCATGCGAGTCCAAAATCCAGCAGGAAATCAAATCTTAAAGCTCCAAAATGATCTTCTTTGACTCCATATCTCACATTCAGGTCATGCTGATGCAAGAGGTGGGCTCCCACAGCCTTGGGCATCTCCACCCCTATGGCTTTGCAGGGTATAACCCCACTCCTAGCTGCTTTCATGAGCTGGTGTTGAGTGCCTGTGGCTTTTCCAGGTGCCTGCTGCAGGCTGTCAGTGGATCTTCCACTCTGGAGTCTGAAGGATGGTGGCCATCTTCTCACAGCTCCACTAGGCAGTGCCCCAGTGGGGAATCTGTGTGGAGGCTTGCATCCCACATTTCCTTTCACACTTAACAGCATTTCTCCATGAGGGCTCCACCTCTACAGCACACCTCTGCCTGGACATCCAGGTGTTTCCATACATTCTCTGAAATCTAGGTGGAGGTTTCCATGCCTCAATTCTTGACTTCTATGCACCCTCAGACTCAACACCATGTGGAAGCTGCCAAGGCTTGGGTCTTGCACCCTTTGGACCCATGGCCTGAGCTGTACCTTGGCCCCTTTTAGCCATAGCTGGAGCAACTGAGATACAGGGCACCAAGTCCCTAGGCTGCACACAGCAGGGGGACCCTGGGCCTGGCCCACAAAACCATTTTTCCTCCTAGGCTCCCAGGCCTGTGATGGGAAGGGCTGCTGGAAAGGTCTCTGACATGCCCTGGAGACATTTTCCCTATTGTCTTGGTGATTAACATTGGGCTCCGTATTACACAAATTTCTGCAGCAGGCTTGTATTTCTCCCATTCTTTTCTGTTGCATTGTCAGGCTGCAAATTTTCCAAACTTTTATGCTCTGCTTCCTCTTGAACATTTTGCCACTTAGATATTTCTTCCACCAGATACCCTAAGTCGTCTCCCTCAAGTTCAAAGTTCCACAGATCTCAATTGGGCAAAGGCAAGATGCTGCCATTCCTTTTGCTAAAACATAGCAAGAGTCGCCTTTACTCCAGTTCCCATCAAATTTCTCATCTCCATCTGAGACCACTTCCGCCTGGGTTTCATTGTCCATATCATTATCAGCATTTTGGTCAAAGCCATTCAATAAATCTTTAGGAAGTTCCAAACTTTCCTACATTTTCCTGTCTTTTTCTGAGCCTTCCAACCTATTTCACCCTTTGCCTGTTACCCATTTCCAAAGTCGTTTCCACATATTTAGGTACTTTTATAACAGTGCCCCACTATTTGGTACCAATTTACTGTCCATTTTCATGCTGTTGATAAAGACATGCCCAAGACTGGGTAATTTATGAAGAAAAGAGGTAATTTATAAAGAAAAGAGGCTGGGGAGGCCTCACACTCATGGTGGAAGACAAAAGACACCTCTTACATGGTGGCAGGCAAGAGAAAAATGAGAGCCAACTGAAAGGAGAAACCCCTTATAAAACCAACAGAACTTGTGAGACTCACTAACATGAGAAGAGTATGGGGAAAACTGCCCCCATGATTAAGTTATCTCCCACTGGGTCCTTCCCACAATACATGGGGATTATGGGAACTACAATTCAAGATGATAGTTGGGTGGGGACACACTCATCTTGAATTGTAGCTCCCATAATCCCCAAGTGTCATGGGAGGGACCCAGTGGGAGGTAATTGAACCATAGGGGTGGTTACTCCTATGCTGGTGTTCTCATGATAGTGAGTGGGTTCTCATGAGATCTGATGGTTTTATAAGAGGGTTTTCCCCTTTTTGCTTGACACTTCTTTCTGCCATCATATGAAAAAGGCTGTGTTTGCTTCCTCTTCTGCCATGATTATAAGTTTCCTTAGACCTCCTCAGCCATGCTGAACTGTGAGTCAATTAAACCTCTTTACTTTATAAATTACCCAGTCTCAGGTATGTCTTTATTAGCAGTGTAAGAACAGACTAATACACTGGTTTTTCAATTTTGCTTGTCTTTTTAAAGAATCGACTTTTCATTTTGTTAATCCTTTATATTATTTTTTAGTATTTCATTTAGTTCTGCTCTGATCTTTTTTCTTTCTTTTCTTATGCTAATTTTGGAGTTGGTTTGTTCTTCATTTTCTAGTTCCTTGAAGTGTATCATTAGATTATTTGAAATCTGTTTTTTTAAACTTAGGGGCTTATTTCTATAAAATTCTTTCTTAGTACTGCTTTTGCTGTGTCCCACATGTTTTGATATGTTATGTTTCCATTTTCATTCGTTTCAAGATTCTTTTTTTGATTTCCATGTTATTCGTTGACTCAATAGTTGTCAGGAGCAAGTTGTTTAATTTCCATATATTTATATACTTTCCAAAGTTCCTCTTGGGGTTGATTTCTAGTTTTATTTGATTGTAGTCTGAAAAGATACTTGATATTATTTTTACATTTGTTGAGACTTGTTTTGTAGCCTAACATATGGTCAGTCTTAGAGAATGCTCCATGGGCTGATGTGAAGAATATGTATTCTGCTATTTTTGGGTAGAACATTCTGTAAATGTCTATTAAACCCATTTGATCTAAAGTCCAGCTTATGTCCAATGTTTCTTTGTTTATTTTCTGTCTAGATGATTTGTCTAAAGCTAAGGGTGGGGTGTTGAAGTTTCCCATTATTACTGTATTTTAGTCTGTCTCTCTTTTTAGATTTAATAATATTTGCTTTATGAATCTGTGTGTTCCAGTGTTGGGTGCCTATATATTTAGTATTGTTATATCCTCTTGCTGGACTAGTCTCTTTATCATGTAATGACCTTCATTTTCATGGTTTTGTTGTTTGTTTTTGTTTTTTACTGTTTTTGACAGAAAGCTTGTTTCATCTGAAATAAGTATAGCTACTCCTGCTCACTTTTGGTTTCTGTTTGCATGAGATATCTCTTCATCCCTTTACTTTTCATCTGTATGTGTTTTTACAGGTAATGTTCATTTCTTGTAGGCAGCATATAACTAGATGTTTGTTTTTTGAAAATTCATTCATCCAGTCTATGTCTTTTAAGTAGAGAATTTAATAACATTCAGAGTTATTATTGATATGCGAGGGTTGTTTTCGGTTATATTTCTGTCATACTGTTGTTTTCTGGTTGTTTTTATATTCATTTCCTTTTTTTTCCTCATCAATATTCCTTGTGTTTTGTTGATTTTCTGTGATGGTACCATTTGAGTTTACTGTCTCCCT
This sequence comes from Rhinopithecus roxellana, assembly GCF_007565055.1. Taxonomy (NCBI): domain Eukaryota; kingdom Metazoa; phylum Chordata; class Mammalia; order Primates; family Cercopithecidae; genus Rhinopithecus; species Rhinopithecus roxellana. The sequence goes on along the minus strand of NC_044549.1, from coordinate 31,907,485 downwards.
TGGTTGTTTCCTTTACCAGTGAGTTTTATATTTTTGTGTGCTTTCCTGATGGAAACTGTCATCCTTTTGCTTTACCCCCACTGATGGTGTGGCCTTCATGCCTGGGCTTGCACAAGGACTGGGTACTTCCCCTCTCTGCATGGTGCTTCAGCACTTCTGCTGCAAGAGCAGTGAACTTGAGAGCTGTGTGTCTGAGGCTGTGGATGGTGATCCTGCACCATGGCAACCGCCTGGAGGGCTACAGTGCCATATAACTCCTATGAACATTTCTTGTAAGGTCAGTCTAGTGGTGATGAATTCCCTCAGCATTTGCTTATCTGGAATACACCACATCTCTCCTTCATTTATGAAGAATAATTTTGCTGGATATAGTATACTTGGGTGGCCATTTCTATCTTTCAGCACTTTGAATATATCCTTCCATTCTCTCCTGGCCTATAAAGTATCTGCTACAAACTCTGTGCTTAATCTGATAGGGGCTCCTTTATATAATGAGACACTTTTCTCTTGGTGCTTTTTAAATGTTCCTTTGCCATTGATTTTAGACAATTTTATTATGATGTGCCATGGAGAAGAACCTTTTTCATTTTATCTGTTTGTGGATCACTGGGCCTCCTGTATATAGGCGTCTAAATCTCTTGCTAGACTTAGGAAGTTTTCATCTATTATTTTGTTAAATAGATTTTCTAACACTTTCATTCTCTCTTTGCCTGGAGATTCTGATAATTTGTATATTTGGCTGCTTTGTGGTGTTCTGTATATCATGATGATTGTTATCATTCTTTTTTATTCTTTTTTCTTTTTTTAGTTTGACTGGGTTATTTTAAAAGACCCATCTTCAAGTTCTGATATGATTTCTTCTGCTTAATCTAGTCTATTGTTGAACTTTTTGAGTATATTTTTTTATTTTATTGAAGAAGTTCTTCAGTCCCAGAATTTCTGTTTAGGTCTTTTTTATAGTATCTATCTCTTTGGTAAATTTCTCATTTATATTCTTAATTGCTTTTTCTGATTTATTTGCATTGTTTTTCAGAATTCTCTTGTATCTCCCTGAACCTTAATACCATAATTTTGAATTCTTTTTCTAGGATTTCAAGAATTTCTTTTTGATCATGATCTATTACTGGGGAATTATTATATTCTTTTGAAGTTGTCATAGATTCTTAATTTTTCATGTTTTCTCTGTCCTTAATTTGATATCTGCACATCTGCAATAATAGATACTTCTTTCAATTTTTTGGATTGACTCCATAGGGGAGGACTTTTTCCTGAAAGTGTATCAGTATTATTGATTGGGTAGGTTCTCTGCCTTTGATTTTGGGTATATGTAGTAGAGTAGTCTCTATATGTTTTCTTTGTGTATAATCAGTATCAGTGGTATCTGTGATTCCTCAGTGATTTAAGTAGGGCTATTAATGGAGGCTGTAATGAAGTTTTGCCAGGGACAGGGGTGCCAGGTGGGCCAGTCTTTGGGCCCCAGTTGTGACAGTGATTGGCTGAGTATGCCTGGCATTAGGCATCATGGTATTGTATGCTGGCCCTGGGGATATTTGGATCAGGCAGGCAGGCAAATTCTTGGACCTCCAGGTGGCTTGCTCACATGCTGGTAGTGGCAGCAGTGGACAAAATGAGTGAGCAGGTTCTTGGATCCCTGAGTAACTGGCATGGATTGGGTGATACCAGTAGAGTGGCACGGTGACCCTGTGGGTCCTGAGCTTTACATGCTGATGTTGGCGGTTGCCATGGTGCAGGATCACCATCCACAGCCTCAGACACACAGCTCTCAAGTTCACTGCTCTTGCAGCAGAAGTGCTGAAGCACCATGCAGAGAGGGGAAGTACCCAGTCCTTGTGCAAGCCCAGGCATGAAGGCCACACCATCAGTGGGGGTACAGTCACCACCCATAGCCTCAAACAGACAGTACGCTAATTCACCCACTTCAGCCTTCAGTGGCAGCAGTAGTGGCTGTGCCTATTGTGGTGTTCAAAGGAGGAGAAAGGGTTCTGCTCTCTATGGGTGAGCCTGAGCACAGAGGCCACTCCTCTGGTGGGAGGAGATCTCACTCTCCACTTGCATGACTGAGCACAGAGTTTGTGCCACAGCTAGGGGTGAGGTCATTTCTCATGGGCACAGAGAGGGAGCTCTCAAGCTCTGAAAAATGTGTATTTTGGTTTCCTTTGTCACAGGGGCTGCCTTTTTTGTTCAAAATTGTCAGGTACTAGGGACCCTGCAGCACCTTTGGGTCCAGCCAGCACTATGGCACTGTAGCCCTCCAGGCAGATACTGGGAGATGTCATTTGGAGCTCCCAGTATGCAGATATATGAGATCTGGGGTTCCCAGGGCAGGATTCAGCCCCATCACTGCTGTGCTCTCACAATGACAGCCTGCTGCAGCTGCTTAGGTCTCAGGGAGGTGGGTGACCCAGTATGAGTTCCCCGTCTGGTGCAATGACCTCATGTGAAGTCGCCAAATCACCACCCACACTAGTGGAAGTGTTTGTGTGAATAGAGAAGCTCTCCCATAGTTCAGATCATAGCAGTACATGGGGGATATGTGGACAACTAATCTTCTCTCACTGAATTTTTCTTTGCAATACCACACCCACCTGGGCTCCCAGCCACTTTGGCCAAGCTGGCCTTTTGCTTCCTTTTACTTCTGTGCTTCAGGTATTTCTCGTGACTTAGCTGTTGGACTCCAGTGTTCTCTCCTAGATGTTCTGTTTGTGGTATGATTATCTTTTTGTAATTTTATTTTTGCTTTCTGGAGAGGGAAGATGTTTAAAGTCTCTAGTCAGTTCTTTAAGTAGGACCCTTTTTCAGATATTCATATGTGTCATTACCTCAGAAAATTTTTCCTTGACCTTGCAGTCTAAATTAATTACACCTGATTATTTATTCACATAGCAAATGTTTATTTAATTTAATGTGTAACTCACAGGAATATAAGCTTCATTATGACCTTGTCTATTTTGTTGACTACCTTATCCATACTCAGCATTTAGCTAATATTATACATTGATGAACTCAACGAATATTTGTTAAATGAATAAATAATAAAAGCAAATGACTGATAGTGCTGTTAATGAAATATTCCATATTTATTTACGTATTTTCCTCTTCCATAAAGTATGGTAGAAAAAAATCATAGAGAAGAAAAGAAAATAATTTAAAAGGCATTCTTATACTGAGATTTTCCTCTCTTTAAAAGTTCTGAACCTGAAAAGTTGGTCCAGAGGAAGTGGTATCAAGCAGTTCTACAAAATCCAGTTTAATTGTTCAGTGTTTGTAGCAAGATTAGGAGTACTTTTTTTTTTTTTTTTTTTTGCCTATGTATGCAAACAGTAAAGTTTAGAGGGAAAACACAAGGCAAAACAATGAGGCATCTGGGACTGGGAAGCAGGTGAAGGAGTGAGTGATAGGCAATTTTCCCCTAGCCTTCCCTTCCATGAAGAAAGGGCAGACATTGCTGCCATCCTGTCTATTCAGTTCTGTTTGTCTGCTTTGCTCAGGACAAGGGCACATTCTACTTCAAAAAAAAAAAAAAAAAAAAAAATGTTTTCCAAAGAAAGGTGATGGTGCTAACTATGAAACTGATTGATGCTTTCGAAGCTTCCTCATACCCTGTCCTGGTAGTTGTGGTTATTATCTTAAAGTAAAAAAAAGTAAATGTATTTGAAGCAATCTTTTCATGATTTTTTTTCTCTTGGAGTGCGTGTGTGTGTGTGTAACATTGTGGAGTAAGCGAAGTTAGTAATATATCAGTAAATTTGATTTCTAATTATATAAACTCTAACTCTGAGTTACTCTCTTAGTTTTATTACATAAACAATCTCAGATACGTGAATCATTAAGGGGATCCTGTTTAAAAAATGGTTTCTAGATATTCAAGAAAATTGTACCTCCAATTTCATTTTTTCCCCCAAGATACTGGATTTCCTGTTACGTAATACAAACATTTAATACAGTCATGCATCATTTAACCATAGGAATATGTTCTGAGAAATGCATTGTCAGGTGGTTTTGTCATTGTGCAAACAAAGAATATACTTAACACAAACGTAACCGATATAGCCTACTACACACCTAGACTATAGGGCATAGCCTATTGCTCCTACACTACAAACCTGTAAAGCAAGTTACTCTACTGTAGGTAATTGTAACACAATGGTAAGTATTTGTGTGTCTAAACATATATAAACATAGAAAAGGTACAGTGAAAATGCAGTAAAAAGATAAAAGATGGTATACCTGTATAGGGCTCTTACTATGAATGGAGCTTGTAAGAGTGGACATTGCTCTGGGTGAGTGAGTGACTGGTAAGTGAGTGGTAAGTGAATGGTAAAGGCCTAGGACATTGCTGTATACTACTGTAGACTTTAGAAACACTGTACACTTAGCCTATACTACATTTATAAAAAAATTTTTCTTTATTCAATAATAACCCGAGCTTACTGTAACCTTTTAATTTTATATACTTTAAAGATTTTTTCACTTTTGTCTCTTGTAATAATGCTTAGCTTAAAACACAAACATATTACACAACTCTACAAAAGCATTTTCTTCCTTTAATATTTATGAGCTGTTTTCTATTATTATTTTTATTTTTATTTTTTTACTTTTTAAATTGTTTTGTTAAAAATAACACAAATACACACATTAGCCTAGGTTTACACAGGATCAGGATCATCAATATCACTATCTTCCATCTCCACTTCTTGTCTTACTGGAAGGTCTTCAGGGGTGGTAACATAAATGAACCTGTTATCTCTTATGATAACAATGCCTTCTGCTTGAATATCTCCTGAAGAACCTGCCTGAGGCTAGTTTATGTTTAACATAAAAAAAAAATAAGTATAAGGAATACACTCTAAATTAACAATAAAAAGTATAGATAGTAAATTCATAAACCAGTAGTAGTAATTTATTATCATTATCAAGTATTTTGTGCTGTATATAATTGTATGTGTTATACTTTTATACTACTGGCAGCATAGTAGCTTTACTTATACCAGCATCCCCATAAAAATGTGAGCAATGTATTTACCTATGACATTATGATGGCTATGATGACTTCAGTGTTATGAATTTTTTAACAGTACTATAATCTTATGGGGACACCATCATATATGTGTTCCTTTATTGACAGAAACTTTGTTATTCTGTGCATGACTGTACTTGATGTTTGAGGTGTACCTTTGTTTCTAAGAATTCCTGCCATATTCTTTGGCTCAGGGAATGACCAGAAAGGCACATGTATCCAAAGGCCTTTTCTCAAGGCAAGACAGCCCACAGTGACCTACTATGCCACTAAACTTCACAATTCAGAGGTACACAGAGAAACTAGAGTCAGAAGCCAGGAACTGCCTGTTGGCCACAGGGCAGCAATTTGGTTCCTGAAGTTTGTTGTTTTTCTCAAAATTGGCAGTACATCGAAAAGGATTCTCCCTTGTAGTATGCAGGATATAAGCTATAGAGTTGAGGTAGGCACAAAATAGAGTAATTTATCAGGCTTCCCACAATTTCTCCCAGACCTGAAAAGTCTGAAAGGAACATGAGATCTTATCACCCTAATAGAGTGGGTAAGACAGCCGTAAAGAAGCTATTTAATTTGTATGAAGAGAATTACCAAAAATTATATTCATGTGAAATAGAAATAGTGGCTCTAACAGCTATTTACTGAATGAGTCCTCTGGAAATAAGCAGAACTTTAAGACTGAGCATTCTTGTCAGTGTGTGTATTTTGCTAATTGAAAACTTTGGGGGAATAGCTGGGTGGAAGGTGAAAAGTTGTGGTCTAGTCTAACTGCAAAGCATGAGATCTCAAGAGAGCCTTACAGTGCCTGCAGTGATATACATGATGACTCTAGGAGTCACTTTTAGCTACAGTCTAATTTCCATAGGTAAGCTGGATCAAATACGTTCAATTTCCTTGTTTGCTGTATAGTGAAGGGAAAGAGGGAAAAAACAGTTGAAGCCGAATACTACCACCTCTTCCCCTACATTTATTTCCTTATACCCACACACAGTTGACTGAAGGAATCTTAGAATTTATAAGGGGCTATAGAGATCAGCCCATTTTAATGTGTTTGCTTTTGGTTGATACAGCACGAGTGTATGCAGAACTGAATCAATTGACCTAAGGTAACATGATGTGAAAAGGAGGATACTGTATAGAACAAGAGAAATGGATTCAAGTCCAAGATCTGTCACTACAGAGCTTGACCAAATTAGCCAATCTCTTTGGGCCTTGGCTTCCTCATCTTAAAATAAAGAGTTTGGATTATAGCAACGGCTTTCAAAGAGTTGGGGATGGGTGGAGCTTCCCAGTTGAGACCCATTGAAATTAAATAATTGAATCAATCCTAGAAGTTCTGACACTCCAATATTCTAAACCTGTGGGATAACAAAATCAGGGTATAAATATGTTTCCAGCCACTTCCCTGTGGTTATGCAGCAACTGACTTAAAAAAAGTAATAAAGAAGGAAGAGGAGGAGAAGAAAAAAAGAACTACTTTTGAAGTATCAGTGGAGAGCAAACATGACTGACAAGTCAATCTTCTTGTTTTAATATCATGAAAATGTGATTACATTATTATGTGAAGGTCATTCATCCCTGGGTTGATTTAATTGCTCTGACTGTAATGACCCAAGTGGACTACCATGTAATCAGTTTAGCTTTAGAAATAAGTATTTAATTCCTTGGCATTTAAACATTTGGGTTGGCGACAATATGACTAATGTCAGCAGGCTTGTGCATGTATTTTCCAGCCATTCATCATAGAATGAGTGAATATATGTTGTGTATGTTGCAATCTATGTTGTACAAAACCTCTGTAAGGTAGAAAGATCAATCTCCCTAATAATGCTGATGACCAGCAGGTCACATTTCAGCAGGAGAAAATGCTAAATAATCTGTATCAGTTTCAAGGTAATTCCCTTTTTAAAATTAAAGGTTTTAAAAAATTTCTCACTGATTTCTAAAAATTGATTTTTAAAGCATTCTCACTTTTTTTTCCGGAAGCAAAATTTAATATTCACTGTAAATCTGGGTTGGCATTTAGTCATTTGTGCCTTTTAAAGAAGGTGTTTCCAGTGGAGTTTCATTGAGGGAGCAAACTGGTGATATGATGTTGTAGCCTCACAATAGGTTACTGGTGGATTTTTCCACCAGTATAATTTAAAACTAATTCATATACTTTATTTTTTTTAACAGTTTTATGATTTCAGAAAAACTGAGCAGAAAGTTCAGAGTTCCTATTTGTTTTCCCTACCTCCCCAGTTTTTCCCTATTATAAACATCTTGTATGTGTGATACATTTGTTAGAATTAATGAGACAATACTGATACAGTATCATTATTAACTAAAGTCCATACTTTAAGGTTTACTCTGTGTTATTCCACCTATGGCTGTAACAAATGTATAATGACTATTCTCTTTTGTTATAACAGATGTAGTAAACTGAATAGATTGAATAGACATTAATTTATAGCAGTAAGAAACTGAGGGATATCTTATGTAATTGACTACTTGCAAAGATTTTCAGCTGCCATTGCCAAATACATGTTTCACTTTACCCACCATTTTTAAAACTCAAATTTATTGTATCTTCCTCTAGGAGAAATTCTCTTTCCAACTCTCTAGTTCTGTCAGTGGCACTACTTTGCCTCCAGGCAGAGAAGCACCTGCTTTACATGTTGGGGGCACCATGGGACAATTAGTCCTTATATGGTTATGAGTGTTAAATTCTTTAACTGGTTTTGTCTTTGCCTGCCTATTGCAATCTCAAAACAATAAAATTTAGTGGTAATTAGATTAGATTAAGACCCAGAAAATGTAGATGGTAATCTTAACTTTGATATTAACCAGATGTGAAACTGCAAATACAATCCTTTACCACTTTGAGCTTCAGTTTCCTGTAAAATGGGGGCATGAGATTAAATGATCTCTCAGGTTTTTTCCAGCTCTAATGTAGCAATTTCCCTCTCCTGGTGACTTTTCTTTAACTTTCTCTCCATCTTGCAGTCATCAACCACCTGGTCAGTTTATCCCATGCCTATGTTAACCTAACCAAATATGTATTAGACTCTTTGGAATCAGACTCTTTCACACTCCAAATCATCATACATAAACTGGCAGGTTAATTTCCCTGAAACACTACTTTTATCATTGCACACTCATGTTCAAAGTATTGAATAGTTTCCTATTACCTGTCATATTAAGCATCAAATATTAATTAGTTGTTTCTTCTAAGGCAGAAGTTGCAAACTTAAATGCTTACACATGCCAAACAAAGTAAAGTGAAGCCAACTGAGCAGGTATTGTAGCCAATCAGAGAATATATCTTCCTGAAAAAGAGGTTGCTGAAGCTTGGCTTCCTCAGGTGACTGCCACATGGGAAAGTGGACTCAGAAATACCAGCCAGATCTTTCAATAGTTCAAGAGAAAGAAAATTCAGATTTCTTTGAAATATCCCAGTTTTTAAATGTTGACAACTAAATCATTTTTTTCTTTGTGAGTTCATTTTTTGTTGATTATGTCAAAACTGCATCCCAAAGTCAAAATGATATTACCAGTTACATTCACAAAAGTCTTGCTTCCATTTCTTTTTATGGTGGTCTGTTTCATCCCTCTTATAAGTAATTTCTTTAATTAGTTTTTGTTTTGACCTCCATCCTATATTTTTGCAAATAAAAACATTGTATATATATACACTCATATTTCCTTCAAATTTTTAAACAATAGCATACTATAAACACTGTCTGCCCTTTGTTTTTTTCACTTGCTACATTCTGGATCCGTATTAGTATGGACAACTATACAGGGTTCCATTATGGGGAGGTACTGTTGTTTATACCTATTTTTTATGAACTTCAAGCTAAGAATCAGTTTTATGTTTCTAAATTACTGAAAACAAAATTAAAATAATAATATTTAAAAAAAATGAAAATTATTTAAAAGGCAAATTTCAGTGTTCACAAATAAAGTTATAGTAAAACACAACCATACTAATTTGTATATTGTCTATTGCTGCTTTTGTGCTACAATGAGAAAGATGAGTAGTTGCAACAAAGACCGTGTAGACCACAGAGCCTAAAATATTTACTATCTGGCCTTTTACAGAGAAATTTTGCCAACTCTGGTTTATTGAGCCCATCTACTATTAATAGATGTTTTGGTTGTTCCAGTTTACTAGAAATAGTAAATAAATAAAGCTTTAAAGTATAGCCTTCAACATAAGTCATTTTGTATTTTTGCTGGTATGTCTTCACAACAGATGCCTAAAATTGGAATTGCTGTGCCAAAGGACAATGCATAGGTAATTACAGTAGAATTTGGCAAATTCCTCTTTGTAGGAATTGTATAATTTTTACTTTCCCACCAGCAATGTGTGAGAGTACCTGTTTACTCAAGTCTAGCCAACATAACATACTGCCAACTAATTTGTTAATTCAAGTGGTTTTAATGCAGTAGAAGATGTCAACAAAATATGTCCAAACACAAGCTACAGTTAGCGATCCACTTATTTGCAGACCTGCAATGTATTATTGGTCAGGTTGTGCTGTGCAAGAGTGTTCAGTTTTGGGGATGCAATGGAGACTGAAAGTCATCCTTCTTTACCTTATTTTGTGCCCAAATACGGGTCTGCTTACATCGCTGGAGGAAAGTGTGCCTTCCCTCACAGGTCCAGCCAGAGAGAGTTGACAATTTTTAGCCTACTCAGTGGGTGTGGCTTTTTGCTGTTTATTGCTACAGAAAGTGGGAGACTGGGGAAGTGAGGCAGCTTCACAATTTGTGACATATATTGTAGGAAGGTCATTCAAATATAGAACTCATTTCACCTGCCTATTTATTTTTTCTGCTTTCCCCTAGTATCTATTCTGCAAAGTCACACTATCTTCGATATACTGCTTAGGTCTAATCTTCCCAGTGGAGTTTTTTTTTTTTTTTTTTTTAATTATTTCCATTCCACCCATCCATCTTTTATTTTTGAATTTCTATCATCTTGTCTGTAACTCACAACCTATCACTAAACTGATTAATTTTCTTGATTGTTTTATCTCACTACCTTTTTTTTGTCCCTTCTTCCCAAAACCACCCTTCTCACTACCTCCTATACACCTCCCTCTTACATACTAGAGTCTTAGGTATATAGCAGTTGTTTAATATACATAGTGGGTGAGTGAAATGCACCAAATTTTCCAAAAGTTCATCCAGAAAACACTTGGAAATTCCCACTGGATTAACTTGCTGGAGCAGGGTTTTATATATGAATGGGATCCAATGGTCTCTTCGATCTGATTAGCAGGAGCTGATGTATTATTAGAAATAAGTGTGAGTTGTGGTTAAGAAGTGAGGTCAGAGCCATCAGGGCAAATGCAGATATCAGGAGATGGATGAGGAATCAGGAGTTGGGGAGTCAGGATGGTTTGATGGTGGAATGTGAAGTGCTACAGGCGATCTGTTTCCAGACAGAGAGGCAACAATGTGAGCGTGCTAGAATGGTCTCACTGGATTGTGGCAGTGTAGCAAGAAGTCAGGACTGGACTAGTGGGGGTGGGGGTTCAGTAAACTTTTTCTGTTAAGATCTGGATACTAAACGTTTTAGCTTTGCAGGCCATAAGATCTGTGTTGTAACAATTTAAATGTTGTTGTGTCTCAACAGCAGCCATAGACAATACGTAAATACGTGAATATGGCTGAGTTGTGATAAAAACAATTTATGGACACTAAAATTTAAATTTCATAAAATTTTCTCACAAATTTTTTTCAGTGGTTTAAAAGTGTAAAAACCTGTTTTATCTCAAAAAACCCATTTTATCTCAAAAGCTGTATAAAAGCAAGCAGTGGGCCATAGTTTCAATACCTGGTCTAAAGCACAGTGCTGATCTATTAAGAAGCTGAGTCCTAATTTCTGTCCATGAAACTGTATATTAGAATGTTTGAAATGGGTTCTTTTGAAATAATTTTCTTGTATAAAAATTGATATGCTTGGCTATTTAAAAAATAATAGTACTATTCCTGTTGTTCTAATAACATAATAACAATAGTGGCAACTGTTTGCTGAGTACCTATTATGTGTCTGAAATTACACATACATTAGTTAGTCGTCACAAGAACCCTAAGGAATTTGAAGGATTTTGTAATTTATTTGATGCCACACAGCTAGTTAGTAACTAATCCAGGATTCAAACACTGCAACGGAGCATCTGCACAAACTTACGAATGAATATAGAGCTTGAAATTGGGTAAAGGCCTGTCATTTTGATAGCACCACCACGTGAAACACAAGGCACAGGGCAGATTGCGAATCAAAAATCCAAAAATCTGAAATCTGAAGTGCTTTAAAATCTGAAGCTTTTGAAACACTCAACATGACACTCAAAAGAAATGCTCACTGGAGCATTTTGGATTTTGGACTTTGGATTTTCAGATTTGGGATGCTCAGTTGAATAATGCAAATATTTCAGAATCTGAAAAAAAATCTGAAATCCAAATGCTTCTTGTGTGAAGCATTTTGGATAAGGGATACTCAACCTGTTTAGTAAATCACTGTGTTTTCACTGATATTTCACAACTTAAGGCAGATTTAAGTGCTGACTAAAATGCCATTGGTATTTGGTATCCATTGGTATCCATAAAAAGTTTATTAGTTTTGGGGCTGGGCGCGGTGGCTGAAGTCTGTAATCCCAGCACTTTGGGAGACCAAGATGGGCGGATCACGAGGTCAGGAGATCGAGACCATCCTGGCTAACACGGTGAAACCCTGTCTCTACTAAAAAAATACAAAAAACCAGCCAGGCGAGGTGGCGGGCACCTGTAGTCCCAGCTATTTGGGAGGCTGAGGCAGGAGAATGGCATAAACCCGGGAGGCAGAGCTTGCAGTGAGCTGAAATCCGGCCACTGCACTCCAGCCTGTGTGACAGAGCGAGACTCCATCTCAAAAAAAAAAAAAAAGTTTATTAGTTTTGGGTTTCAGATTATGATGTGATTTCAATAATGTGTTACAGCTTCAGTTCTACAAAACTAGTGTTGGGATAGCTCTAAAATATATATTTGAAGTATTTGAAACTGTGAAATGTCTGTACAGTAGTTATCCATCTGTAAAAGAGGGTACAATGAAGCACATATCAACCTAACACTTTCTGTCAATGATACAGGAAAGTATTCCACATATAATAACTTTTTTTTACACTCTTATGATTTACATACTGCTAACACATATATTATTTTAACAATAGTGGCAACTGTATATATTATAACAATAGTGGCAAGTATATATTATATATAAGCCAACACAATCCATGGTTGGAAGGGAAGATACCATTATCTGCCCTTGCTTTAGAATTGGAACTATAGAATTAGAATTATAGAATTGGAACTTCCAGCTTTAGAATTGGAACTATAAGGCTCAGTGAAATGAATTGAGGGACTGAAGATTAAAGAGATGGTCTATAGATGCACATCTTAAAGCAAGGCCAGCTTCGCAGGCATGTGACCTGTGCAGTTGAGTAGGGCCCTGAACTTAAAAGGCCCTTGTGGGCTGGGCACGGTGGCTCACGCCTGTAATCCCAGCACTTTGGGAGGTGGAGGCAGGTGAATCATGAGGTCAGGAGTTCGAGACCAGCCTGATCAACATGGTGAAACTCCGTCTCTACTAAAAATACAAAAATTAGTTGGGCGTGGTGGCGGGTGCCTGTAATTCCAGCTACTCTGGAGGCTGAGACAGGAGAATCGCTTGAACCTAGAAGGCTCAGGGTGCAGTGAGCTAGGATCACACCCCTGCACTCCAGCCCGGGTAACAGTGCCAGACTCCATCCATCTCCAAAAATAAAAATAAAAAATAATAAAAAAAAATAAAGCCCTGTGTTTGGTTTAATACTCTACTGTCAATATTTTGAAATTCCTCATAACTTATTAACAAGGGGCTCCACATCATCATTTTGCATTGGGCTCTGAAGAATATGTAGTCAGTTCTACTTTAAACCAAAATCTTGTTATCATGGGATCTATACCTTTTTTTTTAATTCTCCAAGAGTTATTTTTTTTCTTTCCCTTAAGCTTGTAGTGTATCAAAGCATTCTCTAAGAATTCTTACAATGTTTTCATATGGGGGTGCCAAACTAGACCATGGCATGTTTAATCCATTACTTTCTAGTGTATTTATTGTTAGTGATCTATTGTCTTTAAAATTCTCATGGAAAACGATTTTCTACCTAGAATTTATACTTATACAAAGTATCAAGTGTGAAGGTGAAGAGAAGAAAAACATTTTCAGTCAGCAAAGACTCAGAACATTTGCCTCCAGCAATACAGGTAGTAAATCAGGAAATAGGAAGACATGAAATTGCTGCTGCAGCCCAGAAGAGTAGTCAAGGGTAGACCCAGGATACCTATGCAGCAGGTCTGGAGAGCATCAGCCCCAGATGAAGCTGAAAGTTGAGACAAAAACTTTCTGTGGATAGGGGTGGGGAGAGACAGGACTCATTTAATAAATACCTGATATGATGAGACTACAGGAAAAAAAGTAAGAATGACTTTAAGGAATAATATATAAGAATAAAGTTAAATAATTAGGAATTCCAGAAACAAACCAAAAAAGCTGTGTAAGAAATAACTATAGTAAAATTGCTTGGGTGAGGGTCCAATTACTTGACTGCAGTGCTATTTATAAAATATAAACACTGTTAGGTTACTTAACTAAAAATTATGTTATTATATTGGAAGGAATTGGGGAGAGGTTGTGGTTGTGTTGTAAGAGCTAAATCATCACATATTAGAGAAAGACATAAATAGTGTCTAACATTGGTAAATCAAGAATAGCAATATAGGCTCCATGTGATGGCTCACGCCTGTAATCCCAGCACTTCGGTTGATGTGGTGGGAGGAAGGTTTGAGCCTAGGCTTTGGAGATCGGCCTAGACAACATAGTGGGACTTGGTCTCTGCAAAAAATCAAAAAATTAGCCAGGCTTGGTGGCATGGCTGTGTTCTCAGTTACTTGGGAGGCTGAGGTGTGAGAATTGCTTGAGCCTGGGAGGTTGAGGCTGTAGGGAGCTGTGATGGTGCCGCTGCATTCCAGTCTGAGTAACAGAGCAAGACACTGTCACACACACACACACACAAAAATAGCAATATAAACATATTATTTATAAATGCAGAAGCTTGTATTAAAAATAGATTATCTCTAGGGAATAGAATCTGGTGTTGGAGAGATATGGAGAAAACAATGATTGATATATTCATTATAACTTTTTCAGTACTATTTGATTTTTATAAGCATATATATGCATTGCTTTTATATAAACATGATTTTAAAAATTCTTTTCAAATGATTCTCAGAGTTCAAAAGTTTTCAGACCTCTTTTCAGTTACCAAAATGAGAATATACAGACTGGCTGTGCTGTAATCTGTTCAGTTTACTTTGATTGATATAGTATAAGCCACTATTTCTTAAACTAGCCTATGTGGTTTTAGTCTAGGTGTTCTAATTCTTACTTTACTGATGAAGGTGTCTTAAAACTTAATTAGTAATGCCTATAAAGGAATTTCAGGTACTTGGATAAATGACTTAGTCAATGTTGAAGCTATTTTTTCTAATGAGAAATTTTAAGGTACATTTAGCTAAGACTTTTATTTGGCATCAGATGACAAAAAAATATAGAAAACTGAACATTAGAACAACCACTGTGACATTCTATTACAGTCTGTTGCAGTTTTTAAAACTTTAGATATTTTTTAAATCAAAGGAAATTTATTTTATACTTCTTAGAGGTCACCAAAATGAAGGAAGAATAAAATATACAGGGTAAAGTTAAATTAAACTTTAAAAGTAAGAAAAAAGCACCCTCATATCATTACCTGGTATCACATGATATTAAAGAAAGAGAAAAAGGTTGTGATACAAAAATTTAAATCATATTTGTTGAGCAACTACTGTAAGTCAGACCTTGTTGATAGCTTATTTCAAATAGAGCTGACTTTTGAACAATATGGGTTTGAGCTGTGTGGACGTGCTTGTATGTGTTCTTTTTCTCCAACCAAATGCAGACTGAAAATACAGTATTCTCAGATGCAACCCAAGTATATGGAGGACTGACTTTTCATGTATGCATGGATTTAGTTATATGGGGATTACTCTGGAACTAACAATCCTCCATATGGATGACTGTACATAATCTCTTCCAATCCATGTCATTTTCATTGTGCAGATAAGTGTCATTTCATTGTTCAGAAATTTTAAGTGACTTGTTCACTTAATTACGCAGGTAATGCAAGTTTATAATGTAGGCCTATACAATCTAACTCAAAGTTGTACCCAATTCAACATGCTGTGAGGTTTTCTGATAAGGCATGTGAAGCAAAAGTGAAGATAATGAGGGAGATAATACTAACATGGTACAGTGGCAGTTGTTGTGTATTGCTACCAAATTTGAAAGGCTTTGAGTTCACAAGTTGGGCCTCAAACTTTCTGACAAACTTGGGTTTAGTTTGGAAAAGTAGAGAATGAGGATAAAAAATAATTTGGGGAGATTTAGATATAGGCTGTTGTTGAGGAACAGGGAAAAGAACTTAAACTTCTAGATTAGTGGTTCTCAAAGTGGGGTTTCTGGACTAGTAGCATCAACATTACCTGAAAGCTTATTAGAAATGCAAATTCTTGGACCCCCAATCTAGATCCAGACATGTTTCTCAGACCTTGGTTACACAGGAATTCCATGGGCAGGTAGTGACAAAAATTCCTGGGTCCCACCTTCAGAGATTCTGATTCAGTGGGTGTGAGGTGGGTACTGGAAATTTGTACCTCTAACAAACTTTCAGGTGACGTTGGTGCTGCCATTCTGCAGACCACATTCTTACTTGAATTGTAGATCACCATATCCCATAATAGGTTATCAACTAATCATTGTTCAAAGAGTGAATATATGAATGTGTGAACTTTTCATCAGGGCAAGGAATTGGTACAGTGCAGTGGGATAGGTAGAAAGGAAGGTAAGAATGGAAGAACCAGGTGGACAGGCAGAACAGATAGATCAGTCAAAAGGCCTAGTAGTTAGGTTTGTACCTAGAGTGGTTGATGTTTACATCAAGTACTTATGTTAGGAGATGATCTAGAATATTTCTTAGCAGCTCTAGTTTGATTTTATTCATCCTGCATTTATTAGGTCTGAAACATGGCAAGAAAGGGGCTCTTTTTATTAGTGATTGCAGTTACTTTTATCCAAAAGCCCATGAATCATTGGAGGGAAGAAGTAGCAAGTAGCAATTAATATTTTAAGTTTTAGCATCCTATTATTATTTTTTCTTCCAAGGCAACTCCCCAAGTAGGATGTCTAACTAAGACCCTGTCAACATCCTCTAATCTTTCCCTTTCACATCAGGAGTAAGAAGCAGTGCTTGAGGATATTTAATTTTTTTTAAAAATCAAGTTCCTTAGTATTAAGAATTCTAAAATAAAGATTTAAAACTTAAAAAAATTAAGTATAAAACATATTTTCATCTAAAAAAACCCACACCCCCTATACCTTTATATTATTTCCAACTTCTTACCCAAATCTGGAAAGAAATGTTGAAGTCACATTTACAGATTCAATTGAACATACTGTATTTGTTTTCAAGAACAAAGGTTCAGAAATACATTGTGTAGGTTGTTTGTAATTTTAGGGTCATATTTAACAAAAATAAACACCTCCATACAGAATTCAGAAATCTATAAAAAATTATTGTGCTTTGTGGTAATAGGTATAGGGCAACTTTTTCATTTCTTGAAGAGAGAGACCAGAATATTCATTGAATTATAGAGTGGGGAGGAACCTTGGGAGACTCAAACCCTGTTCATTCAGACCAGGGGGTAAAATAAAGGGAAAAAATGAAATTTGATTTTGTGTTCTAGATACTAAAAGGTAAACAAAAATACAAACTCTAAGCCTTTGAATTAGAGAGAAGACTGAGGAGGAAAGGACCCACTCTACTGGAGAAATTTATTTTTCAAGTAGTCAAGGCTATTAGAAATGTCTCTCTCAAATTTTGGCTTATGAATCTATCTTATATTGAGTGAGTTTCTCCAGAAACAGACCCTGAGATAAGGATTCAAGTCCAAGTGGTTCACTTGAGAGCTGATCTCAGGAAACACCAGTAGAGAAGTGAGGAAGAGAGATAGAGAAGGGAAGGCAGCCAATAAAGAGTGCATCATCATGCAGGTTACCACTGAGGATAGAAGGAGTTGCATCCTGCCGGAGAGCACTAGAGCCAATGTAGAACATGTGCCTCAAAAATTCTCCCACTAACTCCAACAACCAGTTATTAGCTAAGGGTAGGGTGAGGGGGGTGGGAATTGATTCTCTGGCACTGCTGGTCTGCCATGTGTATCGGCAGAGAGAGTTCCACCCAGGGTCAACTACAGGATTTTTGTGGCTCAGAGCAAAATCAAAATGAGAATGTGAGATCCCTTGTGGAAAAAGGCTTTTGCTATTTTTTCCTCTCTCTCTCTCTGTCTCTGCTGTCTCTCTCACACACACACACACAAAAACACACACACACTCACACAGTGTGTGTTTACTCTTTAATGTCGCACTCCCTCTGGCATGTAGATACATGCAGGGAAAGTGCAGATCCTCATAGTTGGCTGGTCCCTGCCCCATTTTGTCCTGAAATTGGGCACATAGGGCATGCTGAACACATGTGCCTAACCCAGATTCTCATCACAACTTGTGTCCAGTCGCCCTCTATGGTAGGAGGGTAGCAGAATTCACTGGGTCTGGGTAGAGAATAGGCAGGGAAGCAGCAGGAGCAGGGAGTGTGCAGAAGTGGTGGCTCCAAGCCCCTTGTGCAGTTCTGTTGTCCCATTGAACTTCTCTTACAGAACGAAGATTCAAAGATAAACAGTAAGAATTTCAATACAGCAAATGCAAAGAATTAAACCTCAAGCATGTGGTACCCACTTTTGAGTACAGGGCCCTAGGTGGCTTCACTGGTCACACACTATGAAGTTAGCTCTGGTTCTGCCAGCTAGATGAGCCCTTTAGCAAAGAGATGAAGATGCTGGTAGTTGGAGACTAGAGTGGACCACTATGGTTATAGTCCAAGGCAGTATGGATGGGACACAAACAGTGTACACTAGAGAGTCAAAGATTTAAACTGTAAACACCCATTCCTGTAATTAATTTTACTTTTCAAATGAGATCACAGGAAGTTCTTTAATTGATCCTGAATAAAGTTACTCCAACACTTCTGGATGATCTTTCCTTTTGGCTCATTCCCATACATTAGGGACTCTAGTCATATATCTTGCATTAGCAACTGTGGAAACAAGTATGGTTTTCCCAAATAGGCTCAATCATGTATTAAGTATATTTATTGAGCTCCTAATATGTACCAGACACTGTGCTATGTACTATAGATACAGTGATGAACAAGACCAAAAAGCTCCCTACTATAATGGTAATTATATTCCAAGTTTCACTCTAGGAATCTGCTACTTGTATCTTGCTGAAATTCTCCCCACATCTAGGAAGTAGTACTAGTACTTGGAAAGAAAGAGAAGAAATATTGTTATTTCATGTCAATTTCAAACTTTAAGAGTTATCATGAAAATGCAATAGCTATATTCTTGCCTACCTTGTAAATCCATTTAGAATCCTTGCTAAGCTACAAATTTGTGGAAAGTCCTTTGGGTTAATTATAGATTTGTAAAAATAGTTCTTTCTCTCCTTTTCACAATGACAAGCTCACCGGCATATCATCCAGGATAAACATATAAGCAGAGGTATTTAGAATACTGTGGTTCCTAATTGTCCTAAGGTTGCTCTAAAGAGCAATGCTTTGTAATAAGTCATCTGTACTCCCATCCTAACTCATGGGATTCCGTTTCTCTTATCAAAGTGAATGAAAGTGGCAACAGTCTTTCCTTTGGTACTTCACCAGTTATGATCTCAAACTGCTCCTGAATATTTGGATTTTAACTTCTCTTTGGTGCTCCTTTACAACATGAAAGCAGCACTATATTGATAGCCTCCACCCTTTTCTCTCTTTTTTACTTCATCTTTGGTGTGAAGATTTTAAGAAATAACCACACTAACAAGGCTTTCAGAACTGTGAAATAAAAATCACATCATGAAACAAAATAATTCTCATTTTGTTCCTTGAAGAAAATGACCATTGTTTCTTATCTCTGAGGTAGTTCTTGGGATGATGGCTGAAATGGCAAGAATAATTGAGAAAAATAGCTGTGTGTATCACAAAAGCCAAAATGCACCTTTTCTATTATACAAATAATCATCAGCTCTTCCTGACAGTTGATATGTTCTATTCAGAGAAGAGGCATTTATCATATCTAGGAATCTAGATATGATATGAAAAGCGTCTTATCTCTCCTTCACCATATTTGTAGTGATTTAAAATACCATTTGCAGCATGCACTATGCATACTGTACACATAGGGATGAAATGTATCTTAGAACATACTTATTTCAAATGATGCTATTGGTAGACTATACGTCTGATTCTAAAAGATCACAAATAGCTTGCAAAAGAAATATTAAACTGAGGGAAATCTCATAGAAGTCAATTTGATTTTCAGCAGTGTTGAAATATATATTGATGGTGTGTGTATATTTTACTGATAAAACCATTTGGAAAGAAAGGTTTTAGACATTTTAAATGCCATTTTGTGTCACTTTAGAACTTGTATTTTCTATATCATAATACAGAATAATAATTCCAAAACATTCCACTAGCCAAAAAAAAAAAAAAAATGGCAATATTGGAGGCAATTTTCAATTTTTCCTTTATAAAATCTCTAACACCAAAGAAACATATAAGAAATTCTAGATGAGCCACACCCTATTTCAGTGAAATAAATATTAAATTAACTTTAACATCTGTTTGTATGGCTCTTTTACATACTTAGTGCAAAATCTCCAGCTCCAGCCTCCTGCAAACTTGGCCACAGTTATTTCTAAAGGTTCCCCTGGGAAGGTTTTATTACTATTCAAAGTTTTATCAGCTATTATTATATGATGCTTTCCATTTTCTTTATCTACATTTTCTTTATCTCTAATTCTGACCTGTAGCTGAGGGTGTCTGATGCTGAGGGATTTGTTGTCTACTAGGCTACATGAAGGTGCCCTAAACAGCTGTCTCTGTTTCCCACAAATGTTCTGCTGATATCTTACTCTGATAAGCTGCTATGATAGGAAGGACGCTTATTATTTCGGGCATTGTTCTCTCCTGCCAATTATTTCCTTCTCCTACTAAGTTCTTAATCAAGTGAGTTGATAGAGTCCTCCAAGAAGTCAAAATTTCTGCTACTAATTAAAAAACTTTTCTTACTCTTGTCATAAGTATATTCTCTGTTAAGCTGTCATACTTTCAGTGCTTAAGTTTCAAATCCTGAGTCATCTTTAAAACCTTCATTTCCTTCACTCCCTACATCTAACCCATAAGTAAGCCCACTTGAATCTACCTTTAAATCTATCCACAATCTGAGCAGTTTTCACCCCATCTACCTCTGCCACCTTAATCCAAGTCTCCATTACCACTTCTTGCTTGGGTTATTATAATAGTTTCCTAACTGATGTCTTTGTTTCCAGCTTTGCAACTAATACAGCAGCCAGAATGATCATTTAAAAACCTCGTTATAATTCTGCTTTAACTACTTTGATGGTTTCTGTCTTAGAATGAAATACAAGTTTTATCTTGTCTTACACAGCCCTTAGTAATCTGGCTCCTGGTTTCCTAACACCTCTTCTTTACCTCCCCATCACTCTTATCTCTCCTTCACCATATTTGTAGTGATTTAAAATACCATTTGCAGCATGCACTATGCATACTATACACACAGGGATGAAATGTATCTTAGAACATACTTATTTCAAATGATGCTGTCGGTAGACTACTTTATACATCTGATAAAGTAGATGTGACTCACCCTTCACCCCCAACCCCTGTGTTCATAAAGCCCTCTTTATTTTCTGCTCTATGCAGGTATCACCTTCTCAGAGAGGGCTTTCCTAAACGAACCACCTTACATTAAGAAAACTACCTTTCCCTGGCCGGGTGCGGTGACTCATGCCTGTAATCCTAGCACTTTCGGAGGCCAAGGCAGGTGGATTGCCTGAGCACAGGAGTTCCAGACCAGCCTGGGCAACATGGTGAAACCCTGTCTATACTGAAATACAAAAAAAAAAAAAAAATTAGCTGGACGTGGCAGCATGCATCTGTAGTTACAGCTACTCAGGAGGCTGAGGCAGGAGAATTGCTTAAACCCAGGAGGTGGAGGTTGCAGTGAGCTGAGATCATGCCACTGTACTCCAGCCTGGGCTACAGAGCGAGATTCCGTCTCTAAAAAAAAGAAAACTACCTTTCCCTGTCCACTATATCCCACTTACTTTCTAGCCCCATAATTGACTTTGTTTTGTCATACTACTTTTTGCCATCTGATACATTAAATGTTTCCTTGATATATTTGTTTATGATCTGTCAGTCCAATTAGAATGTCAATTCTGTGAAAGTAGCAATGTGATTTGTTTTGCTCATTACTGTAACTCTAGAACTTGGCAAATAGTAGGTGCTTATTTATATATTTGTTGACTGAAGGAATGGGTGTTTCACCCCTCCTATGTGAAGGGTGGCTACTGAGACAAAATTTGGTATTTCTGGATCTTTGGTTAAATATTATAATAACATCATTGTATCCTAATGTCTTAGTTCATTCTGTGTTGCTGTAAAAGATTACCAGAGACTGGGTAATTTATTTTTTTAAAAAAAGATTTATTTAATTCATGATTCTGATAGCTAAAAAGTTAATGATTGGACATCTGTATCTAGTGAGGGCCTCAGACTGCTTCTCATGGCAGAAGGTGAAGGAAGACTGGCTTGTGCAGAAATCACATGGCAAGAGTAGAGGAAAAAGAAAGGGGGGAGGTGCTAAGCTCTTTTGAACCACCAGCACTCATGGGAACTAATGGAGTGAGAATTCACTCTCCATCAGTGGAGCGAGGGCTGGCCGTCATGACCCAAACACCTCCCGTTAGACCCCACCTCCAACACTGGGAATCAAATTTCTATGTGAGGTTCGGAGGGGACAAACATCCAAACCATAGCACCCACTATTACTGCAAGCTATTATAGCCAACGATGACGTTGATTGAGAAATGTGAATGAGAAATGTGATTGAAACCTATATTTCATATATGTATGGTATATATACACTATATATATTTAGCATATGTATATATGGTACTAAATGAATATTTTCAAATATTTGGCTACCTTTTAGGGAAAGTATGGCTATCAGTCTGAGTAGTTATAATAATAATATTTTAGGATATGTGATAACCATATTGTATGCATCATACAATTCATACAGAGGACAATTTTTAGGTATTATTTTTGATTCAACAATATCTAAGATTTTTCTCAAAAGTTATATTTTATATATTTTTTCTTTCAAAGTTAAAGAAAAATAACTAGCTGGGCGTGGTGACTCACGCCTGTAATCCCAGCACTTTGGGAGGCCGAGGAGAGCTGATCACGAGTTCAGGAGATCAAGACCATACTGGCCGACATGGTGAAACCCTGTCTTTACTAAAAATATAAAAATTGGCTGGGATGGCAGCATGCACCTGTAGTCCCAGCTACTTGGGAGGCTGAAGCAGGAGAATTGCTGGAACCTGGGTGGCAGAGGCTGTGGTGAGCTGAGATCTCACCACTGCACTCCAGCCTGGGTGACAGAGTGAGACTCCATCTAAAAAAAAAAAAAAAAAAAGAAAAGAAAAGAAAAGAAAAATAACTAAGAATGTATACTAAAGAGGAAGAGGTCTTAAAAAAGAAAATTTCTTAGTCTGTTTATAAGCTTAAAAAGGAAAATATTTTGTAAATGAATAGTGAACACAGAAAATGCACTGAGCTCTCTGCTGTGTTTTTCCTTCTCCTGTACTCTATTACAATACTTAATACTTTGCCCTGGTTACCAAATGTGTGGGGGTTTCTCCTACACCAACCAATGCTCTGATACTAACTCTGTGTCTCACAATTCAATTCAATTCTGATACTGACCAGTTAGCCCAGACCCCATTGGTTAAGGGCTGAGTCCCTTAAGGCTGCCCCACACTTAAGATGCCTTTTACAGATAACTAGGTTCACAGGTTACCCACAACTTCGGTCTGACTTAGCTATAAATGAGAGTTTCCCACAACCCCGTTTTCCAATTCAATCATTTATTCAAACGGCTGACAGAGCTCGGGAAAACCCTTTACTTGTTTTTACCTGTTTATTAGTAAAGGATACAACTCTGGAATAGCCAGATGGAAGAGATGTATAGGGCAAGGTATGGTAAAAGGTGTGGGGATCTCAGTATTTCCAAGTATTCACCAACCCAGAAGCTCTCCAAACCCTGTCCTTTTGGGTTTTAGGGGCTTTGTTATGTAGTCATGATTGATTGAATCATTAATTATTGCTGATCCATTCAACCTGCAGCTCTTCTCCCCTACCCAGAGGCAGGATGCTATATTCTGTGGTTGAAAGGTTCAACCTTCTAATGATTGGTTCCCCTTGCAACCAGCCTCCCTCTGGAGGCATTCAGGACCCTACAGCTATCAGTCATCTCATTATTCCAAGACTCCAAGGAGTTTAACAGCTGTGTGCCAGAAAACAGAGACAGACACCAAATATACATATTTCTTGTTATATCAAAATATCACAGACAAGTTTACTTTGTACATAGCTCATATGGATTTAAGTAAGAGGGAATGTGTTTTCCTGCCTTTGTCTTCAAATGTCTTTCTCCTTTCTAATCAAAGTTGTAATTTATTTTCTTTATAAGTTGACAGTGCACTTAAAATCCTGCTTCAGAACAGTGTAATTTAAAATGAGCCTATTTGTAAATGGGTCATTTGTGTGCAAGAAGTTTGATTAGGCCTAAACAATTGTCCAAACACTTATTTTGAAAGTTGTATAAAAGTGTTGTTAATATCCTCAGTAAGTCTAATCAGTTTTCTAATCTATAATTAGCTTTATTAATCTCTGGACAATATTACTAGCCTCTGAGAGCTAACCAACAAGGAAGGTCTGAGAAGCATGGAGAAACATGTAAGGAAAAGAAACAAAGAAATTCAACTATAAAATAGATAGTAATCAGTTCCATTATGTTAAATAGCATTTGTAACATTTTTGAAGTCCTCAGAGGTTTCATGCCTGGGAAAACTAGGAAGGGAAGAAAAATGAAATATGAGTATAGAATGATCTTTTGAAACAGAATAACAGTATAAAAACCTTTAGGCCAGGGGAAAACTTTCTCTGAAATTTCAATTCAAGTTCTTGAATTAAACAACCTCATTAAACAAGCATCCTCTGTCATTGCCACAGTATCATTTCTGTAGTGCTGTGATTATGGAGAATGCCATAATTAGAATCTTCAATAGCCAAAGAAAAATTACTGTAATACTATTGCAATATTTTTCACCTGAAAAATAGAAACTTGCCCTCTTTTATCTGAAATAATGTAACGCTTAAAGGCTGCTGAATTGCAATTATTTTGGTTAATCTTTATTCCAGGCTGAATGATTAATCCATCAAGGCGTAAGAATATGTTTTCAGGTGTTTTGATAAAGAATTCATTTTTATCAGTGGCCTAGATTTTCCCCTTTTTCCAATAAGGGTCATTAGATTAGAATGGTTTAAAGCTGTGGTTCTTAAACTGTAATGCATCTGAGTCATCTGGAAGTCTTGTTAAAATTGCTGGGCCCTGCTTTCACAAATTTTGATTCAGTAGGTTTGTCATGGAGACTAAAAATTTGTATTGCCCAGAAGTTTCTAAGTGGTCCTTGTGCTGCTGGTCTGAGAATTGTGTTTTGAGCACAATAAACCACTAGTTTGAATTAGGCAAGTTGTTACCCGACAAATAATTTTTTTTTTGAATTTATGTTCTATTCCTTTATTGAAAGATATTATTGATCACCTAAGGAAAAAGTTTAGAATACATTGTTCAGACATGGTTTTTAAATGCACTGAGCTCTCTACTGTGTCTTTCCAAATATTACCTGGGGCTAGCCTACAACACATGTTCTCAAGATTGGAGACCTGTGTAAAATGTAAAGTTCTAGCCATAGAAGAACATCTATATATTTAAAGTTATTGGCCCATGACTTTTTTCTCTTAATAACAATCAAACTAATTGAGAGAAGTAAAGATAATATTAAACTGTAATAAAAATCTTCTAGTTTTGATCATATTCATTGATTGTCAGGTTAACAGTTTATTGACACTGCACCAATTTCTGGAACTCTTTAATAGCACACTGAATCTTCCTTGCTTTGAAAGAGTCCTGGCCGGGCGCAGTGGCTCATGCCAATAATCCCAGCACTTTGGGAGGCCGAGGCAGGTGGATCACCTGAGGTCGGGAGTTCTAGACCAGCCTGGCCAACACGGTAAAACCCCATCTCTACTAAAAATACAAAAATTAGCCAGGTGTGGTGGTGGGCTCCTGTAATCCCAGCTACTCGGGGGATTGAGGCAGGAGAATCGCTTGAACCTGGGAGGCAGAGGTTGCAGTGAGCTGAGATCGTGCCATTGCACTCCAGCCTGGGGGATAAGAGCAAGACTTTGTCTCAAAAAAAAAAAAAAAAAAAGAGAGAGAGAGAGAGTCCTTCATCTAGTCTGTACTTTTTCATATCTCCGTTGCCTGAAAAAGAGTTTGTATGATTAGATGTGCAATGCCAAGCTATTAAGATATGATTCACAATAGATTCCTATTTGTAAATAAATTCCTCACACCTCAAGTATCTTTTGGTTTAATTAAATATACAGGTTGAAAGTTACGGAAGCTACAACTGAAATAAAGATGAGAAACAAAAGAGTAAAAAATTCACATCAAGGTCATGACAATAAAAAAGAAATTATTCTCTCAACAGGTATTTATTTTATTTGGCCTAATTGCATTTGTCTCTTTGTACGTTGCTATTTTAAGTTTTATGTTAGAAACTGGTTTCTATTGCTCATTTTTTCACATATTATCTTCACGAATATACCTAATACATTGACTTCTCTCAGACTGTCTCTTTCCAGCAAAACACCAGAATTTCTCTTGTCTAGAGGATACTGGCAGCATCTCCTTGCACATATTGCCAACAAGGTTATGTGCAATCAATAATGTGTCATCTTCCTTTACAGCCGCCGAGTGACTTTTGTTATTTTCACCTTTACTCATGGCATAGGTATTTTATGTTAAGTAGCGTTCTCGGGCTTCTGAGTTTGCAGAGATGTTTCTGATTTATAAAGCAATGCATCCCCTTTTAAGTGTTATCTTTTCTAAATAATATAAATACAAATTTCCATGGATAAAATAGTCTGATAAAAATTCAAATGTAATATTACTAAAATATCATATATAAATATTATAAATAAATTTGACACTGAACTTTGGAACATATGGAGTGGACAGCATATTCCCACAACTCAAACCTTTGCACACTATTAGAGCAACATAGCACCCTTTTAGAAGAGACGCTATTCTTTCCTTCCTGCCCCACCTTCCATATCTTAGAGAACTTGTCCATTTCATGCTCTCAGAGATCACTCTCCATCAATGTCTGTGAAGTGGAAAAAAATGGACATGTGAATCTAACACTCCGGTAAAGCTGACTGACATTAGGGAACCAATCTGGGATTTAAAATGTGATTTAGAAATTTAATTTTAGTAAAATAAGGATTCATGTTTTAGGGCTTCTCCCACTCTATAATGTTTACAAAGTAAAACTGCTAGTTAAGATATGAAGTTGTAAATTTCTTATTTGGAATTAAAATAAAGTAAGAAAAAATTTGTGGTGCTAAACTAACAGTCACACCTTCAATAAATACAAATTAAAAGTAGGATGAATGGAGCTTATATAAGGTACTGCACTGAAAATTACAAACAAAAGATATTTTAGGAAACATCTTACCACATTATTTAAATGAGATATCACTGGGAAAATTCTAAATAGCTTTTTGGATAAATTATCATTCCTTTCCATAAGTGCATTTGAGTAGAAGCATAGACTATTATTGATAATCTTTATTTTTACAACATGAAATTGTTTGTGTATTTTGTATTAGAAAAACTTCATAAAGCTCATATATATCTCATTCAATACAAGCCTAAAGTCTTTGAAGTGAAGGTTGACACATTCACAGAAAAAGCTACAAATCAGTCTTACCACTGTAAAGTAATGAAATGGTTATAGATTCTGCTCACATGACTTCAGGAATTGTCCAGTGAAACACTCTGTAATTTGTGAAAAAAAGAAAGTTTAGGGATTTGGCTATAAAAGGTAGTTTTAGAAAATAATGTAGATTCAGAAATGAAGGACACCATCTTTTATGCACAGACAAATGAGGAAAATTGTTTACACATAGGAAAAGAGAAGAGGAAAGCAAATAAGCATAGAGGAGCAGAAAGAAGAGAGCATTTGGGATGGAGGGCTCTCGCCAGCTTTCTTTCCAGTTCCTGGCCGTTCTTTTTCTTTTCTTTTTTTTTTTAAGTCTTTTTTTTTTTTTTTTTTTTAATTATACTTTAAGTTCTGAGATACATGTGCAGAACGTGCAGGTTTGTTACATAGGTATACATGTGCCATGGTGGTTTGCTGCACCCATCAACTCATCATCTACATTAGGTATTTCTCCTAATGCTATCCCTCCCCTTGCCCCTCACCCCCTGACAACCCCAGTGTGTGATGTTCCCTCCCAGGGTCCATGTGTTCTCATTGTTCAACTCCCACTTATGAGTGAGAATATGTGTATTTGGTTTTCTATTCCTGTGTAGGTTTGCTGAGAATGATAGTTTCCAGCATCATCCTTGTCCCTGCCCAGGACATAAACTCATTCTTTTTTATGGCTGCATAGTATTCCATGGTATATATGTGCTACATTTTCTTTATCCAGTCTATCATTGATGGGCGTTTGGGTTGGTTCCAAGTCTTTGCTATTGTTAATAGTGCTGCAATAAGCATATGTGTGCAGGTGTCTTTATAGAAAAATAATTTATAATCCTTTGGGAATATACCCAGTAATGGTATTGTTGGGTCAAATGGTATTTTTGGTTCTAGATCCTTGAGGAATCGCCACACTGTCTTCCACAGTGGTTGAACTAATTTACACTCTCATCAGGAGTGTAAAAACATTCCTATTTCTCCACATCCTCTCCAGCATCTGTTGTTTCCTGACTTTTTAATGATCGCCATTCTAACAGGGTGAGATAGTATCTCATTGTGGTTTTGATTTGTATTTCTTGAATGACCAGTGATATTGAGCTTATTTTCATATGTTTGTTAGCTGCATAAATGTCTTTTTCTAAGAAGTGTCTGTTCATATCCTTTGACCACTTTTTGATGGGGTTGTTTTTTTCTTGTAAATTTGCTTAAGCTCCTTGTAGGTTCTGGATATTAGCCCTTTGTCAGATGGATAGATAGCAAAATTTTCTCCCATTCTCTGGGTTGCTGGTTCACTCTCATGATAGTTTCTTTTGCTGTGCAGAAGCTCTTTAGTTTAATTAGATCCCATTTGTCAATTTTGGCTTTTGTTGCCATTGCTTTTGGTATTTCAGTCATGAAGCCATTGCCCATGCCTATTTCCTGAATGGTATTGCCTAGCTTTTCTTCGAGGGTTTTTATAGATTTAGGTCTTATGGTCTTATGTTTAAGTCTTCAATCAATTTTGAGTTAATTTTTGTATAAGGTATAAGGAGGGGGTTCAGTTTCAGTTTTCTGCATATGGCTAGCCAGTTTTCCCAACACCATTTGGGAATCCTTTCCCTGTTGCTTGTTTTTGTCACATATGTCAAAGATCAGATGGTTGTAGGTGTAGATGTGTGGTGTTACTTCTGAGGCCTCTGTTCAGTTCCGTTGGTCTATGTATCTGTTTTGGTACTGGTACCATGCTGTTTTGGTTACTGTAGCCTTGTAGTATAGTTTGAAGGCAGGTAAGGTGATGCCTTCAGCTTTGTTCTTTTTGCTTAGGATTGTCTTGCCTGTATGTGCTCTTTTTTGGTTCCATATGAAATTTAAAGTAATTTTTAAAATTCTGTGAAGAAAGTCAGTGGTAGCCTGATGGGGATAGCATTGAATCTATAAATTACTTTGGAGAGTACAGCCATTTAAACAATATTTATTCTGCCTATCCATGAGCATGGAATGTTTTTCCATTTGTTTGTGTCCTCTCTTATTTCCTTGAGCAGTGGTTTGTATTTCTCCTTGAAGAGGTCCTTCACATCCCTTGTAAGCTGTATTCCTAGGTATTTTATTCTCTTTGTAGAAATTGTTAATGGGAGTTCACTCATGATTTGGCTCTCTATTATTGCTGTATAAGAATGCTTGTGATTTTTGCACGTTGGTTTTGTATCCTGAGACTTTGAAGTTTCTTATTAGCTTAAGGAGTTTTTGGGCTAAGATGATGGGGTTTTCTAAATATACAGTCATATCATTTGCAAACAGAGATAAGTTGACATCCTCTCTTCCTATTTGAATACCCTCTATTTCTTTCCTGTGCCTGAATGCCCTGGCCAGAAATTCTAATACTATGTTGAATAGGAGTGGTGGGAGAAGGCATCCTTGTCTTGTGCCAGTTTTCAGAGGGAATGCTTCCAGCTTTTGCCAATTCAGTATGATATTGGCTGTAGGTTTGTCATAAACAACTCTTATTACTTTGAGGTACTTTCCATCATTACCTAGTTTATTGAGTGTTTTTAGAATGAAGGGTGTTGAATTTTATCCAAGGCCTTTTCAGCATGTATTGAGATAATCATGTGGTTTTTTGTCATTTGTTCTGTTTATGTGATGGATTATGTATATTGATTTGCATATGTTGAACCAGCCTTCTATCCCAGGGATGAAGCTGACTTGATCGTGGTGGATAAGGTTTTTAATGTGCTGCTGGATTCAGATTGCCAGTATTTTATTGAGGATTTTCGCATTGATGTTCATCAGGGATATTGGCATGAAATATTCTTCTTTTTTTGCTGTGTCTCTGCCATGTTTTGGTATCAGGATGATGCTGGCCTCATGAAATGAGTTAGAGAGGAGTCCCTCTTTTTCTGTTGTTTGGAATAGTTTCAGAAGAAGTGGTATCATCTCCTCTTTGTACCTCTGGTAGAATTCAGGTGTGAATCCGTTTGGTCCTGGACTTTTTTTGGTTGGTAGACTATTAATTACTGCCTCAATTTCAGAACGTTATTGATCTGTTTAGGGATTCAGATTCTTCCTAGTTTAGTCTTGGGAGGTTGTATGTGTCCAGGAATTTATCCGTTTCTTCTAGATTTTCTAGTTTATTTGTGTAAAGGTGTTTATAGTATTCTCTGACGGTAGTTTGTATTTCTGTGGGATCTGTGGTGATATTTCCTTCATCATTTTTTAATTGTGTCTATTTGATTCTTCCCTCTTTTCTTTTTTATTAGTCTGGCTAGTGGTCTATCTATGTTGTTAATCTTTTCAAAAAAACAGCTTCTGGATTCATTGATTTTTTGAAGGGTTTTTCGTATTTCTATCTCCTTCAGTTCTGCTCTGATCTTAGTTATTTCTTGTCTTCTGCTAGCTTTTGAATTTGTTTGTTCTTGCTTCTCTAGTTCTTATAATTGTGATGTTAGTGTGTCGATTTTAGATCTTTCCCGCTTTCTCCTGTGGGTATTTAGTACTGTAAATTTACCTCTAAACACTGCTTTAGCTGTGTCCCAGAGATTCCTGTACATTGTGTCTTTGTTCTCATTAGTTTCAGAGAACTTATTTATTTCTGCCTTAATTTAGTTATTTACCTGGTAGTTATTCCAGAGCAGATTTTTCATCTTCCCTCTAGTTTTGTGGTTTAGAGTGAGTTTCTTAATCCTGAGTTCTAATTTGATTGCACTGTGTTCGGAGAGACTGTTTGTTATGATTTCCGTTCTTTTGCATTTGCTGAGGAGTGTTTTACTTCCAATTATGTGGTCAATTTTAGAATAAGTGCTATGTGGTGCCGAGAAAATGTATATTATATTGATTTGGGATGGAGAGTTCTGTAGATGTCTAAGATGTCCCTTTGGCCCAGAGCTGAGTTCAAGTTCTGAATATCCTTGTTAATTTTATGTCTCGTTAATCTGTCTAATAGTGACAGTGGGGTGTTAAAGTCTCCTACTATTGTAAAGTGTGAGTCTAAGTCTTTTTTTAAGTCTCTAAGAACTTGCTTTATGAATCTGGTTGCTCCTGTATTGGATGCATATATATTTGGCATAGTTAGCTCTTTTTGTTGCATTGATCCC
This sequence comes from Rhinopithecus roxellana, assembly GCF_007565055.1. NCBI lineage: Eukaryota > Metazoa > Chordata > Mammalia > Primates > Cercopithecidae > Rhinopithecus > Rhinopithecus roxellana. Next base: position 31,876,230 of record NC_044549.1, on the reverse strand, counting down.
TTTACCATTACATAATGCCCTATTTTGTCTCTTTTGACCTTTGTTCGTTTAATGTCTGTTTTATCAGAGACTAGGATTGCACCCACTGCTTTTTTATTTGCTTTCCATTTGCTTGGTAAACCATGCTCTATCCCTTCATTTTGAGCCTGTGTCTGCATGTGAGATGGGTCTCCTGAATACAGCACACAGATAGATCTTGACTCTCTGTTTCTTCAGAGAGATCTGCTGTTAGTCTGATTGGCTTCCCTTTGTGGGTAACCCAACCTTTCTCTCTGGTTGCCCTTAATATTTTTTCCTTCATTTCAACCTTGGTTAATCTGACGATTATGTGTCTTAGGTTTGCTCTTCTTGAGGAGTGTCTTTGTGGTGGTCTCTGTATTTCCTGAATTTGAATGTTGGCCTGTCATGCTAGGTTGCAGAAGTTCTCCTGGACAATATCCTGAAGTGTGTTTTCCTACTTGGTTCCATTCTCACCATCACTTTCAGGTTACCAATCAAACGTAGGTTTGGTCTTTTCACATAGGCCCGTATTTTTTGGATGCTTTGTTTGTTCCTTTTCATTCTTTTTTCTCTAATCTTGTCTTCATGCTTTATTTCATTAAGTTGATCATCAATCTCTGATATCCTTTCTTCCACTTGATTGATTCAGCTATTGATACTTGTGTATGCCTCACAAAGTTCTCGTGCTGTGTTTTTCAGCTCCATCAGGTCATTTATGTTCTTCTTTATACTGGTTATTCTAGTTAGCAATTCCTCTAACCTATCAAGTTTCTTAGCTTCCTTGCTTTGGGTTAGAATATGCTCCTTTAGCTCAGAGGAGTTTGTTATTACCCATGTTCTGAAGACTACTTCTGTTAATTCGTCAAACTCATTCTCTTTCCAGTTTTGTTCTCTTGCTGGTGAGGAATTGTGATCTTTTGGAGGAGAAGAGTCGTTCTGGTTTTTTGAATTTTCAGCCTTTTTTGCACTGGTTTTTCCTCATCTTCGTGGATTTATCTACCTTCAGTCTTTAATTTTGGTGACATTCGATGGGGTTTGGGGATAGGCATCGTTTTTGTTGATGTTGATGTTATTGCTTTCTGTATGTTAGTTTTCCTTATAACAGTCAGGCCCCTCTTCTGCAGCTCTGCTGGAGTTTGCTGGAGGTCCACTCCAGACCCTCTTTACCTGGGTGTCACCAGCGGAGGCTGCAGAATAGCAAAGATTACTGCCTTCTCCTTCCTCTGGAAGCTTCATCCCAGAGGGGAACTCGCCAGATGCCAGCTGGAGCTCTCCTGTATGAGGTGTCTGTTGACCCCTGCTGGGAGGTATCCCCCAGTCAGGAGGCACAGGATTCAGGAACCCATTTAAGGAGGCAATCTGTCCCCTAGCAGAGTTCAAGTACTGTGCTGGGAGATCCCCTACTCTCTCTTTAGAACCTGCAGGCAGGAACGTTTAAATCGGCTGAAGCTGCACGCACAGCCACCCTTTTCCCCAGGTGCTCTGTCCCAGGGTGATGAGAGTTTTATCTATAAGCCCCTCACTGGGACTGCTGCCTTTTTTTCTGAGATGCCCTGCCCAGAGAGGAGCAATCTAGAGAGGCAGTCTGGCTTCAGTGGGTTCTGACCAGTTCAAACTATCTAGGGTTTTGTTTACACTGTGAAGGGAAAACTGCCTACTCGAACCTCAGTAATGGCAGACTCCTCTCCCCACACCAAGCTTAAGTGTCACAGGTCAACTTCAGACTGCTGTGCTGACAAAGAATTTCAAGCCAGTGGACCTTAGCTTGGGGGTGGGATCCACTGAGGAAGACCACTTGGCTCCCTGGCTTCAGCTTCCTTTCCAGGGGAGTGAATGGTTCTGTCTCACTAGTGTTCCCGGGGCCACTGTGGTGAAAAAAAAAAAAAAAAAAAAAAAACTGCTGCAGCTAGCTCCATGTCTGCTTAAATGGCTGCCCAGTTTTGTGCTTAAAACCCCAGGGCCCTGGTGGTCTAGGTACCCGAGGGAATCTCCTGGTCTCCAGGTTGCGTAGACAGTGGGAGTGGGAAAAGCATAGTATCTGGGCAAGATAGCACCATCTCTCATGGCACATCCCCTCATGGCTTCCCTTGGCTAGGGGAGGGAGTTCCTCAGCTCCTTGCACTTCCTGGGTGAGGTGATGCCTCACCCTGCTTCTGCTCATCCTCCGTGGGCTGCACCCACTGTCTAACCAGTCCCAATGAGATGAGCCGAGTACCTCAGTTGGAAATGTAGAGATCACCTGCCTTCTGCGTTGGTCTCACTGGGAGCTGCAGACTGGACCTGTTCCTATTTGGTCATCTTGCCTTACACATTGTTCCTGGCCATTCCATTCTTCCTGTCCTCTGCAAGAGCTTTGTTTAAGCTAACTCAAGTGAATTTCTATTTCTTATAACTAAACAATGCTTGACTCAAACAATGCTTATGGCTAAAAGTTCTTTGTTTCCAATTAAAATAACAGAGATAACAGAACAGACTCAGAGCCATGATGCTGTCCAGTTCAATCAGAGCCATGATGCTGTCCAGTTCAAATGTTTTCTATTATATTTTTTCTTTATTAACAATTTATTAATATTTGAGGTGATGGATATGTGTATCATTCCACACTGTGCTAAAAATCATAACATCACTTTGTAACCCACACATATATAGAGCTGTTTTCAATTTATAATAAAAATAATTTAAATTAGAAAAGTAAAAAGTAATACATGCTCCACGTACAAAAACATCAAATAATATGTAAGAATAGAAAGCGAAGATGCATATTCCAAGCCTTACTCTCTCCTGATGCCATTCCTCAGTAAAAAATTCCTGTTAAGTGTTGTTGCATATCCTTTTAGACATATTTATGTATATTTATAAACAGAAAAACCTATTAATATACATGTATGTGTATGTATGTGTGTATCTATCTATCTATCTTTCCCATTTCAATTTAAATATGATGTCTCCTGTTCATTCTTCTCCAGCCACAGGAAACATCTGCTCAGCCTCTGTGTAAGCCTTCATGAGTCTGAGGTCAACCATTAATTGCTTTTTAATTTTCCTTTCTCCTGGTCAAATAATCTCAACTCCATTAACTTTTCCTTGGTAAATCTATTTAAACACTTTTTTCTCTTTCTCACTATAAAAGAAAAATTGGTTTGTGAATTAAGCACCCTAATAAACTTTTTAAATATCTCTAAGATTATGTTTTTAATACTGGCTAGCTCTGGATCAAAGTCTCACCATCTGTGTAAAAGGGTCATTGACCATCCAGTCAGTTTTGCAGCCTAATTTTGTTTGACATTCAGCCGATTACTCTCTGATAATAGATATTACAGTTATGTAGAATGGGATGTCATCTCAGTTAATTCATTGTCATTTTTTAAATTTATACTAAATAGTAACTTGAGTTTCCTGTTTAACAAGATGTGACTACCTTAAAACTGAAGATAGATGATAGATTTTCTTTACAGATATTCCTCATTTTTCCACATTTGCTCCACAATGGTGATCATCTAAATTATTTATTGTCCATCAATGTATGAATACTTACCTAGAGAATACCTGGAGGAAGTTATTTTTAGTAGAGTAGCTAATTAATTTTTAAAATAGTTTTGATATTCCTGAGATATCAAAATAGAAAAAAATCTCCCCATGGCTTCCATTTAATTTATTTCTTAAACCTCTGTGTAAAATTTTTTGAGATATAGGTACATACAGAGAAGTATATAAAACCTATCTGTAGGGCTTAAATAATAAAAGAAATATCTGTGTACCCACCACCCAGGGTTAAGAAACAGGATATAACCAGCACTTTGGAGGCACCTTGCCAATTTCATCCGTCAGACTCTCTCCCAGAGATTAAGCTTGGTCTTACACTTTTATTCTCCTTGCTTTCTTTGAAGTTTTGCCATCTAGATATCTATCCTTAAACACTTTTATATTGTTTATTCTACATTTTGTTGTCTTATTATATTTAAAAAAAATTTAAACTTTATATATATTGAATCCTACTGTATGAATTTTTGTGATTTCAGCAAGATGATTTTGAGATTAATTCATATTGATGAATATAAGTTGAGTTAATTAATTTCAGTCACAAATAATGTTTCATTGTATAAATATTTTACAATATTTATTCATTATATTACTAATGAACTTTTGGGTTGCTTTCAGTTTTGCTATTATTGATATGCTCATGGACATTCTTAGATATTTGCCCAGCAGAGGGATTGCTTAGTTCCATCAAAAAAATTTACTTTAACATCGTGAAAATCTTTGCACATAGTAGAGAAATGCTTGAATGAATTAATTTCAATAATTTGATAGTAGATTAAAGTCTCTTTAATATTCCCTAGCAAATATTTACTGGGGAACAAATATATAGGACATATTTGGAGATGGAATCCAAGGTAAAGACTTAATAATTGCTTAATTTGATTTACATGTTCCAGAAGGAACTAAACCCTTGTTGAAGAAAACACAGCACAACTAGAAAGGAATAACTCATTGTCAATAAGTGTGTTCATGCTAGACCACCAAGCAAGAACATATTTGCCCAGCTAAGCTCTTTTAAAACTTTTAGGGGCAAAGACAGATAGAGACAAGCACAGTAAGTCAAATATTTTCCCAGCTGACTTTTCCTGTCATGTTGGTCTTTATACAGGTGGCAGTAAATTTTCCCTTCAGGTCTCTTCATGGTCCTTCTATTATGATTCATTACATTCCAATCCCCATCAAAAAGCATTTATTAAGTGCTTAGTTATTCATCGTATTGCAAATGAAATCATGGCTACAAAGTGGATTAGTATTCTTTGTTGCTGAAAAAGCTGAATAACTTTGTTTAACCTCTATCTTATGTTAGAACTCCAGTTGTACTATCAATTCTTCCCACACAGTTTGAATGATTTATATGATATGCAAAAGCCTGCACATTTGGAACACAAGGGTAACTATGATGACATCCCTTTAGTCAGCCCCAGGGAGACTAGTTTAGTCACCATCTCCCTCTGGCAGGAAATATCAAGAAATCAAGTACTTCCGGCCTTGGAATTAAGCTTTTCTGAGTTTTTGTGGCAGGGGTGTTGATTAAGACACAGTTTTCTGGGTTCCACATTTGCTTGCCCTGACATAGTTACCCATCTGATTTCTTTAGCTTTTCTTACCTGAATTCCTGGCTTCCAAAGCTTAGCTTATTTCTTTAATTTCTTAATCATTCTAATTCTCTATTTCCCAAATGATGATTGTAGATGTAATTGGAGGTGTCCTGACTTATAGCTTGGGTATGAATAACTGTCCCCAGCAGCAAACCACAATTCCAAGTATTATATTTGACTTTACCAATTTATATTAGTAGGAGAACAAGAAATCCAATCTGTCTCCCTGACACTCACCTAACCTCCCTTTTGTATTCCAGGGACTGGGCCTATTTTTTTCTTGTTGCTAGCTCTACTGGTTTTATTTTTCATGCAATTAAAATGCCCAAAGCAATTCCTATGGTTAAAGTTCTCCTTTAAACCTAATATGCGGTGACTCCTAGCTCAAGAGTAATAGGACCCCTCTTACAAAGTGAACTCAGCTGCCATGTGCTATCTTTTCTCTTTTTTGTAGTATCTACTTGACAAGGTATTGAAGACACCATGAAGTCTAATGCTAATGTTTTCTATTATAATATTTTCTGTAGTAATATTTTAGGTTAGAAAAATGAGAAGTAATATACAATTACCCTGCTAGAGTGTGAATTTGGGTTCATCACCTGATAGAGTTGCTGGAAAACAGACGCCCAGTTAAGCATGAATTTCAGATAAACAACAAATAATTTTTTAGCATAAGCATGTCCTATGCAAAGTTTGAGGCATACTTACACTGAAAAATTATTTATTGTTTATCTAAAATTCCAATTTAACAGAGCATTTTGTATTTTAGTTTGCTAAATCTGGCAATCCTACTTCTTGAGCTGGAGGACTTCGCAAATGGCAGCAGATGTTGGTTACTCTTAAAAACCACTACGTTCTCCAACAGCATCCATCTGTGTAACTCCTTGTAAAACCCAGTTTTAGTAAAGAACCCAACTAAGTCTTTTTAGCAAGAACCACCCCCGCAAACATCTGATCATCCTCAATATCTGATTGGGTTCCTCATCCTCCGCTATTCCCCAAGTGATAAATGATCACTTCAGCCTGTCTTCAGCTAGAATCCTGTTAGGTCAGCTTAGCCAGAATCTCTCTAAGCCCTGATGTTTCCTCTTAGTAATTTTCTGTCAACTGACTCCTACCTTGCTACTTGGCTATAAACTCCCACTTGCCCACGCTGTATTCAGAGTTGAACCCAATTTCTCTCTTTCACTGCAAGACCCAGTTGCAGTGGTCTCTATACCTTTTATGATTGTCCTGAATAGAGTCTTCCTTACTGTGCCTTAACAAATATTATTGAATAAATTTTAGCAATGTACCATAAGATAAAGCTTATGACGATGAACAATAAAATCCAGTAACTTTTGTGTCAACCATTGCAGATCACTGCCCAGTGATTCTTCAATATTTCTGAGGATAACCTTTCTCCCTAACACCCTCGTCAGTACTCTCTGAGGACAGTAGTGTTCCATAATGAAATTGTCCTGTGGTCCCAATATTCTAGTTCTTTAGATTTATGCACATAGTTACTTTGGGAAGACATAAGGCTGCCCATGGAAAGACTAATTTGGGATGTGCCTGGGCCCCCTCACCTATGCAGAACCACTCTTCTCCCAATAGTCATGTGGCTTGGGCTCAGCTTCTTCTGCCCTCATGGTTACCAAATTTCTGTGGCTTCTTTGCCTTTCATTGTTGGTGAATCTCTTTTAGGGTTATCCTAATCTAACAAGTTTTAATAATCTTGAGTCTTGGGGGGAATGTGGTTTAAGCTCCTACCCTTTTACATATCTCAGGAAGCCACTAATCTTAGGCAAATATGTTTCCTTCAAGCAATCTAAAAAATACAGCTAGTATAGTAGTATCTCTTGACAAATGAAGGAAGGAAAGAAGGAAGGAAAAGGATGGGAAAGGGAAAAGGAAAGGAAGAAAGGGGGAGGGGAGAAGGAGGGAAGGAGAGAGAGCAAGAGAGAAAGAGGAAGAGAGAAATAGGGAGAAAGACAGAGGGATGGAACGTTCCACCTCTGGGCATACTGAAAAAGGAGAAAGAAAGAAAAAAGTATTTGAAGTTCTGTTTCAATGGACACAGTTAAATTAGTATTAAACACCATTTAATACTTAATAATTATTAAAATTAGGGGAAAATGAAGCAACAATGATTTCCAAATCTAGCAGTGATCACTATTACTATAACGTCTTTGGTCTTTCAAAGATTTCTCTATGCATGCTTGTGTGAGTATATGTGTGTATTTTTCTGTGGGAGTGTCTACATACACAAACAAATGGATTCATACTCTACAGACTATTTTCAAATATATATATATATAGTCACTTAATAGTATATGTTTTTTCCATATCATTATACGTCTAAAATATTATTGTAGTAACTATAGAATATTTCACTGATTGTAATGCTTAATGAATTTATGGATTGAATCCTTAACAGAAAAAAAAAAAAAAAAACTATTTTGTACTTTTATTTCCAATTAACAGCTTGTGGCTAAATTTTTGCACGTATCTTTATTTCCTTAGTATAAATCATCAGTTGTAGAGTGTCTGAAACTGGGTAAAGGGTATTTTATATATATGTTTAATTTTATTTTGAAATAGTTTTAAATTTAGAGAAGAGTTGCAAAGACAGTGCAGACAGTTTCTCTATACTCTACATCCAGCTTCCCCTAATGGTTAAAGTCTTACACATAGTACATTTATCAGTACTAGGAAATCAACACTGATATATGCTCTTAATTGAACTACAATTAGTAGTATTAAAATACTAATGTCTTGTCTTTTCTGTTAAGAATCCAATCCATAAAAGCATGTTGCATTTAGTCATCATGTTTTTTTAATCTTTTTCAAATTGTTTTTCATGACCTTGATACTTTTGAAAAGTACCTGTTAGCTCATTTGTAGAATGTCCCTCAATTTGAATCTGTCTGATTTTTTTTCATTATTAGGTTGGAAACGTGTCCATATTGTTTAAAGGTTTTTGACATATACATTAGAAGCCTTCTCGCCCAATATGAGTGATTATGAGTAATAGGTTAAATAAGTTGTTTAAAGCAAGAGATCTATTAAAATGATACACATATATATTTATGTATATAAAATTTGCTTTTAATGACTTCACTTGGCAGTATTTTTATGTTGGGCCAAGGTTTTGTTTGCTTTTTGTTATTAGTAAATTCTACTGCTTGGATTTCTAAATCATCTTCCTTTCATAAATCACAAGTAGAATGAATAAATAATTCATTATTCTAGTTTCAATTTGTTTAAAATGGAGAGAGAACTTAAAGCACTTGAAATTAAAGATTTTTACAATTTTATTTTGAATTTGACTCACCCACATCTGACAATTTTCTTTTTCTATTTTCTTTTGAAATGCATATTCATTGAGTGTTTTCAAAGCACTTAGTTTTCACTGAAAAAACAAATCACTTTTTAATCTCGTCATACTGTATAATATTTACTTAAATAAGCATTATAATAAAGAATACAACTGAAATGAGTACGTTTAGGAAAAACAAAACTGACTCTTGGTAGATAAATCCCTTTGGTCACTAACCATTGAGAAAGCAGCAGTTCTTAGATGAACTCGAGAGAAGCCTGCTAGCTTCAAGTGTTCTGCATGCAGAGAGTACCTGGTGCTTTGTAGAGGGAATGGTGAGTTCCGGTTAATCTAGAAAGCTGTTTAAAAGAGACCAGTTAAGAGAGCTGCTGATGTGTTTCCAGTTGTCCTCTAGTGGAGTTGTAACCTATTTATGTTCCCAATTACATGATAGGAGAATTGCTGTTCCTCTATCTTTGGTAACAGTGAATAAGAGTATATCAAACTTGCAATATTTCAAAACAGATTATATAGAAATAATTTATGTTAATAGTAGAAAATTATTTCTTAGTGATGACCAAAAAGACTGATTCTCTTTGTTATTTTGCTTATTAATTATCTGTGTTTCTCTATTTGTTTCTGATCTTAATGTGTTTTTACACAGATAGCAACCAAATTCTCTGACCTGCTTTTATTTCAGTTTCTAGATGGTGACCTGCTTCAATTACCTGGTAACAATTGTTCTGTTAACTGCTGTATTATGAATCTTGGACAGAATTATGTTTCTTTGAATCACTCTCTGTCTGGTGACTTCCAGTACGAACATTATAAGTATCTTCTGTATTTACAAAGCCAGATAGAAAAAGAAAGAAATCATTCACCAACAAAGGGGGGATTTAACATGGGGATTAGAAACAACATGTCCTGATAAGCCATGCTACTTGAATTTATTTCATCTGTTACCTCTCTACATATACTCCTACTAGTCTTCTTTTGCTGGCCTTCCTACTGTTCTTGGAATGCACTGGGCACATTCCCACCCTGGGTCTTTCTGCTGGCTGTTCCCTTTGCCAGGAACATTCTTTTCCCAGTTATCTGCATGGCTAGCTCCCTTACCTCTTCCTAGTCTTTGCTCAAATGATACATTTGCACAGAAGTCTACACTGATTACCCTACTTAAAACTTAACACTCCAACCACTTTTGACTACCCTGACTTGTTCTTTATTCTTATAGCACTTACAACTGTCCTCATATTATCCCATTTACTTTTTAGTCATATACATTAGTTTTTTTAAAATTATGAGTGCATAGTAGGTGTATATATTTATGGAGTACATATTTTCATAAAGGCATACGATGTATACTAATCACATCAGGGTAAATGGAGTATCCATCATCTCAAGCATTTATAATTTCTTTGTGTTATAAACATTCCAATTATAACTCTTAGTTTTTTTTTTAATTATTTTATTTATTTATTTATTGTTTGTTTGTTTGTTTGCGATGGAGTCTCACTCTGTTGCCCAGGCTGGAGTACAGTGGCACGATCTCATATCACTGCAACCTCCACCTCCTGGGTTCAAGCAACTCTCCTGCCTCAACCTCCCGAGTAGCTGGGACTACAGGTGTGTACCACTACGCCTGGCTAATTTTTGTATTTTTTAAGTAGAAACAGGGTTTTGCCATGTTGGCCAGACTGGTCTCAAACTCCTCGACCTCAAGTGATCCACCCACCTCGGCCTCCCGAAGTGCTGGGATTACAGGCGTGAGCCACTGCGCTCAGCCACTCTTAGTTATTTTTAAACGTACAATAAATTATTGTTGACTGGTTAACTCTGTTGTGCTATAAAATACTAGATCTTATTCATGCTATCTATTATTGTACTCATTAAACATTCCCACTCCCCCTCCCCTTACTACCCTTCCTAGCCTCTGGTAACAATCGTTCTACTCTCAGTCTTCATCAGTTCAATTGTTCTAATTTTTAGATCCCACAAATGAGTGTACCAGTTAGCTAATTTATAGAATGTCCCTCTACAAATTCTACAATTTGTGGAGTAATTCTAGTTTGTAGAATATGTGAAGTTTGTCTTCCTGTACCTGCCTTATTTAACTTAGTGCAATGACATCCATGTGGTTGCAAATGACAGGATGTCATTCTTTTTTATGGCTGAATAGCAGTACTTCATTGTGTTTATGTACCACGTTTTCTTTATCCATTCATCTGTTGATGAACACTTAGGTCGCTTACAAATCTTTGCTATCGTGAATAGTACTGTAATAAACATGAGAGTGCAGAGATCTCTTTGACATATTGACTTAATTTCCTTTGGGTAAAGAACCAGTAGTGGAATTGCTGGGTCATATGATAGCTCTATTTAAATTTTTCTGTGGAAGCTCTATACTGTTCTCTATCTTGGCTGTACTTACTTACATTCCCACCAACAGTGTATGAGAATTCCCTTTTCTCCACATCCTCACCAGCATTTGTTATTGCATGACTTTTGGATAAATGCAAATTTTACTGGGGCAAGATGATACCTCATTGTAGCTTTAATTTGCATTTCTCTAATGATTAGTGAAGTTGAACACCTTTCCATATGTCTGCCATTTGTGTGTCTTCTTTTGAGAAATGTCTATTCAGCTCTTTTAACCATTTTAAATCATATTATTAGATCTTTTCCTATTGAGTTGTTTGAGCTTCATGCGTACTTTGCTTATTGATTCCTTGTCAGATGGATACTTTGCAAATATTTTCTTCTATTCTGTGGGTTGTTTCTTCACTTTGTTGATTGTTTCCTTGCTGTAGAGAAGCTTTTAACTTGATGTGATACCATTTATCCATTTTTTCTTTGGTTACCTGTGCTTTCGGTGTATTAACTAATAAATCTTTGCCCATTCAGATTTCCTAAAGACTTTCCCCAATGTTTCCTTTCAGTAGTTTCAGAGTTTTAGGTCTTGGATTTCAGTATATAATCCATTTTGATTTGATTTTCGTATATTGTGAGAGATAGGGGTCTAGTTTCATTCTGCATATGAATATCCAATTTTCCCTGCACCATTTATTGAAGAGACTGTCCTTTTCCCAATGTATGTTCTTGACACCTTTGTGGAAAATGAGTTCACTGTAGATGTATACATTTATTTCTGTGTTCTCTATGGTGTCCATTGGAATTTTATGTCTGTTTTTTCTGCCCGTACCATGCTGTTTTGGTTATTATAGCTATGTAGTACAATATGACGTCTAGTAATGAGATTCCTACACTGTTGTTCCTTTTGCTCAGGATGCCTTTGGCTTTCCTGGGTCTTTTGTGGCTCCACATACAGTATAGGATTTTTTTTTTTTTTTTTTTTTTTTTTTTCTGTAGAGAATGTCATTGGTACTTTTATAGGGATTTCATTGAATCTGTAGATTGTTTTGGGTAGCATGAACACTTTAACAATATTGATTCTTCCAATCCATAAACATGGAATATCTTTCCATTTTTTTGTGTCCTCTTCAATTTCTTTTTTTTTGTTGTTGTTTTTTCATTTTATACTTTAAGTTCTAGGGTACATGTGCATAACGTGCAGGTTGGTTACATATGTATATTTGTGCCATGTTGGTGTGCTGCACCCATCAACTCGTCAGTACCCATCAATTCATCATTTATATCATGTATAACTCCCCAATGCAATCCCTCCCCCCTCCCCCCTCCCCATGATAGGCCCCGGTGTGTGATGTTCCCCTTCCCGAGTCCAAGTGATCTCATTGTTCAGTTCCCACCTATGAGTGAGAACATGCGGTGTTTGGTTTTCTGTTCTTGTGACAGTTTGCTAAGAATGATGGTTTCCAGCTGCATCCATGTCCCCACAAAGGACGCAAACTCATCCTTTTTTATGGCTGCATAGTATTCCATGGTGTATATGTGCCACATTTTCTTAATCCAGTCTGTCACAGATGGACATTTGGGTTGATTCCAAGTCTTTGCTATTGTGAATAGTGCTGCAATAAACATACGTGTGCATGTGTCTTTGTAGTAGAATAATTTATAATCCTTTGGGTATGTACCCAGTAGTGGGATGGCTGGGTCATATGGTACATCTAGTTCTAGATCCTTAAGGAATTGCCACACTGTTTTCCATAATGGTTGAACTAGTTTACAATCCCACCAACAGTGTAAAAGTGTTCCTATTTCTCCACATCCTCTCCAACAACTGTTGTTTCCTGATTTTTTAATGATTGCCATTCTAACTGGTGTGAGATGGTATCTCATTGTGGTTTTGATTTGCATTTCTCTGATGGCGAGTGATGATGAGCATTTTTTCATGTGTCTGTTGGCTGTATGAATGTCTTCTTTTGAGAAATGTCTTTTCATATCCTTTCCCCACTTTTTGATGGGTTTGTTTGTTTTTTTCTTGTATATTTGTTTGAGTTCTTTGTAGATTCTGGATATTAGCCCTTTGTCAGATGAGTAGATTGCAAAAATTTTCTCCCATTCTGTAGGTGGCCTGTTCACTCTGATGGTAGTTTCTTTTGCTGTGCAGAAGCTCTTTAGTTTAATTAGATCCCATTTGTCAATTTTTGCTTTTGCTGCCGTTGCTTTTGGTGTTTTAGACATGAAGTCCTTGCCCATGCCTATGTCCTGAATGGTACTACCTAGATTTTCTTCTAGGGTTTTTATGGTATTAGGTCTAACATTTAAGTCTCTAATCCATCTTGAATTAATCTTCATATAAGGAGTAAGGAAAGGATCCAGTTTCAGCTTTCTACTTATGGCTAGCCAATTTTCCCAGCACCATTTATTAAATAGGGAATCCTTTCCCCATTTCTTGTTTCTCTCAGGTTTGTCAAAGATCAGATGGCTGTAGATGTGTGGTATTATTTCTGAGGACTCTGTTCTGTTCTATTGGTCTATAGCTCTGTTTTGGTACCAGTACCATGCTGTTTTGGTTACTGTAGCCTTGTAGTATACTTTGAAGTCAGGTAGTGTGACGCCTCCAGCTTTGTCCTTTTGACTTAGGATTGTCTTGGCAATGCGGGCTCTTTTTTGGTTCCATATGAACTTTAAAGCAGTTTTTTCCAATTCTGTGAAGAAAGTCATTGGTAGCTTGATGGGGATGGCATTGAATCTATAAATTACCTTGGGCAGTATGGCCATTTTCACGATATTGATTCTTCCTATCCATGAGCATGGTATGTTCTTCCATTTGTTTGTGTCCTCTTTGATTTCACAGAGCAGTGGTTTGTAGTTCTCCTTGAAGAGGTCCTTTACATCCCTTGTAAGTTGGATTCCTAGGTATTTTATTCTCTTTGAAGCAATTGTGAATGGAAGTTCATTCCTGACTTGGCTCTCTGCTTGTCTGTTACTGGTGTATAAGAATGCTTGTGATTTTTGCACATTAATTTTGTATCCTGAGACTTTGCTGAAGTTGCTTATCAGCTTAAGGAGATTTTGGGCTGAGACGATGGGGTTTTCTAAATATACAATCATGTCATCTGCAAACAAGGACAATTTGACTTCTTCTTTCCTAACTGAATACCCTTGATTTCTTTCTCTTGCCTGATTGCCCTAGCCAGAACTTCCAAGACTATGTTGAATAGGAGTGGTGAGAGAGGGCATCCCTGTCTTGTACCAATTTTCAAAGGGAATTTTTCCAGTTTTTGCCCATTCAGTATGATATTAGCTGTGGGTTTGTCATAAATAGCTCTTATTATTCTGAGGTACGTTCCATCAATACCGAATTTATTGAGGGTTTTTAGCATAAAGGGCTGTTGAATTTTGTCAAAAGCCTTTTCTGCATCTATTGAGATAATCATGTGGTTCTTGACTTTGGTTCTGTTTATATGCTGGATTATGTTTATTGATTTGCGAATGTTGAACCAGCCTTGCATCCCAGGGATGAAGCCCACTTGATCATGGTGGATAAGCTTTTGGATGTGCTGCTGAATCCGGTTTGCCAGTATTTTATTGAGGATTTTTGCATCGATGTTCATCAGGGATATTGGTCTAAAATTCTCTTTTATTGTTGTGTCTCTGCCAGGCTTTGGTATCAGGATGATGTTGGCCTCCTAAAATGAGTTAGTGAGGATTCCCTCCTTTTCTATTGATTGGAATAGTTTCAGAAGGAATGGTACCAGCTCCTCCTTGTACCTCTGGTAGAATTCAGCTGTGAATCCATCTGGTCCTGGACTTTTTTTGGTGGGTAGGCTATTAATTGTTGCCTCAATTTCAGAGCCTGCTATTGGTCTATTCAGGGATTCAACTTCTTCCTGGTTTAGTCTTGGAAGAGTGTAAGTGTCCAGGAAATTATCCATTTCTTCTAGATTTTCTAGTTGATTTGCATAGAGGTGTTTATAGTATTCTCTGATGGTAGTTTGTATTTCTGTGGGGTCGGTGGTGGTATCCCCTTTATCATTTTTTATTGCATCTATTTAATTCCTCTGTCTTTTCTTCTTTATTAATCTTGCTAGCGGTCTGTCAATTTTGTTGATCTTTTCAAAAAACCAACTCCTGGATTCATTGATTTTTTTGGAGGGTTTTTTGTGTCTCTATCTCCTTCAGTTCTGCTCTGATCTTAGTTATTTCTTGCCTTCTGCTAGCTTTTGAATGTGTTTGCTCTTGCCTCTCTAGTTCTTTTAATTGTGATGTTAGAGTGTCAATTTTAGATCTTTCCAACTTTCTCTTGTGGCCGTTTAGTGCTATAAATTTCCCTCTACACACTGCTTTAAATGTGTCCCAGAGATTCTGGTATGTTGTATCTTTGTTCTCATTGGTTTCAAAGAACATCTTTATTTCTGCCTTCATTTCATTATGTACCCAGTAGTCATTCAGGAGCAGGTTTTTCAGTTTCCATGTAGTTGAGCGGTTTTGATTGAGTTTCTTAGTCCTGAGTTCTAGTTTGATTGCACTGTGGTCTGAGAGACAGTTTGTTATAATTTCTGTTATTTACATTTGCTGAGGAGTGCTTTACTTCCAATTATGTGGTCAATTTTGGAATAAGTGCGATGTGGTGCTGAGAAGAATGTATGTTCTATTGATTTGGGGTGGAGAGTTCTATAGATGTCTATTAGGTCTGCTTGCTGCAGAGATGAGTTCAATTCCTGGATATCCTTGTTAACTTTCTGTCTCGTTGATCTGTCTAATGTTGACAGTGGAGTGTTGAAGTCTCCCATTATTATTGTATGGGAGTCTAAGTCTCTTTGTAAGTCTCTAAGGACTTGCTTTATGAATCTGGGTGCTCCTGTATTGGGTGCATATATATTTAGGAGAGTTAACTCTTCCTGTTGAATTGATCCCTTTACCATTATGTAATGGCCTTTTTTGTCTCTTTTGATCTTTGATGGTTTAAAGTCTGTTTTATCAGAGACTAGGATTGCAACCCCTGCATTTTTTTGTTCTCCATTTGCTTGGTAGATCTTCCTCCATCCCTTTATTTTGAGCCTATGTATGTCTCTGCATGTGAGATGGGTCTCCTGAATACAGCAGACTGATGGGTCTTGACTCTTTATCCAGTTTGCCAGTCTGTGTCTTTTAATTGGACCATTTAGTCCATTTGCATTTAAGGTTAATATTGTTATATGTGAACTTGATCCTGCCATTATGATATTAACTGGTTATTTTGCTCATTAGTTGATGCAGTTTCTTCCTAGCCTCAATGGTCTTTACATTTTGGCATGTTTTTGCAATGGCTGGTACCGGTTGTTCCTTTCCATGTTTAGGGCTTCCTTCAGGGTCTCTTGTAAGGCAGGCCTGGTGGTGACAAAATCTCTAAGCATTTGCTTATCTGTAATGGATTTTATATCTCCTTCACTTATGAAACTTAGTTTGGCTGGATATGAAATTCTGGGTTGAAAAGTCTTCTCTTTACGAACGTTGAATATTGGCCCCCACTCTCTTCTGGCTTATAGAGTTTCTGCCAAGAGATCTGCTGTTAGTCTGATGGGCTTCCCTTTGTGGGTAACCCGACCTTTCTCTCTGGCTGCCCTTAAGATTTTTTCCTTCATTTCAACTTTGGTGAATCTGGCAATTATGTGTCTTTGAGTTGCTCTTCTCGAGGAGTATCTTTGAGGCGTTCTCTGTATTTCCTGAATTTGAATGTTGGCCTGCCCTACTAGGTTGGGGAAGTTCTCCTGGATGATATCCTGAAGAGTGTTTTCCAACTTGGTTCCATTTTCCCCCTCACTTTCAGGCACCCCAATCAGACGTAGATTTGGTCTTTTTACATAATCCCATACTTCTTGCAGGCTTTGTTCATTTCTTTTTCTTCTTTTTTCTTTTGGTTTCTCTTCTCGCTTCAGTTCATTCATTTGATCCTCAATCGCTGATACTCTTTCTTCCAGTTGATCGAGTCGGTTACTGAAGCTTGTGCATTTGTCACGTATTTCTCGTGTCATGGTTTTCATCTCTGTCATTTCGTTTATGACCTTCTCTGCATTAATTAGTCTAGCTGTCAGTTCTTCCACTCTTTTTTCAAGATTTTTAGTTTCTTTGCGCTGGGTACGTAATTCCTCCTTTAGCTCTGAGAAGTTTGATGGACTGAAGCCTTCTTCTCTCATCTCGTCAAAGTCATTCTCTGACCAGCTTTGATCCGTTGCTGGCGATGGGCTGCGCCCCTTTGCAGGGGAAGATGCGCTCTTATTTTTTGAATTTCCAGCTTTTCTGCCCTGCTTTTTCCCCATCTTTGTGGTTTTATCTGTCTCTGGTCTTTGATGATGGTGACGTACTGACGGGGTTTTGGTATAGGTGCCCTTCCTGTTTGATAGTTTTCCTTCTGACAGTCAGAAGGACTGTCTGTTGGTCTGTTGGAGATTGCTTGAGGTCCACTCCAGACCCTGTTTGCCTGGGTATCAGCAGCAGAGGTTGCAGAAGATAGGATATTGCTGAACAGCGAGTGTACCTGTCTGATTCTTACTTTGGAAGCTTCCTCTCAGGGGTGTACTCCACCCTGTGAGGTGTGGGGTGTCAGACTGCCCCTAGTGGGGGATGTCTCCCAGTGAGGCTACTCAGGGGTCAGTGACCCACTTGAGCAGGCAGTCTGTCTGTTCTCAGATCTCAACCTCCATATTGGGAGATCCACTGGTCTCTTCAAAGCTGTCAGACAGAGACATTGGCCTCTACTCAGGCCTCTGCTGTTGTTTTTTTATCTGAGCCCTGCCCCCAGAGGTGGAGTCTATAGAGACAGGCAGGTTTCCTTCAGCTGCTGTGAGCTCCACCCAGTTCTAGCTTCCCAGCGGCTTTGTTTACCTACTTAAGCCTCAGCAATGGCGGGCGCCCCTCCCCCAGCCTCGCTGCTGCCTTGCGGTTAGATCGCGGCAGACTGCTGTGTTAACAATGAGGGAGGCTCCGTGGGCGTGGGACCCTCCCGGCCAGGTGAGGGATATATTCTTCTGGTGTGCCCGTTTGCTTAGAGCACGGTATTGGGGTGGGAGTTACCTGATTTTCCAGGTGTTGTGTGTCTCAGTTCCCCTGGCTAGGAAAAGGGATACCCTTCCCCCTTGCGCTTCCCAGGTGAGGCGATGCCTCGCCCTGCTTCAGCTCTCCCTGGTCAGGCTGCAGCAACTGACCAGCACCGATTGTCCGGCACTCCCTAGTGAGATGACCCCAGTACCTCAGTTGAAGATGCAGAAATCACCGGTCTTCTGTGTCGCTCGTGCTGGGAGTTGGAGACTGGAGCTGTTCCTATTCGGCCATCTTGCTCCGCCCCCCCTCCTCTTCAGTTTCTTGCATCAATATTTTATAGTTTTCATTGTAGACACCTTACATTTCTTTGGTTGAATTTATTCATAGGTGTCTAATTTTATTTGTAGCTATTGTAAATGGGATTACTTTCTTGATTTCTTTTTTAGATTGTTCACTGCATATAGAAATGCTACTGATTTTTGTATGTTGCTTCAGTTTCCTGAAAACTTGCCAAATTTGTTCATCAGTTTTAATAGTTTTTTTGGTAGAGTCTTTAGGTTTTTCCAAATATGAGATCACATCATCTGCAAAGAAGGATAATTTGACTTCTTCCTTTCCAATTGGATATCCCTTATTTCTTTTCTTGTGTGATTTTTATAGTAGTTGTGGGTCTGTGATTTATAGCTTATATTGCTTTGAAGTAAGGTCTTTCTATCCCTGGTTTTTTGAGGGTTTTTGTCATGACGGTATGTTGAATTTTATCAAATGCTTTTTCAGCACTCTGCCTATGTAATGTACCACCTTGATTGACTGGTGTATGTTGAAGTGTCCTTACATCCCTGGGATAAATCCCAGTTGGTCATGCTGGAGGTTATTTTTAATGTGTTGTTGAATTTGGTTTGCTAGCATTTTGTGGAGAATTTTTGTATCAATGTTCACCAAGGATATTGTCTTTTTTTAATGTTTATTTATTTTTTATTTTTTTTTTTTTCTGGTTTTGGTATCATGGTAATATTAGTCGTGTAGAATGAGTTTGGAATAATTACCTCCTCCTCTATTTTTTAATAGTTTGAGTAGGATTGATATTAGTTCTTTAAATGTTTGATCAAATTCATCAGTGAAGCCTTTGGGTCCTGGGCTTTTCTTTGCTGGGAGACGTTTTATATGATTTCAATCTCATTACTTGTTATTGGTCTATTCAGATTTTAAATTTCTTCCGGGCTCAATCATTGTAGGCTGTATGTGTCTAGGAATTTATCCATTTCTTATAGGTTTTCCAATTTATTGTCATATATTAGTAGTTGTTCATGGCAGCCTCTAATGATCCTTTGCATTTTTGTAGTATCAGTTGTAATGTCTCCTTTTTCATCTCTGATTATATTTATTTGAGTCTTCTCTCTTTTTGTCTTATTTAGTATGGCTAAAGGTTTGTCAATTTTGCTTACCGTTTCATAAAACTAATTTCTTCTTTTGTTGATCTTTGGTATTACTTTTGGTTTCAATTTCATTTATTCTTGCTCTGATACTTAGTATTTCTTTTCTTCTGCTAATTTTAGGTTTGGTTTGCTCTTGCTTTCCTAGTTCTTTAAGAAGCATTGTTAAGTTGTTTATTTGAATTTTTAAAAGCTTTTTCAGTGTAAGCACTTATTGTTATAAACTTTTATCTTACTCCTGCTCTTGCTCTATCCCAAATGTTTTGGTATGATTTGTTTCCATCTTCATTTGTTTCAAGAAACTTAAAATTTTCTTTTTAATGTCTTCATTGACTCGCTGTTCAGGAGTCAGGAACATATTGCTTAATTTCCATGTGTTTGTATAGTTTCCAAAGTTTCTCTTGTTATTGACTTCTCCTTTTATTCCATTGTGGTCAAAGAAGATACTTGACATAACTTCAATTTTTTGAAATTTTAAAGACTTGTTTTGTGACCTTACATAAGGTCTACCCTTGAGAATGATCCATGTGTTGAGGAGAAAATGTATTCTGAAGACATTGAATCACTATCCCTATTGGATATCTATCAGGTTCATATGGTCTACAGTGCAGCTTAAGCCTGGTGTTTCTTTGTCGACTTTCTGTTTGGATGATCTGCCCAATGCTAAAAGTGGGGTGCTGAAGTCTCCAACTGTTATTTTATTGAAGTCTATCTCTCTAATTAGCTCTAATAATATTTGCTTTATATATCTACATGTTCCGGTGTTGGGTGCATGTATATTTACAGTTGTTATATTCTCTTGCTGAATTGATACTTTTTATTACCTTCTTTGACTCCTTTTATAGTTTTTGTCTGGAAATCTATTTTGTCTGATATAAGTATAGCTAATTCTGCTCTTTTCTGGTTTCCATTTACATGAAATATATTTTCCCATTCCTTTATGATACTTTCTGTTTGTATTTATAGGTAATATGGGTTTCTTGTAGACTACAGATCATTGGCTCTTGTTTTTTTTTTCTTTTTTTTTTTATCCGTTAAGCTACTGTATCTCTTCTAATTGAAGAGTTTAGTCCATTTACATTCAGTGTATTTATTGATAAGTAAGGACTGACTCTCGCCACTTAATGATTTGTTTTCTAGTTGTTTTGTGCCCTTCTCTTCCTTCTTTACCATCTTCCTTTTACTAAAGGTGATTTTCTCTGGTGGTATGTTTTCATTTATTACTTTTGATTTTTTTATGTATCCATTGTAGTTTTTCTGATTTGAGTTACCATGAAGCTTGCAAATAATATCTTATAACCCATTATTTTAAACAGATGACAACTTACCACAGATTGGATAAAGAAACTATCAATGAGACAACTTATAAAAATTCTGCACCATCTCCCACACAACTTTTTAACTTTTTGTTGTTTCTGTTTACATCTTATTACATATACTATGTCTTGAAAAGCTGTTTTTCAAGTTATTTTTGATAGAGTTATCTTTTAATCTTTCTACTGTAGATATGAATAGTTTGCATGCCACAATTACAGTGTTATAATGTTTTCTGTTTTTCTGTGTACTTACTTTACCAGTGAGTTTTCCACCTTCAGATGACTTCTTATTTCTCCTTAACATTCTTTTCTTTCAGATGGAGGAACTTTCTTTAGCATTTCTTATAGGACCAGTCTGGTATTGTTAAAGTACCTCAGCTTTTGTATGGGAAAGTCTGTATTTCTCCTACATGTTTGAAGGATATTTGTACCAGATATATATTTCTAGGGTAAAATATTTTTTTCTTCAACACTAAATACGTTATGCCATTCTCTTCTGGCCTGAAAGTTTCCACTGAGAAGTCTGCTGCCAGAGAAGTGGAGCTCCTTTGTGTTATTTTTTTTCTCTTGGTGCTTTTAGCATCCTTTCTTTACCCTTGACTTGTGGGAACCTGTTTAATGTATTGAGGTAAGTCTTATTTGGGTTAAATCTACTATCAAGTATCTACTATCTAAATCTACTATCAAATCTATTATCAAATCTACTATAACCTTCTTGTACTTGAATATTAATACTAGGTTTATAAAGTTCTCTGTGATTATCCCTTGAATAAACTTTCTACCCCTTTCTCTCTTTTTCTACCTCCTTTTTAAAGCTAGTAACTCTTAAATTTGCCTCTTTGAGGCTATTTTCTAGATCTTGTTGGTATACTTTTTTTTTCTTTTATCTTGTCTCTTCTGACTATATATTTTCAAATAGCCTGCCATTTGCTTGTGATGGTTACTACTGGATTGAACAAAGGGGGGTGAATGCGGAAATGAAAACTAATATAAAATAATCTGTTTTAAAGAAGGGACCAGAGGGCTCCTTGCTTCTAATGAGCAAGGACCCTGAGCTTCCACAGCCCTTTGTATTTATTCGGTAGAAAGAGCAGGGAGAAGGAGTTAATGATTGGCCAGCTGCTTGATTTATCACAGGTTCACATGATTGCTAACAGGCTTCAGATGCACCTGTATATATTCATAAGAAACACTGCACCTGGGGCATGACTGCCCTCAGTATTCCTTCTGGGTGGCAGACACAGTTTGCCAGCTTGCCAACATCCTGCTTTCATGAGAACAGTTTGCTGTTTGCTTATATAGCCTCCATGGTATACTGAGTTGATCATGACCCTCATTCCTTCGGCCTCCAACATTTGCTTACTGATACTTTCTTCTGTTTGATGAATTCTGCTGTTAAGAGACTCTGATGCATTTTTCCATATGTCAATTGCATTTTTTAGCTCCAGAA
Source organism: Rhinopithecus roxellana (assembly GCF_007565055.1). Taxonomy (NCBI): domain Eukaryota; kingdom Metazoa; phylum Chordata; class Mammalia; order Primates; family Cercopithecidae; genus Rhinopithecus; species Rhinopithecus roxellana. The sequence continues at coordinate 31,854,208 of NC_044549.1, read as the reverse complement.
ATTCTGCTTGACTCTTTTTAATTATTTCAATCTCTTTGTTAAATTTATCTGATAGGATTCTGAATTGTAGGTAGGATTTATCTGGTAGGATTTATCTCTTTGTTAAATTTATCTGGTAGAATTCTGAATTTGTTAAATTTATCTGGTAGGATTCCTTGTCTGTGTTATCTTGAATTGTGTTGAGCTTCCTCAAAACAGCTATTTTGAATTCTCTGTGTGAAAGGTCACATATCTCTCTCTCCAGGATTGGTCCTTCATGCCTTATTTAGTTTATTTGGTGAGGTCATGTTTCCTGAATGGTCTTGATACTTGAGGATGTTTGTCAGTTTCCAGGCATTGAAGAGTTAGGTATTTATTGTAGTCTTCACAGCCTGGATTTGTTCGTACCCGTCCTTCTTGGGAAGACCTTCCAAGGATTCAAAGGGACTTGGTGTTGTATTCTAAGTTTTTGGTCACTGTATTAGGGACACGCTAATCCCAGTAATACTGTGGTTCTTGGGGACTTCTAGAAGTACTCCCTTGTTGGTCTTGAGTAAGAACTGGCAGAATTCCCTGGATTAGCAAGCTGAGACTTTTGTTCTCTTCCCTTACTTTCCTCCAAAGGGAGTCTCATTCTCTGTGCTGAGCTCCCAGGAGCTGGAGGAGGGCTGACATAAAGACCTCTGTGACCAGCACCTCCAGGCCTGTGCTGGGTCAGATCTGAAGACAACACAGCACTGGGTCTTGTCTGAGGCTGGTGGTGACCACTGTCTGACTATTGCCTATGTTTACGCAAGGCCCATGGGCTCTACAACCAGCAAGTAGGGAATCTAGGGAAGGCTTGTGTCCTTCCCTTCAGGGTAGAGAGTTCCTCTGGGCCCTGGGAAGTTCCAGAAATGCTGTCTGGAACCCAGGGCCTGGAGTTGAGACTCTGAGGACTACCTGTTGCTCTAGTCTACTGTGGCTAAATTGGTATCCAAGTTGCAAAACAAAATCGTCTTTACTCTCCACTCTCCTGTCCTCAAGCAAAAAGAAGGATTCTCCCTTGGAGTTGCAAGCTGAACTGCCCCAGGTTGAGGAAGGGTATCACAAGCACCCCCTTGGCTTCCCTTGCTCGTGTCTCACTAGGTAATGTGCATCCCACTTCCACTGACTCTGAGCCCAGCACAATACTAAGACTTGCCCAGGAATTGCAGTTCTTGTAGCCTAGACTGCTTTCAAGTTTATTTGGGACCCTAGAGCACTTCAGCATGTGGCAGTGGGGCTTCCCAGAACTCCAGTTCTGACCGGTGGCATGAACAACTTGCCTTTGGCCAGGGCTAGTTTAAATGCCCCCTCCATGGGGCATTTAGTGTGAATTGTTGTTCAATATTGTATTATTGTATGGGAAATGATTGTGGAGGCTTCTGTTCAGCTATCTTGCTCTGCCCCCTCTACATACATTGTTTAATTCTGACTCCCATTACTAGAATGGAAACTCCATATCAGAGGTAAGAATCTTAATTTTGTGTTCTGATATAGTCCAGCATCCCAGGGCAGTGCCTAGAATATGGTAAATATTCAACATTATTTGTTAAATGAATAAATCAATTTAAAAAGAAGGTTTCTGCACATGCAAAGAAGAGACACAGGAAAGGGACGTCCTTAGTAGGATACTCTATATGGGAAAATGTAAGTGTTTTAATCAGAATCTTTTGAAGATGTTGTCCCCACTTTGTTGGCCATCTTCATAGGAGTGACTTGTGGATCTTCAAGGCACATAGATCCATCCTACATATCTCTTCTAATGGTTTGGTTTACCCAAGCAAGGCTATCTTGATGTTACACAAAAGCCACTTTGTAACTAAAACTCTCTAGATTAGAGATTTTCATAGTCCAGTGTCAAACCATCACAGTTTTTGTTAAGGAATTTTTCTAGACAAAATTCTTGACTGCTCAATATTGAGTGATCAGGGCCCTGAGTTATGCAGGCCTGAGTATGAGAAGCTAGAGGAAATACTTCTCATACCCATCTTTTAGAGCTTACCAGCAGGGTATTTGTCCTAAGGCAATAATGTGTTTTTCTAAGTCCTTTGAGGAAAAGTACAGAGAAAGTTCTGTAGGCAAAGACACTGTTGTTCCTCATTTTCTTTCAATTCACTGTGAATATTATAGTCTGATTTAAACATTTTATAAGAAAGTTTTAAGAATGTTTTGTTTTAGATAATAATGAAAAAGCGGAGGTTCCACTTCTGCTTAAGGATGTAGAAAAATGCAAAAAAATGTTGCCCCCATACTAACAAGAAGAAAAGTCCAGATATAATCTAAAAAAAAATCTTTTCTTAAACTCATCATATAACTGAAGTTGCAGAACAGCTAAGGGAATTGAATCCCAATGAGCATCAAGCCCCTCTGTGCAGGGATAGGCCACATGATCTGTTTCATCTTTAGCACAGTATGGGAGGAAGAGGTGGCTTCCATAAAAGCAGGGAAGAGAGCAGCTAAAATTTCAACACATTTCTAAATGCCAAGTGTGGGCTAGCATATCAATTTAGAATAACTGGGAGCTCCATTCACAGTCATTTACAAAATCTTCTCCATGGGCTTACACTGGATGCTCACAAGAAAGATTGGAGGTCAAGGAAAAAGAACAATAATAACTGTTCTTGGAGCTGCTAGAAACAAGAGGAGGTTTGTTTGCAAGGAGATAGAGGCAGGCATGCTAAGAGGGCCCTGTTTCCAAGGCCCAGGTGCACATATTCTGCCTAACACTAAGGCGAGACCAGAAGAACGGGGCATTACTACAGTTCCCAGCATTAGCTTAGCACCAAATAATAAGCAATAAAAGTCTACTGCTGAGGGAGGGGCAAGAGTTTGGAGAGACATGCCCTGTGAGGCATGTGTGTTCAGGGTCTGATGAAATCTAGTGGTAGAGCAGGGGCACTGAGAAGAGCCCTTCAGCACTTTCATGCCCCACACTGCAGGCAAACCCATCACTGGAGAAATGTGAAGATTGGTGTGCTGAGAAAATGACAGCAACAACAATATTCAAACAGGGCTTTTAGACTGGTTGCAGAAAAGTTAAGAAAACATAAATCTGATGGCATAATTTTTCAATATTTTCCACATTACATCTGGATCAAGGCTTTTGATCTTAAAAAAAAAAAATAAGTTTGTGTGTTTGAGAGTTTTGGTAACTCCACTGTTGGCAGTGGAGGCCCTCCCGTAGGAGGTAACTAGGAAAACAGTAGGTTCAGGGCAGGAGGAATTAAGAAATTATCTTTCTGCACTCATCTCTTTGGTCCTCAGTTATATCAAACTTCGGCATTCTGTGGTTCTAAATCAAATGTTAAGGGAAGAATCTAATGTTTGGAGTCCCATGCCTGCTTTCACCTGTTGCTGCAGTTGTGGTTTGATTTGGTATCTACTGCCTGGTCCTTGCACCAATATTCATGATATTGAAACCAGACTAATGGCTATGGCCAGGGTGAGTTATAAGATAATTCATTTATCATCATTTCCAGTGGAATGATTTTTTTCAAATATTACATGCTGGAAAACATGTACAGGCAATTTGGCTTTATAAAACTTGTACTAAGGAAATCAATATAACATAGACAGTGTTAAATGTTAAGGTTATTTTTTAAAGCAATATATCCCTAGATTTTCTGGCACATTCTCTAGCAATTCTAATATAAATTCTGTAAATATTCATAAAATTCTATAAATACTTGAAGAGATAATTCATTTTTCAAGGTTAAATTTACTTAGAATGCCTTCTTTTTAGAAAGCTCTCCACTTTATATTCTGCATGTAAACATAATAGCATGGTTAGGAAACACAAACTCAAATATGTTGATTACAATATAATTCCCATCACTACATATATGAATTGCCCAAGATTTCAACTTCAACTTTAAATATAATGTACTTAATATATAAAAGAGAGAGAGGGAGAAAACAGTAACAACATTTACTCATACTGTTCTTCAGAATTTCAAATGAAAATTTGTTGATTACTAAATCAAAGTTGGAATTCAAGATTACACTGAATGTGTACAGATACAATTTTTCTAAAAAAAGCAACAACCACCAAAAATAACTGTTTTGTATTTAAATAATGAGGTAAAAGCAACTGACAAATTTGGTTTATTTATTTATTTATTTATTTATTTATTTATTTTTTTTTTTGAGACGGAGTCTCGCTCTGTCGCCCGGGCTGGAGTGCAGTGGCCGGATCTCAGCTCACTGCAAGCTCCGCCTCCCGGGTTTACGCCATTCTCCTGCCTCAGCCTCCCGAGTAGCTGGGACTACAGGCGCCCGCCACCTCACCCGGCTAGTTTTTTGTATTTTTTAGTAGAGACGGGGTTTCACCATGTTAGCCAGGATGGTCTCGATCTTCTGACCTCGTGATCCGCCCGTCTCGGCCTCCCAAAGCGCTGGGATTACAGGCTTGAGCCACCGCGCCCTGCCGGTTTATTTATAAATTATAACATAGGCCTATTATATGTAAAGTAGAAAACTACCTCTATCTTAAATCAATTTCCTTCCTATTCTGAAGAAGCTGGAAAAAAATAACACAAGCAAATTAACATTTCTTTTGCTTGTGGTAATGATAGTCCTAAAAATAAAGTCAACTCTATCTATATTATAACTTTAGTACAAGAATAGGATGATTTATCAGTGTTACAGAAGGTAGTCAGAAAAATAAAAGAAAACCCATGGCATCCATCCTCCTAGCCTATCTTCAGACATCAGTTTTCACCAAATAAAAATTGGTTGGGAGTATACACTCTGTCTTTCTCATGTCCTTAGGGCAAGGCTGGTCTTTTTTAATGTCTATATAACTACATAAGCAAAAATGTACATATATATAGATAATATTTACATATTTATTTATTTGCTTCCTAAAATAGTCTTTGATCTTCTTGTTAAGGTATTTTAACCTGTAGAAAAATGTGGCAGACACTTGATTTGCTGAGGCCCACACAGTGCTTTAGAGCTAGCTCTTGTTACAAAAGCCATTTACTTCATTAATTGTCACACAACTTCTGAATTAGTAGAACTTCAATTTTATTCCAGTGTAATTTGAGCATCTAGCAGATTGTATAAATCTTATCTTGTTTTTTTCTCATGCTCTCTCTTTTATTTAAGTACAGGAGTAATACATGTTCATTATATATAATCCAAATATTACAAGAATATGTCTCCTATATGCTTTTCCAAAGACATTAATAGTTTAGACCAGAAGACTTTTCATTTTGTAGCTTAAAGCAATGTGATGATAGTCTGTGATATGGAGAGAGATGATATTCATAGACAATTAGGATATTTGTTAGATTTCTAAGACGTTACCACAATGTATGTGGCTCTACAGTTAAATATCTGTCTTCTGACCCTTCTTAGACCATATTTTGAGTATATGCTGTCCTTACAAATTATGATATGATTATTTTCAATCCAGTGTAAAGAATAGCTTCAGGCTGAGCTCAAAATTTCAATGATGCTACTAGTGGTTTTCCCAAAGGAATCAATTTCATTTGAATTTAGATCTTGGCTCACTAAAAATATCTTTAGTTTACTTTCCAAATGATGAAAAAATATATAGGCCAAAAAAAAAAAAAAAAAAACCCACTGGAACTGAAGGAGTTTTGGCTTAGTATCACTCATTTAAAATTTACTAAAGGTTAATTAAATATTTAAATTAATTATATTTAGTAATTTTATTATACTACTTATGTGCAGTAATACCTTACTTACTTATAACTTTGCCAGTAACCTCACCTCCCCAGAACGTAGACCAAAACAAAAAATAAAACCAAAATGTATGACATGAACTTAAGCTCTTATGGGAAGAACTAAAGTTGTCTTGTGGTAAGGTTTTAAATTAAATTTCCTTAATTTATATACCATTATTCAAATTTTATTTCTTTTTCTTTTTCTTTCTTTCTTTCTTTTTTTTTTTTAGACAGTCTCTCTCTGTCGCCCAGCCTGGAGTGCAGTGGCATGATCTCAGCTCACTACAACCTCTGCCTCCCGGGTTCAAGCAATTCTCTGCCTCAGCCTCCCGAGTAGCTGGGATTATAGGCGGCTGCCACCATGCCCAGCTAATTTTTGTATTTTTAGTAGAGATGGGGTTTCACCATCTTGGTCAGGCTGCTCTTGAACTCCTGACCTTGTGATTCACCCGCCTCAGCCTCCCAAAGTGCTGGGATTACAGATGTGAGGCACCACGCCCGGCCCTCTTTTTTCTTTCTTTTTTGAGACAGGTCCTCACTCTGCCACCCAGGCTGGAGTGCAGTGGCGTGATTACCACTCAATGTGGCCTCAACCTGCTGGGTTCAAGGAATATTCCCACCTCAGCCTCCTGAGCAGCTGGGATTCCCGTTACATACCACCACACCTGGCAAATTTTTGTATTTTTTTTAGAAATGGGGTCTCACTATGTTGCCCAGCCTGCTGTCAAACTCCTAGGCTCAAGCAATCCTTTTGCTTCAGTCTCCCAAAGTGTTGGAATTATAGGTATGAGCCACAGCACCTAGCCAGATTTTCTTTTCTTTTTTCTTTTGTATTAGTTTGGATTATTTGTCTTTCAAGAAATTAGTTCATTCCAGTGATGTTATCCAAATTATTGACATAAAGTTACTCATATTTCTTTTTTTTTTCTTTTTTTTTTTTTTTTTTTTGACATGGTCTCATTCTCAAACCCAGGCTGGAGAGCAGTGATGCAATCATAGCTCACTGTAATCTTGAACTCCTGGGTTCAAGCAATCCTCCCACATCAGCCTCCTGAGTAGCTAGTACTACAGGCACCTGCCACCATACCCAGCTAATGTTTTTATTTTTTGTAACTATGGGGTCTTTCTATGTTGCTCAGGCTGGTCTCAAACTCCTAGCTTCAAGGGATTCTGCTGCATCGGCTTCCTAAAGAACTGGGATTACAGGCATGAACCATCACGCCTTGCCGATAGTATTTCTTTATTATAATTTTATATCTAAGTTACCCCATGAGATCTCCTAATGTACACTGAATATACTCTTATACTTTGATATGGGTAATTAATGTTTTCTCTCTATTTTTTTCTTAATCAGTCTAACTAGAGATTTATTGGTTTTGTTAATCCTGACAAAGAACCAAATTTGTTTCTGTTGAATTCATTCTTAAAAAATTGATTTCTTCTCAGTTTTATTATGCCCTTTCTTCTACTCACATTAAATTCAATTTGTTTTTTAGCTCCTTAAGGTAGAAGCATAAATAATGAATTTTAAAACAGCTATCTTTTCTAATATAAATATTCAACGCTATTATTTTTTCTCCAAGCCCTGGTTTAATTATATTTCATACATTTGTGTATATTTTGTTTTCATTGTCATTTAATTCAAAATTTAAAAAATTGCTCTTGTAATTTCTTCTTTGCCCTAAAGGTTATTTAGAATTATGTTGTGTAATTTCTAAGCATATGCATCTATTTAAAGCATCTTAATTTTTTTCTTCTAATTTAATTCTACTTTGGCCAGAGAATATGATGCGTATTGTTCCGATTCTTTGAAATTTATTTCTGGAAGGTCAAGCATATTCCTTGTCTTAGTAAATATTCCATCTGTATTTGTAAAGAATTTGTATCCTCCCGTTTTTGAAGGTAGTGTTCTATAAAATCAATTAGTTTGAGTTGGTAGCTACTGTTGTTCAAATCTTCCATACACATTACACTTTCTTTTTTCCAATCTAGTTTTTCTATCAATGCCTTAGGAGAAGTTTTAGAACCTCCCTCTCTAATTTAGCTATTTCTATTTCACTCTTTTGATTTTGGCTTTATTTTGAACCTTTGTTACTCGGTGCATACACATTAACAATCATTATGTCTTTTTGGTAAATTAATTCCTTCTTAATTATCAAATGTCCCTCTATATCTCTACTACTTTTTGTCCCAATGTCTATTTTGTCTGCTATTAACATAGTCACTTAAATGGCAGTTTGTCACATTTTCCTGTTTTTTTTTTTTCCTTATTCTTTTGCTTTTAACCCTCTGTGTCAACTTATTTCAGTGACATTTCCTTTAAACAGAGTGTATTTTTATCTCACTTTTTAAATCAGTTGACAATCTCTGCTTTTAAATTTGTATGTTCAGTGCTACTACATTTAACATGTTTATTGATATTGATAGATATTGATATTACAATATTTAACTATGCCACTTCTCTTTTTATTTTCTATTTGTTCCATTTGTTCTTTGTTCATTTTTTTCTTCCTTTTCTTTTTTAGACTAATTTATATTTATAAGATTTCATTTTATCTCATTTTGTGGCTATGTGGTTTTGATATAACTCTTTGGTTTCCTGTTTGTGTATGGTTTCTGCAAGATTTACTATATCCATCCACAACTTATAACAGTCTACCTGGAGATAATATGCTATCATAGGATACATAATTTCAGACTCTTAGAATATACTTTTATCCTCTTCTAGATTATTGTGTCATTGCTGTTATTCATTTTACTTGTACTTTTATATTTCCTACAATTAATTTTAATTATATTTTGTTTTAAAAAGTAAATTTTCTTTTAAAGATATTGAGAAACAGGAAAAAATGTTTCCTATTTACCTTCATATTTACCATTTCTAGTGCTCTCATTCCTTGGTATAAGTCTGAGTTTTTATCTAGTCTCATTTCACTTCAGACTAAACAACTTCTTTTAAGATTTCTTGTAGTACAGATTTACTCATTTAAAAAATGTATCCCTGTCTTTTTATGCCCATAGCCATGGCCACACCTCCAGGGTCATTAGATCCTGCATTACCAGGAATCCTTCAGTTGGTCCCTAACTTGTCCTTTTATCACTTATGTCATTTTCCTGGTATCTACTCTTCACATTTCTGCCAGAATCATCCTTCCAAAATGTGAGTCTGATCCTGTAAGTTTCTCCTTAAAATCTCCAATGGCTTCCAATAGTCTTCATGATAAATGTCAAACTCCTAATTTGGCATTCAAAATTCTTTATTTTCTAGTCTATGCCTACTTCTCCACTACTATTTCTTGTAATGCTGTGACCTGTACTCCATTAAAGTGCCAAACCAAACTCCTTTCAGTTCCTAGAATTCCAGCTGTAACTTGTTTTTAGTTATATATTTTTAGCAACAATGAAGACAACCATTTTATTGTATAGAATAGAAGAAAACCTTAGGTTATCAGGCAAAATTACAAAGCACTGTCTAAAATATAGAGCAGAAGGGAACAGAGATTTCTTGCAAAGAAATCTGTCAAAATTTCTCTTCACTTAAATTATCTCTTTTAAGACAGGCAGGTTCTGCCATTTTGGGTAAGGATCAACAAGTCTTGACCCATTGTTAACTCTTACCTCTGTTACAAAAGTGAATAATCGTCTCTACTTGTTATTTGCCATGATTTGGTACCTTTATATATATCAGTAAACTGAGAAGTGAAGCAATTTGCCTCAGGTAAAACAGAGGTGGTAGATGGTATTTAACCTCAGCCCTTTATGACTATAAACCCTGTATCTTACTAAATGCTCTGGAGTACCAGAACCTCTTCTGTTTTCATGCACTAGACTATTGTTAACCTAGATAGTTGTCAAAACCATCCTACTTTTGTTGATAACCATGGATCATAAACACAGAACCTAATGTAAGAATTGTTACTACCTGTTTAGTTTTTTTACTAGTGAGTAACTCCAGCAATATTCCAGTTTTCTTATTTGTAACATTTTATTCATAATCTTTCCTTACAGGAGAGAATAAAAAATATTTGTGAGATATTATAAGATATTTCTAACACAAACAAATGCCTTATAAACCCCTTTAAGTTGCTTGAAGAAATGTGTAATATGAAGGCAAATTTTTAGTGGTTGAAATGTATTTTCCACAAGTACCACCAGTTGTTTTAAACACAATCTCATGGTAACAGTTTGTTCATCTAAGATTAACATGAGCCAATATACACATTTGTAGAAAAGCGTAACCCAATTACTTTGAGGAACACTGACATATTTTAGATCAAAATGCCAAAAAATGAATTTTCTTAATAGTTTTAGACATGACATATTTAAGATTAAAAACTGTTCTTAAAAACACCTCTATGCCCTTATGTTACATCTATTTTACCAGACATTGAGTAACATAAGTGGGCAAAAATAACAAGAGCAACTCATCTCAATAGTTATAGCTCACATTTTTTTCTTGTTGACATATGAGGCGAATTGCCTTGAAGGTCATTAACCATGTGTTCTACAGATAAATCTCACAACTGTTGCTGTTTATCTTGGCAGCAGTGTAAAATATCAGAAATCTTTGATTGAAATTCTAAGTTCCTGTAAAGCCCTAAAACTTTAAAATTTTAAGCTAGGAAAGGATTTATTCAAGTTTTTATGTTGTAAAATCAAACAGCAGCAACTTCTGGCTCTTTTACCTGCTCAAATACAAGCATCCCTTTCTTGTTCTAGAGAAACATATCTAAAGATATGTAATGGATAAGAATTCAATATGCATATGTGATATTTATTAGAACTTTGGGGAAAAGCCTTGAGAAATATACCCATTATATTACTTTATTTTGTTATTCAGAAGATTAAAGCAAAATTAATAGACTATGAGGCTAGATGAGTAAATTTTAACAAAATATTTTGGAGATGAACACTAGGCAAGAACTAGCTAAAAAATTATCATAATTTCAGATGTTGACTGCATAAAAATTATTATAGCAAGTGACTTACAGCATTTTAGAAGTTATGAGAGCTGATAGGGAGAAGGAAATTTAGAATAGATCAATTCTAGACTTAAATCATGTGTAAAATGTGTTAGAATTTGAAGTTCCTATTTCATCAGAACTTGTGTAATCTTTCATACACATAGTTCTTTAGCTCCCTGGGGCTGGAACACAGTCTCAATTCTTTCTAAATTTTTAGAGCCTACTGATTCTTCAACATCAAGGTCACATATCACTCAATCCTTCATCTGAACAGTCATATTATTTCTCGTCTAGACCATTCATTTAGACTACCTGGGGATACTCCTGAACTATTATCTAAAAGTCTAATTTAATTCTTCAGGTTTTCATGAAGAAAGCAAATCCTTTACTTATTGCTATGCCTCCTATCACCTAGCATAGTAGAGAAACTTTAAAATTCACTGAAACCTGTCAGGTAAACATGGGTGATTAAACAAATGTGTTAATCTCTGCTCTCTCTCAAATTTCCTGCAAAATTACAAGAAGTTATGGAAAATGTACTGATTCATACATGACAAGATAATGAAAATTGAAGAGAAGACTGCAACAGGCAAGAAAGAGAAAAGTTAGAGAGGAATATGACAACGGGATGAAAGAAAAAATAAGGCACAGGAAAATGAATCTTAAAAGCAGGCAGAAGGAGATAACAAGGTGCAAACCTATTGATGTGTCAAACCATGGAAATATTGAGATATTAGAGGTACCAGTTATCAAGAAGGAGGGGTATGATGGAGATTAAAAACAAAGGAATTGGTTTGAAATATAGATTTAAGATATGAATTAAAATTAGGCAGGCATCCAGGCCTTCACCCCATCTGAGAAGCACGTGCCCATCCTTCTGCCACCTCCAGAGGTGATGAAAGGTTTGATTTCACAGAAATGTCACCATAAGGACTAGACTTGTGGTTAGCAGTCACAAAAGGTAAGTTGTTGAAATCAAATCAGAATAGTTTAAGTGAAAGTGTGCAATATATGATGAGAACACATCTTTCCCCCTTTTCCTGCACAGCTCTCAGAAAATCAGCAGTCACCTCATTCCTGAGGCAGGAACCTGGAGGGTACCTTTCTAAGGATATTGAAGAGCCAAAGTGAAACTAACCACAGATATTGACATGTTGTATACCCTAAAAAAGAAGTTAGCTGGCCACCCAGTCTGCACAGTGAAGTGAATATTCTGAAAAGACTTTTCTTTGTTTATTCATATTTGAAAGACTTATGGAGTTTCCTATAAGCTTTATCATATATCACTTTCAAATATGAATAAATCATCAAGGGTAACCTGACATTTGAGGAACTCCTCCCAACAAGAAAGAAGACAAAACAAAGAAAAGGAAATTGACAAAAATAGAAGCAATACAAGAATCAGAGAAAAGCTAAAAACAAATTATGATTCTCATTCTCAGAAAAAAGAAATGATGTCATTTTCATTAAATAACTAAATGCCAAAAAGGTAAATTATTGAAAATTAAGAATGAAGTCTTAGAAAATAAGACATGATACCTGAAATAATAAAAAAAATCAATATACTACTTGGAAGTTAAATCAAGGAAATTTCTCAGAAAATAGAATGAAAAGGTAGAAAGGAGAGAAAAGCTTAGAAAAATCAAAGATCAATCCAGTAGTTTTTACAGTGGATGAGAACACATCCCCCATCTATTATAGATGTCTAATAGATGATCTAGAAAGAGACAATAAATAAAATAGGAAAAAAAATCTCAAAAAAAAAATACAAGAAAATTTCCATTACTAAAAGGCATGAATCTCGAGACTGAAAGGGACTTCTGAGGTATTAGGATAATTAATTTACAAAAACAAAAAGTAGAGGAAAAAAGGTAAAATAGACCCAAACCAAGGTATGCCCTCATGAAATTCATACCAGCAGGATAATGAGAAAATCCTAAAATTCTTCACAGAACAAAACAGATTGTGTACAAAAGATTGGGATTAAAAATGCCATCATATTTTTCGACAGCCGTCATCAGAAGGAATGCCTTAAAAACTCTGATAAAAACAATTTTCACTCCCCAGACTCAATCTACAAACAAATTATAAAGAAATTGTGAGAATACCATAATGTCTAAAAATGTTTACTCTCCTACCCTATTTTTTAGGTAGTTACTCTAAAGTGAGGGGCTAATTCCAAAACAACAACCACCAAACAAAAACAAGACAAAATCTTGAAATAGTAGATTCAGCATTAAGGAGATGAAAGCACTTTCCATAATGATGGCAAAGAAAAGTGCCAGGATGAGAGCTTTTGTGCTTCAAACTTAGCAACAAGCTAAGAGAAGGTAGAGTGACTTTGGAAAAGCATAGAACTCATGGATATTTAAAAAAAAAAATGTGACTGGAAAAGTGAAACAAGAAATTGTTGGAAGCTGCAAGTAAAGTTATAAATGAACCAAAAAAATGTTAAAGATGTACAAATAAAAAAGGAAGAAATTGTTAACTTTAGGGAAAACTGAAATTAAGAAAGAAAATGTAATAGTAGGTGGTCTTGCAGAAAACAATGTAGATACTAAATACCACCTTTATAAAAATATATTGTTAATTTTATTAGGTAGAGAAAGAGAAAGCAGAGTAAGACTGCTATTGTCTTCAAATATGACAAAATCAGAAGTCTAACTTGATAAATCAGGATATAACAGGATAGGCATATTATTTTTTAACATGAAGTTAAATGTCAGAAAAAAAATCCACAACCTTGTAAGTGACTGTATAGTAGGATAAGTTAGAGGCAGGGGACTGCTGTTTCCATTACAAGCCTTTAAATTCTGTGCATATATTACTCTGATAAATGTAAGGATTAACAACTAATTATTAAATATTGGGATTTAACTTATTTACAATAAGAAGGTTCAGTCTATTTTACCTTGTTGCCTATGGTGTCCAAAGGTCTCTGGTTCCCTAAAGGAGGGGCAAGGAAAAGAGAGGCCCCTGTTTCTCCTTTCACCCTGAAATATCACCTGGAGTGTAAACTGCAAGCCTCCACACTACCTCCATACCATGATCTCAAAGATCATCCCAGAGAGAGGGCCCTTTCTCCTTCCTAATATTCTTTTAAAAGGCCACACTGATGTTCTCAGAGGCAAGGCTCAGGATCCCTGTAAGCAACAATCTTCATTTTCAGCTCCTCTAGTTTCCTGGAGGAAGACTTTTCTTGTAACACTTATAGTATCCTCTACCTCTCACTGGCTCCTCCCTGAGCAAGGACGAAGGACTTAATCATATTAGGGGATAGGAGAGGAGGAACTAGGCATGCCTGTTTCTGTTCCTTCCAGCCATCTTGAAAGTGCGCACTTCTAAGGATATGCAAACCGAAGTCTGCTCCTCCGTGTTGTACCAGGTAACATCTCTAACCCAAAGGCTCTGAATGGGGAAGTCTAGCCATTCATCTAATGCTGCCAGTGAGTGTGTGGGTTAGTCTGCTCAGTTCTGCAGTTCACAATTAGGAAGTCCATTACTGCCCCATACCTCTACTGGAGCTTTCAGTAGTAGTAAAGGTAATGTTTTGGTTCCATTAGCCAACTATCCAGTTGTCCTTAGTTATTATTTATGGGGCCAGACCTAATTCAACGTTAACTCTGTCAAATATCCGACTGTGGTGTCTTTGTGTTTCTTGGTTCTCCTGTGGGATTTTCTGTGGTCAACTTGGTGGCAGTGTATAAATACCATTCTAGTAAATTTTAAATGCTTATTACGGTCTTATGTAAAATTTCTTTTCTTTATTGGGGTTGTAAAGTCAACTACTTAATGAAGAAAATGAAGAGATTAAGTTAGATTTTCTTTATTTGCAAGCAACCAACATTGAAAACGTAAATAAAAGCTATCAGTTGAAAGACAGAATAACACTTTACATTCTCCTCCTGGGAAAACATGAAAGTTAGTAATTTGAGGATTCAGTTAAGGGAAAAGATAATGAAAATGTCATATATTTTCATATTGTATCCCAAGAGAAGTTGATCATCTTAAATTAGGTAACTGATTTATATAAAAAGCATACTTTGTAACATAGAATTATTGAGCATCTCCTGTGTGCCAGCATCTTCTGTGTGCCAGGCACTGTTTTAATGATAATGATACAAAATTTGATGATGATGATACAATAGTGAACAAACAGACAAAAATCCCTGCCCTTGTGGAGATTACTTTCTGATGGAGATTACTTTCTAGGAGAATAAACCATAAGTAGGTAAAACATATGGTATGTTAGAAGATAATGAATGTTATGGAGAAAAAATAATTTATATAATTTTGGTCATTATAGAAAAAAAATAAGTAGAGGTTCTTCTTCAAAGGGACTTTCCTCCCAGTCTAATTGAGAATAGATAGTAACCTCTCTTAGAAGCAAAATGTACTCAAAGAATTGTGCTAATATTCTTCAACATCTTCTAGCTGTCATAAAGAAATCAATATACTCTGTGTTCTTAGCTCCCACATTTTAGCCTAGATATTTGCCCTGGCATGCCTGAACCAGTCCAAGGAAGCATTAGGTCATAGCCTACTCCTCTTCCTTATTTGGAAGTGCTTTTGCTTTTCTCAGTGCTCCACAAGTTACTTCCTCTCTTCCTTTGTTCTCCTCTGCCTTTGCCTCTTTTGGGAAGTTCTAAGTTGCTAGCCAATCAGGTGGAGTACAGACTGTAAGGTCCCATTATAGCCAATGGAAACCAAACCAGACACAGCAGTAGGGTGGACGTGTCAGGTTATAAATGACCCTGTCTCCTTTGCTCATGTGTGCTTTCCTGGCAAGACTGCTAGTGAGTGGCACCCTTTCTGCAGAAAGTAAACTAGCCTTGCTGAGAGATCCTTTGTCTCAGTGTTGATTTTTGCAACATCAAGCACCCGTTCCCAACAATTTGATGGCCCATATGGGGAATAACATTCCCCTCTGGGACAATCTTTTCCCATGGGGAGGCACCCTGCCACCCGTTGCAGTGGCCCCAAGAGGAGAACCAGGACCTACCCTGTGCGAGGAATATACTTGGATTCTCAGCAACATGGGGAAAGAGAGAGGCTTGCGGGACCACGGTGACCAGGTGACTTCATGCACAGGCCAAGGTAGGAAAAGTCACAAGAAGGCGGCAAAGTACTTCCTTGGTGGTCAGCTTTCGAGGCTGAGTAATTATGTGTATGTGTGAATGATTATCTGTGCTATGAGTCCTGCTGTTCGGCAGAATGTGTGAACATAGACAGAAAGAGTGTAAGGGACCTCCAAACAGGAAAGGGAGGAAGGTTAACCTCATGGGAAAGAGAATCGGGGAAGCATCTCTGGTGTGAGAGATTGAGCCTTTAGCAAGCTTTTAAAGACTGGACAGGTGAGAAATCTCCAGTCTGAAGGATCTGGAGGATTGGGCCTCCCTGGGAGAAAGATAGGCAAGACATCTCTAGTATGTGAGATTGGGCTTATCTAGGATCAAACATGGGAAAAGGCCCTTGGCAAGCCTCCAGAGGAAGGGAGGGTGAGAAGCCTCTAGTAGGAGAGGTTGAGCCCCCTTGCATGCACCCAGGAGTGCTGGAAACCTCCAGCAAGGGGGGTTGAAAGCTCCAGGGAAAAGGCCTATTCTAGTTAGGCACCACCCCAAACCTTCAAGATAGGAAATGTTCCGAGTAAAACAGGGAAAATGAAGAGCTGTGGCTCCAGCAGTATTAGTTGAAGAAGGTAGAAAATTAACCTTTGGGGGGGAATTAATTGTAAGCATGCCCCACCAAGGTAGAGCTATTTTAAATCAAAAAGCAAGGGGCCAGGTGCGGTGGCTCAAGCCTGTAATCCAAGCACTTTGGGAGGCCGAGACGGGCGGATCACAAGGTCAGGAGATGGAGATCATCCTGGCTAACATGGTGAAACTCCGTCTCTACTAAAAAATACAAAAAAAAAAAACAAAAACAAAAACAAAAAAAACTAGCCGGGCGAGGTGGCAGGTGCCTGTAGTCCCAGCTACTCGGGAGGCTGAGGCAGGAGAATGGCATAAACTTGGGAGGCGGAGCTTGCATTGAGCTGAGATCCGGCCACTGCACTCCAGTCTGGGCTACAGAGCAAGACTCCGTCTCAAAAAAAAAAAAAAAAAAAAAACCAACAACAACGAAAATAAAAAGCAAGAAGGTGGCTTACTGACTCCAGAATCTTTAAATATAAGGCTATTTTGCTAGGAAAAGTTGATTTAACCTTGACTACTGATGACTACTGATAATTCACTCAACCCAGCAGGTTTCTTGTCAGGAGACCCAAATCTAAAAAATAAAAATAAAAAAATAAAAAATAACACTTGTGTCTAGATTGATTGACTACCAAACAAAAGTCAGGCCAGATCTAGGAGAAGCCCCTTTGGAAACAGGGCGACACTTGTTTATAGATGGTTCCTCCAAAATAGTCAAAGGAGAAAAACATAACAGGTTTTCAATAATTGGTGGAGAAACTCTTGAAGAAGTAGAGTCAGCAAGACTGCCCAATAATTAGTCTGCCTGAACCTGTGAACTGTTTGCACTCAACCAAGCTTTGAAACACTTGCAGAGCAAAGAAGGAACTGCTTATACTGATTCTAAGTATGCCTTTGGTGTAGCACATACAGTTAGAAAACTTTGGGCTGAGCAAGGTCTTATTAACAGTAAAGGCTAAGATCTAGTCCACAAAGAACTAATTGTTTGTGTTCTAGACAATCTCCAGTTGCCAGAAGAGATAACTATTGTACATGTCCCAAGGCATAAAAATGACTTTTTTTTTTCCCCCACAAGTTGGGGAAATAACCAAATGACCTTGCAGATCAGATAGCCAAACAAACTGCTATTTCTTCTGAAATGCCTTTCACTTAACTCCTTGCCTTCCTTCCCCTACTGTAGTCCCCATCTTCTCTTCCACTGAAAAAGAAAAGTTAATAAAAATAAGAGCTAAAGAGAACACAGAAGGAAAATGGATATTACCAGATCAAAGGGAGATATTATCCAAACCTCTCATAAGGGAGGTCTTAACTACAGTTCTCAGAGTTTATGGGTGTATTGGAATTTATACCCTAGCCAAACAGGTCACAGACAGTTGTCTAACATGCGGGAAAACTAATAAACAAGCCATAAGAAAATCACCCCCTGGGGGACGAGATCCAGAGCTAAGACCATTCAAAGTGTTCAAATTGATTACACCAAAGTGCCTCCAATCGGTCACCTGAAGTATTCATCTGTAATACTAGATCATCTCACTCACTGGATCGAAGCTATCTCCTTTCCAAATGTAACAGCTAATAATGTAATTAAAACATTAATTGAGAATATACTGCTCCTTGTGTTAATAGAGAATATTAACTCAGACAATGGAACCCATTTTATGGCACATACTATTAAGAAGCTGGCCCAAGTGCTAGACATAAAATGGGAATACCATATTCCCTGGCATCCCTCATCCTCCAGATGAGTAGAAAGAATGAATCAAACCCTTAAGAATCATCTGACTAAATTAATTCTAGAGACTCGTTTACCACGGACCAAATGTCTTCCCATTGCCTTATTGAGAATCAGGACAGCTCCTTGAAAAGATATAGGCCTGTCTCCATATGAAATGTTATATGGATTGCCCTATTTACATTCCTGAGCTGATGTTCCTATGTTTGAAACTAAGGATCAGTTCCTCAGAAATTATATACTTGGTCTCTCCTCTACCTTTTTTTCTCTTAAGATCAAAGGTCTCTTAGCACAGGTGCCATCACTAGAATTTCCAGCACACAAGCACCAACCGAGGGACCATGTTCTCATCAAAGGGTGGAAGGAAGGAAAACTCGAACCCACCTGGGAAGGCCCCTATCTTGTGCTGTTAACCACTGAGACTCCTGTCTGCATAGCAGAGAAAGGATGAATCCTCTGTACTCGAGTCAAGAAATCATTTTCTTCATCAGAATCATGGGTTACTGTACCAGGATCGAGCCCTACCAAGTTAAAGTTAAAGAAAGCGTAATTTTCATATAACTTGTATATTACTTCCTTTCCTTTCCTTTCCTTATTCTGTTACTGGCTCCTTTGTTATTCATGTAACTAAGTATGACTCACCTCAGACTTTTGATGCTTGCTGTGTCATACCTTGTGGAGATGTGATGGATCAACAATAGCTAGCCTTTTCACACAAATATTTATGTCCCAGCCCTCTAATTGACATAGTTACTCCTAGTACTCATCATTGTGATCACCTGTAGCTGAGATGCCGACTTTCTGCTCCTACAGCCTGGCAACCTTGTAGTAGATGGGACTATGTCCTTTGGACTACTCAGGAGCAAGGTTGGACTTCTACGGAAGAGGTTTGTGCAGATCTAAAACCCCTCATCTATTTCACTAAAGGGACTACCCCTTCTCAGTGTAACCCTGTCCTTTTCTCTATCACCACCTCCACTTTAACTGACTCTAGACCTGCCCTTAGTTGCTTCTCTGGTATAGAGAGTGATGTAAATGGGAAAGAGCCCCTAGGCATTTTTAAGATATGCAATATTACCCTGTCTTCCCCTTCTTCAGTAGCTTCAGTTTTAGATCCCACACCGGTTGCTCCTACACATAATAATAAAACTAGGGTGTCTATTGTGAAGGTAAAAGATCTAAGACAGACCTTAGCCATTGAGACAGAATATCAAGATGCAAATGCCTGGCTGGAATGGAATAAATATTCCATTCACACTTTAAATAAGAGTGATTGTTATGCTTGTGCTCATGGTAGGCCAGAGGCTCAAATTGTCACCTTTCCACTTGGATGGTCTCCTCATTGACCAGGTACAGACTGTATGGTGGCTGTCTTTCAGAATCCCACTGCTTGGGGTAATCCATCATGCTGAGCTCTCTCTGCTGTTTCCTGAAGTTCAACACCCTGTGGGTCAACCCCCGAGGGCAATCAAGCTTCCACCTCTAAATGCCAAGTTTACTTTGTGCCTCTCACAGCAAGGGGAAAATTTGGTGTTCCTTGAAAGCATAAAAGGATGCAAGGAGCTCAAACCTTTCCAGGAGCTTGCCCATCAGTTTGTACTTAGCCATTGCCAAGCAGATGTATGCTGGTATTGTGGTAGACTTTTACTGGACACTCTGCTAAGTAACTGGAGCAGAACTTGTGCTTTAGTCCACTTGGTTATCCCTTTTACCCTGCCGTCTCACCAGTCTGGGAAAGTAAAAACAACACATTATAAGCCAAAAGAAACTCCTTATAAGTCCTTTGATCCTCATGTTTATAAAGATGCTACTGGGGTTCCACAAGGAGTGCCAGATAAATTCAAAGTGCAAAATTAAATAGCTGCAGGATTTGAGTCTATGTTATTCTGGTGGGTAACTATTAATACAAATGTAGACTGGATAAACTATATTACAATCAGCAATGATTCATAAATTGCACCAGGGATGCCATTAAAGGGACAGCAAAACAATTAGGACCTACCAGTCAGATGGCCTGGGAAAATAGAATAGCCTTAGATATGATATTGGCAGAAAAAGGAGGTGTTTGTGTTATGATCGTGATGTAATGTTGTACCTTTATTCCTAATAATACTGCCCCTGATGGAACTATAAAGAGAACACTGTAGGGATTAACAGACTTATCCGATGAACTTGCCAAAAATTCTGGAATAAATGATCTTTTTTCTAAAATAATAGAACATTAGTTCAGCAAATGGAAAGGAATTTTGACTTCAGTTCTCACCTTGTTCACTCTTGTTATTAGTGTACTTAATCTTGTGGGCTGGTGTTATTATTCCCTGTCTTCAAAGTTTTATACAAAACTTGTCTCTGCTACTCTCACAAAATTATTTCCTAACTCTCCTCCACCCTATTTGGAAAGATTACTTCTCTTAGAAGGACAAACAGAGCAATTGAGTCAAGACATAGTAAACAAGTTTGAAGAGGAATTATAAAATAGAAGGGGGGAATTGTAGAAAATGAAATAAGTAGAGGTTCTCTTCAACAGGACTTTCCTCCCAGTCTAATTGAGAATAGATAGTAACCTCTCTTAGAAGCAAAATTTAATCAAAGAATTATGCTGATATTCTTAAGTATCTGCTAGCTGTAATAAAGAAATCAATATACCCTGTGTTCTTAGCTCCCACTTTTTAGCCTAGATATTTGCCCTGGCATGCCTGAACCAGTCCAAGGAAGCATTAGGTCATAGCCTACTCCTCTTCCTTATTTGGAAGTGCTTTTGCCTCTCTCAGTGTTCTACAAGTTACTTTCTATCTTCCTTTGTTCTTCTCTGTCTTTGCCTCTTTTGGGAAATTCTAAGTTGCTAGCCAATCAGGTTGAGTACAGAATGTGAGGTCCTGTTTCAGCCAGTGGAAACTAGACAGAGCAGTAAGGTGGATGCGTCATGTTATAAATGACTGTGTCTCCTTTGTTCGTGTGTGCTCTCATGGCAAGACTGCTAGTAAGTGGCACCCTTTCTGCAAAAAGTAAACTAGCCTTGCTGAGAGATCCCTTGTCTCAGTATTTATTTTTGTGACACCAAGCACTGGCTCCTAACAGTCATTCAATGCTTTTTTGCTTTGTCAAACGTGTATACTGGTTTCTGATCTTTTAACTGTGAGCAAAAATATTGCTTACCTGTTAAATAAGAACATTGAATATATCTGTTATGAAGTTTCCCAGCCTTGTTTCTTTCTAAACTGTCTTTGTATTTTTATGCATCTTCTAAACTGTCTTTGCAGTTACATTCATCTTCTAATTGTTTTTGTTTCAAAGGAAGTTGGGTTCCTTTTCCTTTTCAAAGTTGGTTTACTTTCTGTGCCTAGGACCCCATAACCTCTTTTTTTGGACTTTGTCTAAACAACCACTATCTCTTGCATCTGTTACCATCTCCTTATATATATACTCTTTCTCCTGAACCTATTCATTTTATGAAATTTCTCCTGTCCTAAAACAAGAAAAAAAAACAAGGACCACTCACACAAAAATGTCTCCTTCTATAGTTATTATTTTTCTACTTCCTTTTATTGCCTTACCTCATTTTTTAAAAACTTCATGTTTGTTTGTTTTTTTTTAATTACAAAAGTAATATACACCTCAGAAAACTTGGAAAACAAAGCACTCAAAGGAAGGACATCCACAGTCAAAAGATTATTAACTTTGTAGGGTATATTCTTACATTATTTTTCTAATACTGTACTTTTTTTGTGACAAATATGGTATTATTCAGTTTACATATATCTCATAGTGCACATTACAGATTGTAATATATTGGCAAAGTCTTCTCATGTCATTATTTTTGTTTGCTTATTTGCTTGCTTCAATGTTATTTTAATGGCTACATAACATGCTATTGTATAAATATACCAAAATTTACTTAGCAACTTCCTACATTTTCCTACTGCTACCAGAAATTTTGTATTTAGTTTAGTTTTTAATGGTTTGTCTCTCCCACTAGCATAGAAAGTACATATATGTGCATATTATGGTTTGTTTAGTATACATTTTTTACAAGGTAAATTTCTAAGTCAAATTATGCAAAATTTAAAGTTTATAATAAATCACCTAATATCCTCTTGAATAATTATACCAATATACACTCCCATTAGCTATACATGAGTGGGTCTATTTTAGCAATTTTTTCCAAAATTCTACCTTAGTATTTAAAAAATTATTTCCAAGTTAGTAGGTAGATTCATTTTTTTAATGTGCTTTTCTTTGATTATATGGTAAGTTTGAGAATATATTTGTTTAATTTTTTTATATATGTTAAATTTTGTTTTATAACCCACAATATGGCCTATCTTGGTGAATGTTTCATGTACTCTTAAAAATCATATGTATTCTGTTATAATTGGGTAGAGTGTCGTATAAAATATCAGTGAGGCCAAGTTGGTGTTAGGTTTCCATATCTTTTGTCTACTTATTTCTTCAATTACCAAGAAAGGAGAATTGAAATTTTCAACTGTAATTGTGAATTCATCTATTTTTTCTTTCATTTCTATTAGTTTTCACCTTATGTATTTTGAAACTCTGTTGTTAAATGCATGAACATTGGGATTATTATATTTTGGATTAGTACGTTTTCTTGAAGAGTTGGCCTCTTTATAATTTTCTAACGTTTCTCTTCATCCCTGGCAATATTCCTTGTTCTGAGGTTAGCTTTCACAGATATTAATGTAGGTACTCAATCTTTCTTTTTATAGTGCTTACACAATAAATCTTTTACTTTAACCCCTCTATGGCTTTATATTTAAGACATCTTACAGACAAAAATAAGTTGTGTTGTACTCTTTTATCCAGTATGATAAATTTGCCTTTTAAATTGATATATTTAGACCCTTTACATATAATGTAATTATTGAGATGATTAGTTAAAATCTACCATTTTGCTGGTTGTTTTCTATTTGTTTTTTCTTATTTTTTCTACCTTGTTTTAGACTGAGCATTTTTTTATGATTCCGTTTTTAACTACTATTGCCTTATTATTTGTTCTTTTTCATAAAATATTTTAGTGACTTTCCTAACATTTTTAGTATTCATTTTTAAATAGCCAAGGAATATATTATGGCAATTAACATGTATTATAAGAACTTTATAACAATATACTCTCAATCCTTCACTCTCATTGTACTATTGTCATACATTTTATTTTTACATACGCTATAAGCATAAAATACATTGCTACTATTTTTGCTTTAGGCAGTCAGTTATCTTTTAGAACCAATTAAAAATAAAAAAATAAGTTTATATCCACACTCATTATTCCATTTCTAGTGCTATTCATTTCTTTCTGTATATCCAGGTTTCTGACTGGTATCATATACCTTTGCCTGAAGAACTCTTTTAAAATTTAGTATAACGCATGTCTGCTGGCCATGAATTTATTTATTTATTTATCTATCTGAATTTATTTATTTATCTGAGTTTATTTGTTTCAGGAAGGTTTTATTTCTCCTTTATTTTTGACCGATACTTCACTAGATATAGAATTGAGGATTAACAGTTTTTCTTTTGGTACCTAAGATGTCATTCAGTGTTTTTCTTTCTTGCATTGTTTCTGATGAGAAATCTAGTGCAATCCTTATATTTGTTCTTCTGTACATAATGTATCTGTTTTCCTCCTCTGGTTGTGTTCAAGATTTTCTCTTTGTTTTTGGTTTTCAACAGTACAAATATGATATACCTAGTTATTTTCTGTTTCATTTTTGTATTTATCCTGTTTGATGTTCTCTGCGCCTCTTGGATCTATAGTTTGGAGCCTGTCATTAATTCAGAAATTATTTTTACCCATTGTTTCTTCATTTTTTTTGTCCTATCTCTCTTCTCTTTTTGATATTTTAATTGCACACACTTTAAACTGTTTGATATTACTTCACTACTCTCAGATGCTCTGCTCACTTTTTTTTCCACCCATAGTTCCCTGTGTCTTTTTTTTTTTTTTTTTTTTTTTTTGGTTAATTCCTATTGACTTCTCTTACTTCTCTTACATTTCATCTATTCTCTTCTCTGCTGTGTCAAGTCTATTGCTGAGTCTATTGAAGGCATTCTTCATCTCTATTATATTTTAATTTTTTGGATTTCATTTGATTTTTTGTTACAGTTTCAGTTCTGTTACTGAAATTACCTATCTGGCTTTGCATGTCGTCTAATTTTTCCACTAGAGCCTTTTATATATTAAAACTGATAAGTCTTATGCCTTTTCTAGAGGAGAAGACATGTCTTGTTGAGACTACTTGTAAGAAGTGGGAAGAGTGATTTCTGATCTCTTTAGAGCAGTGACAACACAAAGAGTTGGATTTTACAATTCTTGTTTTCAAGTGCCCTTGATACATGTTTAAACAAAAAGAAGAAAAAAGATAATAAAATGACAACTGAGCTCCGAATAATGCTAAATGCTGCTGGAAAACCTCTTGGCCATCCCAGTTATCTCATATCACAGGATCCATTTACCTATAATCTTAAAGGATATTTGACAAATTCAACATGGTTAATATGTAGCAATGATACAGACAGGATGCAGGACAATACTGGGTAGAAGAGGGTGGTTCTCTGACAAAGGTTCCACCCTCAAGCCTGGAGACCCATGACCCTAAATGGGGACAGGCATTCCTGTTTTTGTGCCCAAAAAGTTGCCTTTTGGCCTGCCACGCCCACTATCCTGTACCCATATAAACCTGATCCCCAGGCTCCAGAAGCAGACAAACAGACGAGGAGACAAGCAGATGTACCATGAAACGACACAGCAGAGAAACAGAGAAGAGGAGAAATGTCTGAACACTGAGAGAAATTTGACTGGGGGGCAGTCAGAAAGGAGTTTGGCTGCTGGATGGCCAAACTCCAGGAGAAGATCATCTTCCCACTCCATCACCACTTCTGGCTCCCCATCCATCCTGATGAGAGCCACTTCCACCACTCGATAAAACTCCCACATTCATCCTTCAAGTTCATGTGTGACCCTTTTCTTCTAGGACACTAGACAAGAGTTCAGGATACAGAAGACTGTCACACTGGTCCTCTGCCTTGCAGAAAGACAAAGGGTCCACTGAGCTGGTTATCTGCTTTGCAGAAAGACAGAGGGTCCACCGAGCTGGTTAACTGTTGTCTTGCACAGACAACAAGACTAAAAGAACACACTGTAACACATGCCCATTTGGGCTTCTACACCTGTCTGTCTGCGTATTCCCCCTCCCATCAGGGGTTTCAGCAGTGGCAACGATGGAACAGATGAGCCACACCCCTGTCACATGTCCTGTGAGGGGGGTCTGGGAACTCTCCTGTTTCAGCAAGACTGGTGACTTTTTGGCATATACATACATACCAGCTGGATAAACAAGCATGGAGCCCTGTTGATTAAAAGACAGTACAGCTATTATGTATTGTGAAATTTAGCCATCTCATTATAGGTGAACGAAACTCAAATTGTCACAGTATCAAGTATACAAAAAGCTTTATCTGCTTTCCTGTCCTTCCTGTCAAATATACACTATGAACACACATTTCACTTTAGGAAAAGACTTAAAAGTACTCTGAAGTGAAAGCTATACAAAGGTCTCCAGTTTCTGCAATAAGAACACATAACAGCAAGGCAATTGCAGATCAGACTGATTTTTAAGGTAAAAGGATACTCTTTAAATCCCTTAAACTATGTCTGTTTTGTATATTGACACTACAGAAGTATCAGAGAAAAGGACGGAGAATCCCATAGTACCTTTGGATCTTAAGTTTTAAAAATTGAATTCATTTTATATTCAGTCATAAAAAATATGGGTCCTTAAAACCTAATGTTCTGTACAGTTTACTTGATGGGATTGTATTGTTACTGAACACTGCCAGTGATACTCTTTAAATAGTAGTCTTCTTTGTTCTATTTCTCTGCCTTTTGTCACACCAAGGCCCATCCTTTGTGCCTTAAAATTTCTGCACAAACTCTCCATTTTTATGCAGCTTTCAGATACATGGCCCCAGAGCCTGGTCTCTCAGCAATGGTGCAGCCCTCATGTTTGATCCTTTGCATAGCTGAAACTAGCTGTGTGTTTTTTTCTGTGTTTTTATATACTTACATATTTATGTTTATTTTATCTAGCAGTAAATGATATGCTTTTCAAGTACAGAAAACGTATCTACTCCCTTCACAGCTTTCTACAACATCTGTTGTGCTGCTCTAGTATCATATTTTTCCTTGGAATTAGAAATAGATATAAAAATCAAGCTACAAAGTACTGACATTTTGGAAAATCTTACTAGCCAATTATAATTGCAAACGGACTGGCTGGGGTATGCAAAATAAAGATGCTAATGTTTATTGAGCACAGGGTAATGGACAGGGAGTAATTTAACTTAATATTTATTTTTCTTTAAATTCCCCATATGTATATGTGGTTTGTGTGTGTGTACATGTGTATATGGCAGTCTTTGTTATTCTAATCCTTATAGATGGGACAAATGAGCTCAAAGTTAATAAAGTTTTTCAAGATCACTCATGTAATACTTAGAAAGAGAGAATTTAAACAAAGAAGTGTTCACCTATTAATATATAGTTTGTGCTGTAGCCATCTACTGCCTGTCTATATAAACTCACCAGTGATTATCTTGAAGTCAAGATGGGATGCCTATTCAATGAATTACTTATTGACCACTTCCAAGGGTAAGAGCTTGGCATATTAGTTTACCTAGTAATTAGTAATTTTGTAAAGAGCACATGACAGGGTACCGGTTGTAGAGCAGCCTCTTTCCTGTTGGTCTTATTGGTAATACCTGATGCGTGAAAAAAATCCACCTGGGTTTAGAAATTTCTGCTAAAGTTTATACTTAAAGACATTATTATATTGGGCCTTTGGAAATAAAAGTGTAAATCAACACATTTTACTGAATAGTTGTCTTACACACATGTATAACATTCTATAATTGGGAAGGAAAATTTATGTTTAGAATAAGAGCCAACTACAGAAGTTTTAGTATACTAGGGAAGTTGCAAGATTCTTGTCAGTGAGCTGCTATTGGTTTGGAAATGGAAACGATGACAGATAGACTCACCCTTCCTGAATTCATGGTTTAAAATAAGGATTTGGAAGCACCTATAAAATTTTAAAAATCCTAATATCTGGGGCTGGAAGCCAGACAGCAGTAGTTTCTAAAGATGTCCAGGTGATACTAATGTGGAACAAGTTTGGAAACCACTGGTCTAGAATCTTGCTACTCAAAGTGTGGTCCCGAGTAATTGTTAGAATTGCAGAATCTTGGGCTCCACTGTAGGTCTACTAAATCATAATCTGCCTTTTAACAAGATCCCCAGGTAGTTCTTACGAACACTAAAGCTCAAGAAGCGCTGGGCTAGAAAAGTTTTTTAGCTTGTACATTAGAATCTCCCGGGGAAGTTTTAAAGTATAATGATATTCTGGCCTTCCTTACTGAGACTGTAATTCATCTGATGTATGGTGGGGCCTGGTCTTTGATATGCCATATGCTCCTCAGATGGTTCCAGTGTGTGGTCATGATTGTGAAATAGAGGGCAAAGCTGAATGCTGATTAACTTTGCATAAAAAATCTACAATTTGCTCAGGTAGCCTGGGAGATTGAGGTTAAGGACACTTAAAAAGGAGAAATTTAAGGATCTATGTGGTGGGGGATATAGCAATGTATTAGGAAGCTTCACTTGGAGAGAAAATGTTTTCCCATGAAAAATTTCCTTGGGGAGAGGGCTTGGTGGAGGGAGGAAGAGGGGTGGGTTGAAAGACTTTAAAAACACAGAAGTATAATAATTGATTTTAGGTTGTTGGTAGTGCTGTTATGAAGCAGGATAAGAGGTGACTATGAGAGCATTCGACTCCAGAAATTCTCAGATTTCTTGTGAAAAGAGTCCAAATTCTCAGAAGATAAAGTAGGATGGAGGCTTGAGTTATTTAAAATATAGCTAAAGGAAGACTGACCCCAGAAGCCAGGAGGACCTAGAGGTGGAGGCATTTTGTCATTAGTCATTTGGGAAACAAACATATTGTATAAGGAGAGTTCTTCCTTTTACCACCGGCTGCTTCTTCCGAATAATGAGTAGTATCTCTCTGGCCTGACTCTAGGTTAGAGTCTCATTCTTGTCTGTTGTTATCTAGCCTTCTCTTCTTCGGTTACTCATGCTGATGACTTCCTGAGTACCATATTGCCCTTTTACTTGGAGGAATTTTCAGAGTTTCATGTCTAGTTATTAAGCCATGATAACTTTTCTATAAATTGAAAACACTTAATGCTGCTCTTTATGGCTCTTTGTCATTACATTCAGATACTTCCTAAGCAATGATGAAACTTGTCTGGCTGTTAAGTTCAGGATACCTCACTTCTAAAAAAGAAGACAAAATAACACAAAGAAATGACAAACTCAAAATTCTTTCCCTCTAGAATAAGAGGGGTTATTTATCTCTACCTTCTGATTTCAGAAGGAATTGTAAAAGTAAAACCTCATCTTGAGGCACTCAAGTCATTTTCCTTAAGTTTGGGTATACATTTACATTGTGTGGCTATATCCTGTAACAAATACTCTTAAACAAAACAAAATAAAACAAAACAAAAAAGAAAGAAGAAAAAAAAGCTGTAGTAACAAGAGCTCAAATTATTGAGCAAACAGATTTTCAAGTGGGGAAATGCTTTACCTCATTGCATCTAATTCCTCCCGTTCCCTTCTGAAAGAAGGAAAAATGAACAAGAAATAGGACTTGGGAAAAATTTTGCATTTACGGTTGTGATATGTTTTCCAATTGTATTATATTTGTGTAACACCTATCCTGAACTTTGTAATAGATCAGGGCTTCCTTGAAGCTTTTGCGTGAACACAGAAGTAGCCATGTGAAAAATAGGAAAATGATCAAGGCTGAGTATGGACAGTTGGAACAAAGTTGAATGCAAGGGGAAAATCAGAGATGAGGGAAAGCAAGGTAACACCAAGGCACACCACCCCTGTAGCTATCAGTGTCAAGTAGTATATAACTTTCATTATCCAAAATTTAGTAGGAAATACCTTTAAATAACAGCCAGTGCACGAAGATACATTTTGCCACCTAAAGTAAAACCACAGTTTTCCTTTTTTTGAGTCAATACTACATAAGATAAGAACTAATTTTACCACTGTCAATCTTTACTTAATGTGAAGTTACAACCAGAAAGCAAGCAAGGTGGAGGGGGCTTGTCTAGAAAGCCAGCCTGGGGATTAAGGGAAAAAAACTGATTAAATAACTGGAGCAGCAGACAGTCTAATGTCATTGGTGTTGCAAACTGCCCTCTATACCATTGTACTACCACATAGGGAAGAGATACCAAAATTGTCAACTTGAATAGACTTAGTAGGTGGGAGGAATTCAGTGAATCCGTTCTGAAATCCGTAGCCCTCACTGGCATTGAGATGTTCAGAACAGCATGATATGCTCACGATAAGGATTCTGTGTTGCAGGAAAAGGTTAAATCTTATTCTGTATGCTGATTTGAATAGGCAAGAATATTATACTTGGTAAGTTTTGTTTTGAAATATATTTTAAAATTATAAATTTACAAATTATAGTTGCATATATTTGTGAGTTACAAAGTGATACCATAAATTATGAATTATGAAACAGAATAATTAAATCAAGCTAATTAACATATTCATCACCACAAATACTTAACTTTCTGTGGTGAGAAGATTTGAAATTTACTCTCTTAGGAATTTTAAAATGTACAATACCTTATTATTTACTATATTCATCATGCGACAAAGTGTATCTCAAAAAAAAAAGTCTGTCTTCTGATTGAGCCTTTATTGTCTTTGACAATCATCTTTCCACCCCACCCCAGTGGTCTTTCTGGTAACCACCATTATTCTCATTGCTTCTTTGAGTTTGATTGTTTTAGATTCCACATGTAAGTGAGAACATGCAGGAGTATCTGTCTTTCTGTGCCTGGCTTATTTCACTTAGCATAATGTTCTTTAGTTCCATTCAGGTTGTCACAAATGACAGAATTTCTTTCTTTTTTAAGGCTGAATAAGTGTTCCATTGAGTATATATCACATACTTTCTTTATCTATTCATGTGCTGATGGACACTTAGATTGATTTTATAACTTGGCTATTATGAATAGTGTTGCAGTGACCATAGGAGAGAAGTGCAGACAACTCTTAGACATACTGATTTTAAATCTTACAGATAAATAACCAGAAGTGGAATTGCTGGATCATATAGTAGTTCTGTTTTTAGTATTTTGAGAAACCACCATACTGTTTTCTGTAATGGCTGTGCTAATCTACCATCTCATCAACAGTATACAAGGATTTCCTTTTCTCTGTATCCTTGCTAACACTTGTTTTGTTTGTTTGTTTGTTTGTTTTGATAATGGCCACTCTGACAAGTGTGAGGTGCTATCTCATTGCATTTCCCTAATATTTAGTGATGTTGAGCATTTTTTTTCATTTAACAGTTGGCCCTTTGTATGTATTCTTTTAAGAAATGCTTACTCAGGTCCCTTACCCATTTTTAATCAGATTGTTTTCTTTCTATAGTGTTGTTTATATTTTTATTTTTAATTTTTATTTTTATTTCTCTTGTCTAATTGCTCTGCCGAGGACTTCTAGTACTATGTTGGAAGAAGTGGCAAGAGTGAACATTTTGGTCTTGTTCATGATCTTAAAGGCAAAGCTTTCAACTTTACAGCATACAAGTATGAGCTTCTTGTATATGGCCATTATTGTGTTGATGTACCTTCCTTCTATACCTAATTTGTTGAGAATTTTTATCATGAATGTATGTTGTATTTTGTTGAATTCCTTTTCTGGATCTATTGAGATGATCATCTATTTTTTTCCTTTGTTCTGTTAAGGTGGTGTATCACATTTATTCATTTATTTATGTTGAGCCATCCTTGAATCCTGGGGATATATCCCACTTAAGCATGGTGAATGATCACTTTAAGGTGACATTGAATTCCATATACTAGTATTTGTTGCAGAATTGCGCATATATGTTCATGAGGAATACTGGGACTGTAACTTTCTTTTCCTGTAATGTTGTTACCTGGCTGATATGATTTGTCTGTGTCCCCACCCAAATCTCATCTTGAATTCCCACATGTTGTGGGAGGAACCCAGTGGGAGCTGTTCTCATGATAGTGAAAAAGTCTCATGAGATCTTAAAAGGGAGTTTCCCTGCACAAGCTTTCTTCTCTTGTCTGCCACCATGGAGACATGTCCTTCACCTTCTGCCATGATTGTGAGGCCTCCCTAGCCACGTAGAGCTGTAAGTCCATTAAACCTTTTTTTGTGTATAAATTACCCAGTCTCAGGTATGTCTTTATCAGCAGTGTGAAAACAGCCTAATATACTGACTGTGGTATCAAGGCAATGCTTGCCTTGTCAAATGAGTTTGGAAGTATTTCCTTGTATTAGTCCATTCTAACATTGCTATAAGTACCTGAGACTAGGCAGTTTATAAAGAAAAGATGTTTAATTGGCTCATGGTTCCATAGGCTATACATGAAGCATAATGCTAGTATCTGCATGTTTTCTGGGGAGGCCTCAGGAAACTTACGATTGTGGTAGAAGGTGAAAAAGGAGCAGGCACATCACATGACTGGAGCAGGAGCAAGGGGGAGCGGGGAGGTGCCACACACTTTTAAACAACCAAATCTCGTGAGAACTCACTCACTGCCATTAGAGCAGGATGAAGGGGATAGTGTTAAACCATTCATGAGAAATTCACCCCAATGATTGAATTACCTCAAACCAGGTCCCCACCTCCAACACTGGGGATTACATTTCAATGTGAGATTTGGGTGGAGACACATTCAAACTATATCATTTCGTCCTGACCCCTCCCAAATTTTATGTCCTTCTCACATTTTAAGATACAATCATGCCTTCCTAATAATCCTCAAAGTCTTAACTTGTTCCAGCATTAACCAAAAAGTCCAAAGTCTTTTCTGAGACAAAGCGCAGTTCCTTTTGCCTATGAGCCTGCAACATCAAAAACAAGTTAGTTACTTCTAAGATACCATGGGGTTATAGGCCTTGGGTAAATATTTCCATTCTGAAAGGGAGAAATTGGCCAAGAGAAAGATGCTGTGGGTCCCATGTAAGTCCAAAACCCAGCAGGGCAGTCATTAAATCTTAAAGCTCCAAAATAATCTTTGACTCCATGTCTTACATCCATGGCAGCCTGATGCAAGGGGTGGGCTCCCAAGGTCTTGAACAGCTCTGCCCCTGTGGTTTTGCAGTATTCAACCCCTGCAACTCCTCTCACAGGTTGTAGCTGAATGCTTCCAGCTTTCCCAGGCACAGGGTATAAGCTGCTGATGGATCTACCATTCTGGAGTCTGGAGGGTGGTTGCTGTCTTCTCACAGCTCCACTGGGCAGGGCCCCAGTAGGGACTCTGTGTGAGGACTCCAACCCCACATTCCCCCTCCACACTACCCTAGTAGAGGTTCTCCATGAGGACTCTGCCCCTGCAGCAGGCCTGGGCACCCATGTTTTTCCATACACCCTCTGAAATCTAGGTGGAGACTTCCAAACCTCAACTCTTGCACTGTACATGCCTGCAGGCTTAGCAACACATGGAAACTACTGAGGCTTATGGCTTGCCCTCTCTGAAGCAGCAGCTCGAGGTGTACCTGAGCCCATCTGAGCCATGGCTGGAAGTGGAGTTACTGGGAAACAGGGAGCAGTGTCTCAAGACTGCGTAAGATAGTGGGGCCCTGGGCCTGGCCCTTGAAACCATTCAGTCGTCCTAGACCTTAGGGCCTATGAGGGGCTGGGCTGCCCTGAAGGTCTCTGAAATGCTTTCTAGGCGTTTTCTTCATTGTCTTCGCTATTAGCATTTGGCTCCCATTTGCTTATACAAATTTCTGCAGGCTGCTTGAATTCCTCCTCTGAAAATGGGACTTTCTTTTCTACCACATGGCCAGGCTGCAAACTTTTCAAACTTTTATGCTGTACTTCCCCTTTAAATATAAGTTCCAACTTTAGATCACTTCTTTGCCCAAGCACATGAGCATACATTGTTAGAAACAACCACATCACAGCTTCAACTACTTTGCTGCTTAGTAATTTCTTCTGCCAGATACCCTAAACCAAACCTCTCAAGTTCAAACTTCTACAGTTCTCTAGGGCAGGGGCACAATGTAGCCAAGTTATTTTGCTATGTCATAACAAAAGTGACCTTTGCTCCAGTTCCCAATAAGTTCCTCATTTCTAGCTGAGCCCTCCTCAGCCTGGACTTCATTGTCCATATCACTATTAGTATTATGGTCACAACCATTTAACCAGTCTCTAAGATGTTCTGAACTGTAACTAATCTTCCTGTCTTTTGAGCCCTCCAGACTTTTCTAAACTCTATCTGTTACCCAAATCCAAAACTGCTTCTACATTGATATGGTTTTGCTGTGTCCCCACTCAAATCTCATCTTGAATTATAGCTCCCATAATTCTCACATGTTGTGGGAGGAACCCAGTGGGAGATAATTGAATCGTGGGGGCGGTTTCCTCCATAATGTTCTTGTGGTAGTGAATAAGTCTCACAAGATATGAAGGTTTTATAAGGGGAAACCTCTTTTGCTTGACTGTCATTTCTCTCTTGCCTGCTGCCATGTAAGATGTGCCTTTTGACTTCCACCATAATTGTGAGGCCTCCCCAGCCATGTCTAGCTGTGAGTCCATTAAATCTCTTTTTTTAAATAAGTTATTCAGTCTCAGATATGGCTTTATCAGCAGCATGAAAATGAACTAATAGAGTAAATTAGTACTGGGAGTGGAGTGCTGCTCTAAAGATAGCCAAAAATGTGGAAGTGATGGTGGAACTGGGTAACAAGCAGAGGATGGAACAGTTTGGAGGGCTGAGAAGAAGACAGGAAAATGTTGGAAAGTTTGGAACTTCCTAGACACTTGTTGAATGGCTTTGACCAAAATGCTGATAATGATGTGGATAATGAAGTCCAGGCTGACGTGGTCTCAGATGGAGATGAGGAACTTGTTGGGAACTTGAGCAAAGGTGACTCTTGCTATGCTTTAGCAAAGAGACTGGCAGCATTTTGCCCCAGCCCTAGAGATCTATGGAACTTTGAACTTGAAAGAGATGATTTAGGGTATCTGGCAGAAGAAATTTCTAAGTGGCAAAGCATTGAAGAGGAAGTGGAGCATAAAAGTTTTGAAAATTTGCAGCCTGACAATATGACAGAAAAGAAAAACCCATTTCCTGAGGAGAAATTCAAGCTGGCTGCAGAAGTTTGCATAAGTAACAAGGAGCCAAATGTGAATCACCAAGACAATGGGGAAAATGTCTCTAGGGATGTCAGAGACTTTTAGGGCAGCCCCTTCCATCACAGGCCTGGAGGCCTAGGAGGAAAAAATGGTTTTGTGGACTAGGCCCAGGGCCCCCGTGCTGTTACAGCCTAGGAACTTAGAACCCTGTGTCCCAGACACTTCAGCCATGGCTAAAAGGGGCCAAGGTGCGGCTCAGGTCATTTCTTCAGAGGATGCAAGTCCCAAGCCTTGACAAATTCCATGTGGTATTGAGCCTGTGGGTGCACAGAAGTCAAGAATTGAGGTTTGGGAACTTCTGCCTAGATTTCAGAGGATGTATGGAAATGCCTGAATGCCCAGGCAAAAGTTTGCTACAGGGGCAGGGCCTGCACTTCTGCAAGGGTAATGTGGAAGGGAAATATGGGGTTTAAGCTTCCACAGTATCCCCACTGGGGCACTGCCTAGGGGTGCTGTGAGGAGAGAGCCACCATCTTCCAGAAAGCAGAATGGTAGATCCACTGACAGCTTGCACCATGCACCTGAAAAAGCTGCAGATACTCAATGCCAGCCCATGAAAGCAGCCAGGAGGGAGGCTGTACCCAGCAAAGCCTCAGCAGTCCAAGACCATGGGAACCCACATCTTGCATCAGTGTGACCTGGATATGAGACATGGAGTCAAAGGAGATCATTTTGGAGCCTTAAGATTTGACTGCCCTGTTGGATTTTGGACTTGCATGGGGCCTTCAGCAGCTCCATTTGGCCAACTTCTCCCGTTTGGAATGGGTACATTAATCCAATGCTTGTACCTTTATTGTGTCTAGAAAGTAACTAACTTGCCTTTGATTTTAAGGTCTCATAGGTAGAAGGGTCTTGCCTTATCTCAGATGAGAATTTGGACTTTGAACTTCTGAGTTAATTCTGAAATGAGTTAATACTTTGTGGGGACTGTTGGAAAGGCATGATTGGTTTTGAAATGTGAAGACATGAGATTTGTGAGGGGCCAAGGGTGGAATGATATGGTTTGGCTGTGTCCCCACCCAAATCTCATCTTTAATTGTAGCCACCATAATTCCCACATGTTATGGAAGGGACCTGGTGGGAGATAATTGAATCATGGGGGTGGTTTTCCCCATACTATTCTCATGGTAGTGAATAAGTCTCAGGAGATCTGAAGGTTTTATAAGGGGAAACTTCTTTTGACTGACTCTTATTTCTCTTTTACCTGCTGCCATGTAAGATGACCCTGGCTCTTCCACCATGTTTGTGAGGCCTCCCCAGCCATGTGGAACTGGGAGTCAATTAAACTTCTTTCCTTTATAAATTACCCAGTTTCAGGTATGTCTTTATTAGCAGTGTGAGAACAGACTAATACACACATTTTCAGATATCTTTATAGCAATTTCCCACTCCTCATACCAATTTTCTGTATTAGTTCCTTCTCTCGTTGTTTTAAAGGAATATCTGAGACTAGTTCCTTTTTAAAGAAAAGTAGTTTAATTGGCTCACATTTCTGTAGGCTTTACAGGCATCATGATGCTGGTATCCTTCAGCTTCTGGGGAGGCCTCATGAAACTTATGACAGAAAGGAAAGGGGAAGCAGGCACATCACATGGCTGGAACAGGAGCTAGAGCATGGAGAGGGAGGTGCTACACACTTTTAAACAACTAGATCTTATGAGGACTCATTGCCATGAGAGCAACACCAAGGGAATGGTGCTAAACCATTCATGAGAAATCCATCTCTATGATCCAGTTGCCTCAAACCAGGTCTTACCTCCAACACTCGAGACTCTTTCTCTTTCCTCCTTTCCTTCCCTCCTTCCCTTCTTTCTTTCTTGCTTTCTTCCTCTTTCTTCCTTTCTTTCTTTCTTTCTTTCTTTCTTTCTTTCTTTCTTTCTTTCTTTCTTTCTTTCTTTCTTTCTTTCTTTCTTCCTTTCTTTCTCTCTCTCTCTCTCTCTCTTTCTTTCTCTCTCTCTCTCTCTCTGTCTTTCCCTCCCTCCCTGCCTCCCTCCCTCCCTTCCTTCCTTCCTTCCTTCCTTCCTTCCTTCCTTCCTTCCTTCCTTCCTTCCTTCCTTCCTTCCTTCCTTCCTTCCTTCCTTCCTTCCTTCCTTCTTTCCTTCCTTCCTTCCTTTCTTCTCTCCTTTCACTCCTGTTTCCCAGGCTGGAGTGCAATGACACAATCTCTGCTCACTGCAACTCTGCCTCCCAGGTTCAAGTGATTCTCCTGTCTCAGCGTCCTGAGTAGCTGGGATTACAGGCAAGTGCCACCATACCCGGCTAATTTTTTTTGTATTTAGTAGAGATAGGGTTTCATCATGTTGGTTGGGCTGGTCTCAAACTCCCGACCTCAGGTGATCCACCCACCTCGGTCTCTCAAAGTGTTGGGATTACAGGCGTGAGCCACAGCACCCAGCCTGGGACTTTTCAATATCAGATTTGGGCAGGTACACACACCCAAAATATATCATCCCTCCTCTTCAATTTTTTGGAAGAGTTTGAGAAAGATTGGTATTAGTTCTTTAGATATTTGGTAGAATTTATCAGTGAAGCTATCAAGTCCTGAGCTTTTGTTTAGGAATGTGTTGTTTAATTTTCACATATTTGTGAATTTTTAGAAATATCTTCTATTGATTTCTAGTTTCATATCATTATGGAAAGCAAATGCTTTATATGATTTTAATCTTCTTAAATTTGTTAAGGCTTGTTTTATGACCTGAAGCATGATCTATTGAGGATGTTCTGTTTGTGTTTGAGAAGAATATGTTTTCTGCTGCTGTAAATGTCTGTTAGGTTAATTTTGTCTGAAATTCAATGTTTCTTTGTTAATTTTTCTGTCTCATTTATTTGTCTAGTGCTGTTAGAGTATTGATGAACCCCACTGTTATTGTACTGCTATGTATCTATTTTTTTTAGCTCTAGTACAATTTGTTTTATGAATCTGGGTGCTCAGGTATTGGGTTCATATATATTTAGGATTGTTATATTCTTTTGGTAAGTTGATCTTTTTGTCATTAAATAATGACTTTCTTTAATTTATTTAACTGTTTTCTTTAAATTTTTTTACTTAAAGTCTGTTTTATCTGACTTAAGTATAGATACTCCTGCTTGCTTTTGGTTTGTTTGTATGGAATATCTTTTTCCACCTCTTTACTTTCAGGCTATATGTGTTTTTGCCGGTAAGGTGAGTCTCTTGTAAATAGCATATAGTTGCATCATGTTTTATTTCAATCCATTTCACCGATCTATGTATTGTAAGTGGAGGATTTAGTCCATTTACATTCGGGGTTAATTTTTATATGTGATGTTTTGTTTCTCTCATATTGTTGATTGTTATCTATTTGTTTTATTAATTCATTTTTTTATTTTTCTGTCTTTGTGGTTTGGTGGAGTTCTGTTGTATTGCCATTTGACTCCTTTCTCTTCCTCCTCTGTGTAATTTTTAAATAATATCTGTGAATTTTATTTTACACTTTTGTTTGTTTTAATGATGGCAAACATGAAACTTTTGTCTTCATGTTTACAGCTTCTTTGAGCACTTGTCAGTCTGGGTGAGTGTTGATTAATTTTCTGTGTTTGCTTGTCCAGGAAAGACTTTATTTCTCCTTCATTTATCAAGTTTATTTTAGCTGGTTATAACATTTTTGGCTGGCAGTTTTTTTTTTTCTTCTTTTAGCACTTTGAAAATAACATCCAATTCTCTTCAGGCTTGTAAGGTTTCTGCTGAGAATTCTGCTGTTAGTTTGATTGGGTTTTATCTATAGGTGAGTATATACCTTTGTCTTCTGGATTTTAGAATTTTTTTCTTTCATGTTTGCTTTAGACAAATGTGAAAGACAAACATGAAAGACAAACATGATGTTTATATGGTATGGTTGTCTGTTTTGCAATTTATTTTCTCGGTAATTTTTGGGACTGCTGTATCTGGATGTCTAAATCTCCTGCTAGACTAGGGAAGTTTTCATCAATTATTTCCTTAAATAGGTTTTCTAAAATTTTTGCTTTTTTTGTTTCCCTCAGGAATACTCGTGATTCATAAGTTTGGTTGTTTTATGTAGTCCCATACTTTTCAAAGGCTTTGTTCACTCTTTTTAATTCTTTTTTTAAATTTTTTCCACCTGCATTTATTAAAAAGGCCTGTCTTCAAGTTCTGAGATTCTTTATTCTTTTTCTAGTTTATTATTGAAACTTTCAAATATATTTTGTAATTCCTTTAATGAATTTTTTATATTCAGAAGTACTTTTTGTTTTTGTGAAAGATATGTATCTCCTTACTATGTTTCTTCTTCATATTCTGAATTGATTTTCTGATTTCTTTGTATTGGTTTTCAGATTTCTCTGGCATCTCAGTGATCTTTTTAAAATTAATATTTTGGGTTCTTTATCTGGCATTTTTAGGATTTTTTTTTTTTTTTGGTTAGCATCTATTGCTAAAAAATTACTGTGTTTCTTTGAAGGTGTCATAATATCTTTCTTTCTTATTTTTCCAGCGTTATTATACTGATTTCTTCACAACTGGAGAAACAGTCACTTTTTTGTCTCTTTTTTGAATTTACTTTTTTTACAGTGGTATATTTTTTTTTCTGGAAATGTGACTATCGTGTATACTGAATTGGGCTGTTTGACTCTGCTTCTAGATATGTTCAGTGGCAAAGACTCTGTATCATTTTCTTTGTTATAAATAG
Organism: Rhinopithecus roxellana; assembly: GCF_007565055.1. Taxonomy (NCBI): domain Eukaryota; kingdom Metazoa; phylum Chordata; class Mammalia; order Primates; family Cercopithecidae; genus Rhinopithecus; species Rhinopithecus roxellana. Next base: position 31,815,176 of record NC_044549.1, on the reverse strand, counting down.
CCTTAGTGAGATGACTTTTTCAAATGTCAGTTTTAACAGTAGTGTACCAGACAGATGAGCAGGCTCATAGCCTCTTGAGTAGCTGAGGTGGCAAGATGCAATGGTTGTAGTAGAAGTTGCAAAAAGCTTATCTTGTTCCCAAGAGGTGTGCACTTGCATCAGCAGATGTTGTAATGAATGGGCTGTGTGGGTCAAACTCCAGGCCAATAGATGACATTTGCAGATAGGAAATGGCTGTGGTGGTAGCAGTAGAATTTATATTTGACCTTTGTGATCTCAGAGAAGTGTTTGGGTGTCCCAGGTAATGATTTGGGCCATGGAACACTCTGTGGTCTGGGTCCCACATTCTGTCTCAGTGGAGGGTCTGGGAGGGAGCTGGGTAGAGCTGGACTAGGCAAGCCTGCACTTGGGCCTCCCAATGGCATTCATAAGCACTGGCCCTGATGGGGATCTGGGAGAAGTTCTTGGCTCCTGTATAGATGCCTGGGCAAGGAGTGAAACAACTGTAACTGCACCAAGGTCTCAGCCTGGGAAACTAGGGGTGACCCAGGGTACATAGCATAGGTGAGCAAGAGTGGGACATGCTTCCTTCTCATGCTCCAGACCCAGCAGGGCACATTCCACTGTCTCAACTGTCAGAGACAGTTAAGTCACACACAGTTTGCTTTCAGTTTGCATAGTTACCTTGAGCTATAAAACTTGCCACGCAGGTCCAAATCATACTTCTCAGGAAAATAGCCTTCTTCTCTGGTTCCTTGAAGGATGGGTCCAAAGTCCAGCACCCATGAGTGGACACCATACTACACTTGTTTTTTCCATTCTGGCAGTGGGATCCTCTCCCCACCTGCCTGCTGATTTGAGACCCAGATCTCCATTCCCTGGCCTGAGATTCTCTAATGCCAATGGCTACTGCTGCTGCTAGTTTTCAGGATCCTGTGCAGCTTGCTCTAAACTGGGATTGAGAATGGCATCCTCGTATCAATGCTTTGGTCTGGGAAAATGTGTGAGATACTGGCTAGTGCCATTCCTTCTGACAGTCTCCCAGCCACTCCTCAAGTTAGATCCAGGGATGCAGAAGGTCAGGGTGCTCTCTTGTTGCCTGGATTACATGGTTCCCCTGTAAGAAGTGGATTGCAGAGAGACACTCATTCCCCTTCTTCTGTATTGGGGATTCACTCACAGTTTTCAGCCAGATTGCAACATGTGGTCTGCCTGCCTACCTTCTCTTTTCTGGTATCTGAAGTTTTCTTTTGCTTTGCTGTTGAACTTCTGTGCTCCTTTTTGGATAAAAGGTCACAGTTTCAATCTCTACACACTATTTCACTTCTTCAAAATGAGTGAGGCACAGTGTAAAAGCCTCTAGCCTGGCAGCTTGGGGTCTAGAATTTCTATTTTTTAATTGTTCTTAGATCATTGCCAAACTTTTCATTTTGTATATTGTTTTCCAAATTTTATTTCATTTTAATCCATATACTCTTAGATTAATAGTTCATTAACTTCAAGATGATTATTCTGAATTCTTTGTCATTTCATAGATCTCCATTTCTTTCCGGTTCTTTATTGAAGCTTTGCTAGTTTAGTTTCTTTTGGAGGTGTCATATTTCCTGAGCCTTTTTAATCCTTGTGCCCTTGTGTTGGTTTCTGTGCATCTGAGGACACAGCCACCTTTTCTGGCTTTTACAGATGTTTTTTGACAGGAATAGATCTTCACTATTTAGTCTAGTGTGTGATTCAGGATGGACCAACTGGTAATAACCCAGGGCAGGTAGAGTTGCTTTTGGGTTCTCTAGATGACTTCAGTAGTTGTCTCCCTCCCTGGTTGGGGTCCTGCGATAGTGTACAAGGCTAGCTGTCTAGGGATTCAAGCCAGGCAGAACTTCTTACCACCCACCACCTATGGGAGCAACTGGCTTGGGTTTTTGGGTGGTCATTGCTGTTAGCTGGTACCTTTGATTGGACACTACTGCTGGCAGGTACACAGGGCTACCACCAAGATCTGCATGCTGGTTGCTATGGGCTTTGCTTTCTTGCTTTATTTCTACCTGATTCCAGGTAGTCTCGCTGTGCTGTTTTCCCCTGCATTCTCCATTAGGTGAGACCAATTTCCCGGAAAGCATCTGGGAATGCTAGGGAATCTGCATATCTGCCTTTGGTTCTTTTTTTCACTCTGTCAAGACCACGGTCCCTGGGGAATCCCCTCTGTGTGATGTTGCACTGACTTGCAGATGGGAGAAGGAAGACATGGTCAGACTGAGACCATTTCTTTTACCTTTTCTATGTGGTTTTTATTCTGTTCAGTGGATCATCTATGCAGGTTACTCAGGCTTATTTCCCATTTTTGGAGTTTCACCAAGGTGTTATTGTCTGTGGATAGTTGCTAGTGGAACTTTCTTTGGGGGATAAGAAAGGCTGATACTTCCTAATTTACCATCTTGCTCTTCAGTTAGATTTTCAACAAAATAATTATATTGTTTTGTAATGAGATTTAAGGGGATAATATTTCATTATATTAATTGCTCGCTTGTAAGACCCACCCATCATCTTGTAGGGATGCTACCTTGGATAACTAAGGTGTCATGATACAAACATTTGGTATTGTCTTAGTTACCAAATAGCATGCTTCTTCCTCGTCTACTTTGCTACTTGCATACTTGCATCAGTCCTTTTTTTTTTTTTTTGAGATGGAGTCTCACTCTGTTGCCCAGTGCAGTGGCACAATCTTGGCTCACTGCAAACTCTGCCTCCCAGATGCAAGCAGTTCTCTGACCTCAGCCTCCTGAGTAGCTGGGATTACAGGCACGTACCGCCACAACCAGCTAATTTTTTTTGTATTTTTTAGTAGAGATGGGGTTTCACCATGTTGGCCAGACTGGTCGTGAACTCCTGACCTCAGGTGATCCACCTGCCTAGGCCTCCCACAGTGCTGGAATTACAGGCGTGAGCCACCGTGCCAGGCCACATTGGTCCTTTTAACCATATTTTAACATCATGATTACAAGTTAACTTGAAATTGTATTTAACTGGTTGCTTAAGAAAGTATGTTGGTATGGGCTTCTTGCTCTTGCCTTCTTTTTATCATGCACTTAGCCTACCTTCCTCTCCCCACACATTTCTCAAATACTGGCCAAATATAATTGGTTCAGAACATTTCTCCTATCCTCTCTCTAGCCTCTGGTTCTGTTTCTCATCTCCTATATTGAAACTAACACCTAGACAATTTGTTTCTTGGTCATTGTCATTGTTCACCTCCAATTTTAGATCTTCAAATGGTATCACACTTCTCTTTCAACACATATGCTAGTAATTCAGCTGCTCAACATGTTTACTCCACACATTTATACAAAACACATTTAAACTCTCACTTCTCAATTTCATCTGCATTTCATCCCTTTTAGAAGAAACTACACATAAGAAAAGCATCTGCCAGAGGTCCAGTTCTTGTTTCAATTTTATTGTATTTATCTTTTTTTTATTTTGCGACTCATTTAGTAACGAGAGAAACTATGCCATAGTTTTGTAATACTTGGCCCTTACTGTATCAAATTACTAGTATTTCCTTAATAAATTTATACTTGCGTAAATATATTTGGAAGTAATATTTCTATATGTGTGTATGTGTAACACATATGGATGCACATGTCACATATGTAATATGTTATTTACAACAAGGTTAGAAGATTGGCAGCTTAACTGTCAATTTTTATCAGTGAGGAAACAAACCTGCCTCTTCTTTAGCACAAAACCATCACAGAGACAGTTCTATCTTACAGTTGCTTTCAGGTGAGTGACCAGTTGTTCCTTTGCTTCCAGTTCTACTAGTGAAATTTCTACCCTGGACCAGAAATACTCCAAAGCAAGAATTTACTCTTTCAGTACTTCCAGACTATAGCCCAGTCATAGATTTTATCTTAAGAACTCAGTTTTTCTTTCATTTAATTATATCCATGTGATAGTTTCTTGGTCTCTACTTCAGCCTCAGAATTCACTCAAATATATATAAGTAACTGCTAATGATGCAGCCGGGAATATATGAATAAGAAGACAGGCTATTTTGGTAGCTAAGCAACAGGCCTAGAGTGATACATTATAATCTGCATTACTTTGTGACCCTCAGCCACTTTTTGCCTTATTTCTGGTAAGTAGGGGCTAGTGGGCTGATAGTGGGTATTGACGTGGTTTGTAATAGGCAAAAAGTATTTATTCCTTAAATCACAGAATCCCACTTTCATCTTCAGAAACTTTTTCAGTCTGAATTTTATATTCAAGGCTCCCTCTGTGCTTGAAGGATATCTAAAAATTACTTTGTATGTCATTGTTTTTTTCTCCTTCAGATGTAGGGTTATCCATTGATTCTATCTGCTGTTGTTAATTAACCTCACTGTATGTGACCCCAGGAAATTCATAAACCTATCTACTTCGTTGGGCTACTATGTCTCCTGCACAATAAAATACACAAATCAGTTTGTTTTCTATGTACTTGCTTCTATTATTTTGTCTTTCAAAGCACCTCAGTTTTCCTTCTCCCAGTTCTGCAATTATTTAGAGTCCTGGGAAACTTACTGGCTTGAAGCTTTTAAAACACTGCTCTCATATGATGTGAAGCAGCTCTCTTGCTTGCTAAGCATACCCTATTAGTAATAATGTTTGTTTGAACTATCTGTTATACCCTCATCTTGATTTACAAGAAAAGTTTCCTTTTGGAAATACAGACATCTAATGAATAAGAATTTTAAGTGAGGGAACTTTAACTTTTCTAACCAGTGGTGTGAATAGACCTAGGGAGCACCACCTTAGCTAGATGACTATAAAAGCCCTCCAATAGTGCATGCTAAACTTTGCTCCTCAGGAAATTCTTGTACTTTAGCTCACAGTGCCTGTCAAACATGGTAATGTGTCTGTAAATTTCACCTGACAGAAAACATGTCAGTTAATCAGCAACCTCAGAAAGTAAACAAAGCTGAGCTACAGACAACAATTGCGAAGCAGCCAGAGTGTTTCATGAAGGTGGTGTTAGGAAAAACATACCAACACTAGAAGAGAAACCAAACATCATTCTCCTTAGTCTGTGTGAGAAACTGCCCTCCAGTCACTTCCAGATGCTGTGACATTAAATACTTGTCTGTCTCCCTTGGCTGGTAATTAGTGGGTAAGACCATGTACTTCGCTATATCACATTTTGTCCTCAAAATCCTTTCCATCTCTCTCTCTCACATTTGATTTTAGAAACTTTAAAACAACAAGATAAGAACACACGTTGTGAAAATACAGAGAGTAATGTAACAAACACACATGTACTCACCTGGAATTTACAAATATGGCTGTTGTCACATTTTGCATTGGACTTAAAGTGCAGATAAAATTGACACTCTTTGGTTCATTTTCTCAGTCCCGTTCTTCTCCCTACTTCTCTCACAGAGGTAGCCATTTCATGAACTGAATGTAATTTTTCCAGTCAGTTTTAAAAACTTAGTTACAAATGTGTCCCTAAAACAACATATAATTTCTTTTGTTATATATGAAAGTTTACATAAATGATAGTCCCATGTACTTCACCGAACCACTTATTTCCTCACTTTGTAAACTTATACTTTTGTATCCCTATCTTTCATTTTTTTGTTGTATATTCTTTCTCCTCATTTATACTTATATGTAGCTTACTCCATACACTTCATTTTTTCCCTCCCTCATCTTTGTCCTATTTTCTTACTTCTAAGACAAACACACTTGATCATCTAAACTGTACAGAGGAAAGATCAGCATAGCAGGCTTCACGTATCCTCTTGCTGATAGACCTACCCAGAGATACCTTGGGTGATGTAACCTCTACTACCACAAAAAAGAACACTAAGTCTGCACCAAGAAAGGAGGAGAAGTAGATGAGCATGGAGTCTCTAACCTCTTGACTAACTCAAGTGTCTAATAATCCTCTTATGGAAAATGAGCCATCTGTGGGTGATAGGTAAGCCCTGTGAAAATTGACCAGTGAATGATGATGTGGCTGCTTTATCTTTCCTGCAGATGGAAGTAGCTGGAGTTTCTTACAACTTGTACAGGGATATAAGGGATTTGACACTTAAAAAGATCCCAGGACCCACTTTTCCCTGATAGTTTTGTGCTAGGTCTTAGAATTTCCCTAGAGAATAATAAAATTATCCTCTTTACTATATATCTACATATCTATTTATCTATATATCTATCGTATTCTGTTGTACTTTTCCAGTCCACTTACTGAACTCCCACTCAGATCAAAGAGCCATATGTATTGACTCACTGCATTCTTGACCAACTCTTGCCCTCTGCTAGGTTACCTGATGCTTTTGCCATGTGGCTTCTTCATCACATGCTCCTACCTTCAGTCAAATACTGACATTTACTAGTATTTCCTTGCATACTTTTGAGTTACTTCTTCTTGTAAGATTACCAGGGAGCATACTCATACTCAGACAAATTTTCAACCTCTTCTAAGGAGTTTGAGTTACATGGGATCCTGTTCTTCATTTTCACAGAACTTCTTTTATAGTTCACAGAGATGCTGAAGAGAGGAGAAAGGGAGGTGAGGTCCCCTTTACTCTGACTGATTTAATAATCTTTGAACACTTCTTCTCTATGTAGTTAATCCTTGATTGAGTCACATTTTAGTCTTATCTGCCCAAATGGAGTTAATCTTTTTGAGAGAAAGGCTCACAGCTATGTCCATTCAATGTATTTATATGAAGCAGGCCTTATAAGAGGAACTCTCTATGCTCCAGGCATACTGAATGTTTCTTAGTTTCTTGATTAGAGTATGAATATACCATAGGCCCTTGAACATATAGTTACCTTTGCCTGGAACATCCCCAATAAACCAATTTCCCCACTCTGTTATAATCTATCCCAAATGTTCATCTGAATAACTCACCTTCATATATTATGTCTCTAAAAAATATTCCTTGATATTCCAAGTCAGAGAAAAATGCTTATGACACTACTTTTATTGCTGGTTTCATTGTATGCCTCCTCAACTAGATTGCAGGCTCTGTGTCTGTCATGTTCAAGTCGTACCTTGAATGACTAGCATAGAATCTATAACCTAGTAAAATGTCTTCCAATGAGCTAGCATTCTTAGATTGAGAGAGATTTTCTTTTACTCTGTCCAATAACTTTGTAGAAGCATTTCGCTTTTTCCACCTCCCCCTTTTTCTTTGCCTAGACAGTTTTCTCCAGTATATTTCAGAGGAAGGAAAGTTGGTTTGCTCTTAACCTGTTTGTGAGTTAATGTGGTGCACATTTGCCCAATCCAAGAGATTGAGAGAAACATCTTTACACATTATTAGCTACTTAAGTTTTCCTGTAAAATCTTGAGTTAAATGAGTTGAAACTTACCTTGCTAAAAAATCTTCACCTTAAGGAATATAAAACACATTAAGAAGAATCCATATTTCAATGCAAGAAAATACAAATACTGCTGCTAATACATTCACCAATGTCTATGTATATTGTTTAGCATTTTTATTTTAGGATATCACATGGGTTACCAACACTAATTAACTGGTAGAAACAAGTTCCCACGTGCAGAGATTAGGGGATGGCATCAATAGCTCCTTTTGCCACTGTGAATTAAGAAACCTATAGATTCTTATCTATCAACGAGAAAGCATACATTAAAGTTTTAGTAGTTCAAATCATTTCTTTATACAGGAACCTTTCTTGTTCTTTGGTAGTTAGTCATTCCCATATAGACTATCCATTCCTATATAGGCTACTTGAAAACTTTGAAAAGCTTGATCCTTGTATGTATAGCCAAGCCAAAAACCCCTAAGAAGAGCAAAGTGATTATTTTTTTCCATCCTTTCCTGTATGGTACTTTGTATGTGAAAAGAAGAAAACACCTGATAACTGATGTCAAACAAGTAAAGAAAAATGACCCTGAAATATACCAAATGGCAGTACTGACTCATCACAGTTACACTTACATTCTAGCTTATATTAATATAAATTCAAGCTGCTAAAAATTACTCCCACAGGCAGCTGTGTAAAGTCACTTTTTTCACTTATTTTCTTGTAATAACTGAAATTTTACAGTAATTTCTTTAAATAGTTGTAGAAGAGAAAATGGAGATTATGTGCCAGTTTCCAAACTAGGAAACTTTACCTCAGTGCATTACCTATTTCCAGAGAGCTGAGGTTCCCCTTGCTTGGGAGAGCCCACTCCTTTCCAACATTAAGTCTTGGCTCCTACTAGGCTAGTCTCTTTATTATCTGAAATAGGTACCATGGTGTACAGCACAAAAGTAGATTCTGGATTCAGACAATCTTTGCTCAGATATTCTCTCTGCTGCCTTCCAGCTGGGTTACTTTTACAATTTATTTATCACTTATATTTTACCTCCTAGACTTGCTGTGAGGATCAAGTTAAATAATGTAAGTCAGGTGTCCAGTGCTCTGGCTAACATGTAATGTTACTTAATAAACGTTAGTTCTTTCTTCTCTCCTCTGCGCCTTTGCACATTTTTTTTCCCCTCTTAGTAGATTCTCTTCTACCATCTTACCTCAAGGAATAGCACTTTTAACACTTACTCTGAGAATTTCCTTATAATTCCAGTCCACACTGAGTGGCCTCCTGCTTTAAAATACTCTTTTTTTTTTTTTTTTTTTTTTTGAGACAGAGTCTCTGTTGTCAAACTGGAGTGCAGTGGCACCATCTCGGCTCACTGCAATCTCCGCCTCCCAGGTTCAAACGATTCTCCTGCCTCAGCCTCCCAAGTAGCTGGGACTAAAATCCTCTTATTTTTAATTGGGTCATCAGTTTGTTATTATATTTTTCTAGTTATATGTGTAAGTATATCCAGAGTATTCAATAAAAATGTCTGTAGACTTGTGGCATTTCATTTTTATGTAACTATCATAGTAACTAACATATTATCTAGGTAATGCGGGTTCCATAAACTGTGGAATTGATTATAATTATGTAGGACCCACCTAGATTTATAAAATATCTAAAATGCTAACCTCTAATGTGGGACACACAGTGGCTTACCCACTTTGGGATTTATAGCTTCTAGTTAATTAAATAGTCATCCTTTGATTGTGTGAGATGACCTACTTTTTAAGATAAACTATCATCTGGTTGGGGTTTTTTTAAAACATTTTTTTTTCCTGCAAAAATTAAAACAAAAGCATAACTTCTCATTCTGTTATTGTGTTTGAATTTCAGTGACTTTGGATAGCTAAGCACTTGCTGTGCAGTCACTGATTCTATCCTTAAGTATTTAGATGGTAGATTTAATTTTGGTGGCATGACAAACAAGTTTCAGGAAAATTAATCAGTAACATTCCTGCCAAATGTGGTAAAATATACTGGGGAAGAACAACATAGAAACAGTTCTTTGAAAGCTTCTAACATAAATTGAAAATATGAGATTCAGACTTAAATGTAGCCAAGTCTATTTATAAATAGATGGAAAAGTTCACAGAAAAAACATTTGCAGATTATGAGGTAAATTGAAACACTGTAATACAAACAATGTATTTGTTTCAGTTAGCTAGTATTGCTCCATAGAAATTATTATCTATCATTAAATATATAAATTCTTCCTATGCCTCAGTCTAGAACACCATACATGGCATTGCCCATTCCAGAAGCAACTCAAGTGCAGAATAATACTCCTTAGTCTAGTTTTGTGATTTTTCCCTTTAGGGCTAAAGTGACCATTCATTACAGTTTGTTAAGAATAGTTTGGCTTATATCTGTTGTCCTGACATTAATTGCACTCACTGTCACTATCACAATTAATTTAGTTTGGATGGTAATTTTTTCTTTATTATTTTTAGAGTTCTAATTGCAATCCTATTTGTTTTCTGTGTTCATAGCATCTTATATCCTGGGGCCCACCTTCCTAGATTGTTATTTAGAGCCTGGCATAAAGTGGCTTCTCCACTCATGTTGGGCACATGGTTCACGTTTATTGAATTGTGTCCATCGAAAAGATACATTGAGATCTCAATCCCTGGAAACTATTAATGTGATGCAGATGTAACCAAATTAAGATAAGGTCAAACTGGCTGAGGGTGGGTCCTAAATTCAGTGACTAGTGTCCTTATAAGGTGAGAAAGATTTGAAGACACAGAAGAGACATAGGGAGGAAGGCCATGTGAAGACCAGGGCAGACATTAGAGTCATGTTTTCACAAGGCAAGAAAAGGCAAGAAACGCAAAAGATTGCCAGCAACCACCAAAAGATAGAAGAAGCAAGTAAAGATAGAAGAAGCAAGAAGCAAGGAGGCAAGCTTCCTCTAAAGCCATTAGAGGAAGCATGGAAACATCCTGATTTCAGACTTCTAGTTTTCAAAACAATAAGAGATCAATTTGTTTTAAGTCACTTAGTTTGTGGTAATTTTTTATATAGCAGCTGTAAGAAACTACTAATAATTTCCTCTATTCATCTGTTCTGAAAGATGACTGAGGGGTTCTTTGGGGCTCAAAAAGTGAAATTTGTGTACTCCATATAACCCACATCTTAATTCACAGCATCCTAAATGTATTCAGTTGACCCTTGAACAACACAGGTTTGAACTGTGTGCGTCTTTCAATACATATATTGGAAATTTTTTTGGAGATTTTTGACAATTTGAAAAAGCTCACAGGTAAACCTCATAGCCTAGAAACATTGAAAAATGAAGAAAAATTAGATATGTTGTGAGTGTTTAAAATATATGTAGGTACTAACTTATTTTATCATTTACTTCCCTAACATACACATGAATCTACAATAAAAAGTTAAAATTTATCAAAACATATACAAATAAATGAAGACCATATATGGCACTATTCATAGTTGAGAGAAATGTAAACAAATATAAAGATGCAGTATTAAATCATAGATGTATAAAATTAACTGTAGTATATACCATGCTACTGTAATAATTTCATAGGCACTTCCTATTGCTAGTACATTGAGCCCAGGTGTTGGGAGTATCCTCTTAAAAACATCATGTGATGATAATTATTTCCACATGTGCAGATTGTCTCTCCAGTAAATTGCATACTGCAGTAAAAAGTGATCTATCATGGTTCTTCAGCATTTTGCATCGTGCTTAGTGCAATACCATAAAACCTGAGTAACACTATGGGACCCATATGAAGTGCCACAGTGATGCTAGAAGTGCTCCCAAGAAGCAAAGTCATGATATTAGCAGAAAAAGTTGAATTGCTTGATGTGTGCCTTAGATTGACGTCTGCAGCTATGGTTGCCTGCCATTTCAGATAGATGATTCATCCTGTAAACACACAATATAATATTATGGTCTTGATAAATACAGTACTACAAATTTATTTTCACTCCCTTGTGATTTTAAATAATATTTTCTTTGCTCTAGCTTACTTTATTGTAAGAATACAATATACAATACACGTAACATACAAAATGCATTAATCAACTGTTTATGTTATTGATAAGGCTTCTGGTCAGCAGTAAGTTGTTAGCAGTTAAGTATTTGGGGAGTCAAAAGTTATATACAGGTTTTTTACTGCGTGAGGGTCAGCATCCCTAACCCCTGTGTTGTTCAGAGGTTACCTGTACTTCAAATGAGGTAACAATCCATCCTCAGTTTTGGCTACCTTAGAAAGCCTCCTGGATTGAATCTGGCATTTGATGGAGTCTATGTTTTAAGTCAGATCATCCCAAACACACTCTTTAAATTTGGTGAAAATCTTTATAGCTAGCTTGCCTCACATGTTATGGCAACCACAGGTAAACTGATAAATTGCCAGAAACTCTTTAAAAATCTTCATATGGATAGATGAACATGGATATATCTATCTGTAATAGTGTCTATTGTCAGTTTTGAAAATGTTATATCTATATCTGTATAGATGTAGCTGTAGATATGGATATCTATATATACATATGTCTATATCTCTACATATGGTATTTTTCAAACAGTGTCTGTTCGTCTGTCAGTTCGACATAGCTATCTGTCATTCGTAAGATCAATTCAAGATATAGATATATTGATATAAGGGTCATTTATATACCTAGGAAAATGCTATGAATAAAAATCAACTTTTAGAATACTCCATATTTGGACCTCATTATATTGTACAAAGATATTTCATCTTTTCTGAAGCTGATTCTATTCTATGGGAATAAATGCTCTACTAAGCTGCTGTTAAAATTTAGGGAAGACATGAAGCCTGATGGCACTAATGGCAGAGAGATCAGGAAGGGGTGGATGCTGCTGAAACCCTGCTGGGGAATGAGGAATGAGCCATCTGGACCTCCAGCTGAGACCAATTGGATCCAGACAAGAGCTGCCAGTGGGAATGGTCTGGATTTGGATGAAGTTCATCCCTGCCTAAGGAAGTGGGCTGGCCCTGCGGCAGAGAGAAAAAGATGGTCTTCTTAGGAGAAGGGACTTGGAAGACAAGTTCTCTCGGAGGTCACAGTAGGGACAGACATGTTATAATTATTAACACTGACTGAAGGCCAGCAAGATGATGAGTACTGTTGAGAACATAGAAGCATTCTTGATTTCTGTCCAGAGAATCATTCTGGTAGAGAGGTCAACTCTTGGTGTCTTTTCCCCTTAAATTTTTGCTCAGCAGAGGAGTCATTTGACTGTAATCAAAGAGATCAACCATTTTCTTTTACCAACCCCATCCCAGATGTTATGTTTCCATTGAAAACAGCTTTCCTCAGTGATTGCTGTCATTGTCTCTCTACTCTCATTACTTTGTCATCAACTCTAGAATAAAAGAAACATCCTGGATAGCCTAAATCTTTTCTAGTAGTATCTTCTGGATACTGTAGTTTAGTAAAATTATTACAGCTTCACTTTCGTAAATTACGAATTTACTAAGTTTGTATAGGTACCTCATTAATTCTAGAACAGGCAAAAAGGAACTCTGAAAAAACTCTCATTCTTTATTATAGTCCATTCATTGGGTTTGCTATCGTTTGAATGTGCCCCCAAAATGTATACATTAGAAATGTAATCCCCAATGAAACAGTGTTGGTAGGTGGTTGGGTCACGAGGGCTCTACCGTCAAGAATAGATTAATTCCATTCCTGAAGGCATTAGGGCTTCGAGGCTGCCAGTCTGATTTCTTGCTCTCTTGATGTGTGATGCCTTCTGCCATATTATGACACAGTAAGAAGGCCCTCACTACGTGTGGTCCCTTGATCTTAGACTTCTCAGCCTCCAGAATGGGAAGAAATAAACATCTGTTCTCTATAAATTACCCAGTCTGTGACATTCTGTTCGAGTAACCCCAAATGGACTAAGACCGAGTTTAAAATGTGCTCTTAGTTTGCGTCCTTTGTAGGGACATGGATGCAGCTGGAAACCATCATTCTTAGCAAACTATCACAAGAACAGAAAACCAAACACCGCATGTTCTCACTCATAGGTGGGAACTGAACAATGAGATCACTTGGACTCGGGAAGGGGAACATCACGCACTGGGGCCTAGCATGGGGAGGGGGGAGGAGGGAGGGATTGCATTGGGGAGTTATACATGATATAAATGATGAACTGATGGGTGCTGACGAGTTGATGGGTGCAGCACACCAACATGGCATAAGTATACATATGTAACAAACCTGCACGTTATGCACATGTACCCTAGAACTTAAAGTATAATAAAAAAAAAAAAAAAAAATGTGCTCTTGGTGAAATTTTGTCTAAATATGTGATATTTTTAGGGTTACAATTTTTTTTCTTCCAGCTTTATTAAAGTCGAATTGACAGATAAAAATTATGCATATTCAAGGGGTACAATGTGATAATTTGATATATGTATACATTGTGAAATGTTTACCACAATCAAATTAACATATCCACTACCATACTTAGTTATCATTTATATGTGTATATATCTGTGTATATGTGTGTGCATGTGTGTACATGTGTGTGTTGGGGGGGTGAGGACACTTAAGATCTCCTCTCTTAACAAATTTCAAGTAAACAATGCAGTATTAACTATAGTCACCATGCTGTATGTTAGATTTCCAGAACTTATTTGTCTTTTAACTGAAAGTTTGTACCCTTTGACAATTGTCTCCCCATTTTCCTCGGGCCCCAGCCCCTGCTAACCACTGTTTTATGCTTCTGTAAATTATAATTTTTTTAGATTACTCATATAAGTGAGATCATACAGTATTTGTCTTTCTGTGTCTGGCACTTAGCATAATGTCCTTCAGACTCATCTATGTTGTTGCAAATGGTGTGATTTTCTCGTTTTTTATAGATGATTAATATTCCTTTGCATACACAATATGTAATATATATACTATATATAAACACATTTTTTCTCTGTCCATTCATTCGTCAGTGGACACTTAGGTTGTTTCCACATCTTTGCTGTTGTGAATAATGCTGCTGTGATCATGTGGGTGAGCCATCTCTCTCAGATATTGGTTTCCTTTGGATATATACTCAGAATTGGGACTTTCATATTGTGTAGTTCCATTTTAATTTTTTGAGGAAACTTCATAATGACTGTGCCAATGCATGTTCCCACCAAACAGTAAACAAGGATTTTCTTTCCTCCACACCCTTGCCTACCCTTGTCTTCTTTTGTCTTTTTTATAATAGCTATCCTAACAAGTGTGAGGTGATACCTCCTTCTGGTTTTAATTAAATGTGTGATTTTTTAAGTCTAGTTTAGATCAAGGTAATTGAAGGTGATTGCTGTGTTTATTGACTTGATCTGTTCTCTTACAGAATGAGTCTGTGGTATTAGACACTTCACTGTGCATCAGTATCATGAAAAGCATGTTAGCCATTGTCACCATGAGCACAGGCAGAGGATCCAAAGAAAACGTCTTGCCAAGGAATTTTTGTTCTTTAACTATTCTAAAGTATTTTATTAATTTTTATTGAATTAATCGGTTTTGGCACTATGTGGACAATAATTAAGCAGTAGTTTATTATTATTTAAAATGTTCATCAGACCCACCTGGATACTTAGATATATTGTTTTTAAAATACTTGTGTTTAGGCAACCTCTGGAGCTTTGGGTTCATTCTTTTAGGGTAGACACTAGCTATGTGTATTTTTGCAAAACCAGCTCAAGTGACTAGATGCATACTCCTAAATAAGAACCATTATTTGCAAGTATGTTCTGTTGTATATTATATACTTAGTAACCAAAGGTTTCAATACTAGCCTTGCTTTTGTCTCACTTCCTCCTCCCTCAAAATGCTAAGATTGTACTCTGTACCTGGTAACAAGTTGCTCAGTTGTCTCTGTGGATGTATGTGTAGGTCTGGACACCTAAACCCCTCAAATTTTATATTCCTGGTAGTCAAACATTTCCACACCTATGAACACCAAAAACTTTTATTAATGTGACAGTCTTTACCTTCCTACTACTGACAAAACAAATTAAGTTAGCCTTTACCTTTTTGTTTCCTCTTTTATCCTCTGCTGGATATGATGCTTGAATAGTGAAAGGGTCAAGAAGGAGATTGGCTATATCAAGATGAAGCAAGGGTCCTCATCACTCAGGTAAAATTAGTCACTAGACAGGTGTCTCTTGGGTAATGGAGAATAGACTGAGGAAGGCTGAGATAGATGCAGTAAAGTAAAAACTGAAGTGGCTAACAGTCTGCCATAGCTGTAAACATAAAACCAAATAAAATATCAAAAAAGGATTAACAAAATAATAGAGGGTTAAGTAGTACTGTAATAGACTGTATTTCATTTGAGACTGCTTCCACTGGAACATATCAGAAACCCAAATTGGAAATCAAGGCTATTAAGTTTCAGTCAACCCATGAAATTATTACTGAAAACATTCATTATTTTTCAAAGCTGTCTATTGACAACCCCTTGCCTGAAGAATTATATACCCAAGTCACAGTGGAACACAATCACTGAGTTTCAGATTATAAATTCATCATTGTGTTCAGAAGTCCTTGCGGTTGTTTCAAGTAATATTTAGGTAAAATGTATGTTTATTTTTGCTTTTTAAAAACCCTTTTGGTGAGATGTATTATCGGATACAAATTATAATGTTGAAAACCAAAATGTGTCAGATTATGCACAGAAGCCAAAATTCAAATATCTTTGTATAACATTGAAATGTAGGATAGGGAATAAATAGAAAGGTCTGAGGATACAATTTTGAGCATGTATGCAGAGGGAACTACCTATTAAGTGAATAGGTATTGTTTATTTGTCATTTATTCATTTAAACAAACATGTATTGCGCAGCTGCTTTGTTCCACATTCTGAGCTGGCAATGGGAAAACAAAGTTGAGTAAGTCATACTCCTTGTTCTTAAGGACAAGAAAGTGAAAAACTATAGGATAGAGTAAGTAAATTCAGCTTCAGAGTTGTACATAAGAAGCTATGGGAGCACAGAGGGGAGACATTTAAGTAGAGCTTGGTACTTAAAGGAGCACTTGCCTGCCATTGAGGTGACACTTGAGCTGAGTTTTTAAGGGACATGGTTATTTCATATTTTGCTTTGGTGTAGACACAGCAAAGGGGGAGAAAAAGTGGAAAAAAAGTTATTCTGATAGGATGCTAAATGAAAATTTAGATCCCCAATACCCTTTAAGTCTCTTACAAGGCCACAAGCTTGATAGAGCTGCTAATCTTGGAGATCGAGTACCCACCATGCCTTTGGATATTTGAACTTCTGGGCTGCAGGACTGAACAAAATCCATTTTGAAAGTTGTTTGTTATTTTTATTTCTGAGGAGCCTGTTTTTGAGGATGACAACTTCAAAAAATTATATTTTTATTATGATTTATCTTCAGAGAGACATCTATTTTATAGAATTACAGAATTCTACAGTCCTGCTCCACATACTGACATTTTGGTCAACTGCAGGCGAATTATAAGACAGTGATTTTATAAGATATAATACTGTATTTTTACTGTACCTTGCTAGTTTTAGCTATGTTTAGATACACAAATACCATTGTATTACAGTTCCCTACAGTACTCAGTACAATAACATGCTGTGCAGGTTTGTAGCTTAGGAGCAATAGGTTATAGCATATAGGCTAGGTGTGTAGTGGGCTATAGAATATAAGTTTGTGGAAGTGCACCTTATGATGTTTGAACAAAGCTGAAATCACCTAACAATGCATTTCTCAGAAGATAACCCTGTCGTTAAGTGACACATGACTGTGTTTTCTTTATTCATTTTGAGTTTAGTGAGGTACCGTATACTGCAATACAAATCTGGGGAATGGATGATTCTTCTTTGTGACAAAGACACTATTGAAGTGATCTGATACATCAGTTCTGATTAGAACAAAGCAATCTTCAATTCAAGTTGAGATATCCTTTTACATAGGGCTTCTATTTACCAAAGCAAGACAAATACTTTTTACAGGTCAATATCCTTTGAGAATAGAATTTGGTACACTTTCAGCATAAACAATGTTAAGAACCTTTAGATTTCTATCTTACATTTACTGTGTCAATAGAAACCTGGTAAATTTCTGGATTCTTTTTCTCTTGACTTGGCAGGGAAATATGGAAAACAATTTTGTTTGATATTTTATAGAGATGGTAAGGCATACAAACAAGAACATACATATTCTAGAAATAATGAAGTAATATTAATGAAAATATATTTAGAAACTTCGTCTCTGAAAAGGAAAAATTGGGTATTCATTGAATTATTATTTAATATTTGATTATAATATATAGAATCATTTTTAGCATATAGTATATATTTGGTTGACTACAATAATCATATTGTAACTAAATGTACATCTCATGTACACTTAGTACATACTTGGTATAATCATAGCCTGAGAATAAATCAAGTCATGAGATAAAGTATTTTGAGAAGCCTACGAATTAGGGCAAATTTGATGAAGTTTCCAAGTAACTTGAATTTATGGCAACAGCTGAAGAGAAATTCATTTTTCTGGTATTTTTTAGTACAAATTTTGTATATCAAATGACTTCTTTCTCCTACCCCATTTTCTAAAACTTTGTCAGTAGGTTAACATGTGCCATGATAGAATTTCAAGTGCTTTGGAGACTGTAAGAGCATGATGAATTTCAAGTACTTTGAAGACTATAAGAGCATGAGAATAATCTATAGATTTGATTTCTTTAGGCTCTGGTTTTCCCATTCTCTTCTTTTCCCTCCTTCCTTCAAGAAATATTTAAATATTAAATATTTAAATATTCCATTTATTGCTCATCTGATTGCTAAAAACAACGCCAACCCCAACAATTTTAGCCATCTAGTAAGTATTGAGTATCTAACATATATGCCTTAAATGTAGTGGAGTTTTCTTAATTCAAGATTGATCAGAGTGAGGAGGAGACACAGATGAATAACTGGGAGAGTGACTATGATTTATATTTTTCTAAGATTTGAACTTTTTGTGTCTACATTTACCACTTGAAATGTTTCCAGCCTCATCTTCTGTATCCACTCATGTGCTTGATGCTTCAACTTCATTCAATTTCAAAATTTGCAATGCACTTTTACTCCCCTGTTTCTTTATTCATGTTGATCTCTCTATCTCCATCTATTGAATCTTTCTACATCTTGATGGATCAGTTCAAAGTTGTCTCCTTGGTGTGGTGACATGGCATTCAACACAGAGAGGCCTGGACACAACTGTCTGTTATAGTTCAGTTCAGCTATCTTGGGCAAGTTTTTAAATTCCTGTGAGCTTTAATTTTTAATCTGTAAATTGGGTATGAAACTATTAGGCAAGAAAAAAATATTTTCTTCTTCTTCCTCTTTAACCTCCTCCATTTGTGAAACCTCTGATTACCCTAACCATTACCTCACAATCAAAATCCTTCCTATGTGTTACCATGCTTGCTTTGCCTCAATAATAAAAGTACTTTGTTTCATTATAATTGGCTATTTACATGTCCAGTTTATTTTATTTTATTTTATTTTTGATGAGCTAAAGCCCCATGAGGGCAAGGATAATATTTTGCCCAGTGCATACCAAATATTCAATAAAAAACATGATGACATATACTAAATTGGAGCTACATGATTCCTTTCCACTCTCCTCCCCATACCACCCAATTTTCTGTATCCAGCATCATTTTCAGGCATTTTCTAGGATTGGAGGCTATAGAATCTATATGACACTAAAATTGTAACAGAGAGTAGCATAATCTCAGTTCAGTTTGTTTAACTGGTACTTTGTTTTATTTTTGTTTGTATTTAGGATCAGAGAATTGAGGTATTCCTGAGTGAATTTATTCTTATTCTTATATTGTTGATACATTGTAGGATGTCTTTTTTGTTGTTGTTGTTGTTTAGGTTTCTATCCTAAAATGGGTATATTGTTAGGGCAATGATGAGATAAGAAGTATGACTGGCCCTCTCCCTGTGTCTTACTTCTATGGGGAACTCTAAACACTGCACAGCAGCAAAGCCTTCTTCCTCACTTTGACTTTGTAGTCCCCTGCCAGAAGTACAGGGCAGGAGAAAAGTGTGTAGGGGTGTGTGTGTGTGTGTGTGTGTGTGTGTGTGTGTGTGTATTAGACAGCAAGGGTGAGCTCGCATGCATGTGATTTAGGTGATGTTGGTGACAGAACATTTGGCATGCGTCTCCTACATCTGTTGGAAAAGCCAGCCAAGCCACCTGTTGCATTTCAATTCCCCATTCCTCAGGGACGTGATACTTGCAGCAAAAGGTTTAAGATAGCAGAAATCCACAAGAATAAAGAAGTTATAGGTCACCCAGTTCTTTACCCCAGGGATCCCCATCAGATCTTTCTCTACCATAAGCCCTTTAATACAATATAGAACATTTCTAAAACAGTGCAGTCGTTGTCTAGCCTAGTTTAAAACATTCTAAGGGACAAAGGCTTCACTCTCTTCTAAAGGAGATGAATCCAGAAGTTCCATTGTTTACAAGGTCAAGAAGCGTGTCCCTGATTGTTAGCCGATAGAGTCACTTTTAAAGCTTTCTGGTATTCTCCACCTCATTTCTTTTGTACATTGGGTCTTGAATGGAGAAGGCTGTGATTTGTCTTGGCCCATAAAATACCCTACAGGCTGTTTTAACACACTAAGGAAAGGTTTAATCTGTTTCTATTAAAACCTGGAGAAGACTTTTCACCCCTTTCTAGGAGCTACTAACTTTGGGATGTCTTTTCTCTCCCCCCTCTCTTTCTGTCATCTGTTTTACCTTTCTTAGAGTCACTAGAGTCACTACAATCCTAAAGCCCTGCCTCTATTAGCTTATTTTTGAAGTGTTAATCTTTCTTTTCCTTCTTTCCCTCACTCCCCTCTCCTCCCCTCCCCACCCCTCCCCCCCCTCCCCACCCCTCCCCACCCCTCCCCTCCCCACCCCTCCCCTCCCCTCTCCTCCCCACCCCTCCCCTCCCCTCCCCTTCCTTCCTTCCTGCCTGCCTGCCTGCCTGCTAAAAGTTTATAGTAAAAATATAAAAACTGCTTTCCCAGTTTTCTAATTCAGAGAGTCTTTCTTTGCCACACGGAAATTCAGAGGTGAGCTGTTCCAACTCTTTCATTTTATAACAAAGGAAAATAATACCTAGAGAGAGGAAGTAAGTTTGTAGGAAAAATCAGGAAGAATTAAAGTCTCCTTAAGCCTAGCCCAGGTAAGTACCAACAGTGGCCTTCCAACAGATGTAGGAAGCCTTCCCAATATGCAGAGAGTATCTACCTCCTGCTCTGTCCACATCAAGGGAATAAGAATTCCCCCCAGGTGAGCACAGTGGCTCACGCCTGAAATCCCATCACTTTGGGAGGCAAGGTGGACTGATCACTGGAGGCCAGGAGTTTGAGACCAGACTGGCCAATATGGTGAAATCCCATCTCTACAAAAAATACAAAATTTAGCCAGGCCATCGTGGCTATTTGGGAGGCTGAGGCAGGAGAATCGCTTGAACCCGGGAGGCAGAGTGAGCTGAGACAGCGCCATTGCACTCCAGCATGGGTGACAGAGTGAGACTCTGTATCCAAAAAAAAGAAAAAAGAAAAAAAGAATTCCCAATATCTGTGAGCAGTTCCCATGGAGTCTCAGACAGTGTAGCAGCAGCCGCAGGAATGCTGAACAGTGCTGTACCGGTCTCAGCCTATCCTGCTGTATATTAGGCTACCTGCTCTGGGATGTTTTGTTACCAGGCTATGGAGATTTTTGTGGCTCATTTTAAGAGTGAGGTCCTAGCTGTAGTACATACTTAGCTAATGTTAAACAGCTGTACCAATTTTAGCCTTTATTGAAACAAAGAATTTGTATTTAGTTTTTATAACAAGCCCTCCTAACTCCTTCCATAGTGCGAGCAAGTAGTAGCTTATATTACTTGTGGCTATCTATCAGGCTCTGGAACTTCATTAAAATCTCTAGGCTATTACTGATCAGCTCCTAGCTTTAGGGCCAATTACTTCACCTTTTTAGGACTCAGGTTTCTCACCTCTAAAATGAAGACGATAGTAGTACCTTCTCATAGAATTGACTTGAGGATCAAATAAACTAGTAAGTAAAAAATGTCTGTTCAAAGCACTCAATAAACATTAGCTATATTATTATTTCCACTCAGTGCACCCTGAGTAAAAATGGGATCAGTTTGGTAGTTTTATGGTATTTCATTGCTGTCACTGGTCGTTGCCAGACTCCAGCCCTCTACACGCCTTTAATCACCCTTCTCAGGTATTTCTGAGAAGGCAACAAGGGTGACTGCCATGTGCTTGTGACCAAGACGATCATAAACTCTATGGTGTCTTCTGGGCGCCGCTGGTGCATTTACACAGCATTGAGCCATCCTCTGGGTGCAGGTGGTGCTGATTGCTCGCATTAGTCTCTCCTGCACTGCTGCCTCTTCTGCTGGGGACTACCTTTTCCATTTTGGGAGCTATCCTTTATTAGAGGTTCTTTCAAAGTAGTAGTAACTTGCACCCCAATGTTGTCTAGTTTTTACTCACAGCTTTCTGTTTTCTTTGGACCCAGATATGAGTCCCTGGAGAGATGGCATGACAGAAACCATGCTGATTTTGTCAGCTGAGGCTTTGGGCCTGATTCCTTCTTTTCTTAGAAAGAATTATTTTCCAAGAGGTTCCAGACTGCCTCGGGCAGATAGACTAGCAGCCAGATCTCTTGTCCGCAGCATCTCCCAAGGATGTTTGAATCTCAGCTGTGAGACCCCTACTATGCCCTTTTAATGTGACATAGCAGAATTCATATCAATAATACTTATCTAAGCTAAAGAAGATGTTAACCCATTTAAGAGGAGGACCATAAGGCACAGTGTATGTGACCAGCCACCAGCTGAGCCACTGTTAAAACTTCTTTTAGGCATTAAAACCTGCCACACAGGAAAGCTATGGGACTTAGCTTTTTGATCTTAACAGCAAAATCCTGTATCTGTCTGAAAATGGTTGGCTTAAAGCTCCAGTCTGCCTAAGGCCTGTCAGTATTTAAATTAATGATATTGGTTTTCATTTTTTTGCTTCAACTTTCAGTATCCCTTAGAGCTGTCACTTAGTAATGGGCTAGGTGTGGAAGATGCCAGGGATAACAAGGAAGTGATTTGTCAGCTTAAGGGATGTCACTGGTCATCAAATAGTCTTTTTTTTCTGTGGTATGAGCTGCAAAATCCATTTGAGTCACAAAGTCAGATTGTGACACTTGGTACATCTATAGACACTGAACATTTATGCCAATTACAGACTCTGTACGTGGAGACTAACAGAACTCCACCATGGGGCCCTGAATAAAAGAGCTTTATGTTAAGTAACAACTAAAATAGGAGCTAAATTTGACCTGACTAGTTCCAATCTGCTGCCATCGCTCTATTTCATTTAAGGTCAGGGAAACAAATCTCACAAAGGGGAGGGTTTCCCAAAATAAGTTAAATGGAACTTTATGAGGCAAAAATAGTAATATTTATATATAGTATATTTATATATGATATAGAATTTATACTCAATATTAAGAGTATAAATATATATGTAATAAGAAGTGCCATGAAGAATTAACAACATACATGATGCAGTTCCTACTCTCAAGTTTCTGCAGTTTAGTTCAAATAAAGATATATACATGGAAAGAAACTGGTAATTCTATGAAATAATTTTGTGCTAAATAAGTAGAATAGACACCTCCCATTTACAATGGACTATTTTATCTGGCATGGTCAGAGCATTTTCCTATAGGAAATACGATCTAAGTTGAACTTTGAAAGATGGAAGAGGAATGACTTTAGGAGAACAGAGGTGAAAGGGGAGATAGAAATGCAGGTTGGGGCTTGGTTGTGGGTTTTCTTGAGTATTAGGCTAATGATTTAATATATTCTTGAATAGTCAAAAAAGCTCCATTGAAACTGATATACATGGTGTTTGGTGAGTCAATTTTGGGGTCGTATGGTATGGATCAAGGAGGTAAGACTGAAGATAGGCAGGCTGATGAAAAGCCTTGGGATATAATGTGAGGTGATCATTAGTAGAATTTATAGTAGCTAATATTTAATCTAGAAATAAAAGTCACCTCAAGAATGTGGGATAATTAAATAAGTAAGTAAAAAGTCACAGGCCTTGGTGTATATATAAATACGAAAGAAGAAGGAGAAAGAGAAGTGACCTCAGGGTTTTAAGCTTGGATTGAATGACTGAGAGCACAGTGGGACCAATAAGAGAAGTGGGAAAATAGGAGGGGAAAATGGTATTTGCTTGGATTATTGCTAATACTTCCAAAGTGTCCTTCTTTTTTTTTTTTCTTTTTTTTTTCTTTTTTTTTTAAATAAGAAATAAACCTTTTTAAGTTGGCAAGTTAAACTTTAATTCCAATCAAATTGCCACCTATGGAGAGCAATTAAAATTACATATGGGAGGGTGGGTTATACAGTGTAAAACGTATAGAAAGATAAAGTATTAAGTGTACTGACAACATCATTGACTGCTCTTCACTTAGAATTTCTTAGAAATTATTCTCTGAAAATATAATGTTTACATTGTACTGCATTCATTTTTCTCTAATAAATCAGGATTGGTTTTAAGAGATTAAGTAGCTAATGCCTTAAATGAACAGGGCTTCAGCTATTTACTATTTTCTTTACTAAGAGAGTTTCATAATAGCATTTGAAATTTGAGATTGATAATGCTGGCTGATTTCTTCTATATTGCTCAACTGATCTTGAATCAGACGGGACTGAGTTTGAATGCTTGCCTTTCACTTAATGATTGCATGATTTTTTGTCAAAGCATGACATGGTGAAGATAAGAATAAGACATGATGAAGGTTAATATGTGTGAAATGTTTGCTGCTGTGTCTGGCATACACTAAGCTTGGAATAAATGTTAAATGATGTATTTTGGCATAGATTCACTAGCAGTTATGAACCCCAGAACCAAATGGGGACATATCTCTTTAAATATTCAATTCAGCTTGACCTGGAGCAGCCATCTTAGCATTGTAAGGATACCACTGTTCTAGCAGAGCTCAATAATCCAGAGACTATCTCAGATTCTGTGGGTAATTGAGATTATAACCAAATTCCATCAAGAGGAAATTAGTTGATTGGTTGTCTTCAGCCTCTGGCTTCAGTGGGTAGGTATTGGCTGTTAAAAATGATGCTGCTTTCTCACTGTGCCCTGCTGAGATTCCACAGGTGTAGGTCTGAGTAGGGGGAGGAAGCTTTCTTAGCCTCAGCCGTGGTTACCCCTTGCCAGCAGACAGTGGACTCAACATCATGCAGCCACGTACAGACACCCACTCTAAACACACAGGTGCTCACACAGCTTACTTATTTATTTTCTTTTTGTGGCAAACCCACTGTGTCAAGGTGGTTGGTTCAGGAAAGTTTTCCATGGAAGAGAACTGCGCCTAAGAAAACCCAGGCCTAATCTGCAACCTGATTCCATAGTCCAGAATCTATTCTTTGTGATAAGTTTTTCAGGGGCTTCTAAACTTCCAGCTAACCTCAGCTACATCATCCTCAGTCAACTAAAGGTGTGTGAACAACCTGCAACCTCAAAGGAAACAGGGGTGAGGTTTTCCATTACTTTCTTTCCAGAAATCATTTTAGAAATTTGCCCATCCCCCTCATGGCATTCTTAGAATTTCATATTCTAAGGGATTTAGAATGGAGCAGCTTCAGTCACAGGGGAAAAATTAAAAAGAAGCCTAATGCACTTTTGCCCCAGAACAATGGATGCCTATTTGTCTTACATCCACTTAATTAAAAATGGTTCTTCCCACAGCGAAGTAATGTCTACACTGGTAAAAGTCAAAGTATTTGGCAGTTTTTAAAATGCATAATTTCTCATTAGAAGACTTCAAGTTCTGCCTCAATAGTCATCCATCTACACTATTATTTTTATTCTTATTGTTTTCATTTCAAAATTGAGGAGTTTAAAAAGTCCCTTGAGAAGACAACTTGAGATAAAGCAGCAAATCTGATTCTTTTAAAATCCTGTACTCTAGTCAATTACCATTCTGACTTTGGTCTATCATACACAGGAAGATACTTTAGCCTTTCAATGAGGTTTCTCAAATGATATATTGAATTTTAGGTTCATTTCACATGACCACAGTTATCTTTTTTTTTTTTTTTCAATTAAAAATTTCCTGGTAGTTTGTTCCTTTAAAAAAGTCTTTGGAAATTCTCACTTCTCATAGTTCACATGAAATCCAGGTAACTTCTTTTGACCTGTGGCTTTAATAAAGGAAGAAAAAACCTAGTTGTTACAGTATGATCAGTGTGTTAGTTTGACATCCACATCAAAGAAAATAGCTCTCTAAGCAAGGCTGTCCTTAAAGCTGGAGACAGACTTGTCAGTAACTCACAGCCGGAAAAACTTGATTTCTAGAACCGTGATCAAACTGTCAGGACAATGCTGCTTCCATGAGAATCAAGACAAGCCCACCTGTCTGATTTTTTCCAGACATAACTAAGAACTCCAAAGGTGAGCCAACAAACCAAGTGAAAGACATCAAATAATTGCATCACTATTTCCCTTGAGGGATTTTGTCCTAAAGACCAAGAAAACCTTCTTAAATTAGCTCTAATTAAATGTTGTGAATCTGTGGTTCCACCATTCAGAAAATGGATTGCCTCACTGTGTTTTTTCCATGTTACTAAGAGAGAGATTGGGATTCTTTAAAGGAAGATTAAAAGCATGGAAGGGACAAAAGGAAACAGAGTGAAAACAGAAAAAAAAGTAAGTCCAAGTCTATTCTGGATACTGCATGGATAGATGGTGGCCGTAGGTAATCATTCGGTATGTGTTGACAGAATTGGTTTACGAGATCACTCTGGCGGTGTGCTAGCCGTATTGATTATGGGGTGATACATATAGATTAGTGTGATGACTAACAGTGTTTTCACACCACACTGGCTGACTGCATATACAGACAAGATCAAGTTATTCTGTATAGACTATTCCTTAGGGAGTGTTGGGGGAAGTAAGGGTAGGGGCACTCACCAGGCACTCTGCTGTTAAGTTTTCCTGACAATAGCGTTATTTTAAAATTTATTGCGAAGTGTTTCTATACAAAGGAAATGTTTCGTGGAAGGAATTCGTGATATTATACAAGTATGTTTCTTTAATTGGAAACCAGACACACTCTACTAAACATTTTATTGGAAAATTTATTTCACACTTCACAAAGGATCCTGAGAGAAGTGCTTTGTGATTAACTGTGATTGTCCATATATGAAAAATGAGGGCAGGATAAGAATAAATATGCAATTAATAGGGCAGGCCTCCTATTCTTTATTTGTTTTCTGACATTTCCAGCAGTATCTTCTCCCAAAGATGATAATATTAAGCAGGGCATCTAATGCCAAATCTTGTCAGATTGATACCTTGTTATCCTTTATTGTTGTTTTAATCTTTAATACAATTTGGCTGTAAATTGAAACCTCTGTATACCATTATAATCCTGCAAGCTGATTCACTTGATTGAAGAGAAAAATGAGACACAAAACCCATGCTGCTTTTATGTTCTTAGGCAACACTCCTTACCCACTTGCAGACTAGTGGCTTTTCTTTAGTTTTAATTTGAGGGTTTTTTTTTGTTTTTTGTTTTTTTTTTTTGGTTGGTTGGTTGGTTGGTTTCTTTTTAATTGATAGATCCTTTAAACTATGCCAGTGTAGTCTCTGGATGAGCAGCATCAATATCACCTGAACACTTGTTAGCAATGCAGATTTTCAGGCGAATTCTTGACCTACTGAGTCAGAAACACTGTTCTGGGGGTCCAATGATCTCTAACAAGCCCTCCAAGATGATTCTGAAGCCCACTAAAGTTTGAGAACCACTGCATTACACTGTCAGACTCCTTCCTCTCATTGTTTTGCATCTGGAAGCACACCATGCGTAGAATACAGTTATAACTTAACACAAAATGTAGTTTACTGCCTTTAACTAAACCTGATGGCTTTGTAGTTTCGTTAGCACAATGCTACAAACAATTGGGCTACTTATAAAACGACCAAGGACATAAGTGAGTTTCCTCCCACTTTCCCTTTTTATTTTGGGAGGAAGCATGATATTTAAAGGCAGACAAGTCTAATTGCAAGTTCTGATGTATCTCAGTAGGTGGGTGATTTAACCCCTCTAGCTCTTGTGTTCTTCACCTATAAACATATATTCTTTGAGGTGTTGTTCTGAGTATGAAATGAGATCAGGGCTAATACTAGGTCATACAGTGAATTAGAAAAAGGTGCCCTCTCTGGGGAAACCAATTAGGAAAAAGCATTCATTTCTTAGGGCTAACATTGCCCATGTCTCTTCTCAGACTTGGCAAAGAGAACCCGAACTGGATTTCAGCCCTGACTTCTGCCTGCTCATCTGGACAGTTTTGTCCAAGGTAAGATTGTATGCAGAGTTCTTGATTGAAATAATGTACGTAGGCCGGGCACGGTGGCTCAAGCCTGTAATCCCAGCACTTTGGGAGGCCGAGACGGGCGGATCACGAGGTCAGGAGATCGAGACCATCCTGGCTAACACGGTGAAACCCCGTCTCTACTAAAAATACAAAAAAACTAGCTGGGCGAGGTGGCGGGCGCCTGTAGTCCCAGCTACTCGGGAGGCTGAGGCAGGAGAATGGCGTAAACCCGGGAGGCGGAACTTGCAGTGAGCTGAGATCTGGCCACTGCACTCCAGTCCGGGCGACAGAGCGAGACTCCGCCTCAAAAAAAAAAAAAAAAAAAAGAAATAATGTACGTAAAGCAGTTGGCATATAGCACTTGCTTTTCATGCAGTGTATTACATACATAACACATATTCCACATAAATATTTTTTCTTAGATGTATCAGTTATAGTCCAGGGAGAGTAACATATGTAATCATTTGGTTATCAGTAAAGATGCTTAGATTATCTCCTATAGTAAATTTAAAAATAGTTATTTTATTTCTCAATTCTCTGACTCATGGACCAAATTAAGCATTTAATTGAAAGCATTTAATTGTATCCTTCATGCAGTGTAGATATAGCCTCTACTTGGATCTTTAAAACATAGAGAGATCTGAAAGAAATCTGCTAGGACATTTGCTACCCAGGTCCTACCCAGGATGACTAGCTGATTAAATAATTTAAATGGGAAACTGGTATTTCAAAATAATAAGACTTAGATACATATGAAATAAGGAGAGTAAGTTCTGTGACATGATATTTTCTAGGTGCTAAAGCCTGATTTCAAATCCTTTCTTGAGGGCAGGGGTCAATAGGCAGAAAAGCCTGGATTTCTGCAAAAGAGGATAAGGACAGAGACCCAAGAATGGGACAAGTAAAGCTTTCTGCTTCGTCACAAGATTACGGAGGATTAATTCCTCTCGGAGTTTTGTATTTAAGAACTTGAGTGTTGTTATCCTCGGAAAGACACATAACCCACCGTAACGTTTAGTTTTCTTAGATTTTGGTATTCACTTTAGCACGACTCATTATCAGTTCCCTGGTATAAGGAGCTGGGATTCAGCCTAACACTTATCATTACATATTCAATCAGCGCAATAAAAATGACAGAAGAAAGCATTGGCTTTAAAGGCAACAAATTATTTTAAGGCTACACTAAATCCTTGTCTTATCTATACAGTACTAAGTTACAGTAATGTTACCATAATTAGATGCTATATGAGGAAATGTAACAAGATATTATGTGGCCAAAGTAAAATCCTAACCTAAATAGCATGGTTAAAACATAACACATGAAATAAAATTGGAAATCACTTTTAGAACACTGCTAATGTTACAAGATGTCAGAATCATGCATAATGCAAGAGTGGAACTGCTTACATAGTTTACACAAGAGAATTTAAACTTGCTTCCATGGACATGAGGAACTGCTCTTTGAAGCATGGGCTCTGATGAGATTCTGCCTGGCTCTAACGATATTCCAAGGGAATGTTCTCGTTCTATCTGATGCATATTTATTTATAGGGTGCTGAATGAAGGAGCATTCGTGCTGAATGAAGGAGCATTCATACTACATGGCAGATTGCACCTTCACCATATTTTTCATTAATCACCTTTTCTTCAGCATCTTCACCATTGCTTTCTTATTGATCTGTTTTTTGAACTCCCTTTGTGAATAAACCTACAATCACAAAATTACCCATAGATCAATGTCAGCAAACGCATTCCTGCAAACACAACCTTTAACTCCTTTTCTCCCTCAACCTTCATTCCATTTCATCTCTTGGGCAAAGGCCTGAAAAAACAGATGATCCTCGTATTATTCCCTGAAGGGCAACAAATCCAGACCTTGCTAGGTTTACAAGGCTGAACATAAAACCCGTCTCAATGACAATACTTTTTCTCTGCTGCTCAGATTTTAAGTCAAAAGGTCCTTCTTTCTCACTGTAACAATCCCCTGTGCTCTGCGTTAAAGACTATTGATCACATGTTCTTTGTTGCCACATGCAGAGAAATCACCATCTCTGAATACATGAACCAAACACAAATATATTTATCCACACACTAACCTCTCTAATTTGGACATAATTAGAAAAAGGGCTATTTAATTAGTGAAAAGTCTTAAATTATAGATGGCTGATTACTTTTGAGTACATAAAGTAATAGCAGGAAATGACTAACAAAGTGTTGCCAAGTACAGGACCTGCCAGGCCTATTTTAATGAATAGCTAAAGATCACTGAAATTAGCACATTAATTGTGTGCATGTAAATTGCTTCTGCTAAGTGCATTAAAATGTTGTTCTCTTTGTAATCATGTTGAAATTATTTATTTGGTTAGTAGACCCTTTTCATAATTATTCATGAAAGACAAAAAAGTGAACTTCAACATAGTTCCTGCCTGAGTCCGAACACTATCATTTACAAACCTCCACATTTTACTATGCTTGCAAAGGAATCATGACTTAATTTTTAAAAATTCAACATGCACATTTAATAAAGCCTTTCTTCAAGTTACCCATTTCCTTCTTAGTGTCTTCCTTTCAGTGTCTTGTAGAGGGTAATATCTCAGACTCCAGGTCAAACTCCCTCACTGTGAATCCCTCTCTATCATTTAATAGCTATGTGACTTTGGGCACATTGCTAAATAACTCTGAACCTCAATTTTCTCATCTGCCCTACAGGATTGTTGTGAGGATTAAATGAAATGATGTTTTGAAAAGTATTCTTAAACGTCTATGATGATAAAATTTACCTGGGGCACTTGTTAAACCCAACTTTCCCAGGCTCCTTGTTCAACTACCCCAGGTGATTTTTTCCTCTGGGAAACAGTTTGGAAGCACCTGACTCATAGCAGCTTCTCTTCTGTCATATACTGTGTACTGTATATTGCATTCGTGAGCCATGAAAAACAAAGGAAAAATAAATGGAAGATATAAGGAACCAGAAAAGTCATCACAGTGTCCCTGCCAGCTTTTCCTTAAATGTGTCCAGGGCAGAGGCATTCACTCCCTTATAGAGAGTAGTTTTCTCCACATTTGAACAGTTCCATTGGTTCAAAAGACAAATCTCTTATTGTGCAGGAACCTGTTTCTTTTGAAGTTCTATTCATTGTTCTTGCCTGATATTTGGAGCAATGTGGAACGAGTCGGCTTGTCTGTCCATTTGACAGCCGTTCAAACATTAAAAAAACTCTCTTATCTCCTCTTGATCTTCTCTTTCTAGGCTAAATATACCAAATTCCTTCATCCATTATTGGTGATAGAACATGGTTTCTATAGTTCTCACAGTCTTGATCACCCTCCTCTGGAGCCAACTCGAGATTGTCAATTTTCCACTTAAAATATGCTTTGTGACAGAATTGGACAAAATACCATACATTTCTGAACAAGACAGAATATAGGCAAACCATAGTTCTCTTAAAGATGCTTAAAATAAATTATTTGAAAAGAATGACGTGCTTACAATAAAAGTTTCTGACCCCAGTTCTTTGGCTTACTGTGTGAGCGCGGACCAGTCATTTAACATTTCCAGAATCTTAAAGACCTTGTCTGTGAAACTGGGATAGCAATATTTCTCTGCCTACACACAGATCTCATAGGGTTGTTCAGAGAATAAGACAGAAAACAAAGTGGCTTGAATGATTATGTGCTACTTTTATCACCAAGTCAACATAAAAACTGTATTCAAAATAATAAATAGTTATTAAAAACTAAGATATAATTTAAATACTGTTTTTTTCCCTGTTAACTTTATGTTAAAAAGTTTCTGAATTTGTATTTTCCAAAGTATGAAGCCTCCACATTTCAGTAATGATGCGGAGGAGATCCAGCCAGATTTTAAAAATCTCTGAATTTGTTGTTAAAAGATAGATTGTTGTCTACTCAGGTTACTTTGTGCTATATTTGTGCAACCAAGTCTTTGAACTGAAATTCCAAACCTAAAAGAAAAAGCCTTATATGCTTCTAGGATGAGGGTCTATAGTCAGGACCCTGGACTTTACTATAAAATCATAAAGACCTACCTGTTAGATCTGAAGAGAGAATTGGACACCACCCTCACCTCTTGTGACTTTCTGGAATTCTCTTCAGGAAGGAAAGTGAAGTTTGCAGAAATGTCCTATTTCTTAATCGATTTCAGAGATTTTTATTAACAGGATTTTCCTCTTTTTACTTTTCCAGTTGATGTGTTCTCAAGGTAAAGTTTAACATAAATGAGAAGTAACTCTGTCTTTCTTATAAAATATTTGGACTTAGATTAACGGGAGAAATAAAGTCATTGTAAGTATGAAGATAGCCTTGCTGATGTTTTAAAATAATATTTAATTGTACAAATGTGTTTTATATTTAATGATGAGAGAAAAAAGCAGGATACAAATCTATACATATATGGCATGATAATAGATATGCAAAATATTTGTATGTTTGTGAATACTTACTTACGTAGAAAAACGAAGAACACTGGAAGGAAATAAACCAAAATATTACAAGTGATTATCACCAGTTAGTGAGCTTACAGGTTTTCTTCTCTTTATACTTCCCTATATTTTATAAATTGTCTACAATGTGCATGTGTATTATTTTTATGTATTATTTTTATAATCATAAAAAAGGTAGCAAGAAAGTGAAAGAAAGAGCTTTGCTGCTAGGTGAAAAGTTGGTGTTTGTATTAGAAACACAATTTCATGAATACATTTTTCACTAGTGCCAACTCCGGAAGTTGGGAAAAAGACCTTCTCTTATTCTTCCCCCCATTTCACTTCATCTGACATGTAGGAGTTTCTTTTAATGATAGATTTCACTGAGGAAAAGGCACCTGGGGTAACAATCAAGGGAGATTGCATTACACTGTGACAAAATCTTTAGAACCGCCTTTCTCTCTGGGCCATCAAACAGACTGAAAAAGGTGTAAATCCTTTCTATTTTTTAAAGTAATTTTTAAGGAGACTTCTTACACATTGAGATACACATTTAATATTTTTAAACCTCTGGCCTATTTCCAAATAGGATTATCACTTCCACATTAATATTTCTGGTCTTTTATATATATTTAGGAAGTCAGGGCATTGGTACCTGCCCACTAGACTGAAAGCTCCATGACACTAGGAATCATGTTTCTTTGCTTGTTTGTCTGTAATTAATCTTTGTATCCTCAGCATCTAGTCTATGGCCTGATAACTTACTAAGTGCCAACAGAACAAGGTGGAAGCAAGCCCTTCAGCCAACTGACTAGGATACAGAACAAAGCTCTTTTCCCTTCTCCCTGAGGTGTCAGTACCCTGATGGACAGAGAAAACCTGAAGGACAAACCTGGTCAAAATGGAACCGAGTAGATCCTGCCAAAATATGGGCAAATAGGGGAGGAGCAGGTAGAGGAAGGCTGAGGAATCTGGCTGGAATCTCCTGCACGTCATTACTAAAGTATGAAGGCTTCATACTTTGGACAATACATAGCAAAGAACATTGATAAAGCTCTCTAGCTTGTTCTCCCCTCCCCATTTTTTAGTTGAAAGGGATGGATTACAGATGACTGTACATTTACTCTAAAATGTTTCAGAAAGGGTTGGGACAGGGCCCAGGCTGACAAAGTGACAAATGTCTATGTCAGTAGGCCCCACATCTGCAAGAAATGGAGATAGGGACTTTGGCATACAATATGAATGACCAGAACAGATGAACAAAGCAAAGAGGGGCCAGGTCTTGGGAACAATCAGCTTAATGTGACTTCAGATAGACCCCCCTATTATTGAGTGAAACTCTATAAACTTAGAGGTCAGGAATGTCCTTTGGGTTTGGGGTGAGGGGAAGGGCAGATGTATGTCAAGTAGCTAAGAAAAGCTGTTGGGACATTTGGCTTGAGGAGGCTGAGATAAGAGGTGGATGGTGTGACATGGTGCTAAGAGGCCTTAGCTGGCTGACCTGAAATAATAAAGCAAGCCACCTTTATTATTATGATGATGATTTAATATTTGTTATTATTCCTCTCTTTTGAGGGAAAGTGAGAAAAGACAACTTGGTAACCACCACGTACCTTCAATTTGCTGACATGCATATAACATGTGTTCAAAGACTTCCCTTCATGCAGTAAAGCTGTGGAGATTCTTATGTCTTCAGTTACTGGTTGGAGTGTGTGAGGATCCAAATGGCTTATTATGAAAAAGAACATTATGGAGAGCTGAGTTCCTAAAACTGGAGTTTCAAGAGAAATACCACTTTTGTTCCCTGGTGGTGACAGAAGGGGCAAGCGTTTGAGGTGCAACTTTAACAGGCCTTAGGGAGTCAGTGCCTTTACCTAAAGTAGTGCCTCAAATGGTAGGAGTTTATAATGCAGGGAGCAACTTGAGAAAAATATGAATAGAGGCTTCTGAACCTCTTCTATCTGGATAATCTCAACAGCTCCATGTTAAGGCTGTATGTGGTTTTCAAGAGATTCTCTATCATCTCTGGAGAGACTTGGACACAGGAGGGCCAAATTATCCTTATTCAATGCCTAATTCTACTCCAGGCATTGGGAATCCTTTTGAACTAAAGTCACCAAACAGCAGCTTTGTGCTAGTCAAGCCAGATCTTTGAAATCTCAGCCTTCTGTCCTGGATCATTTCCCTCCGTGGAGCTGGCTGTAAATCTGTCACTCTCCTTCTACCAGATCCTACCCACTGTCTCTAGATTAACTTTCTCAAAACACTGTTTTCATCATATTGCTTTATTTTCCCCCTCTGCAGTAAGTAAACTTTAATGGCTCCTTATGGAGCATTGGATCTCAAGATGTTCTTGAACCAGTCCCATGAGCATTACCTGGAAAGTTGTGAGAAATGTAAATTTTGGGGCCTTACCCCAGACCTACCGCACACCTGTAATCCCAGCACTTTGGGAGGCCGAGGTGGGTGGATCACGAGGTCAGGAGATCTAGACCATCCTGACTAATATGGTGAAACCCTGTCTGTACTTAAGAATACAGAAAAAGAGCCTGGCATGGTGGCACATACCTGTAGTCCCAGCTACTTGGGAGGCTGAGGCAGGAGAATCACTTGAACCTGGGAGGTGGAGGTTGCAGTGAGCCGAGATTGGGCCGCTGCACTCCAGCCTGGGGGAGAGAGCAAGACTCCATCTCAAAAAAAAAAAAAAAAAAAAAAAAAAAAAAAAAAAAAAAAAAAAAAAAATTCTGCTGGTAGGGCCCAGTGATTTGTTTAACAAACCCAGCTGTCTACTAGAGTTTGAGAACCACTGCCATAGAGAGCTCTTCCACTTAATATTCAGAGCACTCTCCTTTGCTGTCTTACAACACTTGCCTCTTGTATTGCCAATTGTATGGCACTTATTCATCCTGTCATATGTTATTGTTATTTTGTTTGTATAATCTGATGTCACCTTCAGAATTGTAAACTTCTTGAGGTATTGGTCTGTGTGTTTTCTTAACTATAAAATCATAAATCTAGAAAGGACCTGGAAAAGCAACCCCTGAATTTTGCAAACTTTTGAACAGTACCATGCATATAGTGGGCATTCAATGAACATTTGTTGAATGAAATAACATGCCCACAGGGGCCCCTGAGGTGAATTGAGACTGCCGAGACTTCAGTGTCATCATCTTAATTTAGATCATTGCTTTGGACACCCTCCAAGGGTTTGTGAATACCTGGGGAAAGCCTTGGATGCCATTGCCAGCTTTTCCCTCATGGCCTTTGCATGGGCTTTGGAATTTTCTTACTGAATGCAAGGCAGTGTGGTGGTTTGAGATACAAATAGCAGAGCATTTGAATTGAGAAGAAAATACAAACAAAAACAACATTGGTGTTTTTATCTTATTGCTGCTTTGAGATTTGACATGAAGTATGAATCCATCATACACAAGAAATATATCTTGCCTGGATATCTAAAGCATAAATAAAAATTAATTGCAGCATGCAGCTGTTCATTATCAGGCTTTGGAGCATTCCAGAAGCAGTTGCTCATGAATACTTATTCAGCTAAACATCACTTGCTCATTAGGACATGCTGACGTTGGCTATGAAGACAATTGCCAGTTGTTGATTCTTGTTGCTTCTGTGTAGTCTAGGGGTCTAGGCTGCCAGTGGTCTGGCTGTTACATTTTAGGGGTAGGCTGTCACAATAGAAATGGGCATGTATGGCTTATGAAACTAATCCTTCTTCATCTTATGAGTGTTCATACCAAAAGAGGAGATCCTTGACTTCCAAGGATGGCTATGTGGTGATTCTTCTCCAAAATGAATTGGGCCATGGGTATGACAGACATTTTGTGTGTGCATGCCACTTTGTGGCAGGCAGTAACACATAGTGGTGTGCCAAATACATTAATAACTTTGATACTGCATTTGTATTATTAGGGTTCAATGCTTTAGGGCCCCATTAGAAGATGTTGCTCTCAGAAGAATGAAAAAACTTGAAAAATGTATTTATTGTTTTTTAGAGAGAGGGCAGGGCCAAAAGACATCTTTGTATTTCAGAGATGAGAAGAAATTCAGAAAGGCGATTCATTTTCATAGGTTAAATTTATACACTAATGAAAAGGAGAGAAAATAGGAAAAGGGTTACTTTTATTTTTCATCTTCTGTGGACAGTGGACTGAGCAGCAAAAATAACCTATCTTGTTAGTATAGGTCAAATTCATTAAAACAAACGTACATGAATTTTCTTGATTATATGTTCAACTGTTGTACTGAGATTTGATTTAAATAAGAGTGCTGCTACTTGTTGCTTAGAAAGTTTCAGGGTAATTATATTGATTGCAAAATTGGAACTATGGGCCTGGTTTTCCTGATCTTGTTATTGTCACGTCCTTCCTAGTTTCCAGTCTCTGCAGACCTCTGCTTACCATGACTTCAGCCTGTTCACTCAGCCTTCTAAGCTCCCTGTGGCCAGGCTTTACCTGGGAGAGGAGGCATTTAAGGAGTTCCAATCCAACACTTTTGTTCCTTAGCATCAAGTTAGTTTGGCTTCTGGTCTGCTGTTGGCTTTTGCTGTAATTTCTAGAGTGATGTATGTCTCTCATTCCTTGGATTCAGTGTCTACCTTATGCTGAAGTTCTCATACCTGCATTCTTCTCTCATTACCCAGAATTGAGTTCCTGTTTTAAAAGTTTGCCAGGTCTGCCCAGGTCCTCTGAGAACACCTAAGACCCAACCTTACATTTGCTGTTCTTTCTCTCAGCCACCGGGGTCCAGCTCCTGCTCCACAGTCTGACTGTGGCTCTACTATTGTAGATAAGGCTTTCTGATGCTGCCTGCCTGAATTTTGGGACACGTTTAGCTGCTTCTTGGCACCAAGCCGTGCTTTCGTATTGAGTGAACTTCTGCTCTTTCATGTTTGCCTCCTGTTACCAATTTCCTGGCTGCATTATCAATCCTTGTGTTCTGCCATATTCTTCAGATACTTTGTTCTGCTTGCCAGACTGGACATCCTCCCAGCACCTGCAACTGAGCCATCCTCTCTCATGGGTAGGTCTAGTTTCAGGTCCCAGTTTCTTCCCTCATGACCTGACCAGGCAGCTGTCTGGTTTACCAAATTCAACAAATGTAAAACATGTCCTTCTAAATGTTTGTTTTAAATACAATCATTTAATCATTTCTGTTTCAATTAGGTTCACATTTAAAGAATTACTCCCATACTTTTTATTACTCTATGTGGATTGTGGAAATTGTTGCCTTTCTCTATCTGCAGTTCTTTTAAGTAATAACATGCAAATGAACCTCACTTTTAATTGAAATTCTAAGAAAAGTTCTTAGGGTAACTTTACATTTAAGGGTGCTTTAATTTGACTGAATTGTGTCTATTTATGGCCTGATGTTCAAGGCAGAAACCCTGGGCCTAATTATTGTGCCTATTTACCACTCTCAATTATATTCTAGATATGAGGAGTTGAAGAGCAAGAAAAGAAAAAGCAAAGCAAATATATGTGTGCATGAGTGAGGGTGTGTGTGTGTGTGTGTGTGTGTGTATGTGTATGTGTGTGTGTCTTGTGTTAAGACCGAGGGGAAGGTAAGGGCAGGGGAAAGCAACTCTGTTCACTTGACGAATGTAAAAGGGATCCCTGTTAATAATAACCCTATCACTGATGTGAGCACTTATTATAGTGTTTCAGGCAGTGCGCTAATAAGAACTGGGGTTACTTCATTTAAGTCCAATTAAATAGTTACTAATTTTATTCCTACTTCACATGTGGGAAAGCTGAGGTTCAGAGAGGTTAATTTACCTGAGTT
The DNA here is from genome assembly GCF_007565055.1 of Rhinopithecus roxellana. NCBI lineage: Eukaryota > Metazoa > Chordata > Mammalia > Primates > Cercopithecidae > Rhinopithecus > Rhinopithecus roxellana. The sequence continues at coordinate 31,777,153 of NC_044549.1, read as the reverse complement.
CACACAGAAGATAATTGCTGAATCAGGGATTTGGACCCCTTTGGTGTGACTCTGAATTTGAGTCCTCCAGATTATACTGCTTTCCTCTTCTTTAGTATGATGTTTCCAGATTATTCTTGTGTAACCTGAGAAGTGATCATGAATATGGAGGAAAATAAGTGACACTAACTAGTTATAGTAACATTTACTAGTTATAATTCTCTAAGGGTTTTTGCATACAGTATCTGTTTTATTTTCAGAAAATAATAAGGTAAATGATATCGTCTTCATTTAGGAGGTCTAAACAGAGACTCAGAAACATTAAATAGTTCCATATTGTTGTGTGTAGCTGTAGTTTCTTCATTTGACTCTTGTTTACTATTCCTCTGTGAAAGTCTGCTACAGTATCCTGACAATGGACATCTGATTTTTCTCCAGGTTTTTGCTATTGTAATAGTACCACTATGAACATTTATATGAATACTTCTAGTGCATATTTTGCAAAATTTTTTCTCAGCTACACACCCTAGAGTATGTGTGTTTAAAATGCTAATTTAAAGCAATAAATTAAAAAAGAGGGCCATGCATGGACCAATGGCCAGAGGGTGTCATAAACCAGTGATTTTGATTAAACGAATTCTATGTACTAAGGTAAAAAATAAATATCTGTAAACCTGAGACCTCACTTTTCTCCCCCAAAAGCAATCACCTGACTTGGTGACTTATCTAGGGCAACAAAATGGTAGAGCTGGTTCTAACCCCCAGTTCTGTAATTACAGACAATTCTTAGACCTGTCCCACTTTAACACATGAACATTATTCTCTCTATTCTACCTGGGTGCCCTGAGAGCTACAAACTTCACAGGTTCAGAGGAGAGATTACACACCACTGAGTTGCCAGTCTGTTTTTGAGAAGAGATTTGGTTTTGAGAAATTACTCCGGAGTGTTTATATTGCTTCACCCGTGGGCCTGTGTGCTGTTAAGCTTGAAATGAAAAGAATGACTCCGTGGTTTAGTTTTATGAGGGAACCAAAGCCATAGAGTTATGATCCAGTGCATATAACATTGAAGGATCACAATTTAAAGTCCAATAATTCTTACCATTTGTCTTCACAAGAGGATCTCAAAGAGTTTTATGAGAAATTATAGACTAAGAATTTGGGAGAGTTATGTTCAATTTATGGTTAAAAAAGGAAGTGCTAAAGTTTTCTGGAATGCTTCAAGGCTGTCATTAGAAAAGGCATGAAGAGAGCCTAGGATCATTGACTCCTTGGCTAGGAACCCTGGCAGGATTAAATGCAACCAAACAATTCAGTGATTCTGAATGACTTCAGCTTTCTTTGAGTGGCAATTTTGCTTTTCTTGGGGCCCTACTAATTGAAGGAAAGCATAGAGGAGCCAGAGTAAATTGGTTCTTCAGAACCTTGAAGAAATATTGTGGTGGTCATATTAATACAGCTTTTGTAATGTATTCTCTTTCTAATTGTTTTTTTCTCTCTTTATTGAGAATTTTAAGGACTGCAATGGCATGAACCAACAGAGATTTTTAAATAGCACAAATATAAATGGTTATTCTAAATTATATTTGGAAGAAACTCTACTTGAGGTATTTAAGTTAGTAAATAAAGAAACCAAATTAATATAGGCTATTTTAGGAATAAATATGGAATGCTATAAAACTTTGGTGATCTGTATACTTTCTGGTGGCTGACCAATAGAATTTTTAATTGAATTACCACAGAAAATTCAGCACAAAATAGTATCAGATTTAACCACCCACTGAGTACGTTATTTGTTACTGTTTTATTAGGCTAAATCAAAGGTTATAGTATCTCATCTTCTGCTTTGATTTTCAGCCCAGAGGGGTAAAGTTTTAAGCAAGTACTTAATAAAAGGATAATACTCAATTATTTTATTTAGAAAAGTAAAACTATTTTATGACTACTTTATATGTGCATTCCTAGCCTTTAAATAGTTAGACAACTTCATTGACATTCACAATCTGGAGCTTTGTAACTAGTCTGAGGTTGAACCTGGGAGGGGAGGTGCTGAGTGCAGAGGTCCTCATGGAGAAAAGACCTGCTGGCAAATCCAATGTCAAACATACCCACATTTCAGGCATATACCCTTTGGCTATATTCTCTGAAAAGCCCCAAGATGGTGGACAGCTTGGCTGGAGTTTACAAAATTCCCCAGATAATCATTTCAGAATCCATGCATCTTACATTGTACTTACATTGGTCATTGTAAGTGGTTAGAAATTCCTTTTTTTAAACTTATTTTGTGTCAGTGTGCCTCATCTTGCAGCTGTTCTCAGAGTTCAGTCTCTAGACCAGTAGCATTACCCAGGAACTTGTTAGAAATTCTAATTCTCAGATTTTTGTTGACTGCATACATGTCTTCTTTTGCGAAGTATCTGTTCATATCCTTCACCCACTTTTCGATGGGGTCGTTTGTTTTTTTCTTGTAAATTTGTTTAAGTTCCCTGCAAATTCTGGATATTAGACCTTTATCAGATAGGTAGATTGCAAAAATGTTGCCCCATTCTGTAGGTTGCCATTTCACTCTGATGATAGTTTCTTTTGCTGTGCAGAAGCTCTTTAGTTTAATTAGATCTCATTTGTCAATGTTGGTTGTTGTCGCAATTGCTTTTGGTGTTTTAGTCATGAAGTCTTTGGTCATGCCTATGTCCTGAATGGTATTGTCTAGATTTTCTTCTAGGGTTTCTATGGTTTTGGGTTTTACATTTAAGTCTTCAATCCATCTTGAGTTAATTTTTGTATAAGGAGTAAGGAAGAAGTCCAGTTTCTGTTTTCTGCATATGGCTCGTCATCACTGGTCATTAGAGAAAACAAATCAAAATCACAATGAGATACCATCTCATGCCAGTCAGAATGATGATTATTAAAAGTCAGGAAACAATAGATGATGGCGAGGCTGTGGAGAAATAGAAACACTTTACACTGTTGGTGGGAGTGTAAATTAGTTCAACCATTGTGGAAGACAGTGTGGCAATTCTTCAAGGATCTAGAACCAGAAATACCATTTGACCTAGCAGTCCCATTACTAGGTATATACGCAAAGGATTATAAATCATTTTACTATAAAGACACATGTACACATGTGTTTATTGCAGCACTCTTTGCAATAGCAAAGACTTGGAACCATCCCAAATGCCCATCAATGATGGACTGGATAAATAAAATATGGCACATATAAACCATGGAATACTATGCAGCCATAAAAAAAGAATGTGATCATGTCCTTTGCAGGGACATGGATGAAGTTGGAAGTCATCATTCTCAGCAAACTAACACAAGAACAGAAAACCGAACACCACATGTTCTCATTCATAAGTGGGAGTTGAACAACGAAAGCACATGGACACAGGGAGGGGAACATCACACACCGAGGCCTCTCGGAGGGTGGAGGGCAAGGTGTGGGAGAGCATTAGGGCAAATACCTAATGCATGCAGGGCTTAAAACCTAGATGATGGGTTTATAGGTGCAGCAAACCACCATGGCACATGTATACTTATATAACAAACCTGCACATTCTGCCCATGTATCCCAGAACTTAAAGTAAAAGAAAAAATCAAAACAAACAAACAAAAAGAAATGCAAATTCTATTGGATCAAGACCTACAGAATCAGAAACACTAGGGATGGAGCCCAATGATGTGTTTTAAAAGCCCTCCATGTGATCCTGATGTCTGCTACATTAGAAAACAACTATTTAAATTATGCTGATGAGTGTAAGTTTTTTGATAACCATCTTGAAGAGCTCCTATTCCAGTGATTCATGGTAGACTCTCAGTGTTACCCTGAAAATGGAAGAGGCACTTAATTTGTAATGCAACAGTCTGTGATGTTTACTATTATATTTTAGTGTCTCTCTCTCTCTGTATTTTTTTTTTTAACTGTCTACTCAGGAATGAATAGTTGCCCTCACAGATTATTCATTTTCTTTTCCTTTGAGACTGGCTTTTCAGCTTTTCATTTAATATGAAAAAGGTCATCTTCAAAGAAAATGGTTGTTTGATGCTTCAGTTATTTAATTCTCTAACGAGTCACTGAGTAGCAAAGTTGGTTCATGCCAATCATTCATTTCCCATTAAAGAAGGAAAGTCACTTCATTGTCAATAATGATTAGTGAATTTTTCCTCTAGTCTCTACTTCAGGACCATTAAAAACTTCAGTGGCCAAAAGTTTGTTGTTTAAGACTTCTAAGTCGGCTTTGAGTCTGCTTAAGCAGCAAATTCATCCAAGGGCTCTGAACCTCTCAGCTTTGCCTAAGGTAATAGGTGAAAATGGGGGAAAAAAAATTCACAAAGAAAGTTGAAGTGTAACAGGTTTGGGGAGACAAATGGACTCAGATTGTGATGTGAATTCATATGTTTTATACACTCAATTATTTCTAATGTGTGAAATCCAGGGAAATTATGTGCTCCAGACTCAGCGAGATTCATGTGGTACAAACCTCTTTTGCATCTTGTCAGGTAAAAGATCTATGTGGTTTGAATAGCATCCTTGCATGTCAGTACATCTAGTCCTTGGGGAAGAGGTTCCTCAGGATAGGGACACCAAACAATGGGTGTGTGTTCTCTGGGGATGAGATAGGTGATTCTGGGTTAAAAACTGAAAACCCAGGGATCATTGAGATTTCAAGGAGGCTCCACATGGACCAGCATAGGGAGGTAGGGATGGCCATAGCATGCTGAGAGTCTACTAGGAATACAGAGAAATCTGGTAAGGCAGGAAGGAAGTGGACCTGCAGGGGAGCCAGGGGTCTGAATGACCAAAGGACCTCCTTAGGTAGCATCCCTTATTCGTATGATTCTAATAGGTAGGTGGGTAGAATAATGCTTCTAGGATAGAATTGGACTGAGTGGTGTTAGCCACTACCTGAGCAGCTCTTTTCTGAGTACCTAACCAGACCTGTTCAGCTATGTCCTCCTCAGAAAGAGGCCCAGATAAAGGGGAGAATTCATCCCTAGAGCCCAGGTTCTGAGAGGCAGTCTATAAAAATTTGCATTTTGAAGTCCACAAACATTGACTGAATGCCCTCCTGGTGCCAAGCACCATGGAGATGCTAGGGATCAAGTAATTAGAGAGTTCCTGCCCTCAGGGAACTCCAGGCCTTATGAAAGTGATAGATATTTAAACACCTTATTATAATTCAGTCGAATGGTATCTTTAGGGACAGAATGTTATGCAAGAATATAAATCAATATTTTTCTGCCTGAAGAAGTCAGCTAAGTTTTCTTAGAAATGATAATATAGGTAGGCCAGGTAGTGAAGAGGGGCAAGGGCATGGCAGGTAAAAGGATGAATGTTTAAAGAAGTATGGTGCTCTCAGGAAATGGCAAGCAGTCTGTTTCTGCAGCAGCATAAGATACCTGAGGGTGAGTGGTGGAGTTGAAGTTGGACAGATGGCATGGAATCAGATCATCAAGGACCTGCAGGGAGCAGAGCTTTAGTCAGAGGAGTCACATGATCAGATTTCTTTTAGAAAGATACATTCTGGCTCTTTTATGGAGGGTGGATTCCAGAGAACAGAGGCCAGACTCAGAGTAGAACCTTGTAAAAGTACGCTTGAAGCATGATTCAGGCCTAACTCAGGGCTATTGCTAAGCTGATGGAGAAGCCAGGTTGACTTTTTGAAGCTTGAATTTGTCATGTTGACTCCCTTTTTAGTCCTATCTCCACCTCTTTGGGGGCTTCTGTGGTTGATGCTCTTATAGTTGCTCTTGATAGAGGGAACAGAGAGAAGGTGGGCCAGCATTCTCTCATATTACATGGGCCTTTTTCCCTCTCATAGATTTTACCAAACTTTCCTCACAGTGTTAAACTAAACCCAATTACTAATATAAAGAATTTCATGTTAATATATTAGTAAATAAATTCTGTCTTTTGATACCATGTTTTGTGGCAGGTAATTATAACTGAAGTGGCCTACATCAAATGTATTAATTCATTCATAAAACTTTCATTGATATTTGCGATGTGAAGGCACTGTTAGCTTCACCGAAGGGTAACAAAAAAGCACTGAATATCATCCTCTGGCAGAAATTGCCAGGCCTGCTTTATTCTCTATAGCCACAAGTCAAGGAACTTTCTCAAAGCATTTGGTTCATTTATTCACTAATCCTTCAATTTATAAGTCAACAAATATTTGTTCAGCATTTATTATGTGAAGGCAAATTAATGGCATGAGGTGAGGAGCACATTAGAGGTGGAGTAAAAATAGAACAGAAAGTTCAAAGCGGACTTCAAAGTTCTCAGAAATTCCCAAATTTAAAAATACCCTCAGAACTTTGGGCAACTTAATCTTTAATACTCTGACGACTTTCGTTATTAAAGAGCATCTTGGTTTAGGAAGTAAAGTTTTAGCTTCTTTGATAACCAGGAATCATATCTCTGTTTTCATGTTTCTCTGATAGTTACTTGAAACTTTGATCCCTGGACTCTTCAATGTGGAGCCATATTCACAGGTCACAGTAATTTTGAAAGATGAGCAAAGAAAGTATTTTCCATTATCTATCTGTAGGCTTTTCTCTTCCTTATAAAGAGACTAAATAGCATGGTTTTCTAGGCAAGTGTGATAGAAAATGTGGAGCCTATCTCCCCTCCCTCATCCTTTTGAAGGCCAATCTATGAATTTGTTTGAAAATTGTCCAATTTCAGAATTTAGCTAACTAATTGTGTAAATGACTAAGGGTCATCAGAGAGCATAGAAGTATTATTTGCCCAGGCATATTTTGACCTCTTCATTGACAGCCCTTCTTTTCATTGAAGAAAAATTCTTTCTCATTCTAGTCTTCTGCTCTTTTGTAGAAAGAGAACTTGCTGGGAGTTAGGTGACTTGACTTCTAATCTCAATTTTGTGGCTAACTAGTTGTAGGACTTTAGGCCAGAGGTTGTCAAACTATAGCCTGCAGGCCAAATCTTGACCACCATCTGTTTGGGAAAATAAAGTTTTATTGGCACACAGCTATGACTTTTTGTTTACTCATTGTTTACGAATGCTTTCTTGCTATAATACTGAGATGAATACTTCTGATAATACCATATGGTCCACAGAACCTCCAATATTTACTGCCTGGCCCTTTACAGAAAAGGTTTACCAACCTCATCTTTAGGCAAGTCACTCTATTACTTGAGCCTCACCTTTCCCATTTGTAGAATTTGGGAGTTGGACTAGGTTGTTCCCAGGGCTCATGTCCTCTTTACATTGTTACTCTAGAACTCTTCTTACAGAGCAGTGTCATCTCAGGTCAGTCATTTTATACTGGGACATAAACCTATTCATATTTTTATTCATTCAATTTACTAAGCTCCTAATACCAGAGTGGAACACAAAGTCTAAGAGCATCCCTTATGAGGGAGAAACTCATAATCTGGTTAGAAGAAACTTCTTCTTTGAGAAACTTATAATCTGGTTAGAAGATATAACTACAAGGTTTCAAACTTAAATTAAAACAGAAGGTAATAAGGGATAACATACCAAATTAAGTGATAATGTTTAAAAGATTTCAGAGGAGAAATATCTTTATGGACTGACATGATTAGGGAAATATCTGTAGGGGAAAGTGAGATTTTGTATTTTTTTACAGTCATCTTCATAGCCCTGTAAAATACTGGATTCAATGTCCCTATAAAGCAGTAGTTTTCAAATTTTAGGATACATAAAAATCACCTGAATTAGTAGGAAAAAAAAATGCAAATTCCTTACATCCAGCTTTCAAGATTCCAAGTAGGTCTGGGGTACCGCTTATACATGAGTATTTTCACAAACACCCTGGATAATTCTGATACACATTCTGATAAGTCATTAAATATATTACTACCCAGGAATTTATGATGTTTGGTGGAGTTTTTGTGAACTGTAGTTATGTGTGACTAGAAGGAACTCCATTGTCCATGGAGTAAGTACTTCAATGACTTTCTCTTTTTAGGAAATGTGAGATCTCTTAGGCCAAGAAGAACAACCTGAGGACTCTATTTCTGGAGGTAATTGAACTCCTTTAGTAAGTCCAGAGGAGAAATCTGAGATCGGTACATCTTTTGTATCTATGATAGCTAAGGATACATTGCTTGAAAGATTCACTGTACTTACTACTTCCTTTGGCATTTGACTCTTGGTCCTTGTGAGCTCCTTGTTCCTGCAAAGTTGGCTGGGGTCACCATAGTCGGTCAAAAAATCCACCAATGACAGAGATAGGGAATCTCCAATCTCTATCCCAAGACATGTTCTCGATGACTTGAGCGCATCAACAGAAGCTCCAGATGCAGAAGAGAGATTTTATCAATGGGAAAATGACCCTCTGAAAAGAAGTGTGAAATCATCAAAAAAGCCATTGGAGGGGACACCTGAGAGTCATGTGGCTGAGGTTTCACAAGATCCCACCATGCTTCCAATCCAGAGGAGAAATCTAGACCCACTCCCCCAAAAGTATAGGCATCATAAGAAGGCCACAAGGACAAAAAGAAGGAGGAAGGAGAAAATGGAGGCCAAGTGCCCCCCTGTTCCTCCAACACCTTCAACACCACCACAAAGTGAAGAAGATGAGGCTGTAGACAAAAAGCCAACTCTACTCAGTGCCCAGGAAGATAATCCTGACCTTCTCCATGAAGTAGGGGTGGCAAAATCCTGGGATTGTCACTCTTCCATAGGAAAAATAGTGACAGCTCTTCACCTGGAGTAGGAAGAATTGGGGGTAAGGAGCTTGAGAAACAAACTGCGATCATTGGTCCCAGATAGAACATACAAGAATTGGTGGCCTGGCACGGTGGCTCATGCCTGTAATCCCAGCACTTTGGGAGGCCGAGGTGGGTGGATCACGAGGTCAGGAGATTGAGACCATCCTGGCTAACATGGTGAAGCTCTGTCTCTACTAAAAATACAAAAAATTAGCCGGGCATGGTGGCAGGCGCCTGTAGTACCAGCTACTCAGGAGGCTGAGGTAGGAGAATTGCTTGAACTCGGGAGGCAGAGCTTGCAGTGAGCCAAGACTGCACCACTGCACTCCAGCCTGGGTGACAGAGCGAGACTCCATCTCAAAAAAAAAAAAAAAAAAGAAAAAAAGGCTTGGCTCAGAGAGTCATGTCGTTTTTCCTTTTTGCACATGGTTGCTGTCTTTGAGGGCTTTGAACTTATTTATTTTACTTACAGGACAGATTACAGTGTCTGCAGGAAGAGGGTTCCAGTGTGATGCATCAGGAATGTCAGATCGAGTCCTGAGAGCTCTCAGTGGCTCAGAAACCCAGGCCCTCTTCTCCTGCAGTGACATCCTCAGCATAACTACCACTCTGCTTTGGCAGTTTCCTAAGCTGTGTCTGTCAGACCTTCTCAAGGTCTAGAAGCAGAAGGCACCCAGAAGAAAGGGTAACAACCAGGCTGAGGCAGGAGGTGATGCTGAGGTCCTGAGACCTGGCCAGGCAAAATCAGAGTTGGGCCTCAGCAAAACGTGTAGCCACTTGAAATTGATAGAGCCTTCCTTTGTGTTTAGTTTTATGGTTCTCTCTGTATGTCATTGTTCCTCTTAGTTGAGTTTTTGCCTGTCAAAGAGATAGAAAACTGCTTTTATGCTGAGATCCTCAAGCCAAAACCCATAGTAAAAGCAAAGCAAAACTTTGAGGCGTTCAACTTTTACTCAGTGGTAGAATTACTTCCTACTTCCTTCCTATTAGGTTGAAGGTGTGATTCTCTCTGGAGAAAGTTGTTCCCAAAATTCATGTGTGTTTCACTCAGGATTGAAGTGATACAATTTCATCATTTTCAGTAGTATTTCCTGATACCAACAACCAAATGGAGACCTTTCATGTCCAACTCCTTTCATTTTCTCTTACCTTCGACTACAGATTCATTTTATATTCTTCTTCACTATTTTGTTGAAATTCTGCCACTTTTTTTTTTTTTTTTATTGAGATGGAGTCTCGCTCTGTTGCCCAGGCTGGAGTACAGTGGTATGATCTTGGCTGACTGCAATCTCCGCCTCCCAGGTTCAAGCAATTCTCCTGCCTCAGCCTCCCAAGTAGCTGGGACTACAGGCGAGTGCTACCACACCCAGCTAATTTTTGTACTTTTAGTAGAGAGGGGGTTTCACCATGTTGGCCAGAATGGTCTCGATCTCTTGACCTCAGGATCTGCCCACCTCGGCCTCCCAAAGTTCTGGGATTACAGGCGTGAGCCACCACACCTGGCCAATTCTGCCACTTTCTAACTTGAATAAGCCTCAGGATGTCCTGGTTGCTACACAGCTCTCACTTCCCCCATCTCTAACCAATATTTGGTTTCTTTTTTGTCACTTGGTAGTAAGGTACCTAGCTCTCCCTTCTAAAATGTACCTTTGGTGTTCTGTAGCCATCTGTATTGAAAGCATAGTCACACAAGGTAATGTTTCTTCCTTGTCATTCTGTAGTCAGACTTTCACAGAATCCTGAGTTCTTCTGAGAATCCTAAAGAAGATAAATTCTTTAAGAAAAGTTCAAGATCATTTCATTTCCCTCTTGTTTTGGTATGCTAGGTTAATCCTTTTCCCAGGATGTAAGAGTTTAAATTAATCTTACACCTTCTTTTGAGGGAGTATGTTTAAGAAGAGTTGAGGAGTTTCCCTGTAGCTTTATTACTTGTTGTTATTTCCTAATTGTTCCAGTTTCCCAATTCATGTAAGAATAATAAATAAAAATGCAAATATAAATAAATGTGCAAAGTATCTACATAAGAAAGAAATAATATAACTAATTTTCTTTTTTCCTTAGCACTGACTCTGATGATTACTATATGAAAATTGGAAATGTGACCAGTATGTTGGTTCTTTTCATGCCTAGAACAAGGCTTTGTACTGTTGGAAGAATACAGGTTTCAGATAAGGAAAGATCTACACAAGCACTTAGTTTTGAAACTTTTCTGCTCCCATGTGTCTTGACCCCTTACTCATAACCAAGAGAAGGGGAGTTTATATCTCCTCTGATGCATTTGTAAAGGAGAAAGTATATGTTTCCAAGTTTCAAAGATTGTGTTGCTGTAGTTGGGAAGGGAATAGAATGAGTTGCAAGAGTGGTGGCAAATATCCTCAAGGATGCTTTGGAGGTAACAGGTTACAACCACATTTGAAGAAGTTTCATGGTTTGGTGAGGATTTCAAATTAGAATTAGAGAAATTTTGCAAAATGTCATAGTACTTAGAGTAAAATAGGACACCTTTCTAAAGTCAGTCATGCTTTGATACTTTTAGTTGTCTAAAAAGTGGTTGGTTTCTCATTTTAAACAGTATTGAGTTTTCTTGAGTTAATTGACCATGATAAATGGGTTTTGGTACATAAAATTTCAAATTATCCAAACTATATCTATATTTACATACATATTTTCTCCATTTAATACAAGAAGCACACTCCCAAGTAAGGCATAATGTATGAAAGTCCTGAGTCATAGAGCCTGTTATTAAAAGCTCACCAGAATGCAGATATTAGTGTTGCTATTATATTTTATTATTGTTATTATTTATCATAATAAGTGTTTCAGGTTAGTTGTTCTATCATAGAAAAACTATTAGTGGGAACCTAGCTAGCCATATCTTCAGCCCCATCTACAATACTGATTTTCACATAAAAGTTATTTGCTACAAATTTGGTACATAGGTTTAAAATAAGGAAAGATCTATATAAGCACTTAGTTTTGAAATTTTTCTGCTCTGTGTCTTGACCCTTTACTCACAAACAAGAGAAAGGGCGTTTTTTTTTTTTTTTTTTTTTTTTTTTTCTGAGGCGGAGTCTCGCTCTGTCACCCAGCCTGGAGTGCAGTGGCCAGATCTCAGCTCACTGCAAGCTCCGCCTCCCGGGTTCACGCCATTCTCCTGCCTCAGCCTCCCGAGTAGCTGGAACTACAGGCGCTCGCCACCTCGCCCGGCTAGTTTTTTGTATTTTTTTTTAGTAGAGACGGGGTTTCACCGGGTTAGCCAGGATGGTCTTGATCTCCTGACCTCGTGATCCACCCGTCTCGGCCTCCCAAAGTGCTGGGATTACAGGCTTGAGCCACCGCGCCCGGCCGAGAAAGGGTGTTTCTATCTCCTCTGATGCAGTTTGTAAATGGGAAAGTGTATGTTTCTGTGTTTCAAATTTTGTGTTGCTGTCTTTATGGTTTGAATTACTAAACATGATTTATGACTTAATAAAGCTGCTTTTGAAAAATACACTTAGAAAAATAGTATAGCTGTTTCAAAGTAAAAACAAATTTAAAAATAAAACTTGCTGCTATTGATGATAGAGCTTATTAGTCATTTAAAAAAATTGTTTCCCCTGCAAAGTGGATAAACAGTTTTGCACATGTATTATAAACAGACATAATTGACAAGTATAGAAGTGATCGTATTTAATGTATTTAGTTCTCTTTTTTATCCCCACGGGAACTTAGAGAACTAGGTAGATATCAGATGTTGCTGTACTCATTGCTACAGGTTGATTAAGCTGAGATTAAACAGGTCAATAAAACTTTTCCAGAAATTTTTCTAGATCACTTGTTTTGTCTGAAAAAGAATTATAATACAAGTTTTTAAACCAAATTATCGAACTACTAGTTTTGTGCTTTTGTCTTGTAAATGAGATTTTTTTTCTCTGGGTTCTTGTCCCAGCATTCAGTATCAAAACATTTCCTACTGACCATTTTGTTTTTGTCAACTTATTCTCATATTAGTGTCCAAATTCCAACTAATGCCTTTATTACTCACTGGGAAAATTTTAACATGAAAAAACCCTGACTAATGTAAAATTATACCCCCCAAATAAACCAATAAAAAGGGTTTACTTATTACCTGAATTTTGACAGAAATAGTAGAAAGTATCTAGTCCTTTCCTCTTATTTATCAGAGGAACCTGAAGCAGAGAAATTGAATAGCTCTCTCAAAGTGACACAGTTGGTTAGTGACAAAGCTAAAATAAATAATAGCTACCATTAGATTAAATCTTGTGCTTATTCACACATCAGTCATCTTCAGGCAATCTGCATAGGGTTGAAATGATAGTTTAAGTTCAGAAAGGTCCCAGGACTGGCAAGTCTTGATGCAGAATCCAAACCTAGGTCTGTTAGTCTCTGAAGCCAATACTTATTACATTGTGCCTCTCAGTATTATAATATAAAATGCCAGTTACAAGTCTAACTGTAATATTAAGAATAAATAATTTCTCTTATTTGCCAAAATTTAGATTTTAGCTTTAGCACATATACAATAAAAAGATTCTAATTTTTAAAGAGTCCAATTAAAAAGACTATTTATTTGGGTAACATTTCTGTATTGAGCTGTAAATAATAAAATAGAACCTAAGGGATTGATAAGAGAAAACTTTAGTGTAATATAAATAAACTTTTAATCATTACACCAATTAAACTGAGACAATTACTTAACTGAAAAGTGATTAAGGAAAAAGGAATAGCACATAATCAAAGCAGGGTCCTTGACTTGACACGGTCACAAGACAAGGCACAACAAAGTCGAATTAGGCTCCATAGAAAGCTAATGGACTTAAAGGCATTTCTAAAATGTTTTCAGGTGAAGAGTTTGAGACTTGGGTAGCAGAAAGACAGGCTCTTCACCATAACCCAGTGACCCTTGAAATAAGTAAGTATACTCCTGCTAATGAACTCCAGGCTTTACATAGGAAATTTGAATTTTCTCATGCTTCAAAACATTCTTTTCGTTCTGATATGACAAGGCCTTTTTCAAGACAGAAGAAAAGAACAACAGAACTGGAAGATTCAAACCACTTGGCTGTATGATCAAGGGATTTGGTTCTTCATTTTTGCAGATTCAAGACACGAGGACAAGTGCCGTTGTATGTGGGAGAGCAGATTGGTGCAGATTTCTTGAACTATTTTCTGACAGCTATAAAGAATGATAGCCCTGCCCCCAGACTGGAACCTTTGTGATGGACTGTCTCAGACACAGATATAGTTATCACCCTCCCAGTTCACAGTGCTCATCTAGAGAAGGGCTTTAACTATGATCCTTGGTTCTCCCATCCCACAACACCTTGTGCCTTAGAGTTAGTCCTGCAGTTGGTGACAGGGCCATGATGGCTGTTTTAATAGGATTTTCAATACTCTACATAAAAAGATAAACTTCAAAACAAATGACAACATTCTTTACACAAATTGCATAATTTTAAATGAATTCAACATTCTCCGATTCTATTACAAATGATTTCTAACGTGAACTTCACTTATTTTCTAGTTGTAATCACCATTCTGATTCTAGAATGCCTGTGAAAGTACTCAGTACCAGATCCTTATGATGGTAACTCTTCTGGTGGCTGACACAAAAGATCCATTCACAGAAGAGTGATAAAACAGCAATTGAGATTTTTAATAACTACTGTGAGAAATATTCCTTTATACTTCTCCTTTTATTTGGAAGAAATAATTAAAATCCCTTGAAAAGTTTTTTAAAACACACACACATTTCAACCAGTATGTAGTACTAAAACTTCTTGGCCAGCGATGCTCAAAAATAATCTCTGGCTAAAATTTATATACAAACAATAATAGATTAAAAAATAGAATAGTAATCATGTAACCTCTTCTCTAAAAGCTACCATTCACCTTAATTTAAAATGTAGTCTCATATTAAAGTTATAATTATGAAGTAAAGGTCTAAATCCAATTATATAAATTATCTAATCCTAAATATTTCACAATAAGTACTTACATAATAAGTACTGGTGAAATATCTGCCTAAGTCTGGACTTAAAAAGCAGATACTAGCTCATAGTTTTGCCATTTACTACTCTGTAACTTTGGCTATTTATTTAAACTCATTTATCTCTAGTTTTCTCTTCTAAAAATAGAAGGGTATTAACATATCAGGTGGTTTTTCTGAGGATTGTATGAGATAATATCTCTGAAAGAGCCTAGTGGCTGTTTTATAGTAGAAAGCTTTTGCCATTATAATGTCTATTGAATTCCTATAAAGCAAAACATAAACTCTACTAAGTGCTACAGGAGGGTAAGCTACTCATCTAAATTCTTATTTGAAAGGAAAGGAAATTTATATCTCGGGAAATAATGTGCAGGCAAATAGATTTAATATGTGTTTATTCCCAGTTTGTGTGTACCTAGGAAAATATTTTACCCCAGAATTAGACAAGCCAAAAACCCTTTATTGTTGCAACCTGTGAAATCCATATTAGTTGGGCCTTTGTCTTCATTTTTTTTTGAGGCAGAGTCTTGCTCTGCTGCCCAGGCTGGAGTGCAGTGGAGGATCTCTGCTCACTGCAAGCTCCGCCTTCCGGGTTCACGCCATTCTCCTGCCTCAGCCTCCGGAGTAGCTGGGACTACAGGTGCCCGCCACCACGCCCGGCTAATTTTTTGTCGGCGTGAACCCGGAAGGCGTTAGCCAGGGGTTAGCCACCATGTTAGCCAGGATGGTCTCGATCTGCTGACCTCGTGATCCGCCCACCTCAGCCTCGCAAAGTGCTGGGATTACAGGCGTGAGCCACCGCGCCTGGCTGTCGTTATTATTTTCTAAAAAGACTTAATTGTAAAGACAGTTTATTCAATGGCTGTCATAATCTAATGATTATTTTTTCTGCTTCAACCCTCTTGAATGATAGGAGCTATTCTATCAATAGCAATACTTTCAGTATGGCAATGATTATTAATGAAATGAGGATAGAAGGACCTCTAAGATATATTAGATTTTTGAAGAAATTTTCATTGGAAAAGCTCCCCTATATTCTAATATTCCCCTTTTTCATTTCTTCTGTCCACCTGTTGACTTTTACACCAAGACTGACTATGTAAGGGACCGTAAAATTTTATGATCCGGAATTTTATTCTGTTCCACTCAAGAGGCAGTTATGGAACATCTGTGCCTAAACTGAAGCTATTTTATCTCAAAGTCAAGGAAAGTAAGCATAAATAAAAAGTAGAAGAACATGTCTGTACTGTTAAATAATATACAATGTGTTCAGAGAAAATAAGGCAACCGCAAAGGTATCCAAAGGAGCTCAAGAGAATGTTATACAATGTGAGTAAGAACTGATGGAATGTCTTGAAAAGGAAGGATTATTGCAAGGTAGAATATATAGGATGGTTTCTCTGAATAGGTAACTTTCGAGCTGGACCTTGAAGGAAAAGAGCATGGTATAGATTTATCCAATCCCACATGCAAAGAGGATAAAACCACTTTACTGGGTAGAGTCGTTTTGGAGGCTAGTCAAACCAAAGCACAACTGTGAACCAGATCCAGGACATAAAGCTGATAGAAATTGTGAAACCATTATGGACAGGTTTGCCTAAGTGAGGAGCAGAAGAGAGAGCTAGAAAGTTAGGGTCTGAATAAAGGCAGAAATGGTTTAAAGGCATTCACAAAGGCTGGAATAAAGAGAGGGCCCAGGACTTTTATCTGAACAAGAGAAAGGTCTATGGGGTGCTGGCCATGAAATGGTTTTGGTGGAGAGGTCCCTTCCAAATGAAAATAGGGTGGGCAATATTAAAGGACATTAAAGCAAATAATGTAGATGAAGAGCATTCTGTACAGATGTAGCAATTTCCGTCATGTATTGAAGGCATGCAATAGCATAGAAATGTATAGTGGGAGTAACAAGAAATAAGTTAGGGGCCAGTTGAATTGGATACTTGAATTCCCTACTTGGCTTTGATTTTATAGATGAAAAGGAGCCACTGTAGATTCTCAATCTTCTCTAAGAAGATAACATTGCCCAAGTTAGTAAGCTCAAGAAGGAACGAGTGTAGGAGAGATGTGCAAGGGCATAGACCTAGATTCAATACTGACCTCTAGGAATATGTTGTTTGGTTAGCTGCCTTTCACTGCATGTGACCTAGATGATTGCCTCTTTTTCACCACTTGCTTGTAACTAGTATATTTTTGTAAGAATAGTGGATAAAACTAAAGGAACAATTACCAAACAAACAAACAAACAAACAAAAAAAAACCCTTATGTGTAAGCACACAGTATTTTGTATTTTTAAGACTGTGGAAAATTATGATCTCTTGACTTATGGTTTTACATTTTACATTAGTCAAATGAAACATAAAAATTAAATGTGATACATTTGTTGGAAAGTTCCAAATATTTATTCTTCCATAAGACAGCAGAGCAATATAACTTAGTATTTGAGAATGCATCTGCATATAGTTTCTGGGTCCAACTCCTGGCTTTATCACTTAATATCTACCTTAAACAGAACTACCTTTTCCATGCTTTAGTTTGCTCATCTGAAAAATAGGAATAGTTATACCTATCTTACAGGGCTTTGGTGAGAATTAAATGAGATAATAACACATTTTTAAAACTTAGAATGGAGATTAGCATAAAGAGTGTAAGCTCAACAAATATTCATCTGTTATCATCATACGGGCAAGATTTTTTTAAAAAAAATACTTATTTGTGTGAGGAGAGGTTGTAAAGTCTCCAAGGGGAAGGTTGCATGAAGTACATGAGAAGACTGACCCTAAATGTAGGGGCTCCCAGAGTCACTAAATATTCTGAACATGGCTCAGAGATGGTAGAATCAACAAACCTAAAGGGATTCTATGTGGTAAAACATAAGTTATCTCAGTAAGCAGAACCCCAGTTATTTTATGACCATAGGGCATGTTTTTTTGTTGTTGTGGTTGTTGTTTTTTTTGAGATGGAGTGTCACTCTCTCTCCCAGGTTGGCCTGTAGTGTGCAATTTTGGCTCACTGCAACCTTGACCTCCCCAGGCTCAGGTGATCTTCCCACCTCGGCCTCTTGTGTAGCTGGGACTAATTTTTCTATTTTTTGTAGAGACCATGTCTCACCGTGTCACCCAGGCTGGTCTCAAACTCCTGGGCTCAAGTGATCTGCCTACCTTGGCCTCCCAAAGTGCTAAGATTATAGGCATGAGCCACCACACTGGGCCTTATGGGGCATGTTCTTAATACCTAATTGTGAAGGAGTCCAACTCACCTATTCATACCCAGTGCTTAGCATAGTGTCAACCACAGTAAGTACATAACAACGTTTCAGTAAATGTCTGTTAAGTGAATGAGTAAATGATTCAGTGAAGAAAAGAATTCCAGTATGTATACAATTAGATGTATCACTCATAGAAACAACAATTTATTTCATCCAAAGACAGCTTTTGCAGTCTTTGGCATTGAAGATAACTCTGATTGTGACACATTGGGGGAGATCCCCCAAAGTGATTGAGTATGAATTACTCATCAGTTAAATGGGATTGAATGAGATCAGCATTGGGCTGATTTTAGAAAATAAATTCAGAACTGCTATATTCAGTGATTAAGAAGAAGTAATGCAGTCCTCTTTTTAGTCCTCTCAGTACTTTGCTTTAAAATGCACACAGGTGCACAGATAGACAGACAAACATACATGCACAGGCACAAATACAAAAATATATCACAGTTAAAATATCCATTTATTAATTTTTGTTTAAGTGCTACACAGCAATCCACCTTAAAAATTAGTAGCTTAAAACCATGACAATCATTTATTTAACATATGACTCTTCAATTTGGTTGAAAAGACTATCTGTGCTCCATGTAGCATCAGCTAAGCTGGCTAGAATTTTGACTGCAGGTTTCACTTTCAAGATGGCACAGTCACATAATTGGCAAGTTAGTGCTTGCTGTTGGCTGGAAGCAAAGCTGGGCTGTAGGCCAGGGGCCTCAGTTCCTGTCTACATGGGCCTCTACAGACTGCTTGGCTTCCTCTCACAGCATGCTCGCAGTGTTCCAAGGATGAGCTTCCCAAGAGAAACAGGTGTAAGCTAGATTTTATGATCTAGTCTTAGAAAGCACCTATACTCAATTCTGCTATAGTCACAGGCCACCCATCTTCAAGGGGAACCTCTCCCCGATCACTCCAGCCTTTATCTCTATGGGATGACTGTCGGTGTCACCGTATTAGTCTGTTTTCATGCTGCTGAAAAAGACATACCCGAGACTGGGAAGGAAGAGACGTTTAATTGGACTTACAGTTCCACATAGCTGGGGAGGCCTCAGAATTATGGCAAGAGGCAAAAGGCACTTCTAACATGGTGGCAGCAAGAGAAAAAATGAGAGGGATGCAAAAGCGGAAACCCCTGATAAAACCATCAGACCTCATGAGACTTATTCACTACCAGGAGAACAGTATGGGGGAAACTGCCCCCATGATTCAAATTATCTCCCACTGGGCCCCTCTCACAACATGTAGGAATTATGGGAATACAGTTCAAGATGAGATTTTGGTCAGGACACAGAGTCAAACCGTATCCGTCACATTGTTAGAAGAGCGTGTGGGGTGGAAGATCTTGTGGCTGTCTTGGATGATACAATCTGCCACAGTGAGCTCTACATTTTTGGACACTATTTAAAGGAATTTTTAATTCAGTCACCTCTGAGTTCCCGAAAGTGACCAGACTATTGTGGTATGTAGGAAATCTTTTCGGAAAGAAACACATTCCAAGGGAGGAAATATTTCTGTGGAGATTTCAACTAGATATAAAAGGCGCCATGAATAGAATAAAGGGATGGGGCATTCACTGACAGATAATTTAACAAGAAGAACTGAGGGTAAACAATTTAAAAACTGAAGTTAGGAAACCCCCTCGCCCTGCTGATGTCAATGAAAGGGAATATTATAAGCAGCCGAGGACCTGCCGCCGTGGGTCTTTTGAGACATCATAGAGTGCACATTGCTAAATCTAGCTTTTCCTTTTCTGTGACTAAACATTTTCCATGAAGACTGGAGGCTCAGAAAAATCTTATGACAGGAATCTGACCCACCAAATTGAAAGCAGACAGGAAAATCATAGGTAAATGTATATCTAAAGTATGTATCAACATTCTTAGTTATTTAGCTCTTGCAGGTGAAATATAAATAATAATCACTGGAGTATTCCTTCAAGGCCTGTTAGAGCTCAGCCAAAAACAGTGATCAGCAAATCAAATGCCAGAAGCTTTGACCCTTCTGCCAGAGGAGAGCCATTTAAATGGGCTTTT
The DNA here is from genome assembly GCF_007565055.1 of Rhinopithecus roxellana. Taxonomy (NCBI): domain Eukaryota; kingdom Metazoa; phylum Chordata; class Mammalia; order Primates; family Cercopithecidae; genus Rhinopithecus; species Rhinopithecus roxellana. The sequence continues at coordinate 31,757,188 of NC_044549.1, read as the reverse complement.
AAAGGATCTATTTTAGGACTTTGTGTGGAAACCCGGCAAAATCAGTTTGCTGAAATCTATACCAGTTGGCCCAGGTGGCTTTTGCTAGTCTCTGCCTGCATCTGTTTTATTCACAAGTGCACTGCTATTGATTTGTATAATGAGGCGATAGCATACAAGTGATAGCTTCCCCAGAAGCCATATCCTTTCTCTGTCTAGGATTTGGAGCAGGAAAGAGACCATAAACAATACATTTTCTTCCTCAAAATATATTTGTCACTTTCAGCTTGCTTTCTTCCATGTCAAGAAGACTATCAAAGGCAAGTTATAATTGAACATGACAATGTTTTTCTCTTTCTTATGGAATGTTAACTTGGCAGACAGAATGTGCCCTGGCAGAAGAAAAAATTAATTGTGTTTGATCTCTCACTTTACTGACCTCCAAGAAGTATTCTTGTCATTTGTTTTCCACCGTTGTATTAACTAATCTAATATGCTTCAGTAATTTTCTTTTGTTTAATCATTTAGATTCCTGATGAAGAACCAGGGTAGTTAAATGATGATGCATTTGTAAAAGTCATGTGTACTCTGTATCTGACCACTGTCGTCAGGATGGGGAATCTCTGGTACCTCAAGGGAAAATGCTAGACCTGAAGAATTAGAAACATACATAAAAGAAGGATTTTTATCTCTTTATGTGGGCACTTCTTAGAATGGAGCTGTGGGTGCATTTGCCTAGGAGAGCTGAGGTAGAAACAGGATCATATGACTGTCAATGTCATTTAAGCCTTCTTACCATTTACTGATTTGTATCCGATAATTTATTGAGTTTCGACAACTTCATGTACGGGATTAAAGGCATTGCCTTGATCACAGAACCTAAATTTCAACACCCTCTGAGGCTGCCAGGGCATAAAAATTGTGCGACTGCGTTAACTGCTAAGGTTACTCTCCCTGACACTAGGCAGAGATTGAAAACAAACTTGGAGTTTTTATTTCATCTCCTTTAGTGATGACAGTCCATAAGGTTGAAAATTGTACATTTTTTGTGAGTAACACAAGTCCTTTAACCTATGACCTGTAACTGATTGCATGCACTTAATATTGTGCTTGGAAGCATGTTCCAAAAGGAGTTATTTTGAAGCTCGGTGTTCTCTCTTCTTCAAGTTTAATTCTTTTTCTATTCCAAGTTCCATTTGTGTTTTCAAATGACTACCTTTGCTTTCAGAAAAGTCATTCTAAGATGTCTTGAAACACTAATATGACATAGACCACATAAACAGTTTAGTTTTGCAGTGTATATGCTTCTCTTCTTTCAGAAGAAACGTTAAATGAACCTGTTACATTTTGCTTTAAGGACTTAGACTTAGAAAACCCTTCAAACAGCATGACTTCTTTAGACAGGTAGTAATTTATTGTTAGGCGTTCTGAAATGGTTTGCCTGGCAGAAATAAACATACAATAAAATTATCCAAAAAGCATTCAGGTGAGTGTTTTGATTCAATGATTGACAGGAAAGTTTAGAATTTGAATGTTTTGTGAATTGTAGTAGCATCTTTAGCATTTGAAGGGATATGATGACAAATCAAATGGAAAGGAATTTTGATATTAGTATGGAAAATGTGCAGTTATGTAGAAGATACTGAAGGTATTGAAAAAAGACTTCAACAAGGAACTGAAAATTATATTTAAAATCCATGAAGATCAAGGACACTTGGTGACTGACAAGTATTAATAGAACTATTAAAGATGTTTTGTAGCAATTGCACATGACATTTTTCAGCATTTCTCCAATGATTTTAATACAATTTTTTTGTCCGTTTGCTGATTGACGTTTAGAAGATGATATGTAAAAAGCCAAAGGCTACATGATATGAAAAACATTTTGTCTAGCTGCCAATATTTTAAAATATATATACACGTGTATATACACACATACTTGTTATATATATACATATATGTATATAATATAAAACATTTTAAAACTTTGTGCATGCACACACACATACACACACAGAGAAAGAGAGAGAGAGAGACACCCACATTCCACAAAATAAATCAGCAAGATAGGTTGTGATTTTATAACTGGTAGGAAAGACAAAGGCACATCTGATTGGAATATCATACACTAAAAAAAAAGAGTAGTACATTTATCTATATCAGAGAGAACTAGACTCTTTGAATCATAATTTTATATGCTGTTTTTTTCTAGGAAGGAATGTGAGAAAACGCATTTTTATTTTAGGGGACCAACACTGTACTTTTCTTCAAAGGAATATTTAAGTAGTAGAAAATCAACATAATATTAATATGAATAAGTGTCCAGTGTTGGAGTAGAGATGTTATAAAGATTAATTAATTGAAATTTCTTTAACATTTGTCTATTCCAGGATTTCTCAACCCTAAAAGTCAAGTATACAGTCAATGTTTCTCAAATTTTGTGAGCATTGGAATCACCGGAGAAGCTTCTTAAAAATATTTTTGCTTGAGCTCCACCCTCAAAAAATCTTATTGAGTACATCTGGGCTAGGCTTCAAGAACCAGTGTTTTTAACAACATTCTTTGCCCTCCTCCCTAAATGTGTTATAATGTACAACAAAGTCTGAGAACTACTGGAACAGACAACATACACACACTATGATAGGATACTGTGGGACTTGAATGATAGGACATTAATTTCCTTAAAATGTCAGCACTTATCTGAAGTCTATGGTCCACAGGAAGTTTTTTTTCTAGATTTTGCTTCCAGATTATTTTGCTTTTTACTTTTTCCATAATTCCTCTAAGAAATATTCAAAATGTATTTAGATCTCACATATTTAATTTATGAAAGGACCAGATTATTAAGATTGGGTTACTTCTATTAATGGCTTCATTTTAACCTGTTACACCTTTCTTTTGGCTTTGGTGGCAGGTGAAAAAAAATCACAGCTGTCTGTATTGTACCTGGACAGGTATTTTAGTCAAGAGAAACAGTGTTGAAAGATGCAAGGTGTTCACATGTTCTTACTCATAAGTGGAAGTTAAACAATGAGAACATATGGGCACAGGGAGGGGAGCATCACACACTGGGGCCTATCAGGGGGTGGGGGGGCAAGGGGAGGGATAGCATTAGGAGAAATACCTAATGTAGATTACAGGTTGATGGGTGCAGCAAACCACCACAGCACATGTATAACTATGTGACAAACCTGCATGTTCTGCACATGCATCCCAGAACCTAACATATAATTTAAAAAAAAAGAAAGATGCAAGATATTTTATTTTATTTTTTTTATTTTTATTTATTTATTTATTTATTTTATTTTTTATTTTTTTTGAGATGGAGTCTCGCTCTGTTGCCCAAGCTGGAGTGCAGTGGCCGGAGCTCAGCTCACTGCAATCTCCACCTCCCGGGTTCATGCCATTCTCCTGCCTCAGCCTCCTGAGTAGCTGGGACTACAGGCGCCCGCCACCTTGCCTGGCTACTTTTTAGTAGAGATGGGGTTTCACCGTGTTAGCCAGGATGGTCTCAATCTCCTGACCTTGTGATCTGCCCGCCTCGGCCTCCCAAAGTGCTGGGATTACAGGCTTGAGCCACCGCGCCCGGCCAAGATATTTTATATAAAGTGCCATAACTTCTCTACCGCTGCATTAAACATACACATTAAAATTCCCTTCCAACTGGCTATTTGCCCTCAAATCACTATCCTATTAATTGGCAAGAACTGAAGACAAAGGATTTTTAATAGGCTTGCAACAAGGCTGATGATGGTGCGAAATAGCTAGGCCAATCCTTTGGGTAGAGACTAACAGTTTGTGAAGAGAGTGCTAGCTTTGGTTGGATAGTTCTGATTGTTTGAAGCATGAAAAAAGATGATATAATTGATATGGTCAGGCCACATTTTAAGGTATGCATGATTGGAAGACAAAGAGGTGGGTTGCTGATCATAATGAACAAGTTATTGGGAAGGCTTTTTGGGAGGTGACATGGTGTGTTCAATATAGCCACAGACTCCAGAGCTAAGTTCAGGAGTTTCGATCACAAATCTGTCACTAGCTCTCTGACCATTGACAAGTCACTTATTCTCTCTGGTCATCATTTTCCTTTTTTGTAAAATGTAGATAATAATAATACTTACCTGTATTAGTCCATTTTCATGCTGCTGATAAAGACATACCTGAGACTGGTCAATTTACAAAAGAAACAGGTTTAATGGACTCACAGTTCCATGCAGCTGGGGAGGCCTCACAATCATGGCAGAAGGTGAAAAGTAGGTCTTACACAGTGGCAGACAGGAGAAGAGAGCTTATTCAGGAAAACTCCCCTTTATAAAACCATCAGATCTCATGAGACGTATTTACTGTTACGAGAACAGCACAGGGAAGACCTGCTCCCATGATTCAATTACTTCCTACTGGGTCCCTCCCACAGCACATGGGAATTGTGGGAGCTACAATTCAAGTTGAGATTTGCGGGGGACCACAGCCAAACCATATCACTACCTCAGAGGAATTTTATAGGAGGAGTAAAATAAGTTGATACTTCTTTTAATTGAGGTAAATAATAAATATTCTCAAATGTCTTATACATATTGAGAGGAGGAACTATTTGAGAAGGAAACATTACCATTAAAATAAGAATGGTTTCTCTGAATGCTACATCTAACATGATGTATATTGGAATTCTTTTATTTCTTGAACCATTTATTCATTGTATGGACATTTATGATTATTTATTATGTGCTTATTGTACTTGGTAATGTGTTAAGCACTGGGGAGAAAGAGGTAGATTAGACACCTTCACAATAAGGTGTTAGGAAACATGCCTTATAATCATAATAACTATGTTACCTTGTTATTAAAAGGGAGTTACTTCAATGAATTAATTAACTTTTAAAATTAGTGAATATTGGAGGCTTACGGAAGTCTCAGCAATTTACTGCTCCCAACTTCCCACCTTTTTCTCACTGGAGTATCTAACTAATAAATAAGATGAAGGAGTAAATTATATGGAGATGAAGATATTCAGTAAATATAATTTACTGAAATTGAACAATGTGGCTTCTATCTATAAGGAAGCTTCCTAGTACTGAACTCCAGAATGAGTGAAACTTACCTAAGTCACGGTAAGTGCTGCACCACACATGCCTCTCCTGTAAGGAAGGGCTGTTGTCTCTAAATTTATCATATAACTTAGAGAAATTAAGAACACAGTTTCTTTATGGGGAAAAGAAGAGAGGAGAAGTAGCTGAGCAGCATATTCCCTTCTTTTTCTTCCAAACTCACCGATTATTTTAAGTCACTCCTAATTCCTTAGGGAACAGTAGGTTAGAGTGAAGAGAGAAGTGTTACATGGAAGGGTATCTAAAGACTGGCAAAAAGTTCCCCTCCCTGTTCTCTAACACTTTACTGTATTTTTAGTGCTTTAGTTTGCCAAACGTATTCTATCATTTATTCTTCTTGGTACACATATTCCTATTTTATAGGTTTCTTTTCTTTTCTCTTTGTTATCCACCATTTAGGAATTTTATAAAAAGGGACTTTTGATTCTAGACACAATGGAGTAAAGCCTCAGAAAAAAAAAAAAAAGAAACACATTAAGCAATTAACATAAGAATTAAAGGTAGATAAAAGCAAGTGGACTAGGTACAGATCTTAGAACTGGAGGAATGATCTTGCGGTGAGTTTCCTGTTTATTTTTTATTTATTTTATTTTTTAACACCCTTCCTTCCCCCCAGCATGCTGCGGCAAATCCTGAGGAGAGGAGCCCGGTGAACTCTCCTTGCCTTACACCAAGAAAGTGGCAACAAAGAGGTAGGACCTCCTTACTTCCCACTATCATCGCAGCAGCAAAAACCATAGGGTTGAGCCCTGTAAAACTGCCCAGCCCTATTGCCCTTCAGAATGCCAGTAAAAAGATGGACCTGCTACCACTCCTCATTGGTGTTGAAGAGGCAGAAATCATAAGGGGCAGAACACTGGCATCAGTGCGGGGAGGCTAACTTCCTGTATTTCTAACAAGAACACCTGGAAGGGGAAACCCTGGGAACCAAAGTCAGAGAAATGATAATGGAAAACAAGTAGCCAAACAAAGTGACCATTTAAATCTGCATTTAAAGTCTTGGACAACCCCCAAGTTGTTCAGGCATGAAACTAAATGGAATCAGCTCAACAAAAACTTTGTAAACTGAACTTCAGTGAAGACCAGTGTCTAGGTTTCAGTTTGAACTCTGAGAGGCTCACACACTGGGTAAACCAGATACAATTGTACATTCTTTGCAAATTAAATTGATATGGGAAAGATAAACCACAGAATATGGGCCAGGATATGTATTCACTGCCTGTTAAACAAAACAAAAAAATAATGTTCTACAGAGGATTTAAATAGGATCCAGTGCCTGAGGATATAATATTTGAAATATCCCAGATACAACCCCCAAGTATTCAATATACAAAGAATAAGAAAAATTCTTTTCTTATTCTTACTTTCAACTAACAGGCAAAAGAAAGTTAACAAGCACCAACTACAAGAGGACTCAAAGGTTGGAATTATCAGGAAAGAAACCTCTGAAGTAGTTATTTAACTGTGCTCCAACAAGTAAGGGCAAACATTCTTAAAAACAATGGAGAAATATAATTTTCAGCAAAGAAATAGAAGCTATACCAAAAAAATACAAAATAAGACAAACAAAAACTCAAACAAAATTTTAGAACAGAAAACTAGAATAATAAAAATTTAAAACATCACTGGAAGGGCTCAATAGCAGAAAATAGATGTGAGAGGAAGGGGTTAGTGAACCTGAAGATATAGCAATAGAAAATATTCAGTCTAAACAATGAGAGGAACTGAAGAAGGAAGGCAAGGAGCCAGAGGGTTGGAGAGAGAGAGAGAAACAGAGCCTCAGGTATCTGTGGGACAGTATCAACAGGTCTAAAATTCAGGACATAAAAGGAGAAGAGAAAGTTGAAAAAATCACAAAAAACTCAAAGTGTATATGGAAGACTTAAATGACATCACCAGCCAGCTTTACCTAATTAACATTTATGGGACACTCCAACTCACAATAGCAGAATAAATTCTGTTCAAACACAGATGGAACATTCACCACTAAGATAGTCCATATTATGAGTTACAAAGCAAACCTCATTATATTTAAAATAATTGAAATTATTGAAAATATGCTTTCTGATTATAACAAATTAAACTAGAAAAAGTAACAGAATCGTATCTGGCAAACCCCCTACATACTAGAAAATTAAATAAAACATTACTACCTATCAATGGGTCAAAGTGGAAATCTCAAGGGCAAGTAGAAATAATTTTGAACAGAATAAAACTGAAAATATAACCAATCAAAATTTATGTGAATCAGGTAAAGCAGTGCATAGAGTGAAATTTACAGCATTAAAAATTCATATGAGAAAAGAAATGTCTCAAATCAACAATTTAAGCTTCTTCCTAGGAAAATGCAGAAAAGAGCAAATAAAAAAGCAGAAATCAATAAAATTGAAAACATAAAATCTATATAACCAAAAGCTGGTTCTTTTTAAAAAAATTCATAAACTTGACAAACCTCTGGTGAGACTGACCAAGAAAATATGAGAAAACACAAATGATCAACATGAAGAATGAAAGAGGGAATATTATCATGGATCCAATAGGTTAGAAAAAGATAGAGGAAATTATGAGCAGCTTTATGCACATAAATCTACAGCTTAGATGAAATAGACCAATTTCTTTGAAGATGCAAATATCAAAACTGAATTAAAAAGACAGATAATAGAGCTTGCAGTGAGCTGAGATCCGGCCACTGCACTCCAGCCTGGGCGACAGAGCAAGACTCCGCCTCAAAAAAAAAAAAAAAAAAAAAAAAGATAGATAATATGTCTTCCTATAGCTATTGTAAAACATATGTAAAAGCCTTCAAAAATTTATTTCCAAGCTAAATGGTTTCACTGGTCAGCTTTACTAAATAAGGAAAAAATAACATCAATTCTTCACAATCTGTCTTAGAGTTAGAAAAGGAGAAAACATATTTAGCTTACTTTGTGACACCAACATTACTCTAATATCAAAGATAGCGCAAGAAATGAAAACTACAGATCAATATTCCTCTTGAACACTGATAGAAAAATCTTCAACAAAGTTTTAGTGAGTCAAATCTAGCAATATATAAAAAGAATAATAATTATGAGCAAGTGAACTTTATCCTGGGAAAATCTTAAGATATTAGAAACACCACATTTATTTAATACACTAAAATTAATCAATGCGTGCAATCACATTAACAACAAAATGAACACATGATCATATCAATAGTTGCAGATAAAGCATTTGACAAAATTAAGCATCCAATTGGTGACAAAAATCTCAGCCCACTTGGAATAGAAGGCAACATCTGCAATCTGTTAATGGACATCTATGAGAATCTTACAGCTAACATTGTACTTAATGGTCAAAGACTGTTTTCTCCCTAAAATCAGAAACTAGGCAAAAATGTCTGTTCTTACCAGTCCTATTCAATATTTTATTAGAAATCTAGCAAATGCAGTTGTGTCTAGAAAATGAAATAAAAGATATTTTCCTTTTATTTTCTTTCTAAATGATTAGAAAGAAAAAAATAAAACCATTCTATCTTGCAATGACACAATTGTCTGTATAGAAAAATCTCAAGAAATCTATTAAAAACTACAAGAATTAATAATTGGGTTTAGTGAGGTTGCTGTATACAAGATCAATAGACAAAGTTCAATTTTATTTTTATACACTAGCAATGAACAGTTAGAAATTGAGATTTTTTAAAAAGCAGTAATATTTATGATGGTTTGAAAATGTAATACTTTGAGATAAATATAACAAAATATGTACAGAATCTGTATGCTGAACATTAGAATACTTATGATATTAATAACCAAAGAATTTGTGTCAGAATAGGTAAAGAACTCTCAGAACTCAAAAATAGAAAATAAACAACTCAATTTGAAAAAATGGGGAATAGATTGAAACAGTCACTTCACTAAAAATTATACACAAATGACAAATAAGCACATGAAAAGAAATTTTTTATCATTAGTCATTAGGGAACTGAAAATTAAAACCACCAGGTGATAGCATTTCATAGCTATTTACTAGGCTAAGATTAAAAAATACCCATAATATCCAGTGTGGATGAGGATGCAGAGCAAAGGGAACTCTCATACATTGCTGATAAGAATGCAAAATGGTACAGCCATTCTGGAAAATATTTTGGCAGTTTTTTCAAAAGCTGAATATATACTTACGCTTACCTTTTTTAAAAAATGCCAAAATATTTTATGACATAATCATATAACTCAGCAACCTCACTTTTAGGTATGCATATTAGAGAAATCAAAGTTTATGTTCACACAAAAACCTACACATAAATGTTTATAGCAGCATTATTAATGATCTAAAACCAGAAGTATCACAGATGTCCTTCAGTGGGTGAATGGATAAACAAACTGTGGTGCAACTACATAATAAAATACTAGTACCAGTGACAAGGATGAACTATTGATACACTCCAGAATTTGGGTGAATCTTCAAAGAATTATGCTAAGGTCAAGAACTTAAACTCACAAGATTATATACTGTATGATTTTATTCATATAAAATTCTGGAAATGTTCCCACTCTACCTTCCAGAAAAAAACAAAAAAGAATAGAGAACACAACTATGTTTACCAGGGCTTAGGAGTGAGGAGGTTGTGAAAAAAAAAAAGTGGTTGTAGAAGAGATCTTTCTTGAATGCTGCAACTGTTTTGCATCCTCTCTATGGTGATGGTTGAAGAATCAATATATGTAAAAAACTCACATTATCAGTAAATACTGATTTAATTGGTGATAATGGCGCTCTAACATTCAGCTGGCACTTTCACTTGCCATATAGGCTGTTGCATTTTTTACCACCCTTGATGCTTTTAAGTCTTTAATCACAGAGTGGCAATTTCTCTTTTTTTTCTCCTGGGATTCTATACTGTTTCTGTTGGAATACCTTGGAGGGAACTGGAAGATGGATTGGAGAGCCACTTTGGTGTTTCCCTAGCATGTCTCTAGGAAGACACAGTACTAATAAGTATTTAGAGTCCAAGCATGTGAAACATCAATAGCAGTTATACACTCAGCAGTGAAAGCCACAACACTGACTTGACAACACAGTATGCTCCTTGAGGACAGGGACATCTTGGCCCTACCTCTAGTTGGCTTTCTCTTTAATGTGATTAAGTTTGGATTAGAGGAGAGAGGACAGGGGTCACATAGGGAGACAATGACTTGGCTCCAGTAAGCAAGTCATATTTACTTTCCATTTTGAGTGGTGCAGCAGCATTGTGTGGCTAAACCAAATGAACCTCCACTGTCTTTGATCCAATCAAAAACCAGTATGAAGCATGAAGGTCATCACAACCAACACCATCAATTACTACTTTGGAGGCCCTTGAGCCACATTGGTTTCTAGTTGGGGTCTCCAGGTTTATGTCCTTTGTCTGACATGGTCTTGATTCTCATCAAGGCAATTTTTATAAAGGAGTTCCACCTTAATCTGGGGTATCTGCTGCCACCTCATCAAGGTAACTTCTCTTAAATTCTTACTTTGTTTCAACATAAGGAATAGGGGAATTTTTCAAAGCAGCAGGGCTGACAGCAAGAATTTCTCCAGATTTTCTTAAAACAGTTTCTCATTCTCTAGTGAGTTACTTTCATCAACATTGCAAACCCAATCCAGGGTACTAAGGGTCTGAATAGTAGTCAGTGCCTCCTCCATGACTTCTCACACATGTTTGCCTGTCTCAGAGAAATCTCCCCAGACAGGCACAGTCTCTTAAAGAAGCCAGGATCAAGTGAATACATCTCTGGTACTTCTTACTGTTGCCTTTGAATGGATTTAAGATTGCCGTGAAGGACTGTGGGAAGGGCTGGGTCATACACAGCCCAGCTGTTGCCATCTTTTCTTAATAAGCATTGTGCATACCCACCCACCCACCTCAACCCTCATCTCCTGATTGAATCAATCAGAGTTCCAATGATTTGCCTGCTTTTCTCTCCATAATGGTCACAAATTTTCCTCCTTGAACACTTAGTGAGTGTGCCCCTCAGTAACTTGCCTAAAAGGAAACAAAATATTATGCTCATTCAGGATGAATCTTTTTTTTTTTTTTTTTTGAGACGGAGTCTGGCTCTGTCTCCCAGGCTGGAGTGCAGTGGCCGGATCTCAGCTCACTGCAAGCTCCGCCTCCCGGGTTCACGCCATTCTCCTGCCTCAGCCTCCGGAGTAGCTGGGACTGCAGGCGCCCGCCACCTCGCCCGGCTAGTTTTTTGTATTTTTAGTAGAGACAGGGTTTCACCGTGTTAGCCAGGATGGTCTTGATCTCCTGACCTCGTGATCCGCCCGTCTCGGCCTCCCAAAGTGCTGGGATTACAGGCTTGAGCCACCGCGCCCGGCCCAGGATGAATCTTATATTACAATAAGGTGGACCTGAAACTGACTATGAGACTGACAAGGAAGTCTCCTTGCTCTCCCATAGGCAGCTGTCTTTGAACTAACTTCATGCTGTCCAATCTGCAACCATCTCCCCAATTTCTCCTCATTAACAAGCAATAAAGTGGAGGACCACTTTGTGCACAGTTAACCATACAATTTGATTAAATATTTGATATTGATCAGTTTGGTGGGGGTAAGGGAAACACAAAGAGACAGCAGTTTTTCCTTTCCTTTTCCATCTCTGCTATCTTCCCCTCTGGCTTAACATGGAGATAATTGATTCTGTTTTCCTTTTAAATCACACAGACTTCTGTTTAAAAGGAATCTGGGAAAAGAAGGAAATCATAAATTTCAATTTCCAGAAGGAAGAATTCACTTTTACCTAAAATAATTTAATCAAAAGAAGAATGAGACAGTAAACTCATGTATTTTTGAAAAAGAAATGTGAGGGGGTTGTTGGATATTGAAGTCTGAGAGGAGCTTAATAATTTCTAATTGTTCCTGAAATGTCTGGGTGAATTCTGATTAAATTTGCCACAGGCATAGGCATCAGTGGAAGAAAGCAAGATATAAGACACTGGACAATTTACAAAGAAAGGTCAGTCTTTCATTTCTCTGCATTTTCTCAGTATGCACATTTGAAATACTTGTCGAGTTAGTTTTGGCATGCTAATGTGGAATAGAACCTCCAGGTTGAAAGCCCAGGCTTGGAAATTTGATAGACCTAGTGATAAGTTCCAATCACATCACTTGCTCCTATGGTTTTATAAAAATTTCTCAATCTTTTTACACCAAAATTTCTTTAGCTCTGTGACAACATGTAATTTATATGATTGTTGTGAGGATTACAGGATAAGGTAATATATGTGTGTAATTAGTACAGTGTTTAGCACATGAAACTTAAATTAGTGATACTATTATTAAAAAATGAAGATCATAACAAAATCTTTCTTTGGTCTTACAAGGGTAGATAAATATAGCACAGGATTAACAAGTTTGAAGAATGGTAGCTTCCTACATGGCGTAAATTCAGAAGTCAAGAATTCTCTTCCAAATAACTGTTTATAAGACTGATTTCTGAAATTCCATTATTAGAATTTATTACACTGGGATTAAGGTTCAAAAATGCTTTTTAAATATAAAATCATTGGTAGGTGGTAGCATATTACCCTTTTTGGTCAGTTTAATAGTAGGAAACCAGATTTGATTCTACCCTTTCCTGAGAGTAAACAGTCAGGAAAGAGGAGAGGCAATAAGCATTAGGAAGTTATACATAAGAAAGAGTTGCCTCAAGGAAGAGAAAGCAGAGAGTGAGGAAGTGAAGTTTATTTAAAGCTAAATTTTACCACCTTCATAATTTAGCCAAAGTTCAACTCTATTTCAGAAGAATTAATATTATAAAGAAATATGCTAGTTAGCCAAAGGATCGAAGAGTTAATAAAATTTCATCAGTTTTCAATTAGTGTTTAAATCTTTTAATTCCACATAAGTAACCATAAATTCTGAATGAAATTTTGAATTTTCAAATTGCTGAAGTAATACAAGTTAATTACATCCTTGTTAATGATCTAGTGCTATGATTTTCCTTCATGGATGCAAATCAGGCATAGAATTTTATTATCTTCCATGGCCTGTTGGGATGACCCATCTCACTCAGGAAAATTTCTAATTTTTCTCTCCTGCATTAGATTTTCCCTGTCTGCCTTGGTTTAAATGTAGTCTATTTACTAACGCATGAGATTCTTGGTATTACAAAACCAAGAAGTTATCATATATTTTTATGATAATAGCTATTTGTTATGATCTTCAAAGAGTCTTAGGAACTATCTATACAATTCCTCAGTTACTGCAGAAAACATCTCACTATACCCATGAAAGGTATCTACTCTTCCTCAGCTTGAATGCATTCAAAGTATGAGGATAGCACTCTGGCAAGGCAACTTCTTCTGTTGTTGGGCAGTTCTGAAAAAAAACTCTTTCTTACATGGAGCCTGGATGTGCTTCTTGATTACAATTCTGATTTTTGGCACAGGAGGGAAGAAACCTTTTCACTTTGCCAAATGATTGCCCTTTAAGTAAGCTGCCCATTTTTGGTCTCCAATGCGCGCGCGCACACACACACACACACACACACACACACACACAGACACACACGTCCTCAGTCAGACTTATCTTCATGCTGAATATCTTCGTGTACTCATATTATATGATTTCCAGGATTCCAGGCATTTCACTGCTTCATTTTTCTCCTCTGAAAGGCAAGGTATCTAGGGTGACCATATGTCCTGGATTTCCAGGGACAATCTCCTTGTTCAGATGTAAATAGTAATAATGTTCTCTTTCAGCTTTAATAATGTTCTTGTTTTAACAATAAATTGTAATGTGCCTGTTGTGCAAGAAAAGATTAATTGCAAAATAGCACTCACACAAGGCCTACTGGTGTAGTGTTCTGGAACATGCATTGGTACTGGATCAGTAATAGATTTGCGGGCACATCTTCCACACCTTCCACAACTGTTCTTTCTAGGGCATTGCATAGTGATCTATTAGATTTGTTCATCAGACTCCAAGAGAGGGATTCTTGTCTCTTAGTTGATGGACTTTTAAACTGAATAATTTAAAAGTGGACAAGCACTTCTTTAGTGTGTTCGAATCTGGGGTACAAAACTATATGACCTGGCAGGACACTGGCTACAGCCTTACTGTCACCTGCCTGTGTTTCGGGTTGGGCCTCTTGCCTGACTTTTTCAAGGACCTGGGGGCCAAGCATTGCAGTTGACTGTGATTGATTGCCTTAATCACTGGGCTGTAGGCAATTCCCATGGGGCCTTACAAAAGATCACCTCTTTTTATGTGAGATTAGCTTTCAGAGAGTCAGTCAAGATAACCTTTCCTCTCAATTCTTCCTCTTCTCCCCAAAGAAGCAGTGTCTAGGCATTATGAGCTATCATTTTAATCGATAAGAGTTGTGTGGCTAGTCACAGCGTCACTGTGGTTGACACTGGAGGACAGTTAGAAATGGCTAAGTACTGCCAGAGGAATTCATATTTACTTAAAGTAGAGTAGGTAGGGCCATTAATTTGAATAGCCCTGGAGATATCTAGTTGCAAAGTATAACAGGGTCATTATTTGAACCTCAACATGGAGAATGAGAAAAGACCATCACAGGCATCATTGCTTCCTGGTTTCTTCCAATGACCTGGGACTCTCTGTTATTACAGTGCTATTGTATCCTGGCCCTGATTATACTAGGGATGGGCTTACACATCCGTAATCATGCATTTAAATTCCACAGTCAAGGGTTCCATAAACAATCCCAGAAAAAAAAAAAATGGGCAAGAGGAGACCTGGATACCTACTGTTCATGATGTCTTCATGGAATTTTCTCCAAGGGATGCCATCCCAGCAATCTTGTGCCAATATTGCCTTGGCCACTTAACCTTGTGTTGCAGACAGTCACTCTAAATTATACCTCATTTCAAAGATATGAAAGAGAAAAGCAAGTTAGATGGATGTTTCTTCATTAATGCAGAATCATCAAATTTGAGGATTGAGAGGGACTTTTACAGTTACCAATTTAGGCAAAGATGTCATAAGAATTGTGCCACTTCCAAATCACATTTATGTTTCTTCTTTTAAAAAGTTATTTATTTCTTGTTAGTTATTACCCTTTAAAGTACTTCTTTTGTACCATATCTTCTTACGTATGCAACTATTGCTTAACTGCTATGTGGAGAGTGGGGATTTCTCTCTACTTGAGCTTGCTCTGGGCTCTTTCACTGGCTTGCTGTGTTATTTGGAATAAATCACTTAAGGCTTCTAGTTCTAATATTCTTTAACTATAAAACAAGGAGGTATGGTGCAGGTTCATGACTGTCATTCTTTGAGGTTGGAAGCATGTCTTATTTGTATTTCCCTACTCATCCTCTACATAACACAATATATAGGTATGCTCTGTAAATATTTGCTAGACGAATTAAAAAAAATAAATGAACAACCTTCACATTTCTTCCTGTTGGTGTTTCTATGCTGTTTCAACCTGTTGAAATCATTCTAAATCTGATTCTCCCTTTCATCATAAAAGCTAGCTTTCCCTTCTTGGTATCATCTGCAGCTTGAATTATGCCTACCTTCTACATATTCATCTTAGTCACTGATACAATGGTTTAGTAGACTAGATTGCTGTATGCATTTTTATTTGTATCATAGGATAGATGGGAAGTAACAAATATACAAATTGGTCCCTCCATATTCTCTAAAATCTTTATATGTATTAAGAAAACCTATGAAGAAATAGAACATTCAATGGTTTGGACTGACTAAACTGAAAAATTACCAAAAACTGAGGAAATAACTGTTAAGATTGATTATTTATATGGAACATTATTAAAAATTAATTTGTTTCTTGCTTTTAATGTAGTATTTGTTAACTTTATGTGCCAACTTGATTAGACTAGGCTATGAGATGTCCAGATAGATGGTGAAACATTATTACATTATTTCTGGCTGTGTTTATGATGGTGTTTCAGGAAAATATTAGCATTTGAATCAGTTCTAAGTAAAGATCTGTTCTCACCAATGTGGATAGGCATTAGCCAATCCATGGAGGACCCAGATAGCACAGAAAGGCAAAGTAAGGGCAAATTATTTTTCTCTCTTCTTGACCTTGGATATCCTTCTTCTTCCGCCCTTGGACATTGGAGCTCCTAGTTCTTAGGATTTTGAACTTGAACTAAATTCTACCACTGGCTTTTCTGATTCTGCATCTTACAGACTGTATGCTGTGGTACTTTTTGGTCTCCATAACTATGTAAAACAATTCTTATAATAAATTTTCTCTCATATATCTATATATATCCTGTTGACTCTGTTTCTCTGGAAAACCTGACTTACACAACTCTCTTGGCCAATTCTGAGTCTTAAGGGTGGGAGATAGTGAGGAGAACATTGTTGCTCTGTGTTCTAGTATCCTGATTCTAAAGACACACCAAACCATTCTTAAATAAAGAAGAAAATAAGAAAAGGGGAAACACTAGCTTTTTATTGGGCTAAATTTGTTTCCAAATGTATAAAATGATACTAGACTATTAGTTAAAATACACTAGAAAGAGCTACACTAGTCGCATTGATCTATACTGCAAGGGGGAAACTCAGATAATTTTTAAAGTTTAACTTGTTATATAGAGGATAAAGAGTGAACCCAATAAGCCTGGAAAGATGCAAGAGAGTTGTCAGCGTCTGAGTCCTGGATGGTATGTCCCACTAAAAAGTGAGAAATATCTTTTATTACATGAGCTTAAGTAAAAGCTTATATTACTATTAAGTGTGAGAGTTACACACACAGTTCAACAAGTAAAGAGAACAGTTTCTGGTACACTTCATTAATGCAGAATCATCAAATTTGAGGATTAAGAGGGACTTTTACAGTTATCAATTTAGGCAAAGATGTCATAAGAATTGTGCCACTTCCAAATCACATTTATATTTCTACTTTTAAAAAGTTATTTCAATTTTTATGCCATAAGTTATATGATTATAAAATAATTGGGTGCTGCTGAAATCTTGGAACAGGAAGAGTTCAGAGTATCTCCTAGTTAACTCACTAATTTACACAACAAAAAGATTGTTCAGAAATTACTGATAAACTTGGGGTCCAAACATAGAACTGTTTTACTTATTCCTTTTAAAAAATATGGAGCTTACTGAATTTGATGTTAGGGTAATTTAGATCGGCAACCCTGCACTTATACTTCTTGTACTTTAAGCTCTGTGTTGTTGGGCCAATGGCTTAAACTTTTAAATGTAACTTCTTTTAGTGAGGCTAAATATGGCTTGCAGAGAGTCAGATGAGACCAAGCAACAATACAACAATGACACTGCTGGTGACAAAGATAACATTTATTTAGCTCTTCCAAAGTTATTGTGCAAAGTGTTTTAAACTTGTTTTAAAACTTAACTCTTGGCTGGGCGTGGTGGCTCAGCCTATGGGAGACTGAGGTGGGCAGACCACCTGAGGTCAGGAGTTCGAGACCAGCCTGACCAACGTGGAGAAACCCCATCTCTACTAAAAATACAAAATTAGCAGGGCACAGTGGGGTGTGGTGGCTCATGCCTGTAATCCCAGCTACTTGGGAAGCTGAGGCAGGAGAACTGCTTGAACCTGGGGAGCAGAGGTTGCAGTGAGCCAAAATCACGCCATTGCACTCCCGCCTGGGCAACAAAAGCAAAACTTCGTCTCAAAAACAACAACAACAACAACAACACTTAATTCTTACAACAGTCATATAAGATGAGGGCCATGGTCTGCATGTTTGTGGCTCTCCACCTTCCGGCTTCCCACAAATTTGTATGTTGAAATCCTATTGCCTAAGGTGATGGTATTAGAAGTTGGGTCCATTTGGGAAGTTATTAACTCATGGGGGCTCTGCCTTCATCAGTGGGAATAATACCCTTATGAAAGAATTCTCAGAGAGCTGCCTTGTTCTTTCTGACATGTGAGGACATGGCTAGAAAGCATCATTTACAAACCAGGAAATGGGCCCTCACCACACCCAGATTTACTTGATTTTGGACTTCCCAGCCTCCAGAATTATGAGAAATAAATTTCTGTTGTCTCTAAGCGACCCAATTTGTAGTGTTTTGTATTGTTATAGCCACTCAGATTGACTAAAACAGTGGTTGTTATTAGAGTTGAACCTTGGTCAAGGTGGGGGTTAGGAGTGCTGACTCCCTGCATAGTCCAAAATCTGCACATAACTTTTGACACCCCCAAATCTTAATGATTAATAGCTTACTGTTAACTAGAAGCCTTACTGATAACATAGTCAATTAACACATATTTTATATACTATATACTTAACAATAAAGTAAGCTAGAGAAAGGAAAATGTTAGTAAGAAAATCATAAGGAAGAGAACATATATTTACTGTTTAGTAAGTGGAAGTGAATCATCATATAGGTCTTCATCCTCATCATCTTCACATTGAGTAGGCTGAGGAGGAGAAGAAATAGGAAGGGTTGGTCTTGGTCTTGCCTGTCTCAGAGTGGCAGAGGTAGAGAAAGTCTGTATTTAAGTGGGCCAGCACAGCTGAAACCTATGTTGTTCAAGGGTCAACTTTATTTTCATATATGTGAAAAAAACTTAAAAATTCAAGGGGATATATTGATGCAAACTATTATTAGAAGTATTACATTTCATCTGAATGAAAAAGAACTCATGTTTTATGTTAGGAATCCCCACCCAACTGTCATATATTTTGAGGGTACTAAACGAGGTCCATTGGGTAAATAAATGTTATGCTTATTAACATCTATATAAGAAAAAACAGAAGCATGACATCTTATTTTAAAATAAAGTTTCTAGGAAAGTTTATTTATGTACATATATATATACTCACATATGTATACGTATATTTTTTTCCTGCGTGAATAAAGTGGAGGCTATCAGTGGTCACCAAATATTTATGTGATCTCCTACATTTTCTAGAACTCTGACAGGTAGGATAGAAAGATGTAATCAATCCTGTCTAATGAAATGTGAGCAGAATTAATGTATATCATTTCTGGGTCAAGTAGTTAAGGAGTAGATATGTCTCCCCCATTTTTATTTTCTCCTGCAGTCATGATCTTGGAGGACATATGTCCCAGATGGTATAACAATAAAATGGAGGAGGGAAACTTGACTTGCATTGAACTTGATTGAGTTGCAGTAAGCCACTGAGATATTATTATTTATTTCTTATTAGAGCATAGACTTGCCGATTCTGGCTAACACAGTGCACTGTGCCTTACTCATAATTATATCTTAACCTGAAGGATAATATTTATTCACCCAATGAATCTGGTTTAGTACCCTCAAAAAATATGACAATTGGGTGGGGATTCCTAACATAAAACATAATATTTTTTATTTAGATGAAATATAATACTTCTCATAAAAGTTCATATCAATACATCCCCTTGAATTTTTAAATTTTTTCCACATATGTAAAAATATAGTTGACCCTTGAACAACATAGGTTTCAGCTACGCTGGCCCATTTCTACACAGATTTTCTCTGATTCTGCCACCTGTGAGACAGCAAGACCAGCCCCTCCTGTGCCTTCTCCTCCTCAGCTTACTCAATGTGAAGATGATGAGGATGAAGATCTTTATGATGATCTACTTCCACTTACTAAACAGTTTTCTTAATAACATTTTCTTTTCTCTAGCTTACTTTATTGTTAAGTGTACAGTATATAATGCATATAATATATAAAATATGTGTTAATTGACCGTTTATGTTGTCAGTAAGGCTTCTAGTCAATATTATGCTAGCATAATTTGATAAATGAAAGAACTTTTTGGTAAGTAAGAAATTTCTTACAAAGTAATATGAGTAATACAGTACACATAATACAGTAAGAGCCCATAACTTTATAAAGTAAGTATCTGAGATACAGATAGGCTAGATTTAATTGCTTGACGCACTAAAGATCACATTGTTTCCAATCCCTGCATATTACTTCACTAACAAAAGATGATAGTATTTATTTGGCACACCTGGATAAATAGTCGTGTTTACTCAAGGGTTGGGGTGACTGGCCTGGGAGTTTGGTCTGCCTTAGGTCCTCTCAGGCATACTAGGGTCTAAAGGATCAATATCTTCACCCATTTATGCCATCCGGTTTAGGAAACTTACCTAAAATCATTCTAGCCAAGGGGTCTGATATGCTGTTTTATGGTACTGGTCCTAGCAAACAAATTGAAATGATTCAGATTCCAGCAAGTGTTTTCCTCCTGATTTAACTGTGCCAATTGAATTGAACAAATTTTGATTCTTCAGTTTCTTCATCTGTAAAATAAGGAATTAATCTCTCAGGCCCCTTCTGGCTCAAAAATTCTATAATTCTTTATGAACAAGGGAATATACTGCATGGTATGTGGAGCTAGCACAAATTGAAATGACTATTTTGTAATAATACAATAAATCTGATCAATGCAGGCAACTAAACCATATAATTCAATCCCTGAAGCGGGTTTTGTTCAGTTTGGCTGTCTATAGTGATCACATAAATTGAGTGATTAGGTAACCATGGTCTCTGTGTAAGAAGCCAGCAATCTGCAGTCAAGCTGTGGACTCTGAAGGCACTGCCCACATTTCACACAGATCACACACACTCAAGGCTTATGCATATGAAAGTGCTGTGTATATCAAGCTCATGTATAGAAAAGTCACCAAGGGCTGGAAAAACTTGATTCACAGTCTTACAGAGGAAAATGGTTTAAAACATATTTAATATTAAACTTTAGAAGTTGATAAAACACTTTGGGACTTGGAAAATTTCTGTCAATACATTGTTTGTTTTACTGTTGAAACAATAAATATTATCTTATTGACTTAACCACTTCTGAACTAGCAAAATATTTTAATAACCCAATTCATTATCATTTCAGAATGAAATTCTGAAATGAAATTCTGAATTCATTATCATTCAGAATTTTGCTGCACATGAGCAGGTTCCATTTGCCAAGGTGTAGCCTGGCTAGTTATTTTACCCAGGAAGTGATATATATCATTTTGTACTCTTTTCTCAAATTATATTAATAACTCTCTTATAGTTGTCACATATGGCAAAGAGACCAGGAGCATAGCCCCTGTCTGTAGCATTTAATTAAAATGCATATTTTGCTGAAGGATATTTAACATGGATAATGTTTCTCTTAAAGAAATAAAAGGTATATCCCCAGTTGATTTTATGATCCTTAATTTAAAAATATGAAGTTAGCATGCTTATTTTCTGTATTGACAAGCATATACCGCATGTCCCTCTGAACTGTGATTCCCTTCCTTGTGCAACTTTCTTTTTCTCCATTAAGTGACGTAAATCTCTCTCTCAGATAAGACCATGCTGGTACACTGAGAGTTAATACAGTTAAAACAGTGTAACTAAATAATAGAAAAATATTTGCTGCATATAGAAGGAAAATGACATTTGAGAACTCATTTATTAGATTGACGAACTGAGATGTCTGATGCAGTGCTCTCCTGATATGCCTGGCTGGTAGTGTGGGCTTCAGTTCCTGGGTTAGTTGACAGATTATGCCATGCCTCATTAAGGCAGACTTAATGCTGACTACATCTGTAGACTCTCTTGCCTTTTTTTTGTTTTATTTTCAGTATGAAGAATGTAAAGTGTTTATGAGATTTCTTCTGAATATTCTTTCTGGATATTCAAATAAATGTGGGCACAGAATGACAGTTTCTCATTTAGGCCTCATGTAGTGGAGACAAACTTTATTAACATCCATTCTGGTGGTGTGCCTGCACTCATCTTTTGTTTCTTTACACAATGTTTATCTTTGCTCCTTCCCTATACCCACCCTATGCTGTAGTCACATTGATTTCCCCCACCCCGCACCCCTCTCTCCCACTTCCTGATGATGCCTATTCATTTAAGACTGAGTCCAAACCTCTCCTTTGCTCTGAAGGTGGCTCCTGGAGTGATGGCAGTGGCAGTGACTGAAGGAGGCCTGAGGAACACTAGCACTGCCTCGGCACCGTGTTTCATGATTTATGGCCTATACTGTCATTTAGCTGTACACCTGTTTATGCTGTGTCTTCCTTTGGCTTCTTCGAACTTTATCTTTTGCTTTTATGATCACGCTCTTCAGCTAAGACCATCTTTTTTTTTTTATTTTCATGAAGATTTAGCTTTACCTTGACCATGATATCATTCACTTACAACCTGACCCAGCTCTGGTGCCCACTAACGACCTGTGCTTTGTCATTTCACTTCCTAAAACTCTGCTTCACTTTGGTTCATTATAGGTGATACCTGTTCCCTTTGGTTTTCTTGACTGAGGAGGTCACCCATGAACAGATATTGACTCTTGCTGCTAGAACTCACAGTTCTTTCCATTGCAGGCTGCTGGAGTCTATAGTGCCTCAAAGGCTTATTTGTATGCAACTAACTTTGAAAGGGAAAGTGGCAAGAAAACTGTTATTTTTGGAGGCTACTGTAGGGCTCACAGTGTGGATTTTTAGGGAAAGTAACTCTGGTGCAATAGCCAGATACAATTAGGTTGGAGACAGGAGCATGAGATAAGTACAAAGGGTGCCCATGAGGAAGCTCAGGGGTCTCTAAAGTGGCTTGGGGTAAATTCCACACAATAGGTGCACTATAAAGAATGACAGCATGTTGACCTTTTTTATTTTGAAATGTATAACTTCTGTGGGAGTCCCAGGTAGAAGATGCTGAACACATTTTATTGGTATCTGTGAGATTTCTGAATGACCTATAAGTCTGAATCCTAGCATGATTATCAGGCCGATGGGGTAAGTTTCATGTGACCTTGTCTTCTTATGTTCTTGGAATAAATGTTCACAACTGTTGGATTTCTTAGGACGAAAAGTGTCTACCTGTTGGAAGCTCATGTCCTCTTGGTGTTAAAGTGCTCACTGTTGCCTGCAGCATGCTAAGGTCTTGTCAAGCCCTCTGCACCTTGGACTGCACAGTTATCTGGACATGTGCCAGGTTCAAGCACCATCTTTTCTCTTCCTGCCTTTGCTGCTCTAAGGTAAGACAGATAAAAGCTCTCTGAGGGTCTGAGACAGCTTTTCAAGCTTCCATCTCATGTAGCACAAATAATATACAGATTTTTCAATAAATATTGCTTGATGGATCTAGAGTCAATGACACAGCTACTATCTAAGATAAGTTCTCAAACAAAAGTGAGTTTGCCTCCCAGAAATATTTGTGTATATGTATTTATGAATGTGCTTGCATATACACAGAACATATACCATAAATGCTATGCACACATACATCTGACCTAAATACTTGCTACCATAGCCAGGAAGTTGAACTTAGCCTCTTTATCAGAATTTTTAGCAAAGATGAATCAAATTCTTTATTATCCAGTGCTTATTCAGGAGGCTTTTCCATCTATAACATATGCAGGCACAGTGTTGCTAAGTATAGACGACACTCCTTGTCCCTCCAAAGCATTTGTTGTGTTTTCTGATGTCATGGTACCTCAGCTAAGTACTGCTGAATCATTACAAATGTGGCTACAGTTGTTGAGTGGTTTCATTATCACCATAGTTCTAATAGTGCCTCTCAAAGGAGAAAATACTTTGGGGCAAAAACATTAAAAAATGAATATGCTTCTATATATAATCTCAGTTGAAAGGTAGTATTAGCTATATTTTTGCTTCTGAAGTATGAAATACTATTTTTTTGAGGTGGAGAGATCTGGCCTTAAGGAAGTTATATCAAATGATTCCTCCACAGCTGCCATCAGTTTTTACTCTGTAATTATTCCATGTCTCCTCGCTGACACAGTTTCTGCTCCAGTAAAACAAATGTGCTTCTTTTGTATATCTCAGATAAGTGGCCTCCAACTTGCACTATTTTGGAATGTCCTAACTTCTTCCCTTCCAATCTTCTTCAAAATTTTGGCTCATAACTCACCTTTTCCTTGTTATCTTTCTGGATTAAGGTCAGACAGATATGATTACCCTAGTCATTCCAGCACACTCTTAGCACATTCCAGAATGAATACCAACTATGATTGCTTCAGTTTCTGCCTTTTGACCATGACTTTGACACATACACAGTGGCATCTTAGTCATTTAAAATTTGTAAGTAGGATGAGGATGGTGAAGTGCTGATGCGTAGCTCAACGAAGAGGCTTTGAAATATTGAGGGTTGGGTACTTTGGGAGCATCAGGAGAAAGCACCCTTGGAATTCCCTTTGCTGGTTTCCAGCCAAAGTGGCCCTTTCCCTCAAGTGTCTCAGAAAGCCATAAACATTGGTGTGGGGGCCAGAGAGAAAGGACAGGAGTGGATGATTTGTGAACACATGAGAGCTTCACAGAGAATTTTGTCTCTGAATTGATGCAGGTAACAGAAAGTGCCAGCAAAACACAGATGATTAGCTTAAGTGTGAGAACAGAGTTGTCCTTACAGGAAATCTACCTTCTCTTGATGTATCAAAATGCCACAGAGAAACAGAGGCTACTTTAGGAGTACCAACTGTATCTCACTTTGGCCATCAAGTTGCCCGACCCTGTTTACCTTGCTGTAGCCTTATGTGGGTATAGAACTGTTCTCCACCATGGTGTTTTCCAGACTCTTATGTGAGCAGCATCTACTTTCAGTGTGTCCCTTACCTTATCTAAAACACATCCTATTGTCAAGTATGGAGAAGGTTCTTTCCTTCTACCTTAGGGCAGCAAATCCCTTGGCCTAGCTTTTTTTTTTTTTTTTTTTTTTTTTTTTTGTCTTGTCCCTGATGGAAACTCTATGGTCTGAGCACGCTTGGCCAAATATATTATGAAAGTTAGAAAAATTCTGGTTTTCTATGCTTGATTTTCAAGCTTATTTATTATTTTACCAATAAATAAACCAAATACCTGCCCTTACTTTTCATGGGGCAATAATACTCAAGGTTCAGTCTTGGAGGTGGCAGGTTAGTAGAAGTCATGAGATAAGGGGCAATTATCTCATGATAATATATTACTGTATGTGATCTGGCAATATTGAGATACTTTATAGATATTATAGTGATGTATTTATACTGCAGCATGCTAGGTATACTTTACAATATTATGGTGATATATATATATATATATACACACACACACACACACATATATATATATCTCACATGTAGGTATTCTTACATGTGTGTATGTCCTCTTGATTCATGTAAAATGTGGACCAGTTCATTCAGAACATGCAGCTTGTCTAAAGATTACTAGTTTCTTACATAGTGGCTGAGGTTATCAAATTATCTAATTTGTTTGAAAGTAGTCAGCTAAACTGAATAAAATTCACTTTGGGGATTAGATTACCTAGTGCTCTGTCTTTGTTGATTAGATCAACTCTATAATTACAAAACCGTAGCTTCATTTGGACTCCTTCAACACAGTGTCACCATAATACATAGTGGAGTGAATTCTCTTGTTAGTGAAAAATTGTGTTAGAGCTGAAAGAATCCTTATGGATTATTTAAACCTCTTCATTTACAAGTGAAGAAATTGAGGTTCTCAGAAATGACAATTCAATTGATACAATTAAATTTAACTCAAAACACTTGATAAAAGTCTGAAGTTGTTTAATCAGTGTGGTTGAAGAGAATATGACAGAGGAGAAAAGGTCTGTGTGCTAAACCACCATCACAGGCCATTGTGAATGCTTTGACATTTCCACTGAAGGAAAGGGGGAACTATTATAAGTTTTCAGCAGAGGATCAACACAAGGCAACTTATATTTAAAAGGATCGTTTTAGTTGCTGTGTTGAATGGATTAAGGGAGTTAAGAGTAAAAGCAGGGAGGTTAGATGGCTATTGCAGGAATCCAGGGGAGAGAGATGCTAGCTCAGATCTGAGTAATAGAGTAGAGGTCATGGGCAAAATAATACGTTTTGGATGTATTTGGAAGGTGAAGTCAACAGGATTTCCTGGAAGACTGAATATAGAATATGAGAAAAATAAAGGAACCAGGAATTATACCCACCAAGGATTTTGACCTGAAAACCAAGAGAATAGAACTGCCATTTAATAAGACAGGGAAGGCTATAGGTGAACAAGTTTTACGGTAAGAGATCAAGAGTTCAATTTTGGACACGTTGAATTGGAGGTGTTTTTAAGACATCTAAGTGGAAATGTCAGTAGGTGGTTGCATATATGAATCTGGAAGATGAAAGGATATTCTTATAAAAGATGTAAATGTGGAAGATTCTGGCATAGATATGTAATTTAAAACTGAGACAAAATGTGATTACTTGGGGACTGTATTAGTTTGACAGGGAGGTCATAACAAACTACCACAACCTGGGTGGCTCAAACAACAGAAATTTATTGTCTCACAGCTCTGGAGGCTAGAAGCTGGAGATTAAGGTGTCAGACGGATTGGTTCTTTGAAGACTATGAGAGAGAATCAAGTATCTGTTTTATACCTCTCTTCCAGCTTCTGGTGTTTGCTGACAATCTTTGGAGTTCTTTGGCTTATAGATGCATCACCCTAATCTCTGTCTTCAGGTTCACATGGTGCTCTCCTTGTGTGTGTGTCTGTGTCCGAATTTCCCCTTTTAAAAGGATACCATTTATATTGGATTAGGGGTCCACTCTATTCCAGTATAGCCTAATTTTAGCGGATTACATCTGCACCAACCTTGTTTTCAAATAAAGGCACATTCTGAGATAGAAGAGGTTAGGACTTCAACATGTGAATTTTGAGGGAACTCAACTCAACCGAGGAACCAACCACAGATTTTTAAAAGAGAAAAGAGGCCCAAGGATGGAGTTTTTGGCACTTCACCTTTAGAAGCCCAGGGATGAGAGGAGAAACTAGGAAAGGAGATTGAAAATTAGTGATCAGAGAGGTTGGAGAAAAAACAAGAGATTTTTGTCCTAGAATCAAGGGAGAAAGTGGAGCTTACATTCTTTATATTATGGTTAATTAGCCAATATCAATTCATACCCAGCAGACCATAATAAGCTCCATGAATATCAAGGACAATTATCTTGCACTGCTTTTTTACCATAGTAGATGTGTAATAAATACTCAATGCAATATTTATTGAGAAAACTAATAAATGAATGAATTTCTTCCCTTAAATCCCTATACCTTACAGTTTAACCCACAGCATGTATTATTGCTCTGGGGTTCTAGTTTTATTTAACTTTATTAATATTGTAATACAAAAATTCCAAAACAAATCATTCTAGAATTTGATCTAGTTTTTTCAACCTTTTTTTTTTTTTTTCTATTCTTGATTTTTTACATAGTTTTCTTTGTCTCTCTTCCTTGGGTGGGTTTGCATATGTCTTGTCTACTTTAGTAGATCCTGAGAATATCAAGGCCAAGAACTATGACCTTTATGTCTTCTTTTCTTCCCTTAGTGGCATATAGTTCAGTAGGTCTCCCCCAACATCTACCCTGTCAATTTACTACTTTGGATTTTTCAATGATGAACTAGCAGCCTGATTCCCATATTCACTTCAGAGAAGATTTTTCACTGTTTTTTTCAACCCTCTGTATATCCTTAGTCTCTGTAATTCTGTCTTGTGAATTTAGCAACAGATGAACACTTGCTTAAAGCAGATAAAATCCAAGATGACATCTTCAGGGCTTTTTTCATAAATAATGTTCAGAGAAGCACTCTCTCATTTAGAGCACATATCCACTCTGTGATGTACCCAAAACACTGGGACTTTGGTTTTGTTTTTAAGCACCTATTTGGGCACTGTGATTGAGAGTCAAGTGAGAAATAGAAAAGAAAATTAGGCAGCAAGCCTGGATCACTGCAACAAGCAGCAACAAAAACTCCCTTCATAAGCAATTTGGGAGACTGAAAAGAGGTGGTTGAGGGTAGGAAGTAAATATTTTTCTTTTTAATGAATGTTAGTTGTTTCATTTATCACAATGTGTCCACTGGAAATATTTTGTTTTTTTGTAACTATAAAAATAAACTACAAATTAATGCCTATTTGCTTTAAATCTTGGCAAAATAATTAAAATATCATTGAATGCTGTGGCATGACTAAATGAGCCACACTTTTAACAGAATACCCAACACAGAAATGTCTTTCAATTTGCTATATGGAGCATCCTCCAAGTCCATGACAACAAAGTTTCACGTATTTGCCAAATGTTCATGCTAGACTTTTATTTGGTTCACTGTTGGCAGAGAAAGATAATTATCTTCTTCCAAAAGCAGCTATACAAATATCTAGTTGCTATTCTTAGAAGTGTTTCTTCTACCACCATGAAGACTAGGGTACGTCTGACCATTGGGATAGATTGTTAAGAGTGATATATATATATATATATATATATATATATATATATATGGACACATTTTCAGTAAGAACTTTTAGGGGATCACAGTATGACATAGAAGAGAGAGAAAAAATGATTGAACCAAAAGAAAGGAAATAAAAAAGGAATAGAGCCTTAGCGACCTACTGAACAGTATCAGTAACTATAATATACATGTAACTGGACTTCCAGAAACAGGAGAGAAAAAAACGAGGCTGAAAAATATTAAAAAGAAATATAGGCCAAAATTTTCTAAATTAACCTACAGATGCAAGAAACTCAGCAAACCGCAAGCAGGGAACATACAAAAACAGCCACAGTGATGCACATCATAGTCATACAAACTGCTGAAAACTAAAGTGAAAGAGAAAAATCACAAAAATAGCCAGAGGAAAAAAAGACTTTACATACAGAAGAACAATGATAGAAAGAGCTTTAAAAAGCTAGAAGAAAAAAACATTGTCATCTTAGAGCCTCAACTCCACGAAAACATCTTTTCAAATGGGCATGTGATAAAGACAATTTTAGATAAAGGAAAACTGGCAAAATTTGCTGCCAGCAGACTAGTGTTACGAGAAATACTAAAGGAAGCTCTTCAGGTGGAATGAAAATAATATAAGATGGAAATTCAGATCTACAGACAGGAATGAAGAGTTTGAGAAATAATACATATATGGGCAAACATAAGCAACTACTCATGTTTTTATTCTTGAAATTTAAAAAATAGATAACAATTTAACACAAAAATAAAAATATTTTCTTGTGTTATTTACAATGCAGATACAAGTAAAATATGTGACAGCAGTAGCACATAGGATGGGAGTTGGAATTATACTGTGGAAAAATCGTTCCATATCATGTGAAGTGGCAGGACAGTAATTTTTATTTATTTTTATTTATTTTTTGAGATGGAGTCTTGCTGTGTTGCCTAGTCTGGAGTGCAGTGGCATGATCTCAGCTCACTGCAACCTTCGCCTCCAGGGTTCAAGCTATTCTCCTGCCTCAGCCTTCCAAGTAGCTGGGACTACAGGCACCCGCCACCATGCCCAGCTAATTTATGTATTTTTAGTAGAGGCAGGTTTCACCATCTTGGCCAGGCTGATCTTGAACTCCTGACCTTGTGATTCACCTGCAAATTTCTGAAGTGAGTGAAGTGGTTGCTCTGAAAATTGGACTCAATTCTTTCAGAGTTGTTGTATGTGGGCCCATTATAGAGTGCCACTTTCTTTATTCAATTTCAAATTTAATGAGACATAAATCAAGAGAGAAGATGGAGAAGTAAAGTGCTTTTATTACTGCTAAGACTGATACTGATGAATGTGACTTTTGACTTGCCTCAGCCTCCCAAAGTACTGCATATTATAATTCCGAAAGAAACAAGTAAAACAATAATTAATGCAAAGTGGTATAATGAAAAAGCTAAAACAGAAAGTAAAATGGGACACTAAAAATTAAAAGACAAAAGCAAAAGCAGCTTTGGTTTTATCGGTGGCTTTTCTATTTCTCTAACATCTCAGATCCAATTGTTTAGAAAATTTTGCTTGCTTTACCTTCAAACTATATCTACACTCTGACTATTTTCCGCCACCTCTGCTGCTACCAGCCTGGTCTAAGCCACTATACTTTCAGCGAAAGTCACCTAACTGGTGTCTGGGATTCTATCCTTATTTCCAGTGAGTCATTCTTCTTAATACAGGAGCCAGAGTGACTCCATTAAATATCAAAGTCCTGATAATGGCCTGCAAGACACTACATGCTCTGGCCCCAGGGTTTGTGTCTACCCTCATCTCCTGTATTTCTTTCCTTGGTTCTTTCTACTCCTGCCACACAGTCTTCCTTACTGTTCCCTTATAGGCACACCAATCATGATCTTGCCTAAGGGCCTTTGCACTGGCTGTTCTTTCTGTCTAAATAGTTTCCCCAGATGTTTACAAAGCTAACTGCTCATGTTCTTCCACTTTTTTGCTCAACCACCTAAGGAGACTTACCTTGATTAACCTGTTACAAATCATAATACTGTAACAACTCTCCTTATTCCCTACCCTTCTGTACTGTTTTTTTCCTTTTTTATAGTATGTAATACCTTCTAACATATTATGTAATTTGTTTATTTATTATATTTATTGCATATCTTCTCCTAGTAAAATAAAGTTCCACAAGGGCATGTATCTCATTTTCTGTCTGTTTACTTTAAGCGATGCATATCAAACACGTAGAGCAGATGCTCAATATGTAATTGTTGACCAAACAAATAAATGAATAAGGAAGCAAAGCTAGATGTTTTTTTCACTGGGAATACCTACTATGTATTCTCAGTACATAGTACAGTGTCTGGACATAGTAAATGTTCAATAAAAATTTCTGAAATGAGTGAAGTGGTTGCTCTGAAAATGGGACTCAATTCTTTCAGAGTTGTTGTATGTGGGCCCATTATAGAGTGCCACTTTCTCTATTCAATTCAAATTTAATGAGACATAAATCAAGAGAGAAAATGGAAAGGTAAACTGATTTTATTACTGCTAAGAATGATACTGATGAACGTGGCTTTTGACTGCAGGCACTCTGTTTATTAATAGTGAGCCCCACAAATAGACAGACCTACCTTTTCTGTCATAGGCAGTGCTGTATCACACGTGAGTGGACCCATGCCTGGAAACTTGCAAATGGAGGAAGGAAACAGAATATATGCTCTTTGTGTCTGATTTCTAAAGAGAAAGTAGAAAGTGATGATCCAAGCAATTTTAGTTTATTCTTCTCAAAATTAGTATTTGACAAATAATTTCTTCTCGGGGACGCACAAGAAAGGGTTGGGTTTCTCTATAATGGAAATCTGTAAGAAAAGAAACAAAAGGAATGAGAGAATTATCTTCTTCATACTAGAACATAAACCAAAATCAATCATCAGTGTGAGGATAGTAATTGATTCTGTGGGTTTGTACAAACTTACCTAGGAAGAGAATACAGAGCGTGAAGAGTCTAGGTCAGATGATGGAAGAAAGATCTGATCTAGCTCCTGGTTGGAAGATAACAAGCTGCCAGTAGAGAGGGGAAGAAGGATGTTGTCACAAACACTGGGCAAGGGTGTTTTCACAGAAACTAAGGACCGAGAGAATTTTAACATGAAAGGAGCAATCAATAGCTTCAAATGTGGCTGAGGGAGCAAGTAATATGAGGATCAAATGCTCACTAAATTGATGGCATCCATAATTTTGCTGTCCCCTGGACCGAAGGAATTGATAATCAGGGTGGAATTGAGACAACAAATGTAGACAGCTGATTTGAGAAGGTGGCTCTGAACAACTTTGATATGATGCATGGAAAAGAAAGGAGAAAGGGAGAATAACATCAGGAAAGCACAGAGGTAGGTGAGGTAGGTGTTCACATGGATTTAGGGGACAGTATGTAGCCAGATCATTCTGAGCAGAGACAGGGAAACTGACTTAAGAGCTGATGGGTACATGGTTAAATAGAATAGGACCAGAATATGATTATTCTTGAAACTGAAATGAAAATAATTTTATTTGATGTAGAGGGAAATGGATGGACTGGGAAGGTTTTTGACAATTTAGTAATGTACATTTATTAACCACTTACTGTCATTTGGTAACTCTGCTGTGACTGATACATAAATGAAGATGTAATGTGTACATCTATGTCTGTTTTTATAAAATTGAGCCAGGACACATGTTTTTGATAGCTCAATTTCAAGTTCTTCTCTAATGATTTGCAAGGAATGCACTCATATTAGTCTGAATAAGAAAGTGTGTATTGCAAGGATTTACGTGAAATCATAAAGAGGATGGACTATCCCGGAAATCTGAGGACAGTAAAACAGTAACCGTAAGCCAAATACTGTGAGTTGGTTAATTCAATTCCCCTTTCATTGTACTTTTAGATAAAAAGTTGGAGAGCTAAGAACTTTATGCTTTTTTTTTTTCAGCCCCTAAAAGCTAAAATTCTGGATGAGAACCAGATTATACCAATTAGGTTCACTTGCATAATATTTTGGAGACACAAATGAGGCAGAGGCTGCCTTTTTGCATCTTTTTCATCCAGTCGCCCAAGGTGGAGTGCAGTGGCGCCATCTCGGCTCACTACAAGCTCCGCCTCCCGGGTTCACGCCATTCTCCTGCCTCAGCCTCCCGAGGATTTGGGACTACAGGCGCCCACCACCACGCTTGGCTAATTTTTTTGTATTTTTAGTAGAGACGGGGTTTCACCGTGTTCGCCAGGATGGTCTCGATCAACTGACCTCGTGATCTGCCCACCTCAGCCTCCCAAAGTGCTGGGATTACAGGCGCAAGCCATGGCGCCCGGCCAATGTGCAGTTTTTTATGCAGCAGCTCTCCAGTGTTTGTTCTCCAGCCTTCTCTCTGTTGAGGGATAGATATATGTTGGAGGTAAAATTGCCTTCTTTCTTCTGGCAACCTCCAGTTGTAGCCTTAGAGGTAGTAACTTCCTAAGTTGGTTGGTTCTGAATGCTGTTAAAAGCCATTCCAGGAAGCTTACCCTAAATCAGCAATAGGAAAACTTTTTATTTAAAGGGCAGATAGTAAATATTTTAGGCTTTGTGGGCCATTCAGTCTCTGTTGCAATTACTCAACTCTGTGATAGTTTAAAAATAGCCATGGAAAATACATAAACAAATAGACATGGCTATGTCCCAATAAAACTTTATTTACAAAAACAGATAGCAGTTATGTGTTTGATCTTCAGGCTACAGTTTGCCACCCTCTGACCTAAACCTTTCTCCTTCAAGCTTTCCAGTCATTCTGTAGCACCTAGTCCACTTTGTTAATAATGTTGCTGCTAAAAGAATATGTATGGTCGTTTTTGGTTCTTTCATTGACCTCTGACAAATACAGAGATAAGCTTGTGTATCAGTAAGGATGGGAACAGTCCCTTGATTGAAATTTGGAACAGTCTCCAAGTCTCAGTGACTTAACACAGCAAAAGATGAATATCTCGTACACACTAGACATCAAAAGTCAGTCAGCGGAGGATACTATTCTGTGTCTCCTTACTTGCAGTCGTGAGCTTATATAGCACCGTCCTGTGAAACATTGCTGTTACCCACATCAGAGAGAAAATGGACAGCTGGAGAATCACCCTGGTGCTTAAAACTTCTGTTTAGAAATGACACGTCACACTCTTATTTCATTGGCTAAAATAAGTCACATGGTCATACCTAACTTCAAGGGATCAGGAAGGGCAATCCTACTAGGTGATAAGAAAGAAAACCAGAGTATTTTGGAAACATCCTAATAAACCCC
This sequence comes from Rhinopithecus roxellana, assembly GCF_007565055.1. Classification (NCBI taxonomy): domain Eukaryota; kingdom Metazoa; phylum Chordata; class Mammalia; order Primates; family Cercopithecidae; genus Rhinopithecus; species Rhinopithecus roxellana. The sequence continues at coordinate 31,723,642 of NC_044549.1, read as the reverse complement.
ACAAGTGGAATCCTCCCGCTCCTGTAATGGGAGAATAATTCGGGATTGAAGTTGGTTGAAAAGATGTTAATGGAACATTACACTGTACTTTGGTATCAACAAGGTTGAACTATGTTACACTTGTGTACTCCATTCTTTACACTTGTGTGAATTCAGTTTACTCAACTGAGTAATAAGAATAATAACCATAATGCCCACATTCTCTCTCGTCTTGGAAGTGACTTCCCCCAGTGTTCTGAGTAATGTGAAGCACTTTAGGAAGGTGCATGGTTCTTCGATGCCACTTGCTATATGGATTCACTGACATCAATTCACCTAGTTCTCAACATTGCCTTGCTTACAAGAGGAAAGCAGTTTCGAGCCTCAGGAAATATAATTCAATCTCTGCATAATTATTTTGTAGTGCTTTTTTGTCATCATATTTTTATTATTTTCCTGTGAAAGTAGCAATAATTACAGATTTGGCATTAAAATTCAAAACTAGGCTGACCCAGTTTGAATTCTGTCTTCAAAACTTACTGACAGTGTCATCATGCATACTATATAACCCTTTGACTTCAATGTCTCTTCTATAAAATAGGCTTCATACTGGTAGGTACCTCATAGGGTTGTTGAAAAAAGAAGTGAATATACTTTAGCACTTAGAATTTGACTTAGATAATTAGCTGAATGTTTCTTCTCTTCTTCTTTCTCCACGTCCTCATTCCATGGCATGATAGATATGAACAAAAGAGAAAATAGATATGAAAACATTCCCTGTTAGGCCTGAGACACTCCATAAATGTTCTTATTAAGAAACACATTATGAAATTCAAAGAAGTGAATCGATTTCTCCAAGATCAACCTGACCTCAAAGTCACATGAGAACTCCATGTGACTTTCTTTGCTTACCCTATCTGTTACTCCACAATATTGCACACCTTCCAATAATTGCTTTGCCAGGCAAGGTCTGAGTCTTTTGCTTCCACTTGGCATTGGAGTATTTTTATTTAGCTGAGTTTCATTTTTTTCTTCTCTTGGTCCCTATCTCATTCCACAATGAGATGCCCTATGGTATCTCATTCCACAATGATTTGCATTGCTCTAATGAACAGTGGTGATGAGCTTTTTTTCATATGTTTTTTGGCCACATACATGTCTTCTTTTGAGAAGTGTCTGTTCGTATCCTTCACCCACTTTTTGATTTTTTTTTTCTTGTAAATTTGTTTAAGTTCCTTGTAGATTCTGGATATTATCCCTTTGTCAGATGGATAGATTGCAAAAATTTTCTCCCATTCTGTAGGTTGCCTGTTCACTCTGATGATAGTATCTATTGCTGTGCAGAAGCTCTTTAGTTAATTTAGATCCCATTTGTCAATTTGGGCTTTTGTTGCCATTGCTTTTGGCATTTTAGTCATGAAGTCTTTGCCCATGCCTATGTCCTGAATAGTATTGCCTAGGTTTTCTTCAAGGGTCTTTATGGTTTTAACTTTTACATTTGAGTCTTTAATCCATGTTGAGTTAATTTTTGTATAAGGTGTAAGGAAGGGGTCCAGTTTCAGTTTTCTGCATATGGCTAGCCAGTTTTCCCAACACCGTTTGTTTGTTTATTTATTTATTTATTTATTTATTTATTATACTTTAAGTTCTGGGGTACGTGTGCATAACGTGCAGGTTTGTTATGTATGTATACTTGTGCCATGTTGGTGTGCTGCACCCATCAATTCGTCAGCACCCATCAACTCGTCATTTACATCAGGTATAACTCCCAATGCAATCCCTCCTCCCTCCCCCCTCCCCATGATAGGCCCCGGTGTGTGATGTTCCCCTTCCCGAGTCCAAGTGATCTCATTGTTCAGTTCCCACCTATGACTGAGAACATGCGGTGTTTGGTTTTCTGTTCTTGTGATAGTTTGCTAAGAATGATGATTTCCAGCTGCATCCATGTCCCTACAAAGGACACAAACTCATCCTTTTTTATGGCTGCATAATATTCCATGGTGTATATGTGCCACATTTTCTTAATCCAGTCTGTCACAGATGGACATTTGGGTTGATTCCAAGTCTGCTGTTGTGAATAGTGCTGCAATAAACATACAGGTGCATATGTCTTTGTAGCAGCATGATTTATGATCCTTTGGCTATATAGCCAGTAATGGGATGGCTGGGTCATATGGTACATCTAGTTCTAGATCCTTGAGGAATCGCCATACTGTTTTCCATAATGGTTGAACTAGCTTACAATCCCACCAACAGTGTAAAAGTGTTCCTATTTCTCCACATCCTCTCCAGCACCTGTTGTTTCCTGACTTTTTAATGATTGCCATTCTAACTGGTGTGAGATGGTATCTGATTGTGGTTTTGATTTGCAACTCTCTGATGGCAAGTGATGATGAGCATTTTTTCATGTGTCTGTTGGCTGTATGAATGTCTTCTTTTCAGAAATGTCTGTTCATATCCTTTGCCCACTTTTTGATGGGGTTGTTTGTTTTTTTTCTTGTAAATTTGTTTGAGTTCTTTGTAGATTCTGGATATTAGCCCTTTGTCAGATGAGTAGATTGCAAAAACTTTCTCCCATTCTGTAGGTTGCCTGTTCACTCTGATGGTAGTTTCTTTTGCTGTGCAGAAGCTCTTTAGTTTAATTAGATCCCATTTGTCAATTTTGGCTTTTGCTGCCATTGCTTTTGGTGTTTTAGACATGAAGTCCTTGCCCATGCCTATGTCCTGAATGGTACTACCTAGGTTTTCTTCTAGGGTTTTTATGGTATTAGGTCTAACATTTAAGTCTCTAATCCATCTTGAATTAATCTTCGTATAAGGAGTAAGGAAAGGATCCAGTTTCAGCTTTCTACTTATGGCTAGCCAATTTTCCCAGCACCATTTATTAAATAGGGAATCCTTTCCCCATTTCTTGTTTCTCTCAGGTTTGTCAAAGATCAGATGGCTGTAGATGTGTGGTATTATTTCTGAGGACTCTGTTCTGTTCCATTGGTCTATATCTCTGTTTTGGTACCAGTACCATGCTGTTTTGGTTACTGTAGCCTTGTAGTATAGTTTGAGGTCAGGTAGCGTGATGCCTCCAGCTTTCTTCTTATGACGTAGGATTATCTTGGCAATGCGGGCTCTTTCTTGGTTCCATATGAACTTTAAAGCAGTTTTCTCCAATTCTGTGAAGAAACTCATTGGTAGCTTGATGGGGATGGCATTGAATCTCTAAATAACCTTGGGCAGTATGGCCATTTTCATGATATTGATTCTTCCTATCTATGAGCATGGTGTATTCTTCCATTTGTTTTTGTCCTCTTTTATTTCACTGAGCAGTGGTTTGTAGTTCTCATTGAAGAGGTCCTTTACATCCCTTGTAAGTTGGATTCCTAGATATTTTATTCTCTTTGAGGCAATTGTGAATGGAAGTTCATTCATGATTTGGCTCTCTGTTTGTCTGTTACTGGTGTATAAGAATGCTTGTGATTTTTGCACATTAATTTTGTATCCTGAGACTTTGCTGAAGTTGCTTATCAGCTTAAGGAGATTTTGGGCTGAGACAATGGGGTTTTCTAAATATACAATCATGTCATCTACAAACAGGGACAATTTGACTTCTTTTCCTAACTGAATACCCTTGATTTCTTTCACTTGCCTTATTGCCCTAGCCAGAACTTCCAACACTATGTTGAATAGGAGTGGTGAGAGAGGGCATCCCTGTCTTGTGCCAGTTTTCAAAGGGAATTTTTCCATTTTTTTCCCATTCAGTATGATGTTGGCTATGGATTTGTCAAAAATAGCTCTTATTATTTTGAGGTATGTTCCATCAATACGGAATTTATTGAGCATTTTTAGCATGAAGGGCTGTTGAATTTTGTCAAAGGACTTTTCTGCATCTATTGAGATAATCATGTGGTTCTTGTCTTTGGTTCTGTTTATATGCTGGATTACGTTTATTGATTTGCGAATGTTGAACCAGCCTAACATCCCAGGGATGAAGCCCACTTGATCATGGTGGATAAGCTTTTTGATGTGCTGCTGGATCCGGTTTGCCAATATTTTGTTGAGGATTTTTGCGTCGATGTTCATCGGGGATATTGGTCTAAAATTCTCTTTTTTTGTTGTGTCTCTGCTAGGCTTTGGTATCAGGATGATGTTGGCCTCATAAAATGAGTTAGGGAGGATTCCCTCTTTTTCTATTGATTGGAATAGTTCCAGAAGGAATGGTACCAGCTCCTCCTTGTACCTCTGGTAGAATTCAGCTGTGGATCCATCTGGTCCTGGACTTTTTTTGGTTGGTAGGCTATTAATTATTGCCTCAATTTCAGAGCCTGCTATTGGTCTATTCAGGGATTCAACTTCTTCCTGGTTTAGTCTTGGGAGAGTGTAAGTGTCCAGGAAATTATCCATTTCTTCTAGATTTTCTAGTTGATTTGCGTAGAGGTGTTTATAGTATTCTTTGATGGTAGTTTGTATTTCTGTGGGGTCGGTGGTGATATCCCCTTTATCATTTTTTATTGTGTCTATTTGATTCTTCTCTCTTTTCTTCTTTATTAATCTTGCTAGTGGTCTGTCAATTTTGTTGATCTTTTCAAAAAACCAACTCCTGGATTCATTGATTTTTTGGAGGGTTTTTTGTGTCTCTATCTTCTTCAGTTCTGCTCTGATCTTAGTTATTTCTTGCCTTCTACTAGCTTTTGAATGTGTTTGCTCTTGCTTCTCTAGTTCTTTTAATTGTGATGTTAGAGTGTCAATTTTAGATCTTTCCAGCTTTCTCTTTTGGGCATTTAGTGCTATAAATTTCCCTCTACACACTGCTTTAAATGTGTCCCAGAGATTCTGGTATGTTGTATCTTTGTTCTCATTGGTTTCAAAGAACATCTTTATTTCTGCCTTCATTTCGTTATACACCCAGTAGTCATTCAGGAGCAGGTTGTTCAGTTTCCTTGTAGTTGAGCGGTTTTGATTGAGTTTCTTAGTCCTGAGTTCCAGTTTGATTGCACTGTGGTCTGCGAGACAGTTTGTTATAAATTCTGTTCTTGTACATTTGCTGATGAGTGCTTTACTTCCAATTATGTGGTCAATTTTAGAATAAGTGTGATGTGCTGCTGAGAAGAATGTATATTCTGTTGATTTGGGGTGGAGAGTTCTATAGATGTCTATTAGGTCTGCTTGCTGCAGAGATGAGTTCAATTCCTGGATATCCTTGTCAACTTTCTGTCTCGTTGATCTGTCTAATGTTGACAGTGGGGTGTTGAAGTCTCCCTTTATTATTTTATGGGAGTCTAAGTCTCTTTGTAGGTCTCTAATGACTTGCTTTATGAATCTGGGTGCTCCTGTATGGGGTGCATATATATTTAGGATAGTTAGCTCTTCCTGTTGAATTGATCCCTTTACCATTATGTAGTGGCCTTCTTTGTCTCTTTTGATCTTTGATGGTTTAAAGTCTGTTTTATCAGAGACTAGGATTGCAACCCCTGTTTTTTTTTTTTTTATTCTCCATTTGCTTGGTAGATCTTCCTCCATCCCTTTATTTTGAGCCTATGTATGTCTCTGCATGTGAGATGGGTCTCCTGAATACAGCAGACTGATGGGTCTTGACTCTTTATCCAGTTTGCCAGTCTGTGTCTTTTAATTGGACCATTTAGTCCATTTGCATTTAAGGTTAATATTGTTATATGTGAACTTGATCCTGCCATTATGATATTAACTGGTTATTTTGCTCATTAGTTGATGCAGTTTCTTCCTAGCCTCAATGGTCTTTACATTTTGGCATGTTTTTGCAATGGCTGGTACCGGTTGTTCCTTTCCATGTTTAGGGCTTCCTTCAGGGTCTCTTGTAAGGCAGGCCTGGTGGTGACAAAATCTCTAAGCATTTGCTTATCTGTAATGGATTTTATATCTCCTTCACTTATGAAACTTAGTTTGGCTGGATATGAAATTCTGGGTTGAAAATTCTTCTCTTTACGAACGTTGAATATTGGCCCCCACTCTCTTCTGGCTTATAGAGTTTCTGCCAAGAGATCTGCTGTTAGTCTGATGGGCTTCCCTTTGTGGGTAACCCGACCTTTCTCTCTGGCTGCCCTTCAGATTTTTTCCTTCATTTCAACTTTGGTGAATCTGGCAATTATGTGTCTTGGAGTTGCTCTTCTCGAGGAGTATCTTTGTGGCGTTCTCTGTATTTGCTGAATTTGAATGCTGGCCTGCCCTACTAGGTTGGGGAAGTTCTCCTGGATGATATCCTGAAGAATGTTTTCCAACTTGGTTCCATTTTCCCCCTCACTGTCAGGCACCCCAATCAGACGTAGATTTGGTCTTTTTACATAATCCCATACTTCTTGCAGGCTTTGTTCATTTCTTTTTCTTCTTTTTTCTTTTGGTTTCTCTTCTCACTTCATTTCATTCATTTGATCCTCAGTCGCTGATACTCTTTCTTCCAGTTGATCGAGTTGGTTACTGAAGCTTGTGCATTTGTCACGTATTTCTCGTGTCATGGTTTTCATCTCTGTCATTTCGTTTATGGCCTTCTCTGCATTAATTATTCTGGTTATCAATTCTTCCACTCTTTTTTCAAGATTTTTAGTTTTTTTGCACTGGGTTCGTAATTCCTCCTTTAGCTCTGAGAAGTTTGATGATCTGAAGCCTTCTTCTCTCATCTCGTCAAAGTCATTCTCTGTCCAGCTTTGATCCGTTGCTGGCGATAAGCTGCGTTCCTTTGCAGGGAGAGATGTGCTCATATTTTTTGAATTTCCAGCTTTTCTGCCCTGCCTTTTCCCCATCTTTGTGTTTTTATCTGCCTTTGGTCTTTGATGATGGTGACGTACTGATGGGGTTTTGGTGTAGGTGTCCTTCCTGTTTGATAGTTTTCCTTCTAACAGTCAGGACCCTCAGCTGTAGGTCTGTTGGAGATTGTTTGAGGTCCACTCCAGCTCCTGTTTGCCTGGGTATCAGCAGCAGAGGCTGCAGAAGATAGAATATTGCTGAACAGCGAATGTACCTGTCTGATTCTTGCTTTGGAAGCTTCCTCTCAGGGGTGTACTCCACCGTGTGAGGTGTGGGGTGTCAGTCTGCCCCTAGTGGGGGATGTCTCCCAGTTAGGCTACTCAGGGGTCAGGGACCCACTTGAGCAGGCAGTCTGTCCCTTCTCAGATCTCAACCTCCATGTTGGGAGATCCACTGCTCTCTTCAAAGCTGTCAGACAGAGTCGTTTGCATCTGCAGAGGTTTCTGCTGCTTTTGTTGTTGTTGTTGTTGTTGTTTAGCTGTGCCCTGTCCCCAGAGGTGGAGTCTACAGAGACAGGCAGGCTTCCTTCAGCTGCTGTGAGCTCCACCCAGTTCTAGCTTCCCAGCGGCTTTGTTTACCTACTTAAGCCTCAGCAATGGCAGGCGCCCCTCCCCCAGCCTCGCTGCTGCCTTAAGATTAGATCGCAGACTGCTGTGCTAGCAATGAGGGAGGCTCCGTGGGCATGGTACCCTCCTGGCCAGGTGTGGGATATAATCTCCTGGTGTGTCCGTTTGCTTAAAGCGCTGTATTGGGGTGGGAGTTACCCGTTTTTCCAGGTGTTGTGTGTCTCAGTTCCTCTGGGTAGGAAAAGAGATTCCCTTCTCCCTTGCACTTCCCAGGTGAGGCGATGCCTTGCCCTGCTTCAGCTCTTGCTGGTCGGGCTGCAGCAGCTGACCAGCACCGATTGTCCCGCACTCCCTAGTGAGATGAACCCAGTACCTCAGTTGAAAAAGCAGAAATCACCGGTCTTCTCTGTCGCTCGCGCTGGGAGTTGGAGACTGGAGCTGTTCCTATTCGGCCATCTTGCCCCAACACCGTTTATTTAATAGGGAATCCTTTCCCCATTGCTTGTTTTTGTCAGGTTTCTGGAAGATCAGATGGTTGTAGATGTATAGTGTTATTTCTGAGGCCTCTGTTCTGTTCCATTGGTTTATATATGTTTTGGTACCAGTACCATGCTGTTTTGGTTACTGTAGACTTGTAGTATAGTTTGAAGTCAGGTAGCGTGATTCCTCCAGCTTTGTTCTTTTTGCTTAGGATTGTCTTGGCTATACAGGCTCTTTTATGGTTCCATATGAAATTTAAAGTAGTTTTTTCTAATTCTGTGAAGAAAGTCAATGGTAGTTTGATGGGAATAGTATTGAATCTATAAATTACTTTGGACTCTATGGCTATTTTTATGCTATTGATTCTTCCTATCCCTGATCATGGAATATTTTTCCATTTTTTTGTGTCCCTTCCTAATTCCTTGAGCAGTGGTTTGTAGTACTCCTTGAAAAGGTCCTTCACATTCCTTGTTAGTTCTATTTCTGGGTATTTTATTCTCTTTGTAGCAATTGTGAATGGGAGTTCACTCATGATTTGGCTCTCTGTTTGTCTATTATTGATGTATAGGAATGCTTGTGATTTTTGCACATTGATTTTGTATCCTGAGACTTTGCTAAAGTTGCTTATCAGCTTAAGGAGATTTTGGGCTGAGACAATGGGGTTTTCTAAATATACAGTCATATCATCTGCAGACAGAGACAATTTGACTTCCTCCCTTCCTATCTGAATACATTTTATTTCTTCTTGCTTGATTGCCCTGGCCAGAACTTCAAATACTATGTTGAATAGGAGTTTGTTAGAGAGGGCATCCTTGTCTTCTGCCGGTTTTCAAAGGGAATGCTTCCAGTTTTTGCTCATTCTGTTTGATATTGGCTGTGGGTTTGTCATAAAGAGCTCTTATTATTTTGAGATGCGTCCCATCAATACCTAGTTTATTGAGAGTCTTTAGCATGGAGGGTGTTGAATGTTATTGATGGCCTTTTTTGCATCTATCCAGGAGCTGATTTTTTGAAAAGATTAGCCAAATAGATAGACAGCTAGCTATACTAATAAAGAAGAAAAGAGAGAAGAATCAAATAGACACAATAAACAATGATAAAAGGGGATATCACCACCAATCCCACAGAAATACAAACTACCATCAGATAATACTATAAACACCTCTACGCAAATAAACTAGAAAATCTAGAAGAAACAGATAAATTCCTGGACACATACACCCTCCCAAGACTAAACCAAGAAAAAGTCGAATCCCTGAATAGACCAATAACAAGTTCTGAAATTGAGGCAGTCATTAATAGCCTACTAACCAAAAAAAAACCAGTATCAAACGAATTCACAGCTGAATTCTACCAGTGTTACAAAGGGGACCTGGTACCATTCCCTCTGAAACTATTCCAAACAATAAAAAAGAGGGACTTCTCCCTAACTCATTTTTTTGAGGCCAGCATCATCCTGATACCAAAACCTGGCAGAGACACACAGAAAAATAAAATTTCAGGCCAATATCCCTGATGAACATCGATGTGAAAATCCTCTTTAAAATACTGGCAAACTGAATCCAGCAGCACATCAAAAAACTTATCCACCACCATCAATTTGGCTTCATCCCTGGGATGTAAGGCGGGTTCAACATACGGAAATCAATAAACGTAATTCATCACATAAACAGAACCAATTACAAAAACCACAAGACGGGGTTAGTTTTGACAATTGCAAGCTAACTCCTTAGAAATGCATATCCTCCCTTCCCATAGCCTTTACAGATTACACATAGTGGAGAGGAGTGGTGATACAGATTTCCCAGAAAAACTTACTCTATAGTTGGGAGGCCCCAGGAAATTTGCTCAAATTCTGTGCTAACCAGCACTTATGCCCAGTGACTCTGCCCAAAGGGAATTTTACACAGAACCTTTGCGATGGAGCCCAAAGCTTATTTGATTCAGCTCATCTTAGATAAGATAGTTTGAGTGTAGATCACTTGGGATGGACTGGCTCTTCAGCATGGAAATAACACTCTCAGACAAAATGCCACATCACCAGGTTTTAGCCTTGGTTTTCAAGCAAGAGCTTAAAACCAAAGAAGCTGTTCTCCTCATCTGGACCGCCTTCCAAAATTCATAACTGACTCTTGGGCTAGTGCCATATCACCTGAGGGAATCTCATCATTAAGTACTTACAGCCCTAAAAAGAAATGTGACATTCATTTCCATCCCATCTGAAATATTTGGGCTCAGAAGGACTGGTAAAATCAATATTTGTTTAAAAGAAGAGGATAAAATTTCTGGGTGGTTCTGTAATCTCAAGATGTGGTACAGAGGTACTCAGGAAATAAACTGCAAATAAAAGAACAGAAAAGAATTTCCTGAGTGTCATTTTAAAAGGCTTCATGCTAATGAGAGCCGAATTCATCCTTTGATATTTTCAAGCTTACTGAGTAAATAACTTATAAATTTCTCATAATAATTATATGCACGTTATTGGCGTGCCTCTAAGTCTGAGCTATTTTGCAGATTTGCACCAGAGTCTGAGAAAACTGTGTCAGAGAACCAGCATCCCAGCTAGCTCCTGGGCTCTGTATTGACCCTACCCATGGAGTAGCTGCGGTGGTGTCTGTTTCAGAAGGCTAAACGGATATTCCATCTGACATCTGCTTAAATGGTATTATTTTTCTTGTTGTTCTTTCCTTTGAGTTTGTTTTATATCTTTTCCTCTAGCCAAGTGCAGGGAAAGACAATGCATATTATGATATGTTCTTGAAATTTCCTACCTCTCCCAAAAGGTCTTAAAGGTAGAATATAGAAAACACCTTCATTTAATATTTTTTTATGATAATTATATTTTCTTTTTTTTATTATATTTTAAGTTCTAGGGTACATGTGCATAACGTGCAGGTTTGTTACATATGTATACTTGTGCCATGTTGGTGTGCTGCACCCATCAATTCGTCAGCACCCATCAACTCGTCATTTGCATCAGGTATAACTCCCAGTGAAATCCCTCCCCGCTCCCCCCTCCCCATGATAGGCCCCCGTGTGTGATGTTCCTTCCCGAGTCCAAGTGATCTCATTGTTCAGTTCCCATCTATGACTGAGAACATGCGGTGTTTGGTTTTCTGTTCTTGTGATAGTTTGCTAAGAAGGATGGTTTCCAGCTGCATCCATGTCCCTACAAAGGACACAAACTCATCCTTTTTTATGGCTGCATAATATTCCATGGTGTATATGTGCCACATTTTCTTAATCCAGTCTGTCACAGATGGACATTTGGGTTGATTCCAAGTCTTTGCTGTTGTGAATAGTGTCGCAATAAACATGCGAGTGCATGTGTCTTTATAGCAGCATGATTTATAATCCTTTGGGTATATACCCAGTAATGGGATGGCTGGGTCATATGGTACATCTAGTTCTAGATCCTTGAGGAATCGCCATACTGTTTTCCATAATGGTTGAACTAGTTTACAGTCCCACCAACAGTGTAAAAGTGTTCCTATTTCTCCACATCCTCTCCAGCACCTGTTGTTTCCTGACTTTTTAATGATTGCCATTCTAACTGGTATGAGATGGTATCTCATTGTGGTTTTGATTTGCATCTCTCTGATGGCCAGTGATGATGAGCATTTTTTCATGTGTCTGTTGGCTGTATGAATGTCTTCTTTTCAGAAATGTCTGTTCATATCCTTTGCCCACTTTTTGATGGGGTTGTTTGTTTTTTTCTTGTAAATTTGTTTGAGTTCTTTGTAGATTCTGGATATTAGCCCTTTGTCAGATGAGTAGATTGCAAAAACTTTCTCCCATTCTGTAGGTTGCCTGTTCACTCTGATGGTAGTTTCTTTTGCTGTGCAGAAGCTCTTTAGTTTAATTAGATCCCATTTGTCAATTTTGGCTTTTGCTGCCGTTTCTTTTGGTGTTTTAGACATGAAGTCCTTGCCCATGCCTATGTCCTGAATGGTATTACCTAGGTTTTCTTCTAGGGTTTTTATGGTATTAGGTCTAACATTTAAGTCTCTAATCCATCTTGAATTAATTTTCGTATAAGGAGTAAGGAAAGGATCCAGTTTCAGCTTTCTACTTATGGCTAGCCAATTTTCCCAGCACCATTTATTAAATAGGGAATCCTTTCCCCATTTCTTGTTTCTCTCAGGTTTGTCAAAGATCAGATGGCTGTAGATGTGTGGTATTATTTCTGAGGACTCTGTTCTGTTCCATTGGTCTATATCTCTGTTTTGGTACCAGTACCATGCTGTTTTGGTTACTGTAGCCTTGTAGTATAGTTTGAAGTCAGGTAGCGTGATGCCTCCAGCTTTGTTCTTTTGACTTAGGATTGTCTTGGCAATGCGGGCTCTTTTTTGGTTCCATATGAACTTTAAAGCCATTTTTTCCAATTCTGTGAAGAAACTCATTGGTAGCTTGATGGGGATGGCATTGAATCTATAAATTACCTTGGGCAGTATGGCCATTTTCACGATATTGATTCTTCCTATCCATGAGCATGGTATGTTCTTCCATTTGTTAGTGTCCTCTTTTATTTCACTGAGCAGTGGTTTGTAGTTTTCCTTGAAGAGGTCCTTTACATCCCTTGTAAGTTGGATTCCTAGGTATTTTATTCTCTTTGAAGCAATTGTGAATGGAAGTTCATTCATGATTTGGCTCTCTGTTTGTCTGTTACTGGTGTATAAGAATGCTTGTGATTTTTGCACATTAATTTTGTATCCTGAGACTTTGCTGAAGTTGCTTATCAGCTTAAGGAGATTTTGGGCTGAGACAATGGGGTTTTCTAAATATACAATCATGTCATCTGCAAACAGGGACAATTTGACTTCTTCTTTTCCTAACTGGATACCCTTGATTTCTTTCTCTTGCCTGATTGCCCTAGCCAGAACTTCCAACACTATGTTGAATAGGAGTGGTGAGAGAGGGCATCCCTGTCTTGTGCCAGTTTTCAAAGGGAATTTTTCCAGTTTTTGCCCATTCAGTATGATATTGGCTGTGGGTTTGTCATAAATAGCTCTTATTATTTTGAGGTACGTTCCATCAATACCGAATTTATTGAGCGTTTTTAGCATGAAGGGCTGTTGAATTTTGTCAAAAGCCTTTTCTGCATCTATTGAGATAATCATGTGGTTCTTGTCTTTGGTTCTGTTTATATGCTGGATTACGTTTATTGGTTTGCGAATGTTGAACCAGCCTTGCATCCCAAGCTCAAGGGCTTGAAGGGTAAAAAAGTCGAAGGCAGATCATAAAGAAGCAGGCCTTTAAAGGTGCAAATATGGTCATAGAATGAGTTTTCATTTTTGAATATTCTTTTCCATCTACTGAAGTAGATATGGAGTTATTTGACACTGATAAGCAATGACTGGACAGGAAGAGGTGGGAGAGGTAGGGCACCGAGCAACCATCATAATAATGCCAGCCTCAACAACAATACTCTTAGTGTGTCTGGTTTTGTTTTTTGGTAAAAAATTTTATGTATTCAGAGCAGCCCATACAATTTTAATAATGACATTTCCTCAAGGTAGCATTTCATGGGAAGCTCATTAAATACTTTCTCATAGTAGAAATATGATTAATGTGGTTATAGTCCTCAGCCCTACCTTCTACCTAAAAAATGATGAAAAACTTTATTTTTGGTGTCTTTTATTTCAATTTCAATTATTGACCATCCTTTTTAGAAAAAAAAAAAAATCCTTTATTTGAAGCTACAGTGAAAAGGATGGTTCCTTTACCTTTTTACATCAGCCAACATAGGGTCTTTATTCGTGAATGTGGATCTTTGTGTACAAGTGGAGAAGTGCATGGGAAGGGTGGTCCCTCAAGGCACTCATGGATAGAAAAAAACCCAGCTTTCCAGTGAACTCAGTTATTTTAGTCTCTGAAGTGCAGCTTTCATTTATCTAATCTTTGAACTACCTCAGAGAAAATCACATTATCATTTTCAGCCTGAAACCCTCAATGGACCTAAACTCTACTTTTCTTTCCTATCTAGCTCCTCAACTCTGAATCATGGAGACCTCAGATACCTGCCTTCGTATTCCTTTGTTACTTCTCTCTGCTCATCACTGTACTTCTTGTATAACTCTACTCTTATTTTGGAATTGGATTTGTTTGCAGAGTCCCCAAAATTGACAATGACTTCAGCTTGGGGAGGCCTTTCATACTTTAATAATAAGTGACATGAACATAGACATTCCATAATTCCTCCATTCCCAGTGACTCCTTGGTTTTAAAAATTATTATTCTCACTTTGCAGATGACAAAAATCCGGTCGAGAAAGGTGGAGTAATCTGTTGAAGTCAGGCAGTTTGTAAGGGTATAAGGCTGAACTTAAGTTCATGCTATCTGACTGCAGATTCTTTACCTTTTCCACAAAATTTACTAGCTTGTAAGGGATAGAGTAAATTCCAGTACTTGAAATATAACTGAATGAAGTATGCCCAATGACTGATCTTCTCCTTTCCTCATCCTCCACTTTCCAAATGTTTTCACCTCATAATCCTAGATTCTTCCACCAGTGCTCTCAGGTCCAGCCACAGACTTTATAACCTGCAATACATTTCTAAAGATTCACCAGTGCAGCTAACCTAAAGCCTCCTTGGTCTTTAGACTGACTTGGTTTAAGTCAGTCTCAATCCTTGGCTGCACATTAGAATAATCTGGGAAAGTTCAAGAACTATAGATGCCGGAATCTTGCTCTAATTCAATTAGAATCTCAGGGCTTTGCATTTTTTGGAAAGCTCCCCTGTGATTCTGATACAAAGTAAATGTGACAACCATGGCTTTGGAGTATCCAGGGAGCAACATCAATGTCCCACCATCCACAAACCCATAGGAGTCATTTTTATTTCCATCGTCTACAAACCCTGAAGTCTCCTCACACTGTTATACTCACAGTACTTTTATACTCACATCTGTTAGAATCCAGAACTGTTCTCGAAAGACCAATATTATAAGCCCTTCCCAAATATATCCTTATTTCTGAGACTCCCCCAAAAGCTCAGAGGTCCTACTGGGCCTCTGAAGTTTCACCACCCAGAATCCATGAAGGTCCAGTCCCAGGCCCCATATCACAGGACTGGTTTCAATTCTTGCCTGATTGAAACTCCCTCTTCAGACTCTAAAACATCCACATTAGAGGCATTTAGATCTCACTTGTGTCCTTTCTTCATCAGTGTTTCCAAAGGACCAGAATCCAAATCCAGAATTTATCAATTATTATTTTTTAATCAAACTACAAGTTTTATTTAGATTTTGTCAGTGTTTCCACTAATGTCCTTTTTCTTTTCTTGAATCCAATCCAGGATACTAAATTTCATTTAACCAGTAAAACAATAATGATGATGAGGATAATTATTATTAAATGTCTACTTTTTACTTTGTAATTTTTAAATTATGTTTTAATTGACAAATAATTGTACATATTCATGGAGTACATAGTAACATTTCAAGATGTATGATGTGTAGTGATCTTTCACTTGTAATCCTTTCAGTTGGCTGTTTATCCCATCCTTTCTACTTATTTCTTGGTCACTCAGCATTCAATATTTTTAGAGCAACTTCTGTGTACTAAGCTCTACGTATATAATGATGATCCAAAAAGACATGATCGTCTTCTAAGGAGACTATAATCACTGCCTTTGAGAGACTTATATTCATTCTTCACTCCAGTATTATTTATTAAGGCTGATTTGCTGTTCAGTTTTTTGTTTTTTTGTTTTTTTTTTTTTTTTTTTTTTGCCAGATTGATCTTATATAAAAATATGCATAAGTGGGGATCCTTATACTTTTCTTCTTCCTTGTTCCAAATATCATTTTCCTCAGACACGTCTGCAGTTGAATTAACAGACTCTTCACTGTAGCTACCATTCTTTCACCTTTTCCCCATTAAATATGGTGCTCGCTGTGGGCTTGTCATGTATGGCCTTTATCGTGTTGAGGTACATGCCTTCTATACCTAATTTGTTGAGCGTTTGTAATAATGAAACAATGCAGAATTTTGTGAAATACTTTTTCTGCAGCTATTGAGATGATCATATGATTCCTGTCCTTCATTCTGTTAATGTGGTATATCACCTTTATTGATTTGGCTATGTTAAAACACTCTTGCATCCAGGGAATAAATTCCACTTGATCATGCTGTATGATCCTTTTAATGTGCTGTTGAATTTGGTTTGCTAGCATTTTGTTGAAGACTTTCTGCATCTATTTTCAGGAGGGTTATTGGCTCATAGTTTTCTTTTTTCATGTATCTTTGTCTGGCATTAGTGTCAGCATAATGCTGGCTTTGTAAAAACAAGTATGGAAGTGTTCTTTCCGATTCCATTTTTGGGAGAAGTTTGAGAAACAGTATTATTAATTCTTCTTTAGCTGTTTGGTAAAATAAACTAGCAAAACCATCAAATCTTCAGCTTTTTTTTTTTTTTTTGATGGGAGGTTTTTGATTGCTGATTTAGTCTCCTTACTCGTTATTGATCTGTTCAAATTTTCTATTTTTTTATTATTAATTCTTGGTAGGTTGTATGTGTCTAGGAATTTATTCATTTCTTCTAAATTATCCAATTTATTGGCACACAATAGTATCAGAAAAGAATGGACATATTTAGGGTTAAATTTAATCCATGAGTTGAATAATCTGTACACTGAAAACTGAAATATTAATGCAAGGAATTAAGGAAGACACAAAAAAAATAGCAATAAATCCCTAGTTCATGAAACAGAGAAATTATATTGCCAAATGGCCATATTGCCCAAGGTAATCTACAGATGTAATGCAATCCTGGTGGGAATGTAAATTGGCAGAGTCATTGTGGAAAATAGCATGGAGGCTCCTCAGAAAACTAAAAATAGAACTACCATATGATCCGGCAATCCCACTTAGGTATATATTGAAAGGAAATGAAATCACTATCTCAGAGAGGTACCTTTACTCCCATACTTATTGCAACATTATTCACAATAGCTAAGATATGGAAACTACCTAAGTGCCCATCAATGCATAAATAGATGTTGTGATATGTAAATATATATGTACACACACACGTGTGCGCGCACACACACACACAGACACACACACACACAGACACACACATTTTTCAGCCTTCCAAAGGAGGGAATCCTGCCATTTGTGACCACATGGATGAAAATGGAGGACACTAAGCTAAGTGAAATAAGCCAGACATAGAAAGATAAATGCTACATGATCTCACTTTTATGAGGAATCTAAAAAAGACTAACTCACAAAAACAGAGAGTAGAAGAGTTGTTACTAAGGGACTAGACATTACAGGGAAATGATATGTTGGTCAAAGAGTGCAAACTTGAAGTTATAAAATGAATAATTTCTAAAAACCTATTACATCATGAGGACTGTAGTTAATATTTTGTTGTATACTTGAAAGTCACTAAGAGAGTAGATCTCAAGTATTCTCACTATACTAACACACACAAAAGTAACTGTGTGAAGGAATGGATAGGCTAATTAGCTTGATTTTGAAAATCATTTCAATGTATACGTATATCAAAACATCACATTATATATCTTGAATATAAACAATTTTTATTTGTCAATTTTACCTCAATAAAGCTGATAAAAGACATTTGCTATTTAAAATACAGTATTAAAAATGGAAAAAGGCAAGACACAGATTGAGATAAAATACTTGACAAACATACAAATCCAACAAAGGACTTATATCCAGAATATATGATGAGCTCTTATAACTGAATAATTAGCTGAAACCCCAATAAAAATGGGCAAAAAATTTAAACACATACTTCACCAAAAATGATGTATGGATAGCAAATGAATATATTAAAATGTGTTTAGTGTCATTAGTTACTGTGGAGATGCAAATTAAAACCACAGTTAAATACCCACTATATTGGCTAAGATTAAAATCTAGATCACACCAAGTGATGGAGAAAATGTAGAACAACTGGAACTCTCATAACTTCTGGTAGAAATGTAGAATATTACAACTGATTTGAAAAGAGTTCAGAAGTTTCTCAGAGAGTTAACTGAGTTAGAGTTTCATCTACCATATGATCCAGCCATTATATTCTTTGTATTTGCCCAAAATATTTAAAGAAAATTTACAAATGAAGACTTGTACATGGATGTTCATAGCAGCATTATTCATAATAGCAAAAAAGTGAAAACTTCCCAAATGTCCATAAACTGATGAATAGACAAAATTCTATACATCCACACAATGGATTATTATTCAGCAATAAAATAGCAATAAAGTACTGATACCTGCTACAACATGGAAGAACCTTGAAGATATTTTGCTAAGTGAAGGAAGCCAGTCACAGAAAACATATATTGTAGAATTCCATTTATTCAAAAAGTCTGGAAAAAACAAATCATAAATGTTCCTGCCTGCCGGGGCTGAAGAAAGCAGCAGATCTCCTAGCATGGCACTTGAGCTCTGCTAAGGTGCAGACTGCCTCCTCAAGTGGGTCCTCATGCCTCCTGACTGGGAGACACTTCCCAGCAGGGGTCAACAGACACCTCATACAGGAGAGCTCCAGCTGGCATCTGGCAGGTGCCCATCTGTGATGAAGCTTCCAGAGGAAGGAGCAGGCAGCAATCTTTGCTGTTCTGTAGCCTCTGCTGATGATACTCATGCAAACAGGGTCTGGAGAGGACCTCCATCAAACTCCAGCACGCCTGCAGAAGAGGGAATTGTCTGTTAGAAGGGAAACTAACAAACAGAAAGCAGTAACATCAACCTCAACAAAAAAGGATGCCCACACAAATACCCCATCCAAAGGTCATCAGCATCAAAGATCAAAGGTAGATAAATCCACGAAAATGAGGAAAAAACAGAGCAAAAATGCTGAAAATTCCAAAAACCAGAATGCCTCTTCTCCTTCAAAGGAACACAACTCCTCACCAGAAAGGGAACAAAACTGGATGGATAATGAGTTTGACAAATTGACAGAAGAAGGCTTCGGATGGTGGATAATAACAAACTCCTCCAAGTTAATGGAGCATGTTATAACCCAATTCAAGGAAGCTAAGAACCTTGACAAAATGTTACAGAAGCTGCTAACTAGAATAACCAGTTTAGAGAAGAACATAAATGACCTGAGGGAGCTGAAAAACACAGCACGAGAACTTCATGAAGCATACACAAATATCAATAGCCAAACTGGTCAAGCAGAAGAAAGGATATCAGAGACTGAAGATACCTTAATGAAATAAAGCATGAAGATAAGATTAGAGAAGACAGATGGAAAGGAATGAACAAACACTCTAGGAAATATGGGACTATGTGAAAAGACCAAACCTACAATTGATTGGTGTACCTGAAAGTCATGGGGAGAGCGGAATCAAGTTGGAAAACACATTTCAGGATATTATCCAGAGAACTTCCCCAACCTAGAAACACAGGCCATCATTCAAATTCAGGATATATAGAGAACACCACAAAGATACTCCTCAAGAAGAGCAGCCCCAAGACACATAATTGTCAGTTTCACCAAGGTTGAAATGAAGGAAAAAATGTTAAGGGCAGCCAGAGAGAAAGGTCAGGCTACCCACAAAGGGAAGCCATCAGACTAATAGTGGATCTCTCTGCAGAAACCCTGCAAGCCAGAAGAGAGTGGGGGCCAATGTTCAACAATTTTAAGAAAGAATTTTCAACTCAGAATTTCATATCCAGCCAAACTAATCTTCATAAGTGAAGGAAAAATAAAATGTTTTTCAGAGAAGCAAATACTAAGGGATTCTGCCACCACAAGGCCTGCTTTACAAGAGCTCTTGAAGGAAGCACTAAATATGGAAAGGAAAAATTGGTACCAGTCACTGCAAAAACAAACCAAAATGTAAAGTCTAGTAACACTATGAAGAAACTGCATCAACTAATGGGCAAAATAACCAACTAGCATCATAATGACTAGATCAAATTCACACATAACAATATTAACCTTAAATGTAACTGGGCTAAATGCCCCAATTAAAAGGCACAGACTGGCAAATTGGACAAAGAGTCAAGACCCATGTGTGTGCTGTATACAGGAGACACATCTCACACACAAAGACACACATAGGCTCAAAATGAAGGGATGGAGGAAGATTTACCAAGCAAATGGAAAGCAAAAAAAAAGCAGGGGTTCCAATCCAAGTCTCTGATAAAACAGACTTTAAACCAACAAGATCAAAAGAGACAAAGAAAGGCATTACATAATGGTGAAGGGATCAATGTAACAAGAAGAGCTAACTATCCTAAATATATATGCACCCAATACAGGAGCACTCAGATTCATAAAGCAAGCTCTTAGAGACCTACAAAGAGACTTAGACTCACACACTATAACAGTAGGAGACTTTGACACCCCACTGTCAAAATTAGACAGATTAATGAGACAGAAAAAAAACAAGGATATCCAGAACTTGAACTCAGTTATGGACCAAGCAGACTTAATAGACATCTACAGAACTCTCCACTCCAAATGAACAGAATATACATTCTCAGTACCATGTCACACTGTTTCTAAAATTGACCACATAATTGGAAGTACAGCACTCCTCAGCAAATGTAAAATAATGGATATAATAACAAAGAGTTTCTCAGACCACAGTGCAATCAAATTAGAAATCAGGATTAAGAAACACACTCAAAACCGCAAAACTACATGAAAACTGAATGTCCTGCTCTGGAATGCCTATGGGTAAATAACAAAATTAAGGTGGAAATAATAAAGTTCTTTGAAACCAATGAGAACAAAGACACAATGAACCAGAATTTCTGGGATACATTTAAAGCAGCGTTTAGAGGGAAATTTATAGCACTAAATGCCCACATCAGAAAGTGGGGAAGATCTAAAATCGACACCCTAACATCACAATTAAAAGAACTAGAGAAGCTAGAGCAAACAAATTCAAAAGCTAGCAGAAGATAAGAAATAACTAAGATCAGAGCAGAACTGAAGGAGCTAGAGACATGAAAACCCCTTCGAAATAAACGAATTAATCCAGGAACTGGTTTTTTGAATAATTAACAAAATAGATAGACCACTAGACAGACTAATAAAAAAGAGAAAAGAATCAAATAGACACAATAAACAATGATAAAGGGGATATCACCACCGATCCCACAGAAATACAAACTACCATCAGAGAATACTATAAACACCACTACACAAATCAATTAGAAAATCTAGAAGAAATGGATGAATTCCTGGGCACATACACCCTCCCAAGGCTAAACCAGGAAGAAGTCGAATCCCTAGATAGACCAATAACAAGTTCTGAAATTGAGGTAGTAATTAATAGCCCACCAACCAAAAAAAGCCCAGGTCCAGGTGGATTCACAGCCGAATTCTACCAGAGGTACAAAGAGGAGCTGGTGCCATTTCTTCTGAAACTATTCCAAACAATAGAAAAAGAGGGACTCCTCCCTAACTCATTGTTTGAGGCCAGCATCATCCTGATACCAAAACCTGGCAGAGACACAACAAAAGAAGAAAATTTCAGGCCAATATCCCTGATAAACATCCATGTGAAAATCCTCAATAAAATACTGGCAAATCGAATCCAGCAGCACATCAAAAAGCTTATCCACCACATCAAGTCGGTTTCATCCCTGAAAAGCAAGCCTGGTTCAACATATGCAAATCAAAAAACATAATCTATCACATAAACAAAACCAATGACAAAAACCACATATTATCTCAATAGATGTAGAAAAGACCTTCGATAAAATTCAGCACCCCTTCATGCTAAAAACACTCAGCAAACTAGGTATTGATGGAATATATATATCAAAATTTAAAAAGGTATTTATGACAAACACACAGCCAATATCAAACTTAATGGGCAAAAGCTGGAGGCATTCCCATAGAAAACCGGCAAAAGACGAGGATGCCCTCTCTCACCACTCCTATTCAACATAATATTGGAAGTTCTGGCCAGGGCAATCAGGCAAGAAGAAGAAATAAAATGTATTCAAATAGGAAGGAAGGAAGTCAAATTGTCTCTGTCTGCAGATGACATGACTGTATATTTAGAAAACTCCATCGTCTCAGCCCAAAATCTCCTTAAGCTGATAAGCAACTTCAGCAAAGTCTCAGGATATAAAATCAATGTGCAAAAATCATAAGCATTCCTATACACTGATAATAGATTAACAGAGAGCCAAATCATGAGTAAACTCCCATTCAAAATTCCTACAAAGAGAATAAAATATCTAGGAATACAACTTACAATGAATGTGAAGGACCTCTTCAAGGAGAACTCCAAACCACTGTTCAAGGAAATAAGAGAGGAAACAAATGGAAAAACATTCTATGCTCATGGATAGGAAGAATGAATATTGTGAAAATGGCCATAAAGCCCAAAGTAATTTATAGATTCCATGCTTTCCCCATCAAGCCTACCATTGACTTACTTCACAGAAATAGAAAAAAACTACTTTAAATTTCATATGGAAGCAAAAAAGAGCCTGTGTAGCCAAGACAATCCTAAGCAAAAAGAGCAAAGCTGGAGGAATCACGCTACCTGACTTCAAACTATACTACAAGTCTATGGTAACCAAAACAGCATGGTACTGGTACCAAAACAGATATATAGACCAATGGAACAGAACAGAGGCCTCAGAAATAACACTACACATCTACAATCATCTGATCTTCTAGAAACCTGACAAAAACAAGCAATGGGGAAAGGGTTCCCTATTTAATAAATGGTGTTGAGAAAACTGGCTAGCCATATGCAGAAAACTAAAACTGGACCCTTTCCTTACACCTTGTACAAAAATTATCTCAAGTTGGATTAAAGACTTAAATGGAAGACCTACAACCGCAAAAACCCTCGAAGAAAACCTAGGCAATACCATTCAGGACATAGGCATGGGCAAAGACCTCATGACTAAAACGCCAAAAGCAATGGCAACAAAAGCCCAAATTGACAAATGGGATCTAAATAAACTAAAGAGCTTCTGCACAGCAATAGATACTATCATCAGAGTGAACAGGCAACCTACAGAATGGGAGAAAAGTTTTGCAATCTATCCAACTGACAAAGGGCTAATATACGGAATCTACAAGGAACTTAAATTTAAAAGGAAAAAAAAAAACCATTAAAAAGTGGGAGAAGGATATAACAGACACTTCTCAAATAAGACATTTATGCAGCCAAAGAAACATATGAAAAAAAGGTCATCATCACTGATCATTAGAGAAATGCACATCAAAACCACAATGAGATACCATCTCATGCCAGTTAGAATGGCATCATTAAAAAGTCAGGAAACAACAGATGCTGGAGAGGATGTAGAGAAATAGGAATGCTTTTACACTTTTAGTGGGAGTGTAAATTAGTTCAACCATTGTGGAAAACAGTGTGGCGATTCCTCAAGGATCTGGAACCAGAAATACCATTTGACCCACCAATCCCATAACTGGGTATATATCCAAAGGATTATAAATCATTCTACTATAAAGACACATGCACATGTTTATTGCAGCATTATTAACAATAGTAAAGACTTGAAACCAACCCAAATGCCCATCAATGATAGACTGGATAAAGAAAATGTGGCACATATACACCATGGAATACTATGCAGCCATAAAAAAATGATGAGTTCATGTCTTTTGCAGGAAAATGGATGAAGCTGGAACCCATCATTCTCAGCAAATGAACACAAGAACAGAAAAACAAACACTGCATATTCTCACTTTCAAGTGAGATTTGAACAATGAGGATAGATCATCACAGGGAGAGGAACATCACACACTGGGGCCTATCAGGGGGTGGGGGTGAGGGGAGGGATAGCATTGGAAGAAATACATAATGTAGGTGACTGATGGATGGGTGCAGCATCTGTGATGGGTACACTGTGGCACATGTATACCTATGTAACAAACCTTCACATTCTGCACATGTATCCCAACACTTAAAGTGTAATTTAAAAAAAAAGAAAAGAAAAGAAAAAAACAAATCCATAGAAATAGAAAAGTGGATTACTTGCCTAGGGCTGAGAATGGTGACAGGGGAGAGTGGGGATTGGACAGTGACTCTAATAGGTATGGGGTCTCTTTTTAGGATGATGAAAATATTTAAGTATCAGACTGTGGTGATGGTTACACAGCTCTGTGAGTACACTAAAAACTATTGGATTGTATGTATAAAATGGGTGAATTGTATAGTATATAAATTATACATCAATACATTTATTTGAAAACATTAAATATACATCTACCACATAACCCAGCCATCCTATCCTATACAGTTATCCCAAAGAAGGAAAGCATAATTTCAAAGAAAGAACAGTACATAAATATTCTTAGTAGCATTATTTATAATAGCCAAATCTGAAAATAATTCAAAGGTCCATCACAAGAAGAATGGATAAACAAGTTGTGGAATATTCATAGAATATACTACTACTCAGAAATCACAAGGAGCAACTATTAACACCTGCAACAAGTTGGGTGGAAATCAAGATAATTTTCCAGAGCATAAAAAGCTAGACAAAATAGATGATATACTATATGATTTAATTTGCATAAAAGTATAGAAATGCATTAATCAATAGTAATAGTAAACATAACCTTAGTTCCTAGGTACAAATGTGGGAGAAGGAATTAATTATAAAAGGGCATAAGGGAACTTTTAAGGGTGATGAAATCTTCATTGTCTTGATTGTGGCAATAGTTTTACAGTGTAGATATGTCAAAACTCATCAAATGATATATTTTAAATATGTGCGTTGTGCTATATAAAAATATATTTTAGTAAAGCTATATACATATTTAATTATAAAGGTAAAAACAATGTCCTGTTGATTAGTTCAACATATAATTAGAAGTTATTTGACAAAACCTGAAACCCATTTATGATTTTAAAAGGATAGATAAATAGAGAAATATCCCATCACAATAATCATTGCAGCAGAGACAATGTTTATCAGACTATTTTTTCCCCTTTTTATTTTCTTGGGCCTAGAAGAAGGCTTCATTTCACAGCTTTTGCTGGGTCAAGATGTGTAACTAGTTTTAGACAATGGAATATGCACAAAAATAATGTGTGTTATTTTTAGACCAACAACCAAATATTTTCCCATGACTATATTTCTCATCTCCTGGAAAAATGCTGATCATCCAGTGGATGACTGCAAGGCAAGAGCCACAGATGGATATAGCCTGGGTCTCTGCATCCTTTTAGGAAAAGCTGCTCTCCATACTGGAATGGACTATAGTGTGAACAAGAGGCAAGTTTTTATTCTGCTAAGTCATTGGGAATTTGAGTTTGTTATTACAGAAGTTAGCCTTCCCCGATTGATACAGATATCAAAGAGTCAAAATACATAAGAATAAATGTAGCAGAAAATATACAGTACTTCAAATACAATAGTTTACAATATAAGAGAAGACTAAAGTAAGTATAAACAAACACTATATTCTTTCAAAGGACAACTTACATTGCCAGTTTATAAATCACTTATAAATTAATCTATAAATTTCTACTCAAAGTAAAGTTCATCTAGAAAATTAAGTACATGTCATTATTCAGGGAATTTATTAAAAGAAGAAAAATGGGTACACTGGCTCTATCAAATATTGAAGCGTATTAAGCTATTTGAAAAAATCAGGAATATACAGATATATTCCTGCACATTCTGCACATGTATCCCAGCACTTAAAGTGTAATTTTAAAAAAGAAAAAACAAATCCATAGAAATAGAAAAGTGGATTTCTTGCCTAGGGCTGAAAAACCAAGAAACATAAAGTCCATACTGAAACTTAAGAGGCTATAATAATGGAAATTTGATAGTAGAGATAAAATATATATCCAAAGTAATGTATATAAAGCCCACAAAAAGGATTTTTTTTAAATGATAAATATGGTAGGTGAATTAACATTGGGAAAAGGAGGTCAATAGAGTTAAAACAGCTAGATAATTATTTGGGAAAAAAATAAATCTAGACTTTCTACTTCACTCTTTGTACCAAAATTCAGCTTAAATGTTTAAAAAATTTAATTGTAAAAAGTTAAATTCAAGTTTTAGAATGATAGATGAGAAAATGTATCTTTGAGGAAAGCTTATAAAGAAGAGCACAAAACGCAAAATAATTGAAAAATTTAAATATTCAAAAATTCAGTATGTCATAAATAATATGAGTTAAAAGAAACAAAACTGTGAAAAATAGTTCCAAAAATATGGCAATAAACTAAATTTATTCTTTGCAAGAAGCTCATACCTATTGAATAAAGAAAATGGTCAGTTGACAGCAAATGAAAATAAATTGCTGATAAAATACAAAATATTCCCAGTCTTACATATAATTAAATAAGTAAAAATCAAAACAAAACACACTTTTTCCTCTCAGATTGGTATAACTTAATTTTCTTATGCTGGGGAAAACTGTGGAAAAATATGGTCTTATACACTACTCGAATTAGTGTTAATTTTGCAAATTTCAAATGATAATTTATAAATGTTTATTTAAAAATATCTATATCTATAGTCTTTGATCCAGAAAATTCTACTCTACAAATTTGTCCAATAAAATAAAATATCACAAAATTATTCTGTATTGTAAGAATAAGAATGCTATTGCAACTGTATTTTAGATAGCAAAATACTGTCTATAACCTAAATGTCATTTATTACATTTGTTAATACATTTATTATATTAATTGAATGGAATATATATAATATAGGCAATGGATTAGATTTGAATATAATGATATGAAAAGTTTAGAATGAAAGTGCAAACTTCTTCTGACTACAATAGAATAACAGGGAACATATTTTCCCTCTGTTCTTAAACAATTAGAAAATTGGACAAAACATATGAAACAGTAGTTTTCAGACATTGGACCACAGGCCACATATGATTGTGATCCTTGAGAGAAGGTAAATGAATGAAGTTGGTAAACTTTATGGTTTTTATTTTCTCTCTGGAGGTAATATCTATCTTGCGATGCAGGGAGAGGGAACCTAAATAGAGCCTGGAGGTTTCACTGGGTTCAGGAGACAGATATTATATTTTGAGAAGGTCAAAGTGGTTAGAATTTACTGTCAGGGTGCCAGAGAGAAAGGAGCCACACAGAGACAGCTTCATATATCTGTAGTGGAGGGCTTTTAAGTATTTGACTAAATTCTAATCTGTACACGTACGTGAAGAAGACTGCTCAAGACTAGAGAAAGAACACCCAGAAAGCAGTAGGCTTAACAAGTCTTGGAGCTCAGGACTGAGGAATGTTTATGATTCTAGCAGCAAAGTAATAAGACATCTTAATATGCAGGGTATTTGGTAGATCTTCAGTAAGTATTTCTTTATTACTTCTGCTAAAATATCCTAGACTAAAAACTGCACTGTGCCTGACCTAATAATCCTTGTAAGCAAGCCTCAAAAGGATCCTACTGACTTCAAATGACATCATGCAACAATAAAGTAAAATATTATTATAGAAATACAACAAAATCCAGGACCCAAAATGTAACATTCAAAATGTGTTATCCAGTAAAAAATTATCAGACATACAAAGAAGCAGAAAAATATGACCTATAATGAGAAACATCAATCGACACAGACCCAGATATAACACAAATGATGAAATTAGCAGAGAAGAATATTAAAGCAGATATTATAAACATGTTCTACATATTTAACATAGAAGAAGGTGGCACATGATGAAGAGAGAAGTGGAAAAAGGTTAAAAAAGAAAAAGACCCAAGTAGAACTTCTACAGATAAGAAATAGTTTAGACAGTATATTATTATAGTTTGGTAGGGCTACCATAACAAAGTGCCACAGGCTGGAGTGCTTAAACAGTAGTTTATTTTGTCATCATCCTTAAGTCTAGAAGCTTTAATAACAAGGTGTCAGCGGGGTTAGTTTCATTCTGAGACCTCTCTCTCCTTGGTTTCGTACATGGCTGTCTTCTGGTATCATCACACGGTTTTCCCTCTGAGTCTTAATTTCCTTTTTTATAATAATACCAGTCATATTGGAATGAGGTCAACAAGCTTATTTAACCATAATTACCTCTTTAAAGACCCTATTGCCAAATACAGTCACATTCTGAGGTACCTTGGGGTTTGGACTTGAAAATATGAATTTTAGGGGTGACATAATTCAGCTCATAACAGAGGGGGTTAGCAAGAGATTAGACACTGCAGAGAAAAGATCAATGAATTTGAAGTCACAGGAGTAGCAACTATTCAAAATAGCACATATTGGGCAAAATTGACTGAAAAAAAATGAGCACAGCATTAAGTGAGTGGTGGAATAAAATCAATTTGTTTAATTTACATAATTTGGGGGCATAGAAAAAATACTTGAAGAAATAATAATTACAATTGTTTAAAATTTGTTGAAAACTATAAACCTTGAGATAAAAAAACCTCAGTAGACCTGAGCAGAAGTAACCACACCAAAAATTATAATCAAATTGCTGGAAAAAATTTCCGAAAAAAATTGCCAAAAAAATCTTGAAAGTAGCCAGAAAAGAAAGAATGTTACATACAGATAAATAAACTGCAAATGACTTCTTGCCAAAAACTGTATAAGACAAAAAACAAGGTAAGGACATTTTTAGAATATTGAAAGAACAACAAAAAAAACTCAACATAAAACTCTATATTCAGTAAAAGTACCTCTCAAAAATGAAGGTAGATACAGATATTTTTAGACAAAAATCTTAGAGAATTAATCACCACCAAACCTGCACTACTATTAACTTAATGGTAAAAATAAATGATACCAGATGGAAATTTGGGTTGATACAAAGAAATGAATAGCACTAGAAATTTTAAATCTGTGGGTACATATAAAAGACATTTTTTTCATTTTAATTTCTGTAACGAATAATTGATTATTTTAAACAAAGTAATAAAACTCTATAGCATTTGAAGAAACAACATATGACAATAACAAAAAATGACATATGTGGCTTTTATATTATTTGGTGAGACTGTGAGACATGAAAGCTGTATAGTAAATAATAGAGCTACTATTAAAGGGTAAGACAGAGAGATATATGCTAATAAGCCAATAGCAAAGGTAAAAAAAATCAAAGTACAAAAGTGGGTATTTTTTTAAAGAAATGCTGTTTCTGAGTTTCAAAAATATTAAGTGTTGTTATATTTAGGGCCAACAACCTAGTGGAAAGAGAGAGAAGTAGTTTTACGTTTTCCTTATATACATTACAAATTATATACATTCATTATATTTTTATATGAATGTATTAGTTTTAAATTTATTCATTAATTTTTAAAATGACAGCTGGACTTATTGACCATTTCGTTTCATTTTGGTTTTATTTTTCTAACTTAAAAACAAATAATTGTCATTATTAAAATGATGATCCATATCTTACAACATATCTTACATTTTTACAATCATTAGTTTAACAAAGGCATAATTATAATTCTACTTTAAATGTTAAAATTCTATGCCGTTTATGAATAAATGTACTTGAATAAATCTTTACTTTTATTCTTATTGTTGCTCTTCTACATTTTGCCTTTTTTTGTTTTTACTAAATATCCAAATGTAAAATAATGTAAAAGATCACTTGTGAAATAGAACTGGATTACAAAATATTATTTGTTGATAAAACACAATAAAATTAGAGTTAAACAAAATCCACTGAATTACACATGAAATATCCATTTACCATTCTGAAGCCACTATTTTTGAGAAAACACGTGTTTTGAGATGACCAGCACAAAGCCTTCCAAGAAGTGTTTAATAAACAAGAGTCTGTCCCATTTCAGCATCTATTAAGTCAGAGAAGAGCCATGATGGAGACTCTAAAATCTAAATGCCACTCTAATGGAATGAATATTATTTTGGGCATATTTCCTGCCTTAATACCACATTTAATTTAGATCAATGTTTCTGTTTCATTTACACATCTACAATAAAGTATAAGGCCCTAATACAAAGAGGTGGCATTTGATTTGTTGCAATACATTATAATAACCAAATTTTTATGATAAGTTTATCAGATCGTGTGGTTGCAAATGGAAATAAGCATGTGAGATGTTATTTTAACATAGCAAGGTATAAATGCCCTGTCATTAAATAAGTAGATTTATAAATTGCAAAGGAACCTTAATTTTTCTCTTTTCACAAAAATTAAAGATGCCCTTTGTTCCCCTTTATCTCTTATTCATAAGAGTGCTTCGAGAGGTATGAATGGATGATAGCTGTTTAGGCCTGTTTTTGGACCTCCTTCCTGAGTCAAGTTCTGAGGGGAGGAAGTTAAAAAGAATAAAGGGTCTTAAGAAGTTCTAGAAAAACACTAGAATAAGTATAAAGTTGACTTTACCTAAGTAAAGACTCTCTTCGAGCAGGAATTTCATATCATAGTCTCACCTGCTTGCCCCAGAAGCATAAGAGAAGCATTTAAGTTGGGGTGAGGGTAAAATGGGTGGAAAGTCCTTAGTTAATTATACATTTATGCTGCATCGTTTGCAAATATACCCACTAAGTATAATATGTTCTTTTGCTCATTCACTTATTAATTTAATTATAATTTATTTATGAAATATCTAATGTAATAAAGGACTTCATATACCACATTAGAAAGCTTACACTTTATTCTACAGGCAAGAGGTGGCTACTCATATGTTTAAAGCAGAAACTCTATATGGTCAAATTTGATTTTCACAAAGTTAGTTTAATGGTGGTGTGGATGTTAGATTGGAGGAAGGTCATTCCAAACAAAGAGAAACAGAATGTTGCAGTTTTCTAGTGGCAAATAATTTGCCCTTATAGCTAGGTAGTACCAGGGCAGGTAGAAACAAATAAATTCAAAAAATACTTAGGAATTTAAAGCAACAGAGAATTTAGGAGAATGGGTGAAATCAGGAGGGTAGATGTGAAAATCAGAGGACCAAAGGTCAATTTTGGTTTTGAGGAATGGGAGACTGGATGGATGATGAGCCTTTCATTAAGACAGCAAAGATAAAGAGAAGAGAAAGTTTAGTAGGGAAAATAACTTAGTTTTATACATATATACATGTATACATATGTATTCTAAAAGCCTCTGGGTTCTTTATATGGAGAAATCCAATGGACAATTATTAGCCATGATTTTTTATTTTAAAAAGCATTGATTTGTTTCCGATTTCAAAAGTAATATATGCTCTTTGTAGACACTTTTGTGGGAAAGTAGGAGAAAGGAGGAAATAAAAGTCATCTATAAGCTCTCTATCTTGACATGATAGCTTTTGGGACTAATGTTCGAAAGTAATTTTTTTCCATTGACTTTTTTCCTTCACAAAATTGAGAAATAATTTTGTCTTGATTTTATCATGAAAATTTCCCAGGTAATTAAATAAGTTTCCAAATGTGATATTTTAAATTTTTTTATTTACAAAAATTATATAGAGTCAAAATCACTCATTTTTGTATGTGGTTCTATGAGCTTTGACAACTGCGGGTTTGCACAACCACCACCATAAAGACTGAGCAGTTCCCTCATCACTGCCCTCACATTTTCACACATTTTCATTTATTTCATATATTTTGTTCTGTTGTTTATCCATTCCCCAGCCCTCAAAACATCAAAACTGGCAACTATTACTAACCAGTAATCATCACTATATTTTTCCTTTTCTACAGTACTATAGAATAAAATGATCTGAGATTCACTCAGGTTGTTACCTTTAATTGTCAAGTTTTTTTTTTTTTTTTTTTTTTTTTTACTACTGATTAGCATTTTCCCGTGTGAAGGTAACAGAGTTTGTTCATTCATTTGACAACTGAAGGACATTTGAGTTTCTTCCAGTTATTGGTGATTATGAATAAAGCTGTTAAAACCTCCACACAGGTTTTTGTGTGAATATAAGCTTTAATTTCTCTTGGGTAATAGCTAGGAGTGAGATTGTTGTATCATAAATGTGCATCTACATTTAAATTTAAAACAAACTGGCAAGCTGTTTTCCAAAGTAACCATAGCAGTTTACATTCTCACAAGCAACGTGTTAGCGCTCTGGTTGCTCTGCATTCTCATCAGCACGTTGATATTGTCAGTATTTTTAAATCATTTAGAACCATTTCAATAGGTGTAATGCTATCCCATTGTGGTTTTAATAAGCATTTACTTGATGGCTGCTGTTGAACATTGTTTCACATGCTTATGCGAATCCATACTTCTTTTGTGAAGTTTATTTTCAAACATCTTTCCCTTTAAAAAAAATAGGCAGTTTGTTTTCTTATTATCAAATTTTCAGAATTCTTTATATAATATGGATTAAGATATGTCATTGGCAAATATTTTCTCCCAGTATGTGGCTTGCTTTTACTTAACAGGGCAAAGTTTATATTTTTAATGAGGTTAGTTTGTCATTTTTTCTCTTTCTTAGTTTGCATTTTTGGTCTATCTAAAGTCTTTTTGTCTATTGTTAAAAAGCTTTTTTTTCTTGCACTTTGTTCTATGAGTTTTACTGTATTAGTTTTTGCATTTAGGTCTATGTACTATTTTGTGTTAAATTTTGTATAAGGTATAAAGTGTGTGTTGAGGTTCACTTTATTTTGCATATGTGTATGTAATTGTTTTAGCACCATTTGTATAATAGACTATCTTTTCTCCACTGAATTGACGTTGTACTTTTGTCAAAATCTATTGACCATATTAATATGGGTCTATTTCTGGACTCTCTATTCTATTTGATTGACCTCTGTGTCTATCCTTACCCCAATACCACAATGTCTTTATTACTGTGGTTTTTATAGTAAGTCTTGAAATTAAATCATCCTCTGTGTTTTTCTTTTTCAAAAAATTTTTGGTTCTTGTTCCTTTGCCTTTCCATATACATTGTGTAAACAGCTTACTAATATCTACAGAACAAACCTTTATTCTGTTTTTTTGAGACAGAGTCTCGCTCTGTTGCCCAGGCTGGAGTGCGGTGGTGTGATCTCGGCTCACTGCAACCTCTGCCTCCCGGGTTCAAGCAATTCTCCTGTCTCAGCCTCCCAAGTAGCTGGGACTACAGGCACCTGCCACCACACCCAGCTAATTTTTGTAATCTTAGTAGAGATGGGGTTTCACCTTGTTGGTCAGGCTGGTCTTGAACTCTTGACCTCAGTTGATTCACCTCCTCGACCTCCGAAAGTGCTGGGATCACAGGCGTGAGCCACCGCGCCCAGTCCAGAATAAATCTTACTGAGAATTTTTGTAATAAAGTTGTTGACCAATCTGGGAATAATTGGAATACTAAATATTTATTTATTTAGTTCACCAATTCATTAACAACATGATTTATCATTCAATTATTTAAATCTTTGATTCTTTCTTCAGTATTTTGTAGTTTTAAGGATGCTTATTCTAGACATATTTGATCTTGTATTTTCTGACTTTGCTAACCACACTAATTGGTAATAAGTGCTTTTTGCAGATTTTTAAATATTATTTTATGTAGACAATTATTTCTGAGAATAAAGTTTATATTCCTCCCTTCTAATTTGTACATCTTTTATTTCTTTTTACTGTTTTTATTGCACTTCCCAGGACCTTCAGTATAATGTTGATAGGAGCGGTGAGAATGGACATCCTTGTTCTATTCCTGATCCTGATCTTAGGGAAAAGACATTTGGACATTTACCATCGTGTATCATATTAATTGTAGTGTGTGTGTGTGTGTGTGTGTGTGTGTGTATTTTGGTGGATGACCTTTTTCAAACTAAGGAAATTATCCTGTCCTCATTTACTAAGATCATGAATACATATTGAAGTTTTTAAAGCCTTTTCCTACATTTATTGAGATGATCACTTTTTTAATCATTAGAATGTTGGTATAGTGAATTACATTTTCAAAATGTGATTAATTTTCAAATGTTGGACCAATCTTGCATTTCCAGGACAAACATCACTTATCTGTGATGGATTATATTTTTCATACCTTTCTGGATTCAGTTTGATATTATTTTGTTTAGGATTTTTGTGTGTCTGTTCACAAAGAATATTGGTTTATAGTATTTTTTTAATATCATTTTCTGGTTTTGGTATCATGGTAATTCTGGCTTCGTGAAACGATTTGGGAAGATTTTCCTCCTCTTAACGATTTCTGGAAGTCATTGTATAGTACTGATTTTATTTCATCCAGAAATGTCTGCTAGAATTCATCAGTGAAAGCATCTTGGCCTGTAGTTTTTTAAATTTTTTTTTGGAAAGTGTTTATAAATTAAATATCTTTTATAGATACAGAGGTATTTAGCTTTTATATTCCATCTTAAGTAAAATTAGGTAGCTTTTATCTTCCAAGAAATTGGTCCGCTTTATCCACATTGCCATTTTTATGTATGAGTTATTCATGGCTTTCTCTTACTGTCTTTTAAATGTCTGTGGTAATGTTCCCTTTTTCATTTCTGATATTGGTAATTTGCAAAGTATCTCTTATTTCCTTGGTTATTTTTGCTAGATAGTTATGAATTTCATACATCTTTTCAAATAACCATCTATTGGTTTTATTGATTTTTTAAAAATTTTTCTATTTTCAAGATTACTGAGTTTTGTTCTTGACTAGTTCCTTATTTTTGTTTGCTTTGGTCTTCTTTCGTGTGTTTTATTGTAGAAGTTTAGATTATAAGTTTCTTCTTCTTTTCTAAAATAATCATTCAGGGCTAATAAATTTCCCTTTAAACATTGCATTAGCTGCATTAATTTCATTGTTATTCAACTCTAAATATTTTCTATTTTATCACTTCCTTTTTGATCCATAGGTTTTTTAGAAGAAAATAGTTCATTTTGAAATATTTGTGGAAATTTTCAGATATCTTTATGTAACTGAATTCTAGTTGAATTTATTTATGAACTGAGAATATTTATTGTATGATTTTGATTTGATTTTTCATATTTGCTATGGTTTGTTCTGTGGCCTAGAATATGGTCGATTTTAGTTAATGCTTCATGTGCACTGGAAATAAATATTGTTCTCTTGTTTGGTAGAGTGTTTTCTTAATGTCAATTAGGACAGAAGGTTATAGTGTTGGTCAGATATTCCATATATTAGTTTATTTTCTGTCTATCTGTTCTATCAATTTTGGGGAGAAGAGTTTTGAAATCTCTAAGTATTATAATTGCTGTTTTGTCTATTTCTCAGATTTCTTTCTGGTTTTGCTCCAGCTATTTTAAAGCCCTGGTATTATGTTCATAAACAATTCTGATTGTAATCTCTTCTTGGTATGTTGACATCTTTATCATTATGTAATATCCCTCTTCATCCATACTAATATTTCTTGTTCTAAAGTCTATTTTGTTTGCTTTTAATATAGACACTCTAGCTTTCTTAAGTAATGCTTGCATGGTATATCTTTTTACTTATTGTATTTTTAACCAGTTATTTTATATTCAAATTGGGTTACTTCTAGATAACATATACTTGAGCCTTCTTTTTTTTTTTTTTTTTTTTTTTTTTTTGAGACAGAGTCTGGCTCTGTCGCCCAGCCTGGAGTGCAGTGGCGCAATCTAGGCTCACTACCAGCTCCTCCCGGGTTCATGCCATTCTCCTGCCTCAGCCTCCCGAGTAGCTGGGACAACAGGTGCCTGCCACGCCCAGCTAATTTTTTGTATTTTTAGTAGAGACGGGGTTTCACCGTGTTAGCCAGGATGGTCTAGATCTCCTGACCTCGTGATCCACCCACCTCGGCCTCCCAAAGGAGCCTTCTTTTTTAAAAACCTGAAAATTGGGCTGGATTGTGCACAGTGCTGAGTGTGGTGGCTCACGCTTGTAATCCCAGCACTTTCGGAGGCCAAGTAGGGACGATCACCTGTGGTCGGGGATTTGAGACCAGCCTGACAAATATGGAGAAACTCCCTCTCTACTAAAAATACAAAATTAACTGGGCATGGGGGCACATGCCTGTAGTCTCAGCTACTCGGGAGGCTGAGGCAGGAGACTTGCTTGAACCCGGGAGGCAGAGGTTGCCGTGAGCCGAGATCCCGCCATTGCACTCCAGCCAAGGCAACAAGAGCAAAACTCCATCTCAAAAAATAAATAAATAAATAATAAAAAACAAAAAACCTGAAAATCTATCTCTTAATTAGTGTGTTTAGATCATTTACATTTAATTGTTGATATGATTAGATTTAGTTGATTATTAATTTATTATGTTTTTATTACTAGTAGTCTTTGTCTCCTCTATTTCTTGTTTCATGTTTAATTTTCTTGACATTTTTGGTGATTAAACTGTTTTTAGTATTTCATTTTAATTAACATATTGGCTTTTTGGTAAAGTTTCTATTTATTTCAGTAGTTTTTCTATGGATCACAGTATGTTTACTCAACATTTCACTGTCTATTTGAGTTAATATTTTACCACTTAAAGTATAAATGTAGAAGTCTTACAACCGTATAGATTTGTTTACTATCTACTTTTTCTAGGTGTCATGTGCATTGCATCTAATTATATTTCAAAGTCTCACAAAATACTTTTATAATTTTTGCTTTCAACAGTTATATATATTTTTTGAAAATCGAAGAAAGGTCATATAAAGTTAAAAAGTTTCTGCACATCCAAGGAAACAATCAACAAGGTGAAGAGGGACCCACAGAATAGAGAAAATATTGCCAACTATCCATCTGACAAGGAATTAATAACCAGGATATATAAGGAACTCAACAAAATAGGAAAAAAAACTAATAATCCAATAAAAATATGGGCAAAAGATGAATAGACATTCCTCAAAAGAAGACATACGTATGGCACACAGGTATATAAAAACGTGCTCAAATCACTGATCATCAGAGAAACGCTAATCAGAACTATGAGATATTATATCACCCCAGTTAAAATGGCTTTTATCCAAAAGACAGGCTATAACAAATGCTGAAGAGCATGTGGAGAAAGGGTAGCCCTCATATATTGTTGATTGGAGTGTAAATTAGCACAGTCACTATGGAGAATAGTTTAGAAGTTCCTCAAAATACTGAAAATAGAACTACCATATGATCCAGCAATCTCATGCTAGGTATATATCCAAAAGAAAGGATATCAGTATATCGAAGAGATATTTGCACTTCTATATTTATTGCAGCGCTAATCACAATAGCCAAGATTTGGAATCAACCTGTGTACATCAATAGACAAATAGATAAGGAAAATGTGGTATGTATATACAATGGAGTACTATTCAGCTGGAGGACATTATCTGAAGTGAAATAAGCTAGGCACAGAAAGAGAAACTTTGCATGTTCTCATTTACTTGTGGGAGCTAAATATTAAAATGATTGAACTCATGGAGACAGGGAGAAGAGTGATGGTTACCAGAGGCTGGGAAGGGTAATGGTGGAAAGGGGGAAGTAGAGATAGTTAATAGGTACAAAAAATGTAGTTAGAATGAATAAGATCTAGTATTTGATGGCACAACAGGGTGACTACAATCAACAATAATTTATTGTATATTTCAAAATAACTAAAATAATATAATTGGATTGTTTGTAACACCACGAAAGGATATTACACATTGTATGCCCATATCAAAATATCTCTTATATCCCACAAATATATACACTTATTGTGCATCTTCACTTTTTTAAATTTAAAAAAAATGAATAAAATAAAATAGTCTATTTAACAAGATATTTATCATTTCTGTTGTTCTTTCTTCATTTCTGAAGTTCAGGACTCCCTGTGATATTATTTCTCTTAAGCCTAAAGCAATTCCTTTAGTATTTCATTTGGAATAGATCTGCTATTAGCAAATTCTCTTAGCTTTCCTTCATCTGGTAAGATCTTCATTTCACATTCATATCTAAAAGATATTTTCATTGGCTATATAATTTTGTGTTGATAGTTTTTTTTTTTTTTCTTTCAGTATCTTAAAGATTTGTTTTGTTGTATTCTGGCTTTCATGTTTTCTGATGAGGAAACTTCAATCATTTGAATTTGTGCTCACTTCATGTAATGTTTGGTATTTACCACTTTGATCATGATCTGTCTAATCGTAATTTAATTTGAGTTTATCCTTTTAAAAGTTTTCTGAGTTTCTCCTTATAGGACTCAAGTGACATGGATGTTATGACTTTTGATATTTTTCCCACAGGCACCTAGAGTTCTATTTTTTTTTCAACATTTTCCCTTAAGTTTCTTAACTAACAAATAAATTAATTAATAGATACTTTCTGTCGGGCTATCTCCAAGTTCCCAGTCTCTTTCATCTGTTTTCTTGATTCAGCAAGTAAACTCACCAGTGAATTTTATAACTTTTATCTATTATATTTTCTTGTTCTAATGTTTTCATTTTTAGATTTTTTTAATTCACTGCTGAAAATTACTACATTTCCATTTATTTCCAGTGTGTCTACTTTTAACTAATGCACCTACAACTAAAGGATAGTTATGTTCTTTGCTATAAAGTCATTCTGTGTAATTCCAACATTTGGGTTGCCTTGTGGTTAGCATTAGTTTATTGTATTTTTCCTGGACAATTCATCATAGTTTCCTGGATTCATGCACATGGAATTGTTTGGAGTATACACTACACATTTTTTGATATTATTCTGTGACACTGTAGGTTCTATTAAAAGCCTGTTGACAATGTTGTTAATTTATAAAATGTTCCATTGCCAGCCACAATGGATAAGCCCACTTTAGCTTAACTCCCCAGCTGATTGTAACTCAAACTTCTAAACAAAATATAGAAAGTTACTGTTTTTAGCAGGCATTTGACATATTTAGTGACTTATTAAAATTTTTCTTACCTTTTTGGTTTCAAAAGGTGATTAGTGGTTTTAACATCAGTTTAGTTTCTAAACCTTTGCTACATTGCTTTGAGCCTGTGCCAATCATATGTCACCAGGGATTAGTCAGAAACTAAGAGGTGGTGCTTTATATTGAGGCTCAATTCTTAAAGTTTTTTCTGTGTTACTTTGCGGTTTTCCTATGCAATCACAGCTCAGAGATGAGCTCAGGAGTTTAGCTAATTTAAACATAGAATTAGGAAATTTCCTTCCTCTGCTCTCTTTTCTACTGGATTCCTCTACATTTTCTGTTTTGCAGGGGATGTCTTGCCCAATCCTCTGACCAAAAAGATTAGATTTGTCTTGCAGTCTTAGGTGTCTGTGCTACCCCCAGATTTCTGTGATTGGAGTTCATTCTCAGGCCTAGTTCATGAAAGAAAAGAAAAGATGAAAAAAACTCCCAAGAAAATTATACTCATCTGAGTTTCCCTTTTCAGTTTTGACTTTCTCTCTCCAACCTGCCTGCTTTTTTATCCTCTTCAGATAATTACTTTCTGTATTTTGTCTACAGATTTTAGTTGTAATCAGTTAGGGAATTAAGCTATAGTAGGCTTATCCATATTGGCTGGCAACAGAACTTTTTATAAACATAATTTTGGATGGTTACATTATAATTCGCTTTACGGATATTTTAAAATTTAAAATGACTTTTCTATTTAGGAACATTTGAGTTTCTTCTTTGTTTGGTTCTTCTAAATAGCATTACAGAGAGTATTGTTAAAATAAACATTTCTCTATATCTGATTATTTCTTTAAAAGAAGTTCTTATAAACTAAATCACTAGATCAAAACATAAGAAAGCATGTAATTCACTAGGTCAAAGCATTTTTACTGCCAAGGCATTTTGACTTTATCTTGGAAGTGATGACACATGTGCTGTAATGACGTTATCAGTGTTGTGGTTTAGACAAAAAGCTCTGGTGGCTAGAAGAATGAGCTGAAAGGGAAGAAGGAGGTGGAAAAATCATTCGAAAGTCAATCACAATGTTCTGAGTTAGAAACTCTAAGTGTGTGAACTAAGACATTGTTACTAGACATGAAGAGGGGGCAATGGCTCCTTTTTTGAAACAGAATCTTGCTGACAGAGAAGATAGGATTCCAGGATGGGTGACCTAGGCTTTGGATGACTCAGTGACCAAGGGAGCGGGAGGCAGGATGGAGAATAAAAAGAGTGTACTTGGAAGTTTGTGAGGGAAGTGGTTTTGCCACAGGAAATCCAGGTTTCAGTAGGAGTGAGGAGATAAATGGATCTTACATGGAAGGCTTTAAGAAAATAAGAACATTTCTTTGAAATGCGACATGATGGCATAAAATAAGATAAAAATAATCAAGGAGAAAACAAAAGGAAAAGAGGAGATCTAAGCTGAATAGAAATGAGGGTTTGAGAGGAGGTGAGTGACGATAGTAGAAAATTTGCAAGTTGATAGGAATGAAAGAACAAACTTAAGAATGAAAAACCTCCGGTACCCAGTAGGTCTGAGGTCAGAGGCGTTTCCTTGTGAATGCCACTTTGTTCCCCAGATGGCTGAGAAGGTCTTAATGCCTTAGCAGGAAGTCTGCCCCTGCCTTGTGGTGAGGTCACTGGCAGTTTACTTTGCCTCTTTGCAAACAAAATCTATCTTTGGTAACAGGCTAGTAACTACTTTTAGTTCCCAAACTCCCACCCTTCCCTACCTCAAATTGTGTAGCCTCCATCCCCATCCATAGGCTGAAGCCTCTGTTACTCACAAATCCTGATAGCATTCAAAGAACTTTGAAGTCATCATCTCACAAGTTGCAAGATCTTCAGGAATTTGCTCAACCGCCTGTGGGTATTTCCTCATTGTAAAATGAAAAGACCAGATGAGTACCTCAAATGTACTTTTGACTCATTTTGAAATTATAACCTCAGCATAATCACTTTTATAAATCTATATTGTATACATTTGGAGAATATAACTAAAACAAGCAGCTTGGGGAATGACTCAGTGCTTGACCATAAAACCATTCTGTATGTATCATTATTAGACTGAGCAACAGCTTACAGGCTAAACTATGAATGTTAGATACTTCTAAGGGGCAAACTGTGAGCTAGAAGTTGTGGATGTGGAAGGAGAAACAGTGCTAAATCTTCTGACCCAAGTTGTAGTCACCAAACTGATGATTTTGGAATTGACAGGTAACGGTATCTGTTTCTCAATTGACTAGTAAAACTTTGTAGTGGAACCAGAGTGAATACAATTCTGAATCTTTGTTACCTAATATAGGGGCAAGTCAAACACAGACAACAATTAGGAAATGGTCATGTAGTGAGTGAGTAGGGAAATAAAAATTATCACACGATTTCAGAAGTTAACAATGTCACTTTGGAGGGCCTCATGAAGTATTCCTTATAGCTATACCAGGATGAATATTTAGGTGTGGCTGTGCTGGGTTTAGAATATTATGATGCTTTTAGGCCTCCTGAATGTCTTCCTAATATCCTGGCTGAATAGGCCCCTTGCTTAGGACTTTCCAAACCTCCCCCATGACTCAGAAACTAAAGGTATAATGCCTGGAGTACCCTGCTCTTACGAAGTGGCTAATACTGATATCTGTGTGTCTGGTCTATGCAGATTATTACTCATTTTTATTTTATCTCCTGCCCATACCTAGAACTTCTTTGTTTTTCTAAAAAAAAATTATAAATTCACTGCATTACTAACATTAAAACATTAATATATTTCAGATAAAATAGAATTCAGATGGAATTTCCTATTTTTTCTTGACAAATCAGAAGATTGGGTAAGATTGGGTCTGTATTCCTACATACAAGTAATTGTCTGGAGTTGCATAGTTCCAGCCATCTCTAGATCAATAGAACTCCTTCCTTTTCCCCAGAAAAAGGAGAGGTACATGTACTTTACTTATCTGCCTAACTTCTAAAGGAGGGTGACCACATTTCCTAGTCTGCCTGTAAGAATCTCATTTACTCTATTGACCTATAATTCATTAATATTATCCCCTTTGGTTTTAAAACATGGCCTGGTGGGAATGAACAATTCAGAGGACTCTGAATCTGTTCTGTCTAAGGAAAGGATGCAATCAACTATCAAAACTTGTATGCTTAAATGATACTACGTTTTATTTCAGATAAACTTACTTATATAAAAACTTTATTAAGTGTCCACTACTTGCAAAGCACTGTATTAGAAGCTGAGGATAGTGTGAGATCAAGAAGAGACATGATTTCTTTTCATGATAATTATGGATTCTATTGAAAAAGACAACTATAAAATAATTAAAATATGATCAATAATAACTTAGAAAAAAGACATAGACAAGAACCTAATCTTATCCAGACAAACTAGAGGTGGTCTCTTGATAGAAGCTGAGACTTTACTTTTCCCCTCTCAGGTTGGAGGACAATAGAATGGGGAAAGTGTGCTCCAGAGAGGGAGAAGTGCATGCTTGAAGATCTAACACGAGAATATGGCAGGTTCATGGAATAGAAAAATATTTCAGTGTCACTATAGACTAGGTTGGTCTAGTAGGGATAAATGATGCAGGTGGGGACTCACAAGCTGTGTTAAAGGATTGTTCATTGATTATTAGGTCAATGGGCAAAGATTTTGGCAGGATAGTGTTAATACCATATTTATGTTTAGGAAGATTATTCTAGATCAGGTATGCAGAATAGATGGAAGCATTAGGAGGCAGTTCCAATAATCTAGGGAGATAATGATGGCATGGCTTAGAGTACAGTGAGATGGAGGGAAATGAGATCTAAGAAGTATTAAGGGGATAAAACTGGGAATATGTAGTAGTTAACAAAAATATTGGAGACGAGGAGCTGGAAGAGATTAAAGATAGCTCCTAGATAAATGGCTTGGAAAATGAAGTGGATGAAACTGCTTTGCTGTCTTTCATTGAGATAGGGAAGACTATACACACACACACACACACACACACACACACAAGCATATGGAAGGAGACCTGATGAGTTAGTTCTGGACAAGCTGAGTGTGAAGTGCTGTGAGACACATGGGTGAAAAAGTCCAATAGATAGCTGAAAATATATGCAATTGGATTGTAAATCCAGACAATAGCCTGGGAGTATAGATTTAGGTGTCATTTATGAATTAAAACAACCTTGGTACATATAAATAGAAAGAATCATGATGCAAGTGATAAAACTTACAAAAGACTGCATTATGTTCTAGCAAACATTATTTGATTGGACAAATACATATTGAGTATTTATTATGTATAAAACACAAAAATCAAATAATTAGATTGGACAATCTCTGGAGAAGGTTATGGGGTTGAGAGGGTTTTGTCTATTTGTTTTAGACAA
Organism: Rhinopithecus roxellana; assembly: GCF_007565055.1. Lineage (NCBI taxonomy): Eukaryota > Metazoa > Chordata > Mammalia > Primates > Cercopithecidae > Rhinopithecus > Rhinopithecus roxellana. The sequence continues at coordinate 31,680,825 of NC_044549.1, read as the reverse complement.
ATGACCTATTGATTATGTTTAAATGTTCCTGGAAAGAAACCAATAGAAAGCGAGAAGAAGGTGACTGGTGAGAAAGTACAAAGAAGACTAGGATCAAGGGAGGTTGAGAAGAGTTGAGAAAATGAAAATTAGCAACTCCAGATATTGAGTTAAAATTATTTCCTCCAAAGAGAGTGTTGCCTGTTAGTTACAAACTGTGTGATTAGTTTTTCAAGTAAGGTAATACCAAATACAAACAATCTCTGGTACATTTAAAGTCCATTTACATACAAACCATTCTCCTGTCAAAAAGATATTTCTTCATGTGAGCTTGTCTTCCAGGTCACCAAACTGATGACATCTTCAGTGCTTTATGAAGTTAAATATGCTTACTTGGAATATTGCTGGGTCTATTAACAGCTACTTTTATACCCTCTCCATTCCTTCTTTACCTTCTGGATTTTTGAAAGGTAGCTCTCAAGTTCTGTCACAATCTCGCTGATGCTCACATCACATGCTTTTACAAATAACTTCTGAATTCTTACTAAGTAAATCTAACATCATGGTGAAGTACCAATCTACACACACTAAAGCAATGGCAATCAAAGCATAGACGAAATCTTTATTCCTGAAAGTCTGGAGGTAGAAGTTAAATCATTAACTGACTTCTATTCTAATTTGGCCACTGAAGCATGGCTTCATTTTTTTCTTGTGACTAACAGAAACAACAAGCCACAAACATTCAGTCAACTCAGGCAAGATACCAAATAAAAAAGAACAAAAGAGGACAGCATCACTTTTCTAAAAAGTCCCTTCTTTCAGGGAACTCAAAGGACATCACATGCATGAACTCATTAATATCTTATAATTTTCTCACAGTGTGAAAAGCATTTTAGAGTTAAAGAAAGGAGCTATTTTAATAGTCTTTGGAAACTTTATCAGTAAAAGCCTGAACTGAAACAAAAATTCCTAATTCCCTTGGTGGTCTAGCACTGGTTACACTGAGAAAGTTCCCATGCTAGAACTTTAAGATTATTGCAAAAAATAATATAATTATTTGGCATTTTGAATAAAACGTCACTAAGGCATTGAAACATAAATTACATTTTTATAGTTTAAGTCCTCTGATGTCAGCATACATCATTATTTCCCAAATAATCTATTCTTCTCTGATCCCTGTTCTATCCAGAAGAGAATGAAGACAGGCTCTGGAATCATACAGAGTCAATTCCATTCCTAGCTTGGCCACTATAGGATCTTGGATATTTTATTTAAGTTCATTTTTTTAATCTGTAAAATAGGAAAAAATACTCTCTCGCACAGTTGCCATGAACATTAAGCAAGGTTATGAAATGACCTGACTCATCACTGAAACTCAGAAAGTATCCAATTTTCTTTCTTTTTCCAAATGGAAATGAAACTTCCAAGCTAACACATATTCTCCCTTTCCTGGATCATTCTTTCCCATTGTTCCCCAGACAATCATTGTCCCTTACACATTTCCAAATCCAGATTCCGTACTCCATCTCTGATTCTTTTATCTTTTATTTTTCAGCTGGCATATAGCATCTGTATAAAGAAAAATAGGTAATATTACTTTTAGGAAGCCAGAACACAATTTGTAGAAACCAATTACTTTCATCTCCCTAAAAACATTTTTCAATAGCAAGAGCTCACGTCTCTAATCAGGTATACTGCATCAATAAACTGAAGAGTTTGGTTCAGAATTTTAAATATTTAACAAAGAAAGTTATACAATATTATAGTTGTTATGTTCATTTGGCACTGATTTTAAAATCTGATATAGTATGCACTCAATAATTTAGAGATGAATTTGTAAATAGTCCATATTTCACCAGCTCTCTTATCTATTGGATACTGGAAAACTAATTTGGATATTATCCCTTTATAGGTGACTTTCAAATTTATAGAATTATTTCTTCAGGAAACAAATTCCTTTTTCTGACTTATATTGAAAAGTATAAATTTGCTTTTGAAATGTGATATCTAAAGACTGAAAACAAGATTGCCGGGACAGGGGTAGAGGGTCCTTCTTCTATTTAATATAAAAAACTCTTTTGTGTTCAGCCGTTTGAGGGGTGGGGATAGATTGGAAATTGAGGCTAGCCCAACAATCACTGTTCTCTTAATTTCTATCAAGCAAAGAGGCTCAGCATTGATCCTGATCCACATCAATAATTGCAATTATTCATGTGGATGGTTTTCAAGCAACACCCAGAGATCATAAGATTGTATACCATGAAAAATAATTAAGTATTACAGTATTATTTTAAGATTTTGTTATCATTTTTTCCTGTCTTGGTGAATCTTATAGAAAATATCCCAGTTCTTCAGTGATTTGATAGTATTTCTTACTTATGTGACTATTAGAGGATCAGTTGATTGAGGTAAAAATCTGGGCATGTTTTTTGTCTCCATAATTTGCACCTATAAAATTGTTCAGAAAATATTGGGTAACTGAATAGATACATTAATGGATAACTGAATAAAAGCACTAATGATATTGATAGTGAATATTCTCACTCAACAGCTTTAAGAATTCTTCATGGCAGGTGCCTATTCTTTCTGGGCACTCCAGCCTATTTGATCTCATTTAACATTCTAAGGAAGAAGAAGAGAGAGAACAGTTACAGACAATTAAAGAACCAGCAGAAACCCTGAATATCTTTGGATTTATAGAAGTTATCAGCTCTTATTGATGGCCTTTTCCAGACTGGAGACAGGCCAACTAAAGACTAACAGTGTTCAAAACTAGTGGTGCTCATTACGGCTGATATTCCAGGGTGTAAAGAGGCATACTTCCACCTAAATACCAATATATCTACTTAATGTACTTGTTGAATTTATTCCTAAAGTAATTCCTTCAAATAATTTATAATAATTGCTTTATCTTCAAAGCATATGCAGGCATTTAATTATATGATAGTATATAGTGCTCTGGGGGCTTTGTTTTGGTAAATAAATTTCCAATCAGGGGACTAAAACCTGAAAATTTAAGTCTCAACTAATTTTATAGTGTGGAAAAATGACTAATGTATAAGAAATGTTTACAACAATTATGCAGTTGACTTAGCAATTGGCTTCAGACAACTGTCCACTTTATGGGGAATACACAGTTATCTAATTTCTCACCATATTAGCAAGACTATGTATTCAGTGAATCAAAGAATATAGCCTATAAATTGCCTTAAGAATAGTTACTGTTGCCTTTCCTCAGGGATATTGTTCTACTATCTGTCAAAGTGATGCTTTAAAAGGAACAACTCTTCTCGATAATTGCATTAAAATAATATGGAATTACAAACAGAAATTTTCATACTTCAAATTTTAGATTTTATGTAACATTTCTATGTATTTGTTTATATAGTTCATATACATGTGTATGTAAATATGTGTGTGTATCAGCTTCCCATTTCAGTGATCTACTTTTTTGTTTTGGAGTAAGTTATTTCTCTGATTGAGTGATATCTCTGTTTTAGAGAATACAGTTTGTGTTTTTGTGGTAGGATTATTGTCCCAGAAAATAATGGAATGTATTTAAAGCTATTGTAGCACTTACGTAGTTCTGGAGGATTTGGGGCATATTTAAATATATTTCTCTATTTTTTGATTGTAGAAATTTTCTTTGGTATGTGTACTGCTATATTAAGGCATAATATGGTGATTTCTTTTAAATATTTATAAGAGAATTGCTTATTTTAACTTACGAGGAAACAATGCTTACCATAGTAATTTAAAAGTTTACCTGCGTAGATGAGGCAAGCAAAAAGCGAAATCCCTAATGTGAATACAACCCCTTGTTGAAAATGTTTTAATGTAAAAACTGGACCTTACTGTAATCCCACCACTTTGGGAGGTGGATCATGAGGTCAGGAGATCGAGAACATCCTGGCTAACACAGTGAAACCCTGTCTCTACTAAAAAAATACAAAAAACTAGCCAGGCGAGGTGGCGGGCCCCTGTAGTCCCAGCTACTTGGGAGACTGAGGCAAGAGAATGGCGTAAACCCGGGAGGTGGAGCTTGCAGTGAGCCAAGATCGCGCCACTGCACTCCAGCCTGGGTGACAGAGCGAGACTCCATCTCAAAACAAAACAAAACAAAACAAAAAATAAAAACTGGACCTTACCTGTATATCATTGTTGGGCAAATGCAGCTCTTGGTTGTGACTTCTGCTTAGCCAGTTCCCTGTTCTTCTCTTTCCTTTCTTCTCAGCAGCCCTAGAAATACAGTCTTCTTACTCTTTCTTATTAAAACTATCAACACGTCATCTCTTTCTTCAGGGTTGCCTCTACCCATAATTGATTGTGAATGTTGGCCTTGTCCCCTAACTTGTTCAATTCTGTTGAAAACCAACATTCAAACCCTTGCCCTTTTAAGACTTTGGCCACAAGTCTTTAAGAAAAGCTTTGGGCAAAGCAGAACCCTGGAGTGGTTTCCTTGGGGCGTTTTCTCGCCAGCTTTTATAGTATGGGTAATAACTACACTTTATCTCACTTGATTATCACAATCGGAGGTTATTGTCTCTCTTCATTTTACAGATGAGGAAAAGACAGCAACAGGAGACAACTGATTAGCCGATTAATCTCTTCTGTATTAGAATTAAATTCAGCTGTCTAGCTCTGAGTCTGGAACTCATTGATATATATGTACATTTGTATAATTTGTATTATATTGTATATTATATTTGTATAATTTGAAATATATCTTTTTGAAGTGTAATTTGTGGTTCCAAGCAGTATAGAATATTGTCTAGGCTTCAGGAGAATGCGAGAAGCATAGCCACTTCTAGAAGTAAGGTTCTGGAAGGTTGTATCTTCTCATGAGGTTTTCTATCTGCATGAGGATTCCTAAAATTCTAGGTGAGAAAAATGTTAAATTGAGGGGGAATGTTTGATTAGGTCTAACCTGGGAAAGAGAGAGAACACATAGAATTGTAGCTGAGGGTCAGTGTACATAAACTCTTTTGCAAGACATAGGAAAGGCGTATGTGTTGGGGAACACTAGCTAGCAATAGCTTCTGACATTTGTTCCCTTGATGAGTCAGCTCAGAGTTCCTAAAAGAGAAAACTGTAAAGAGTAATGTGGACTGTGGTCCTGAAAAGATGTACTTAATCGTATTATAATGCCAGCCCAGATCACAGAACAAGACCTTTTCTCCCGAGACACATAGAGCTTTCACCTTCTTTTGCATTAATGTTTCTTGATAGCATCTGGACAGCAATGGTGGGGGCAGCAGTATTGTCAGAAAAAACTTCCCTGAGAGCAGGGAAGAGGGCTGGGGTCAGGAGGCAGGTTGGGGTAGGGTGAGGACAGATTTGCCGTGATAGCCTGCTCTCCAGGATTGAGACCATTCTTCTCTTTCATTGCCCACACACTAATCTCAGAAAGTCTCACTTAATGCAATTCAGCTCTCAAGCCCTTACACCAAATGCTTACTATTCATGGTAATTATGTAACACAATAACCAACAATTTCATATATCTTTAAAAATGTACCACAAAATTTGCATACCATGTCCAAACATTGTAATGATGCTGCATATGATGAATAGATTAAATTAATAATTATTACTTATATTGTGATTTTTTTAATGTTGTTAAAGTAATATCTAGATCTATCTGGTAATTCTTACATGCTTCTTTGTTCATAAAAAGTTATTTTTTCTTTGAAAATATTAGCAAATATCAAAATAAAAGCTATAAGAGTTTGAGGCTAGAAGCCACTACACTCCAACCTGGGTGACAGAGTGAGACTCCAACTAAAAAACATGTATAAATTATAGTTTTAAAAGATCAAAAACTAACTATTGGGTACCATCCTCACTATCTGGGTGACAAAATCGTTTGTACACCAAACCCCAGCGACACACAATTTACCCATGTAACAAATTTGCGCATGTAACCCTGAACCTAAAAGTCAAAAAATAAAATAAAAATATTTTTTAAACATTACAATTAAAAAAAAATTACTATTCCACAACTGAGTGGTCATGTGTTGGTGTCTTAACTATGTCTTTTATTTTCTTTATTCAGATGCTTTGACATCTGGGGCCTTAGAAGAACTGCTTCTCCCAGGGCTAGCCAATTCACAGAGATTGTAAACAACTAGCCTATGAGTGCACTTATCAAATACAAACCAGCCAACCTACAGCCCAACTACCTTTACAGGTTTCTCACACTCTAAGCCACTATTCATCTGCCTTAATTACTCCAGGGCCAGGTACCAAACAACTAAGGTCAGTTCTTATGTCCTAGAACCCACTGGAATTCAAATTAGCCAATCCTAAGCCTGCCTACTGTGTCTCACTCCTTATTTTTCATGAAAATTGCCATAAAGGGTCTTGTCCACAGTTTTTCCCTCTCCCTCTGCCTCCTGGTCAACCTGGTGCTTCCCTGTGGCCTCCTGTGGCATGGTGTGCCACCTCCTCTTGGGAACTGTGAGTAATAAACTGTGTTTTCAACGGCAGCCATTTCCTGATCTGTTGACCTTATTATTCTTCAAATTTATATTAATACACTACATTTTACAACAGTAGGTAATGTAAAAAAAAAGTGGCATCATGCTTCCAGTCTCTACTTGTGTCCTCCATCTCTTTCTCCTCATTCTGGTGTCTGAGCTGATTATTATGTTTCTTTCTGGGATCAAATTTCTTCAACAGTGGGGATTTTCCTAGCACCAGTCATGAAAACAAGAGGACAAACAAAACGTGCAGTGTGTCTCTTTTATGGTGTAATCAACAGAAGACTCTCAAGAAATTTCAGAAACCTTTGTTTGTGCCTCTAACAGTTCAAAATAGAAGAGTTTAACCAGCACCAATAAAAATTAATATAAAAAACTGATCTGTGGAGGAAATTTTCTGCCAGCAAGCAACATACTGGAGTGAGGATATCAAATTAGGGGTCTAATTACTCATTATGTGACTTAAAGTGGACATCTGATTACAAAGAAAGAAAAAATGAGCTTGGTTTCTGAAACCAGAATAAAAGACCAGAGAAGAAAAGCAGTAAGAAAAGCAGTATGTCAATTTTGAAGACCGACTGCTTGGCTGTGGATAAAGTGGTTCTTATGTTTGCCCTTTGTTGAGATTACCCTGGATCCAAAGAGCTGGGTGGGGCTCTGTTTACAGGAGTGGTTAGGGAACACCAGTAGGAAGATTGAGGTTAAAAAAAAAAAAAAAAAAAAAAAGACTTATGAAGATGTGTGAGACTTACTAATATAATTAACTTGGAAGAGAAAATACGTTCCAAACACAGGCCTAAAATATTATCCCCCAAATTACTAGCAATGTGAACTGGACAAATTGCAAAATAATTCTCTATGCCTTAGCTGTATTATCTGGGGAAAAAAAGATGCAATAACATGTTAGATATAATAACATGTTAGTCACACAGTTTTGGTAAATGCTACCAAAGATTAAGTAAAATTAAGGAAGATAACTAATCAAACCAGGTGATACAGTTCTACATATGCAGTAGTTACTCATAAATGTTTACTTTTTTTATTGATTATAACACAAAGTAGCTGTATAACTTTGATCTCTGTGCCTTACTGTCTTCACTATAATTTATAGAAACTACTTCATAGTTTGTGGTGAGGATTAAATGAGGTAACACAAGTAAATCTGCTTTAAAAAGTATCTTTTACAAGCATAAATAACATTAGCTATTTTCATTTTCTTGGAATTGTCTCAAGAAATTGTACGTTCTTTCTAAAAGATCCAAAGTGGTTATATTTAGAAGTGAGCATATCTATATTTTATAGGTTATAATTATTTATATAAAATATTATATAAGACATAATTTTATTTTATATAAAATAATGTCTCACATATTTGTATGGTCTATAAACAATTCTTAAATTGGTAGATAAAAATGCTAACACAAAGAAAGAAATGACTGAAGACATAGATCTAGTGTGATCATAGATCCCAGTTGATTCTTTACTACAAAAATGTGTCAGTTGGAAGATGCAAAAATCAGGATGTCTAAAAAATAGTGTTTGGATTAATGGCCAAATTTTTATTATGATAAAATATTGAGAGAAGGACTGAGGTGCTGATCAAGGCTCAGAATTTGGAGGCCAGAAGAATTTCTCTGAATCTCTACATCTTCCCAGGGTTCCTGTGGAGAAAGGGAGAAAGAATGAAAACACTCAAGCAGGCTTTTTGGGTTTCTCCCTCATATTAGTTTGCTTAGGGCTTCCATAATAAAGTACCACAAACCAAATGTGATGGTGAATTGTATGTGTCATCTTGATTGGGCTAAGAGATGCCCAAGTAGTGGGTAAAATATTTTTCCTGGGTGTATCTGTGAGGGTATTTCTGAAAAAAGATTAGCATTTGAATTGGTAAGCTGAGTAAAGATTGCCCTCAGCAATATGAGTGGACATCTTGCAATCTGCTGAGGACTTGGAACCAAAGGGTAGAGAAATGACAAATTCACCCTCTGCTTGAACTGCAGCGTCCATCTTATCTTGCCCTCTGACATTGATGATCCTGCTTCTCAGGCCTGTGGGTGTAGACTAGAGCTAAGCCACTACCTTTCCTGGGTTTCCTGCATGCAGAGAGCAGATCATGGGGCTTCTCAGCCTCCATAATCACATGAATCAATGCCTCATAGTATATCTCTAGATAGTTTCATTTATGTGATTGGTTTCTCTGAAAAACCCTGACTAATACACTGGGTGACTTAACAGAAATGTATTATCTCACAGTTCTGGGAAGTAGGTGTTCTCAGATCAAGGTGTCTCAGGTCAAAGGTTGGTTTTTTTTCTGAAGGTTGTGAGAGAAAATTTGTTTCATGCTTCTTGCCTAGCTTCTAGTGATTTGGCATTCCTTGGTATTCTTTGACATTCCCTAATCTTTGGTATTCCTTGGCTTGTAGAAGTACCTCTGTGCTGCTTATTCAATCCGTGCCCTCACCTTCACATGTGTTCTTCCTGGGTATATGTCTCTGTGTCCAAATTTTTCCTTTTTATAAGGCAATTGATTATGTTGGATTAGGACCATCTTACTGACCTCATCTTATCTAATTGTATTTGCAATGATCCTATTTTAAAATAAGGCCATATTCTGAGGTACTAGGGGTTAGGGCTTCAACATACACATTTTGGAGGGGGGGGGGCACAAGTAAATCCATGTGCCCCTGTTTAGGGCAAATTAGTTGGTAGTGGTACTGTGGGGATACCTGGAATCAGGAAATTAGGCAGGAGATAAGTATCAAGACTCCATAGCAGAAATCAAATTAATGTCAATATGTATAGAAGACACGCATGCATTCTTACCTCCCTGGCTTGGTATAAGTCATCCTGTCACCTAGAAAACCCTTCCTGGTTTTTCTTTTATTCACATCCTATCCTTTAAAACTGAGATCAGTTTCCACCTACTCCATTAAGTGTTCTTTGATAATACCAAACTGTTTGAATTGTTTCTACTACCTCTAAATTCTTATAGCCCTGTTAGGAGAATTAATCTGTTATTTCATGCATGCAAACCTATATCGTTGAATTATATCTAATTGATGATATTCATCCATTTTGATAAAAAATGGCAAATTTATGTTTTAATAATTCAACCATTATATTGGATTGTAATAGTTAAAATGCTGGAACTTAAAACTCAGAGTTTATGCCAAATAATAGATCTGGGATCCAGACCCTGGGCATGGCTCCTAACAGCCTATGCCTCAATTTTCTCATCTGCAATATGGGGATGATAATATTACCAATCTCATGGGGTTGCTGGAAAGATTAATGAGCTAATTTATATAAGTTTATGATGCTCTAATTGTGGTAGGATACTTTATAATTATAAGCTATTGTTATTATTGTTATTTACTTAAGATTCATGTTTTATCTACCATAGGATTTTAAATATTATAGAGATCATAGGAATATTTGTAGAAATAACTGATTGAATAGATAATGTGTTTTTTCTTCAGCTTTTAATTTTATTGTATATGTTTAAGGTGTACAACATGATGTTTAAAATACATGTAGAGAGTGAAATGGTTACTGTAGTCAAGCAAATTAACATATCCATTGTCTCACAGTTATTTTGTGGCAAGAACATCAAATATCCACTTTGTTAAGCAAAAATCCCAAAACAATATAATATTTTAAAATATATTTCTCATGTGGTTTTGTTCATCTTATCTATCTGCTACTTTGTATCCTTTGACCTAAATCTCCCCATTTCCTTTCCTTGTCCTACCCTTGGTAACTACTGTTTTATTTTCTATCTCTGTATTGGACTTTTTAAATTTTTTTTGGATTCCACATATATTGTGAGATCATTCAGTATTATTCTTTCTGTGTCTGGCTTATTCATTTAGCATAATGCCATCTAGTTACATCCCTGTTGTGGCAAATGGAAGGATCTACTTTTATTTTAAGGCTGAATAATATATCATCATATATCTCCACTACAGTTTCTTTATCCACTTGTCTATTACTGGACACTTCAGTTGTTTCCATATCCTGTCTATCGTGAATAATGCTGAAATAACATGAGAGTACTGCTATCATTATGAAGTGGTGATTTCATTTCCTTTGGGTATGTACTCAGAAAAGGGATTGCTCTTTCCATAAACTTCTGTATAGAAATAATGACTTCTCTGAAAAAAAAAAATCAAGAAAACAATCCCATTTATGATAGCATCAAAAAATAAAAATACTTAGGAGTAAACTTAACCAAGGAGGTGAAAGACTTACACACTGAAACCTGTAAAACATTGATTAGATAAATTGAAGAAGACCCAAATAAATAAAAAGATATTCCATATTTATATATTGGGATAATTAGTGTTGTTAAAATGTTCATAAGAGTGATACATAGATTCAGTGCAATTCGTACCAAAATTTCAATGGCATTCTTCATGGAAATAGAAGAAACATCCTAAATTCATATGAAACCATAAAAGGTTCCCAAATAGCCAAAGCAATTCTGAGAAAGACAAAGTTAGAGGCATCATACTTCTTGATTTTAAATTATATTACAAAGCTATAGTAATAAAAAAAAAAAAAAACCCTGAACTTTCTATTCCGCTCCACAGGTGGAATAGAATGGAGAGCTCAGAAATAAACCCAAGCATATATATGGTCAACTAAGTTTTGACTGGGATACCAAGGGGACAACTGAGGAAGGAATAGTCTGTCCAATAAATGGTGCTGGGAAAAGTGAATTTCTATATGCGATAAAATAAAATTGGACCCCTATCTTATACCACACACAAAAATAGAACAATCCCTCTCTGGGTACAAACCCAAAGATAATGCTTTCTTGATTACATTCATTCTAACAGAGCAATATACAATCTAGATACTCAATAAATGCTTGCTAAAAATTATTAATAATTCATTCCTTATATTAATAGATGTAGTCAACAAATTGCTGCTCTGCATAAATAATAAGCTCCATAATTTGATTTGGGGATTATTATTAATCTGATTTATTTTTCTTCATATGAAAATGTTCAATTTTAACTCACTTTTAATGAATATTTAAGTTTTTCAGATTTAAATGAAAAATATGCTCTGGATTGCAGTCTAAGTTAACCATCTATCAGTTGCAGGCTCTTGGCTCTCCCTCCTTTGACAGTCTCACAGTTAGTTTTCAATCATCACCAAAGAAAGGCCTTAGGCCAGTCACTGTAGTGCTTGTAATGACAGTCTCCTTAAGTTTGTTCACCTGGAGAGTTGGAAGATTCACTGAAGCTTAATCATAGTCTTGTCAAACGACTGTCCACTAGCCCCACACTACCTCAAAGATTTGGTTCCCTGACTCCTTACACTAGTAAAATTCTATCCAAGGTTGAAACTATGGAACTGACTTGAGAACATTTGAATTTAAGGTTGAAATCTATTATTTTACAAAAATTTCTGTTACCTTTAGAGTAGATAGGTAGGAATTAGGCTTTGGCATTCGAAGTCCAGGTCTCTCTGATCTGTGCTTACTTTCTAAAACAAGCCTATTCAATGTCAGTACTGCTGAGTAATGAATTGCAATGATGGGAGTGTTGCTATACATGGCTAAGAAGTATCTTAAATTCAACAAACAGAATGCAACCCATCAACCGCTTTTGGAGGTTTATCTGGTCCAGTGTTTTCAGTTTATACATGAGAATGCTGACTGCAAGCTATCCCCCAAGCTGACAGAATGAGTAAGAGGGTTGAATTAGAATTTGGGACTCTGGTGGTTACCCTGTGACACTTTTTGGATATATCTGTTTTTCAAAGGGTTAAAATAAAAGAGTGAGACTATTGTGATGCTTAGAACTTCAACTGAAAGCATATCTCTGAACTGTAATTACTGGAAGATTTTTAGATTATTGAGATGAAAGAGGCAGTGTGGAGGACAGCACTGTGGTGATCTATAATGTAGAAAATATACAAAGGAAGACATTTAAAAGAGCTCTAGGGAACTCTGTAAAATCAAGCACTATAAAAATGCATTCATATTTTAATGATATTAATATAAATATTTTGACAGGTAGAATATAATCAAATTAAGGAGATAAAGATAACTTCATTTTGTACTCCTTTTTAAAAATAAAGCTTGAATCCAGGAAAAGTAAAACAAAAATACTATTTGTAATTAAAGCACTTTATTAGAATAGTTTAAACTGCCAGAAAGAAACTTATAGAAAAAGAAAGCTGATAACAAAATACCATGGCACTTAAAAATGTATTTTGAAATCACAAACATTGAAAATATCAATTTAAAGAAATTTTTATTGGCAGCCAAATGTTATAGGAATATTGCTGAAAGATTGTCAACTAAATGGAATTTTTAATTATATAGTACCAGAAAATATTCCTCCATTTTCCTGTTTTACATAACTCTAATACATTCACATCTGAGAAAATGGAGGGAGGCAATCCTGTCCAGGTAGCAGATGGCTAAATGGTGGGGGCATAGACTGAGAGAGGAGTGATAGGATAGCCAGGGGAAAGGGCCTTGATCACACTTTTGGGAATAATGGTCTGATTGGGAGATAACATCAGCAGGGAGATTTGAGAGATTTCCAAAAAGAGCCTGGTATAAAGTTTGGACAGAAGTAGATTATGTTTCTGTATATGGTCAGGGACAACGTTTTCTTCTGTAAACATTCTGAAAGCCTGTAAATGTGACTGCTAATTCGTACCTGCCTTGGGCAGCATTATTTATATTATAAAAGCTCATGTTCATCATACAAAATCAAAAAATTCAGAAAAAGTTGTAAAAAGAAAATTCAAAATTACTTATCTAAGTCCTCAAAAAGTACCTCCATTTACCATTTGGTGTGTTTCCTTCACAAATACAAATTAATGTAATTGGGAACAAAATCTATATGTAATTTTTTATATCATACTTTAGGATACTTAGCAAAAATTTCTCAAGAACTTTGCTTTAAAAGCCTCATTTTAGCATATAGGTTTATTTACATTTATTTAACTATTTTGTTTACATTCAGTATTTTTGCTGCTGTGATTAGAACTGCAGACAATCTTTGGTTACATCTCTGGTGTTTTCCTTAGGATAGATTGCTAGGACTGGAATCACTGGGTGAAAGGATGTGAATATTTTTAAGGACCTTGATAGACACAGCCTAGTTGCCTCTCCTGACAGATGATACCGATTAATCCCCTGTAGGAGCATGTAGAGGATCAGTCAATTTGGGTAATTGTAAAAGAGGGAACAATCTAACACAGATTGAGCCAGGTGTGGGCAGAGCTGTGTAGGGACCTCAAGAAAGAAACAGGCTTGAAACAATGTTTCCAAACCCTGGCTGCTGCTGACAACAGATATATTTTTTTTCCTTAGCTTTTTATTTTGAAATAATTATATATTCACTGGAAGTTATACAGATTACACAGAGGTACAGAAAAGGCACGTGCACCCTTCACCTGGTTTCTTCCATTGGTTCTATCTTACATAATTATGGTATGATATCCAAACCAGGAATTTTACATTGGTACAATGTATGTATATAGTTCTATGTCATTTTTCATATATATATGCTGATTCCTATAACTGTTACTGGAAAGGGGTCTTGATCCAGACCCCAAGAGAGGGTTCTTGGACCTCACACGAGAAAGAATTTGGGACAAGTCCTTAGAATAAAATGAAAGTAAGTTTATTAAGAAAGTGAAGGAATAAAGAATGGCTACTTTATAGGCAGAACAGTGAAATGGGCTGCTTGACTAATTATAGTTATTTCTTGATTATATGCTAAATAAGGGGTGGATTAGTCATACATTTTCTGGGAAAGGGGTGGGCACTATCCCTTTTTAGACCACATAGGGTAACTTCTGAACATTGCCATGGCATCTGTAAACTGTCATGGTGCTGGTGGAATTGTCTTGTAGCATGCTAATGCATTATAGTTAGCATATAACGAGCAGTGAAGATGACCAGAGGTCACTTTCATCACCATCTTTGTTTTGGTGGGTTTTGGCTGGCTTCTTTATCACAACTTGTGTTATCAACAAGGTCTTTGTGACTTACACCTTGTGCCGACCTCCAATCTCATCCTGTGACTTAGAATGCGTAGTCCCCTGGGATGCATCCCAGTAAGTCTCAGCCTTATTTGACCCAGCCTTTATTCAAGACAGAGTCACTCTGGTTCAAACTCCTCTGACATAACTACCACCAAAAATCAAGATACAGAACTATTCCATCACCACAGTGATTTCCCTTCTGACCCTTTTCTAGTCATTCTTCCCACTCCCCATCACCCCTAACCCCTGACAATACTAATCTCTTTTCCGTTTCTTAATTTCATCATTTCAAAAATGTTATAATATATAAATGGAATCATACAATATGTGAACTTCTGAGATCGGCTTTTTTTTTAACTCCTTGTAATATACTTGAAATCCATTCAAGTTGTTGCATGTATCAATAATTCATTCTTAAAATTTCTGAGTAGGATTCCTTGGTATAGATGTACCACAGTTTATTCAATTATTGAGAGACATTTTGGTAGTTTCCAGTTTTTGGCTATTACAAATAAAACAGCTATGAACTAATATATACAGGTTTTTGTGTGAACATAAGTGTTCACTTATTCGCAATAAATGCCCAGGAGTATAGTTTTTGGGTCATATGGGAAGTATATGTTTAGTTTTCTAAGAAACTATCAAACCACTTTCCAGAATGACTGTACCTTTCTACAATACCATTAGCAAAGTATGAGAGATCCAGTTTCTCTACAGTCTGGCCAGCATTTGGAATTTTCTGAATTTGTAAATTTTAGCTATTCTCATAGATGTGGAAACATCTGGGAATTTTTTTAAAATATATTTCTTAGGCCCCATCCCAGTTTGGCCTTTGAACTTTGACCTTCAGAGTCTCTGAAGAAATTAAGCATCTCTATTTTGAAAATCTCTTCAGAGGACTCTATTGTATAGCCAGGAATGAGAATCACTGAACTACAGCAGTGGTTTTCAAAACGCAGTCCCTGGACTTGCAGCATCAGCAGTACTTGGGAACTTGTTAGAAATGCAAATTCCTAGGCCCCACCCTAGACCTACTAAATCAGAAACTCTTGGGGGTGGAGTCCAGCAATCTGTGTTTTAACAAAGACCTCATGGTGCTTCTGATGCATGTTGGAGTATGAGAACCATTGACCTATAAATTAAAAACAAGAATGAACTGGTTTTGGCAGAAGACATCCTCAAATTTGAAAGGAGATGCAATCCAGAAGTGAATATGAACTTGATGGCAGTGCTACAATAAAAACTTTAGCCAAATTCAATTTAACAGAGCTTAATTGAGCAAAGAACAATTCGCTGATCAGGCAGCCTCCCGAGCCAGACAAGACTCAGAAACTCCAGCCCAGCCACATGGTGGAAGAAGATTTATGGACAGAAAAAGGAAAGTAACATACAGAAAATGGAAGGGAGGTACAGAAACAGCCAGATTGGTTACAGCTTGGCATTCGTCTTATTTTAACAGGGTTTCAAGTTGGCCACATTGGCCTAAACTTGGTAATTAGCACAAGAGTTGTTTACACTCTGTATACAACTTCTTTTAGGTTATAGTTCATGATGTACAGAGAAACTTTTAGGCTGAACTTAAAATATGTAAGGAGGCAGCTTTAGGCTAACCTTAATTTAACAGCAGCTACTAACTTCCTGGGATGAGTAATTAGGTGCCAAAGAAAGCAGAGAAGACTGTCTCAGGTCTTAAGAAAAAGTCAAGGGTCTGGGTTTAGGTAGAAGCTTTGGAAACAAATTAACAAAGACTTAGAACCCTGAGGCAGTAGCTGCTTGGACTGGCTGTGGAATATATCCAGAAAGGTGTTTTTTTTGTTTGTTTGTTTGTTGTTGTTGTTGTTGTTGTTGTTTTTAGCATGGACTAAAACTGCTGTGTTTAATTTATATTTCAAAGTTGGAACAACCTGAGGAGCTAAACTTGATTCAGGTGATATTTAACTGCAACTGACCTCTTCTAGTCTAATGATCTTTAAGTTTAAGTTGTTATTCAAAAATCACAGCAGTTTTGTGTAAGTACGCTAATACTTGCTCAGACAGTTATGGACAAACGTGAAGAAATTAGGGGATGACCGGAAGAAAGGGGTAAAGGGTTGCAGGGGCATGGTCTCAGGTGGAAAGTGTTAGGGACAAGCTGCCCCAGGACCACCCACCGCCCACCCCCCCCACTTGCAATGCAGCTGATCCTTACCCTGAACACTCAGGAGCTGCATTCCTGGACCCTTGTCTAGGTGCTACAGCAAGGTTACCACACTTGCTTACAGCCCTGTGGGTGGCATGGGGGGGTCACCAGAAACATGGATAAACCTGAGTTACACTCTCTTGTAAATTCCTATATTGTAAGCCGGTCACGAGATGTTATGTGGTAAAATTAACTGACAAACAACCCCAGGGTCTGTCTTCCCCATATAAACCCCTCATTTTGTAAGCTCAGGGCTGCCTCCTCTGACTGGTGGAGCAGCCTGGCAGGTTAATAAACGTACTAGCCTGACCTTGGGTCTCTCTCTCTCTCATCCTTTCTCTTGGGTAACCTTACAGAAAATAAACCATTTCAAATTCTGTTCCAACAGGTGGTAGCTGAATGATCTTATACAAATACATTTCATCTGTTTCCTCATCAAGAAATGGGAATTCCTCAATCTGGCTCTGGAAAGGTAGTCCTAGATCACCCAGTGGCCTTTTACTGTGAGTTTACTTATACCCTACCAAGCCTGCTTAATCAGTCTATTGTCACTTGGACTATTTTGTTGCATTTATACCGTATAACATGTTTTATCATTGAACATGGTTTTCTTACTAAAACATGTTTGGAATGAGTCAAATAGAAAAGGATATAGACAGAACATCACTGTGGGGTTTTTTTTTTTTTTTTTAAATATCATTTAGTTGCAGAACAGGCCAGTTTTGTTTAACAATGTGTCTCCAACACCTAGAACAATTCCTGGCACAGAGTATGTGCTTAATAAGTATTTGATAACAACTGAATGGACAGAAGACATGCCAGTGAATGTTTCTCAGGTAATAGAGTTTACCTTTGATCTGGTACAAATTTGAAGTTAAAATATTATTTTAAATGAAGAGATCTAGCGCACGTAGACCCTGAGACCACTGTTGTCCCCTGTGACATGGCACTGTAGCTGGACTTTCAAGTATCTTTCCTCAGAGATTAACAGGGAATCTTTGAAAGCTTCTATTTTCCCTTTCCATAAAAAAGATGAAGATGATAGCATTGTGGCTGGCTTAACACTAAAGCTGTCATATGGCCAATGTTCAGGAACTAAGGTGAGTTACAGAGTGTCTGTGGGAATACGTAGCTTTGATTTGCCTCTTTGCCTCTTAGATAATGGAGTAAACATAATTCCTTATGTAGACCAAGGAAGATTGCATAAGGGTGAAGTGTCTTCCTAAGAGTGAAGGGGAAGCCAGCTGCCTATGCTATCCTTGATTCTGGAGCCAGAATTGAACTTTGGGAGTAGCTCAAACTTGATTTCTGACTGAAGTTTCCCTATAGCATGTGTACCCTTGTTATGCCCTTCAGAGGATCATAGACTTGATTCATCATCAGAAAAAAAAAAAAAAAAAATCTACTCTTTTTTATTACTGAGTGGGGATCCAAAGCAGGGCACATACCTTTCTTTATACTTTACCTTAAATATTTGTTTCTCAGTGCTGCACAAAACTTCTCATAGGCACTAGAAATCCCGTCCTTTTTATTTCTTTCCCCTTGTGTATTCCTCTGTCTCAACTTAATCCTGTTGCAATGCCCCGTGCTCCAAGCTGGCAGCTTCTATGTTACATCAATTCTTGTATTTCTCAAAATGGAGAACCTACTAAACAAAAACATCATGTTGTCTTGCTAATATCCATCAGCTTTTATAGAAGAACTTCTGTGAGCTATTGAATTTAAAGACACCCTTCCTATCAGTGGTGGGACTAGGGTGAAGCAAAAATCTCAAAACAGGCAGAGACCTGTGAATACTATCACTGTATCTCTTAGGCAGATTGAATGATACTCTCTTCATGCTCTAACAGTAGTTTGTCATTCCTATCTGATGTCACTTCTGATCTCATTAAATCTTGGTGGCTACTCTAGTCTCATGCTGTGTGAAAATAAAAGATAATTCATCTTTGTCTTTTTAAAGTGACTACTATGGTGGGGGGGGGGTGTTATCCTTTCAATCTCAGTCCTAACACTGAGTTTACTCACTGAAACATTAATTATTTGTGACCACCTTAGCAGGGAACTGTTAATAACAGTAAATAACCAGTTGTCAAGACAAAAATGGGACACTAGATGATTGATATGTGTGGGGGTTCTCATGAACATGCAGGGGAAACAGTGCCATGACAGACCTCCAGGACCCACCAACATCACTAGGTCATGATTTCTCTTTCCTGGGGAAGCTGATGAAATTAACTGCCTGACAGCATAGCATTATTCTTAAGTGAGTTATTACAAGGATCTGTGTAGGCAGGCTATTTGCAAGAAAAAAACAGGATGCCCAAGTAAATGTTTAAGAAGTGAGTTTCCCAGAAACTGAGCTTTTAGGATTTTATTGGGTTTCTCAGAAGAAGAACATTATGCAAACATGAACTGTTTATTCATATATTCAATTTAAGTTAATCTTTCTTTAGTATTACTACGTAAGCTCCAGAAATATTATGTGTCTTTTGTCTTTAAAAGTCCAGGCAACACATGTACATGTGGAAGGCACTGTTGGCTTCTATTTAGCTTTCATTTTTTTCTTTTCTTCTTCCTATATAAAATCTTCTTCTTTATAAAATTGTTTACAGATATTTTCCTCTTCCTAATCCAGCCATGTGCCTATGGAAAAGCTAATCACCACTCCAGTTTCTGTAGTGGACCCATTAGATTAAGGGTAATCTTACTGACTCTGAGACATGGACCCATAAACCAATTTTGGCCAATGAAATTAAAGGGTGATTTTTAAAAGAGTGTCTGGAAAGAGTTTTCCTTACTTTAAAATTCCGCAGGAGGAAATAATGTCTCTGGACATTGTCATGATTACATGTTTCTGGAAACTGGGGTAGCCATATCACACTATATCTAAGGATGGTGCTAATTGTGAATGCAGCTGAACTGAGAAGAGGAAACCTGGGCTACTGTTACAGTCATTGATCTGTAAATCAACCAGTCCTTAAATTTCCCTACATACAGAAATCCTGTTATGTAAGATAATACATGTTCTAATGGCTAAATTCGCTTGAGACAAGGTTTTTGTTCCTTACAGCTAAAAGCATGCTAAATTAAACAACAATCCAAATGCATTTATGAGTGTAGTATTAACTGAATATAATGTCAGTAAATTCATTTATTTGAGAAACTGTTTAAAAAAGATATACCTATCTAATTCAGTAAATGACTAAAAAGAAGGGTTGGGAGGAATCAGGGTAACATAAACATTTGGGCATTTAGAGTGAGCTTTTCATGTGAATATTTGGAATACCTTTTCATTTTCTATGTGTTGTAAAAATCTTTAGAGCCAAACATTTGAAAATTTACTGAGTTATTTTTTTCCTTCGTGGCTATTCATGCAAGCAAATAAGAAAATATTTCCTTCCATGCCATTCTTCATGCTTTCTTTTCTTTAATGGCTGTGCTTTGCAAAATAAATACTTATTTCTTGAATGCTAATGAAGATCTGGAAAAAGAAACCAGGGATATACTGTATTCTGAATTTGATTGAAGATGACACAAGAAACACTTTGTTTCTAGTTTCTTATTCCAAAACAAGGCGTATCTTTACATTTTATCCTGCTGCTAGTAAGCCACAGAACACTTAAGACCCTGGTTATTCTCTTCCTTGTTTCACAGAGATGTCTTGCTTCTCTGACTGTCTTATTCTGTTCACATCATATTTTCCTCTTTTACGATTCCATCTACTTTTCTATAAATTCTTTCTCAGCTGTTTTCAGATAGATCAGCTCACTCATTTCATCTTTGAAGTCAATGTGGGAAAATTAAAAAATTTTTAAAGCAGTTGATTCTTATTGGATATTCTTGTAAAATATTCAAAATTTTATTAAAAAGATAAATTTTCAGGATAATTTTCTGATATAATTAATATTATAAAAGGTATGCAATATATGTATTATTTTTCAAAATAGTATAAATACGTAGACTTAGTTTCATCTCATTTTATAGAGAGCATATGATGCTAGAAATTTTTAGGTTAACATATTCAAAGGACAGTAAATATCTGTGTTCAGATTATTGTTGAGTAGTTTTAATTTTTACTCATTAACAACTAATGTAAATAATAAATTTTAGTTTTGGATGGTTTTGTTAAGATGATACTTTAAGGGTAGCAAAATAGCCACATTTTTTCAAGTTCTGACATGCTTTATGGTACTTTTTTTTCTATTTTAACAATTTTTCTGCTGAAGAATTTAATTTACAGGTATGTCACTTTAAGTTTTCTACTGTTTGAATTTGCACAAAAAATTCTACTTTAAGAAAAATATTTTTGTATTTCCAGAATGTTTAGGGAAACTAAAAAGAAAGCTAGAAAAACATAGAACCTTAAAAAAGCATTATGCTTGCCACATTCAAATGTAATTGGTATCAAAGAATTTTTAATTTTCATTTTAAATTAAGCAAAAAAGAAAAATCACAAAATTATTTGAGTGGATTTAAAATGAATTGCCTGAACAGTAAAAGGCAGAGTGTCTTCTTACCTCCAAATGACCACACTAGCTCCCCACTAATGGCTCTTAACCAGATTGAAATGACTGAAATGGCAACATAGAATTCAGAAGCTAGGTGGCAATTAGTATCATCAAGATTCAGGAGGAGTTGAAATTCAATCCATGAAATCTAAGGAGTCCAGTAAAATGATTCAAGAGCTAAAAGACCAAAAAGCAATTTTAAGAAAGAACCAAACTGGAGATGAAAAACTATAGGAATTTCATAATGCAATCAAAAGTATTAACAGCAGAATAGACCAAGCTGAGAAAAGAATATCAGAGCTTGAAGGCCAGTTCTTTGACTCAACTCAGTCAGCCAAAAATAAAGAAAAAAGAATTTTAAAAATGAACAAAGCATCCAAGATATATGAGATGATGTAAAGGACCAAACCTATGACTCACTGGCATCCCTGAAAGAGAGGGAGAAGGAGCAAGCAAGTTTGAAAACATATTTGATGATATTGCCCATGAAAACTTTCTCAACCTCACTAGAGAAGTCAATATTCAAACTCTGGAAATTCAGAGAAGCCCTGTGAGATACTATACAAAACAACCATACC
Source organism: Rhinopithecus roxellana (assembly GCF_007565055.1). Classification (NCBI taxonomy): domain Eukaryota; kingdom Metazoa; phylum Chordata; class Mammalia; order Primates; family Cercopithecidae; genus Rhinopithecus; species Rhinopithecus roxellana. Next base: position 31,659,081 of record NC_044549.1, on the reverse strand, counting down.
CAAGACTGTCATCATATTCTCCAAGGTCAACATGAAAGAAAAAATGTTAAAGGCAATTAAAGAGAAGTGGTAGGCCACCTACAAAGGGAACCCCTTCATTCTAAACACAGCCTTTTCAGCAAAAACCCTGTAAGATTGAAGGTATTGGGGCCTGTATTCAGCATCCTTAAAGAAAGAAATTCCAACCAATAATTTATATTTAACCAGACTAAGCTTTCAAGTAAGGAGAAATAAGGTCCTTCTCAGACAAGCAAATGCTAAAGAAATTCACCACCAGACCTAACTTACAAGATGTCCCTAAGGGAGTGCTAAACATAAAAATCAAAGGCCATAACTGACCACCACAAAAAACACTTAAGTACATAGACTGTTGACACTGTAAAGCAACTACACAATCAATTCTACATAACAACCAACTAACAACACTATGACAGGATCAAATCTGCACATATCAATATTTACTTTGAATGTAAATGGGCTAAATGCCCCCACAAAAAAGGCACAGAGTGGCAAGTTGGATAAAGAAGCAGGACTCAACTGTATGCTATCTTCCAGAGACCCATCTTATATCCAATGATACCCATAGGCTGAAAGCAAAGGGATGGAGAAGGATCTATCAAGCAAATGGAAAACAAAAAAGAGGAGAGGTTGGTTGCTATTCTTATTTCAGACTAAACAGACTTTAAAACAACAACAATCAAAAAGGACAAAGAAAGTCATTACATAATGACAAAGGGCTCAATCCTATAAGAAGGCTTAATTAATATATATATATATATACACACATACACATACACACACACCCCACACATGGAGCACCCAGATTCATAAAACAAGTTCTTGGAGACCTACAAAGAGACTTAGATAACCACACAATAATAGTGGGAGACTCTGACACCCCACTGACAATATTAGACAGATTATCAAGGCAGAAAACTAACAAAGATATTAAGGACCTGAACTTAACACTTGACCAATTATACCTAATTGACATCTACAGAATACTTCACTCAACAACAACAGAACATACATTGTTCTCATTCACATATGACATATTAAAATTGATGACACACTCAGCCATAAAGCAGTTCTCAACAAATTAAAAAAAACAAACAAACAAACTGAAATCATACCAACCACACTATTGGACCATAGCACAATAAAACAGAAATTAATACAAAGAAGATCTCTCAAAATCATATAATTATATAGAAATTAAATGATCTGCTCTTGAATGACTTTTGGTTAAACAATGAGATTAAGGCAGAAATAATGTAATTCTTTGAAACTAATGAAAACAGAGAAACACCATACTAGAATTTCTGGGACACAGCTAAAACAATGTTAAGAAGAAAGTTTATAGCACTACATGCCCATGTAAAAAAAGATAGAAAGATTTCAAATTAAGAACCTAACATCACACCTAGAGAAACTAGAAAAACCAAATCTGAAGCTAGCAGAAGATAAGAACAAAAATCAGAGCTGACCCGAATGAAATTGAGATGCAAAAGTCCATATGAGAGATTAATGAAACCACAATTTGGTTTTTTGAAAGAATAAATAAGACTGATAGACTTCTAGCTAGACTAATTAAAAAAAGAGAGAAGATTCAAGTAAACACAATCAGAAATGACAAAGGGGACATTCCCACTGGCCCCACAGAAATACAAAAAACCCTCAGAGACTTATGCACACAACAGCTCTATTCACACAAACTAGAAAATTTAGAAGAAACTGATAAATTTCTGGAAAGATAAAATAACCCAAGATTGAACAAGGAATAAATTAAAACCCTAAACTGACCAATAACAAGTTCTGAAGTTGAATCAGTAACAAAATAGCTACCAACCAGAAAAAGCCCTGGACCTGACAAATTTACAGCTGAATTCTATCAGATGTATGAAGAAGAGCTGGTACAAGTTTTTCTGAAACTATTTTTAATAATCTAGGAAAAGGGACTCCTTCCTAACTCATTCTATGACTCTAGTATCATTTTGATATAAAAAAAACTTGCAGAGACACAATGAAAAAGGAAACTTCAGGCAATATGTCTGATGAACCTAAGTGCAAAAATCCTCAACAAAATACTAACAAACCAAATCCAGCAGCACATCAAAAAGTTAATCATCAAGATAAAGTAGACTTTGTAACTGGAATTGGTTCAATGTATGCAAATCAATAAATGTGATTAATTGCATAAACAGAACTGAAACCAAAAACCACATAATCATCATGATAGACACCGAAAAGGCTTTTGATAAAATTCAACATCCTTTCATGTTAAACACTCTTAACAAGCTAGGCATCAAAGGAATATACCTCAAAATAATAAGAGCTATCTATTATGAACCCACAGCCAATGTTGTACTGAATGGGAAAGAGCTGGAAGCATTCTGTTTGAGAACCAAGACAAGACAAGGATGCTCACTCTCACCACTCCTATTCAACATCGTTCTGGAAGTCTTAGCCGGAGCAACCAGGCAAGAGTAAGACATAAAAAGAACTTAATAGAAGATCTGATCAATGACTTCAGTGAAGTTTTAGGATACAAAATCAATGTATAAAAATCAGTAGCATTTCTATACATCAATAACATCCAACTTTTGAGCTAAATCAAGAGTGCAATTCCATTCACAATAGCCACAAAATGAATAAAATACCTAGAAATACAGTTAACCAAAGAGGAGATACATATGAACAGAGAATTACAGAACACTGCTGAACAAAATCAGAGATGACACAAACAAATTTTAAAAATTTCATGCTCATGAATAGGAAGAATCATTACTGTTAAAATGGCCACACTGTCCAAAGCAATTTACATATTCAACAATATTCCTATTAAATTACTAAGGACTTTTTTTTAACAGAATTTGGAAAAAAAAAAACATTCTAAAATTCATATGGAACCAAAAAAAGAGCCCAAATAGCCAAAGCAATCCTAAGAAAAAGAACAAAGTGGTATGCATCATGTTACCCGACTTCAAACTATACTACAAGGCTACAGTAACCAAAGCAGCATGGTACTGGTACAAAAACAGACATATAGACTAATGGAACAAGTTAGAAAACTCAGAAGTAAAGCTGGACATCTACAACCATCTAATCTTCAACAAACCTGACAAAAATAAGCAATGGGGAAAGGACTGTCTATTCAATAAATGGTGCTGGGATAACTAGTTAACCACTTGCAGAAGATTGAAACTGGACTTCTACCTTTCACCATTTACAAAAGTTAACTCAAGATAGATTAAAAAATTAAATGTAAAACCTAAAATTATCAAACTATAAAAATCCTAGAAGAAAATGTAGGAAATACCATTCTGGACATAGGCCCTGGCAAAGGCTTTATGATAAAGACTCTAAAAACAATTAAAACAAAACAAAATTGTTGTATGGGACCTAATTAAATGAAACAGCTTCTGCACAGCATAAACTATCAAAAGAGTAAACAACCTATAGGATTGAAGAACATTTTTGCAAACTATGCATCTGACAAAGGTCTAATATCCAGAATCTCTAAAAAACTTAAGCAAATCTACAAGAAGAAAACAAACAACCCTATAAAAAAAGTGGGCAAAGGATATTAACAGACACTTCTCAAAAGAAGACATACACATGGGCAATAAGCATACGAAAAAATGGTCAACATCACTAATCATTAGAGAAATGCAAATCAAAACCATAATGAGATACCATCTTGCACCAGTCAGAGTGACTATTATTCAAAAGTTAAAAAACAGAAGATGCTGGCAAGGTTGCAGAGAAAAAAGAACACTTATACACTACTGGTAGCAATGTAAATTAGTTCAACTTCTGGGGAGAGCAGTTTGGAGATTTCTCAAAAAACTTAAAACAGAACTACTATTTTACCCAGCATTCTTATTACTGGGTATATACCCAGATGAATATAAATTGTTCTGTCATAAAGACACATGCACCCATATGTTCATCACAGCACTATTCACAATAGCAAAGATTGTGGATGAATTAACCTAGATGCCCATTAATAGTGGACTGGATAAAGAAAATGTGGCATGTATACATTGTGGAATACTATACAGCCGTAAAAAGAACAAAGTCATGTCCTTTGCAGCAATATTGATGCAGCTGAAAGTTATTGTCCTAAGTGAATTAAGAAAGGAATCAGAAAACCAAATACGGCATGTTCTCACTTATAAGTAGGAGCTACACATTGAGTACATAAGGACACAAAGAAGAGAACAACCCTGGGGCCTACTTGAGGGTGGAGGTTGGGAGATGGTAAAGATTGAAAAACTACCTATCAAATGCTATGCCCACTACCTGGGTGATAACACAATTTGCACACCAGATCCCAGCAACATACAATTTACCTATGTAACAAACCCGCACATGTAACACATGACCTAAAATAAAGTTGAAATGTAAAAAAGTAAAATGAACTGCCTCATCATTAGTGGTTTCATGTTCTTCTTCCTCCTCCTTTAAAAAAATGCCTAAACCAGACTATCAGCATGTTTATCTTATGCTCCATTAAAAATGAGTTCTTCAGTCAAGCAAATTGGGAAAATACCACATACTGTTTCCCCTTGATTTTAATAGTGCACATCATCATATGAAGGAGTCAGAGAAACCCAGTTGTAAAGCCATTTTGTTTCTCCCAGACTTTTAATCACAGAACCATTTCATTCTGTCAGAGCTGTAAACATCTAATGGAATCAGGGTTTCATTTAACACACTTTGGGAGATACCATAATAAGACTTATTTGTCTTTCCATCAATCTAAATAGCCATTGGAGATTCTCTGGATAGGAAAATATAATGTGTTTTCTTATTAAATTGCTTTAATTTTAATTTTTATTTTTTGGAGATAGGGTCTTGCTCTGTTGCCCAGGCTGGAGTTCAGTGATATGATTATAGCTGACTGCAGCCTTGAACTCCTGGGCTCAAGTGAACCTCCCATCTCAGCCTCCTGAATAGCCAGGACTACAAGTACACACTACCACATTCTGCTACATATATATATATATTTTTTTTTTGTAGAGTCAGGGTCTCACTATGTTGCCTGGGCTGGTCTCAAACTGTTGGCCTCCAGTGATCCTCCTGCCTTGGCCTCCCAAAGCAATGAAACTACATGCATGAGCCACTGTACCTGGCCTTTTAAAATGTTTTAACTGGGTATTACTGTCTCATGTTGTCTTGAGAATCCTTGCTAACAAAGCAATACCACAGCTGATGTCCTAGGCCTGGAAATATTGAACTTGATTGGTTAAGACATTCTTTTAACAAATTTCCTAATTCACTAATTGCATTTTCTGTCATTGGCTTCATAGTGTCAGGAAGTATGAGGTTTGAAGGGTTTGAATTTTCTTTTCACCTGCATCCATTTTTGCGGATGTTTCATTAGCAGGGGTGGAGAATTGGCCGAATGAGTAGTGCAAATTGAATAGTAGTGATTTTTTCAACAATGCTAAGGGAGTTTTTCCCTCGTGGCAAAGGTCACTTTTAAGTTTTCTTTTTTTTTCCTTTCTCACATTGTTATGCACAAAACATTGTAAACTTGATTGGAGATAGGAAACAAAGAATGCTGTGCCACATGCCGACCTTCTTGTGTATAGCCTTGAGATTGTGAAGATGCTGCTTGTTCGCACAGGCTGTCATTGCATGATCTATTGCTTGATAAAGAAAGAGAGTTTGTATTCTCTGACCCCAATTCCTTCAAGCGTGGAACAATGCTTCACATTATAAATTTTAAATTGACCTATCAAGTTACCATTAACTTCCCACATATATATGGGGAATGTTTCTCAATTTATTTAAAAGAAAATACTTGGGTGTTCAGGTTTCTTTTTCCATTAAAAATGTGTAGTTCATTTTGTTCCCTTATGTTTTTCATATTTCCCTGATATTGCCCAGCCCTTGGGAGAAATTTTCTTTTTAAGATTCAGCTTCAATAAGGGAGATTACTAATGACTTCTTTTCCCATTAAAATCACAGAGTGGGTGAAATCAGAGAAATAGATAAAGCAGCATTGTCTCTTAGGGTTCTAGGTTTCTGAGTTTTAATGGTGTATTTGGAAGTAAAACCAGTCAAAATAGAAGGTATACTTTAGAGATTTCATTTTCTGTTTTAACTTTTTAACAGCATTTAATCATTAAAGATAGGGAAAAAAAGACAGAAGGAATTAAATGTAAAGTGATAATTTAATCTTAACAATTTGTCCTTTATAATTTTGGAAATATAGTAATCATTTAGTCATCTCATCCACTTATTCATTGATTTACTTACTTGGAGAATATTTATAGAACACCTGGCTTTCCAAAATTAACCTTTCACTGTAATTGGATAGATATACTGCCTGTCTTGTGTCTGCGACCCCTTAAAATCCTAAAACTATGCCTCTCATTTTTGCCCTTAAAGTTTTGTTCCTGTTTTTCTCTTGGGCTGTAAGGTCTTCTCATGCACTCCCTGCCAATTTAAACTGTATGCAAGATCCAAAGGGTTCCTATCCTATCTCCTTAGGAATCCTGCTCTGTTTCACTTCAGTACTTAGTTAACAATTTTTTCTCTGAATTCTGACGGTACTTCCAGAATAGGCCAAATAATATAGAACTTAATGATACACAGTCTCTTATAAAATTTGTCTGTAAAAGATGTGTCTTCCTGGTTGCAACCTTGCATTAAAAGACCATAGAAGCAAGGAATCCTTGTTTTTTTTTTTTGCATTCTCCGCAACACTGAGAATACAGTAGTTACCTAAAACGCTTGTTTATAGATTTACTGATTTTCTCATTTGTTTAAGGAGACAAATCAGTTTAAGGGAATGGGTGGGTATCGTAACAGAATATCTAGACTAAAACCTCAATGTTTATTAGCTGTAGCCTTTAAACTGCTTAAATCAATTTTCTTATCTGTTAAATAAGGATACAAATATCCCCTCCTCCCCTATAAAGGTTTGTTGTGAGAATCACATGACATAGTACATGTAAAATATACAGCACAATGTGTTAGGAATTTGGAACTCAGTGAATACTGGTTGTATTTTTACTAATGCAGCTAAAAAATGATCTTCTTTTCATCTGAAATGTAATTGTTGTAAAGAATATTACTATACAAGAATTAGGAGTGGGGTTATTGTTTATTAGATAGGAAAGGGAAATGGGACTCTTATACATGTATTTCCAGTAAATCTCTTATATATCTAATCCTGTCTTGACATCTGTTTCTCAGAGGACTTGAACTAGCACACCTACCTAGTTTCAAAAACATTGTGTTTACATCTATTTACATATCATATATGTATATATGTATGTATATATGTGTGTGTGTGTATATATATATATCCTGTACCTCTGCTAAGATTCATTATTTTTGTTCAGAACATTCTGTTAATTACGTTTCCACACCTTTGTCAAACACTTAATCTTACGTAACAGGATACCTCTGTCAAATTTCCCTTTATGAGGCTGAAGACTTCATAATTAAAATTAATAGACTGAAGACCTATAAAAAGTAATACCTTTTTTCATGGGAAATGAATTATTTCAGAAACATTAAGTGTCACCAAGATTTTATGCCCCTTCACTTGTTATTCAGCAAGGGAACAGGTTGTGTAATGCTGGCATAACTCCCATGAGAAGACCCTCATTGTCCAGAAATCTGCTTATTTACAGCATACTATTTCTGCTAGAGAATACAGAGAAGTCAACCCATTCACTGAGGTTAGGAACTGTATTTGGATGTCACACTGAAGACACCTCAAATGAGGTAGGAGCGTGACTGGATATCACCCAAGACTTATGCCTTCTCTCACTGGGAGATAAGAAAAGGGGGGCAGACTACCTCTTCTCTTTGAAATACTTGCTCTGTGTGCATAAGATATTGTCTGTAGGGTATGCCATTTGGTCCAAGTCAGTTTACCAATTTAAAAGTCCTGAGCTTTAACTGTTTGAAGTAAGCCCACCTTCAGCTCGGGGCTGAAAGCAACGGAAATTTTATTTGTGTGTCTTGTATAGGAAAAAAAGGAACAGAAAAAAAATCTTTGTTTTTTTGTCTCTTGGTAGCTTGAAAATTTTATTTAGTGATACTTTAAAAATCAGAGCAAATGCTTCACCCAACATGGGGGAGTTGATATTCACTTTAGCTTGGCTCTAAAAGGGATCTATTTCATTTTTTCACAGAACGGGCCCCTCATCTACATCAGGTACCTTGTGATTTTTATGCCTAAACACAAACACAACCCTGTAGAAAATTAGGATTTTGGAGGAAGAGTTTGTGGTCATATCTGCATTGATATGATCACTATGCTTCTTTAGAAAGTAGAAGCATGGAGATAGCTCTCTTGAGTAGGTATGGAAAGTTGGCTTAGCTGCCTCCTTTTGGAAGCATCAGCTATACTTATCCATGAACCATCCACAGAAAAGGTAAGTTGAAGTTGAATAACTTATCTATCCTGACAATTCTATGAAAAATGTATAATCAAACTTTGATGATGTGGCAGTGGAGAAATCTAGCAAGGGAGTGTTTTTAAAAAATAAATGTTAGTTGCCAATAGCTAATAACAGTCATGTACTTTAAACCTTCTTGTAAATGATGAGGTATTTATTTACTTAATGTCAAGCAGGAATTAGATGAATTATAATAGTAAGAGTAAAGTAAAACAATATTCTCACAATGGTAATTGATCTTGCATGAATGTGTGTGTGCAGGATGCAAAATGTCTACATTGTGGTCTGAGGTGCTCCTCTCCCTTGTCGTTATATTTCATGCTCCTTTGCAATGTACAAAAGAATGATGCTTAAATAAATGAAATCTCTAAATTTCTTCATGTTCCTCAAAAACAACGGCAACACTAACAGGACAATGTATACACCTTACTTTGAGAGAGTTAGAGATTCATCTTGCTATAAAATGTTTTGCATGAAGAATATACTCAATATGTATTTGTCAACTTTTCTATTTGTCCAACATTTTGAAAACAAATTATGAAGGCATAAAACATCTTTTAACCTACCTTTCCTGTGATCATATCTCTATCTTTTCATTTTAAAATCCTTTCATCTTACAATAATGAAGTCTCTCCCTAGTATTTGGACAAGTTTTCCTGTGTATTTTTGCAGATGACACAGTGTTGTCACTGTAGAATAACAGAGAAGAAAGTGAAATCTTAGATCATCTCGCACTCAAGTCTGGCCTCTACCGGAAGCGTTAGTGTAATCTGGGAAACTTGTTAGAGATACAAACTCACAGGCTCCATTTCAGACCCACAAAATCAGAAACTGAATGTTTCCGATTAAAACAATGAATGTTGTAACACTCTCTATGGATGACTCTGAGGCACACTGAAGTTTGAGAACCACTGGTCATATCCAGTTCTTTCATTTAATAATAATTAAAAAGAGATTGAAACTACCTGAGTTCTCTTATGCTGTCTCCAGGCTTTTATACCACACATGACTTCAAATACTATATATATGCGTCTGACTTCTAAATTAGCATCTCTAGACAGTTTCCTAAGACCCATATATCCAACAGCCTACTTGACACCTTTACTCGAATGTTTCACAGGTATCTTACATTTACAGGTACAAACCAACCCCTCATCTTCTCCTTCAGTGTTAAATATCTCAGCAAATGTGCATTCTTTTGCCCAGCTGTTCCAACCATAAACCTGGGAACCTTTTCTCACACTTCTCCTTCACCTTCATTTATTTTATTCAGCAAAACATCAGCTCTACTTCTGAAACAGCTTAATATAATTCTCCATCTCTCCTGTTACAAGTCCAGTGCAAGTCATCATCATCCTCTCTCATCTCCTTATTAACCAATACTTTTTTTTTAGAGAGGAGCTACAGTGATCACTAACAACTGGTCACGTCAATTCCCTGCTAAATGTTTAGTAGGTTTCCTTTGTACTTATGACAAAACTCCAAATCTTTCAAATTGCTCACATAGGGACCCAGCTCCAGAGTCCCTGCCTAGTCTATTTCTCACTGCCTGCCTTCTAATTCCTAAATGTGGCAGGCTGTTTCCTGTGCTTTGCCAAAGGTGGGCTTTTCTGCCTTGAAAACATTTTTTTTTTTTTTTTACTCAGCTTCTTCCTGCTTTCCAGTATCTGCTGAAATCAGTGGCCCTCAATGCTGGCCATAAATTATAACCACTCAGGAAAAATTTTAATACATGCTACTACCCAGACCTCATTCTTAGCTTCAATTCTTTTTATCTGCAGTAGAGCCAGACGCTCATAGTTTTTACAGCTCCCCAGGTGATTCTAATATGCAAAATTTAGAACTGTTGGTTTAAATGTCACTATCTCAGAACGGCCTTCCCTAACTCAACAGGCCCCTTGTTAGAATCCCAAACTGACTGTAATTTTTGCTTATAGTATTTATTGTATATTATGTGATAATATTTAATATTTGTCATCCCTGTTTGATCGTAAGGTTCATGAGGGCAGGGATCTTGTAGCATTTGTTTGACTCTATCTCCAGTAATGAACAGTATCTGACACAGAGTTGGCAGCCAATAAACTATTGAATAAATGAAGAAATTAATTTATAAGGTTTTAAAGCTAGCTCATGGCAAAACCCAGTGTGAAACCAAATATCCTTGACTTTTGGTTTCATTGTCTTAGAATAAAGATAATTTAAAAGGTATTTGAATCCTACATGCTCCAACTGGGACAGGTCTAATCTAGCCCAATCACTTCTCGGGGAAGATAACGTAGGCTGTTCTATTCCTATTAGTAGCAGTCCCATAACACAAAGCTCTGTCTCTAATGTCTGACATTAGATTGAATCTAATGTCTCCTGAGGATATCCTGGACTCTCCTAATAAAATAAGTATTATTAAATTTTTATGAGACACATACATGTTTTGACATGAATTTCAATTCGAATCTTGTGATACAGAGAGCCATCCAGAAATAGAGCTGGTATTAGATGGTCATTTAGTTCATGTTCACATATGTACTATTTTCCTCCTTGTATTAAAATTATATTGTATATCATTAATATATACCTATAAACAAAGGGAAAACATTTAATGGGTTAGACAACATGGAAAGGTCAAATTCATTTATATATATATAAATGTATTTATATATAAATATATGTAAATATTTATATATAAATATATATAATATTTTATATATATATAAATACTTTATATATAAATATATATATATTTTTTTGAGACAAAGACTTGCTCTTGTCCCCAGGCTGGAGTGCAATGGCATGATCTCGGTTCACTGCAACCTCTGCCTCCCGGGTTCAAACAGTTCTCCTGCCTCAGCCTCCCAAGTAGCTGGGATTATAGGTGCCTGCCACCACTCCTGGCTAATATTTTTAGTAGAGACGGGATTTCACCATGTTGGCCAGACTGGTCTCGAACTCCTGACCTCAGATGATCTACCTGCCTCGGCCTCCGAAAGTGCTGGTATTACAGGCGTGAGCCACTGCGCCCGGCCCATTTGTAAATTTTTCTTTTAGAAGTTATAGTTCATTGGGATAAGCTAAAAGGATGTATTCTTAGCAACACCCAGCAGGCCTATTGATGTGAACTGGGTGTGGCTCCTCAGAACTCCCGGTTCCCCAGAACAGACATGCTTGATTGGGGGCAGTGGATATTCTACTTTTCCAGGGAAAAGTCCTGCAATATCTCTGTCCCAAGAAGGAGCTTGCTGAGCTTCATTACTCCCGATCACAGAACTTGGAACTCTAACTTTAGCAAGCTGTGTCACCTGGATCTATGATCTAGATATCATGTTCAACTTCTAACTTTACCTCCAGTTTCTTGTTTCCTGGACCACAAATTATATTATGGTAAGTAGGAATTGTATAGCCCCAGTCACATTGAAGCTTTATAAGGAGGACTAGCCTGTGGACCTGTGTGGTCACATGATGCATTATTTCAAAGCCTTGATGAAAGTGACTGCTGCCAGTCTGGGCCTAGCCACCGTGCTGTTCACATAAGAGTTTTCTCTGCAACTTGAATACAAGAAAAGTTGGCAAATTTATACTTTTAGAATAACAGTCTTCTTCCTCCTAAAATACATACACAACTGACAATAGTTGATTGGCAGATAAGTGGTAATTATGGATATTTATTATTATTCAAGTAGTCATAGTGCTTCTTTTTTTCTGAGCAAGGGGTATAAATTCAGTGGCCAGTACTGGGCTATCTTGTCAGCTGTTATTGTGAAGATTTCTCTACAAAACATTATTTATTATTTCTTTGTGTTGTTATTCTTAATCAGATTGAAAAATTTTCCAGAATAGTCCTGATTTTAGATATTCTACCTTGTTTGTGCCTTAAAACATCAAAATGTTCCAGGAATCCCAATATTTTGGCAACAATGAAATGACTCAAGTAATAGACTGAAGAAAAATAGAATACTCACAAAAACACATATAGAAGCTTACATACTCTCTGTGAACACTTTTGTAGTACTAACGCCAGAGCAATTGTTGCATCTGTTTGAGTAAGGTAAAGTTAAGTCACTGATTCAAGGTGAAAGGATGGCAAATATTTCCAAGTATAATTGAAGACAGTTACTTTTCTTACAATGCTAGTGTTCTTTGAAGTGTGTTCAAAAGAAATTATATTTCATTTTAATGTCAAAACGAATGTAAAAAATCAAGGAAAGGTATGCTTTCAAGTCAACTGAGGAAAAAGAATATTCCACTTAAAAAAATAGCCAGTAATCACAAGTGATATTATATACAATATAGAAGTGCGATAAGTATTGCTTGCATTGGGAATTTGATATGCTTTTATGCGCACAAAGAAAATTGATTAATTTTAGGCTCTATTAACTTACAGGTAGAAAAGGGGAGGTGTTTTTTCTTTTTGTAAATTCAAAGAGGGTTGTAGTACTTTTTAAGGAAATGATCATTTAAATAAACATGTTCTTAAATTATATTTTAGTGACAATTTGTGAGCAGAATGAGGTGAGAAGAAAGACTACAAACCAGAGAGAGCTAAGATATTAAAATAGCATGAGGATATTAGGATTTCAAACATAAAGAAATTATCTGAATTCATTGCCTTGTTATGTATACATGCTATGATAAGATAATTTTCTCTAATGACTTTTAGCCATAAGGAGCACCTGTACTTCAAAAATATTCATAATTCACATGAAAATCAATTGGCAAATCCACAATTTCCAAGGTTTTTAGGAGAAAAAAGTATTTTCTTTAAAGCCTGAAGTCCTTAAATCTAGTAAGATATTATCAATCTTACCAGGAATAAAATAACGAAAGTACACCCTAATTTTAAATAATTGTTTTATAGGATTTTGCATTGTGTTACATATAATTTTATTTTTTCAGGAAAGAGTATGTGGGTGATGTTATTTTACATTATTATGTCTTTAAATATTAATCTGTAAAGTAGAAAAATATTAACAATCTGTCTTAAACTTTACCTTGAAACACATAGATAATAATTAACATGTGTTAGATTTCTGTTTTGACTCCAGGGCTTCATTACGGTAACTTAATTTCTTCATTTTGGAAGTGGGCCTTTAAACCCAGAGAATTCATTCACTGGTACCTGCTTATCAGCTCTGGGCAATACAATGTTGGGATTTTCAGGCCTAGGTATCAACGAGTATTTACTAAGAACCAGGTACTATGTTAAGTGTTGGGCCTACAGATGCATCTAGCAAATGGTGCCTGCTGTGGAGGGACAGCTTATCTAATGAGGAAGGCAGACACGATTGACAACATAATTCAATGTAGTGGGTACTGATGTCTACCAATAAAGAAAAAAAATTGGGGGGCAAACAGGTAAATAAGGTTAAATCTTACTGAGAAAAGCCACTGAGTTCATGTCACTTGACCAAAAAAAATTTTTTTCTATTCCCATGATGCCTAGCATGTCTTGTGTATAGCAAGTGCTGAATTGTTGGGCTGACTTAAAGTCAGTACAGGTACATGAGCCATCTTGCCATAGAGCGTCATGGAGAAGACCGCATTCATTCTTTCACTGTGTTTGAGATAGATGCCTAGTAGCCTAATAGCATTAGTTTTATTCAGGGGACTGAATCATAAAACAGCAAATTAAATATCCAGAAAGGTCATTTCCTTTTCAGCTTTACAAAGTTTTTTTTTTTTTGTTTTTTGTTTTTTTTTCCATAATTTTGCCTGACATCATCAACAGAGTAAGCAGATCTTGAAATGACATTTTCTGGGAGGAACTGGAAAAACAATTTGCCTCAAAATATATTCCTCTATTTTTCTTACTTAAAATTCTACAACTGAAGGATAATTTCTTTACTAAACCATCAATATTTTTGAATGCAAGTGACCCTGGGAAGGCTCACACATTGTTCTGTTATGAATTACAACATCTGAGGGTGAGTCTGTTGGTCTTTTTCAGACCTCTAATGTTTTGCTTATTCAAAGTCAGTGAGATGTAATACAGGGAAGTTGCAAATGTTCCTGGAATGGAGGGGAACCTAGGTTCATGTGGTTGAGTAAGAGGCAGACTCAAAAGAAGGGAATAAGGTTTTAGAAGAGGAAGGAGGAGACATGTTTGCCAAACTTCACTAGGATTTGTTCTAAGTGTAATGTTGTGCTATATGTTATGGCTGTTTGATAAATCTAGTTACTACATTTTACAAATGTAGGTAAATTACTTTACTACATTTAATTACTTTAATTAAATTTAAATTTTAATTTAATTGAAATTAATTGGACTTTCTGCAGCCTGTGGGAGGAGTGATCCTGGTTAATGACGGAAATGCTGGGTCAAGCATCCATAGTCACATTGGGGGATCTCAGGAGTTTCTTACAATACATACAGAATAAAGTAATACCCCAAAAGAACAAAGGCATAAACTACTCTTCCTATTTTTCCCTTATAAATAATAATTCATGTTATATTCGATATTGAGAATAAATAATATAATTTATATCTATAGTTAGCTTTTATTAAACACCACCTTGTATGAATTCTGATGGCAATACCTTTCATGCAGCATCCTATTTAATCTTCACCAATGAGATGCAAATAACGGACCTAGAATCGTGCACACAGGTAACATAAACAGAAGCAGAATTGCAAAAATCATGAGTATTATACCCTAATGTAGAGCTCTTAACCATTTTGTAATATCACCCTCAGAAAGAGATGAAAAGAAAGACAATTGGGGCCCTGATTCTTCTTCAACCTCACTGCACCTTTATGCTGGCCACGTACTTACTTATGATCACATAAATCAAGGAGAGTGTGTTAAGTAACTTCAACTTCCTTTCAAGCTCAAACATTCCTTTTTTTTTTTTTTTTTTTTACCTTCAGGGTCTATTTGTTGTGGTAATGGGGTGGGCATTATCTCAGAAGGAACTTTATTCTTTACTTCATGAGAGGCATATTTGGCAAATGAGAAGAATGGGACATTTGCTCTCTTGCCTGTGTGGAGCTCAATGTTCGTGACCTATGGGCCTCCCAGACCCTGCTTTATTTGAAGAGCCCCTTGGCTGTGAATCACAGGGCATGCCATTGCCGTATATGGGGATAGCACACTGGGCGCGGGAGTTAACTGGGATTACCAGTGACTGAAATGTTGGTGTCTTGATCCTCAGCAACTCTGCTTTGAAGCTGAAGGGCAGAGTACAAGCACACTTATGCATCTTAACTTGGTAATAATAGCATGCCTTTGTGATGACAAGGCATGCAGTGAGTACCCAAGTTTATACTATGCATTCTGTTGATATTTGATATGATATTAAGTTAAACCATGGCTTGTCCACTTGTCTAAATCTTGTCACTTAAACTCCAAACACTTGTCATAAATAGACTTGGAATGTGATGGAAAAGTAATTAGGAACTGTACTTTTTACTTCTTCAGCTCCGGAGTCATACTTTTATTGTCTTCTTAGAAATTTTTCAGATGATTTTGTTTATCTTTGCTTAACCTTAGTGTTAAAATAAATATTAATTTGAGGTTGCTTTGTTTTGGAATTACTGTAGTCATAGGCAGATACCACTGTGTGGATTTCTAGACCCATGGAATATAATGCTCAAAGCAATGTTAGAGATAATATAGCCTAAAAACGTTATCACAACATTTCTTTCATCCCTTACAACAAGTTTGAATTTTAGCATCTGAATTAGATTGAAATTTTTGTCTTGCCATGTAGTAGCCATTTAACCATCAGAACGTTATCAAACCTCTTTCAGCCTAAGTATCCTCAACTGTATATATAAGAAAAAGGTCAATTACAACTACATTATATAGATCTGTATGATCTGTGCAAAGTAGTAACATAATATATATAGGGTTGCCTAGCTCCAGGCCTTGGCACAGAGTATTAGCTCAATAATTGTGCTTTCTTCCCTCTGACACTATAATAACAGGCTTTATTTCAATTTTAATTTAATTTTAAATTAAAATAGTGTATACTATGAAGCATCTAAATAAGGTTATAAGGTGTATCCTCTTTTTATAATAGCACTTTCTTCTTTATTCTGAGATTGTAAGAGTAACTGTGAGGTTAGATACAGGTGTCTAGATGGAAGAGGAAATAGTACTAGAAGAATAAAAGAGGATTTACTTTATTTTAAATTTTCAGAGAGTATTAATAGGGATATTGAAGTGAAGGAAGAAGAATGTGTGCTTGAAAATTTCTAGAAGGGAGATGGGAGTGAATTTATATAGAGACTTGAAGTATAAATTAAATAATACTCTCAAGGGTTAAGGTTTAAGATAGACTCCATGACAATGAAAAATAAAAACCTTTAATATGAACCCATAAGTCTAGTCAACAATTGTTCAGATTCTAAAAGCCATGTAAGAGGCAGAGGTGAAAGCCTGAACTAAACTAAAAATAGACTCATCAAGCACATTGTCTGGAAGTAAGTGAAGATGGTAAAAGGCAAATTCCTTCCTTTCCTATGCCCCGATCTGGAATAAAGACATGTAAATTGTCAAATTTAGAAACATTGCTTAACATTTTTTGAAACATTAGTTAATGTTTCTGCTTAAGGGAATATTAATCAAATATGTATTGAATATCTATTGGACGTTCTTCTATTCTTCTATGTGGGATATAATTGTGAATAAAACCTGAAAACAACCCTAGTCCTCATAGAGTAACAACTTAGTAGGGCAAGATGATAACAACTACACACACACACACAATTATGAAAAACCTAAAGCAGGGGAGATACTAATGTTGAAGGAGAAGGCTGTAGTTTCAAGCAATTGGGTCAGGAAAGTTCGAAGGTGGACTGTGCCTTGCATTTTTACAGGAAAAAAAGGAGGCCAGTGTGGCTGTGGCAGAGCTGGTGGTGAGGGGGGATAAGGTGTGGGAGATGCAGTTAACAAGGCAATAGGAGCCATATCATGCAGGTTTTCTAGAGTGTTACAAGGATTTTGGCTTTTACTTGGATTAAAGCAATTAGTCTATATATTTTCAAGAATATCAGCAAAGAAAATTAATGCAACAAGTTGTCCTAGAGAACCCTCAGACCTTAATTACCTTAATCTTCCCCCTCATCTCTTGCTTGATCCAATCATACACCCAGGGCTTAGTTTCTCTTACTCTTTGTCCAGACCCTCATCATCTGCCATCTGGAGTCTTGCATCGACCTCTTTTCTCCTTTCGCTGCCTCTGTCTCCCTGTTATCACAAATCC
Source organism: Rhinopithecus roxellana (assembly GCF_007565055.1). Lineage (NCBI taxonomy): Eukaryota > Metazoa > Chordata > Mammalia > Primates > Cercopithecidae > Rhinopithecus > Rhinopithecus roxellana. Next base: position 31,641,454 of record NC_044549.1, on the reverse strand, counting down.
ATCCTTCTCACCATCAACTGATATTTTTTAAAAACACAAATCTGTATTCTGATACTAAAATATCCTTTGAAGTTTATATTTCTTCTGAAGTCTGGCCCCTTACAAGATTCTCTAGAATCTGGCTTTGATGCCCATATCTAACCTCAACTCTGCCACTCCTCTGTATGTATGACATCTCCTCAAATAAGTTCTGAGCATTCATACATTTGGGGCCTGTGTGTTCCTGGTTGCATGTTTTGAGGCCATCATATTCTTACTTAACCTTAAGACCCAACAACAACTCATCTTTACTGTTTTTTTTTCAGGTAGAACTAATGTATCCTTCATCGGGGTACTCATAAAACTGTCCCTTTCTTTGTCATAGCACATCTGCCCCTTCAATTAGGTTATACATATATTTCTCTCTGCCAGATTCTAAGCAACTGATGCATAAAGACTATGTTTCCCCTACTCCTGTATCCACAGTACCTCGGGTCATGCTTAGTACTTAGGGAACGCCCAGAGATTTTTTTAAAAAATAGATGAATAAATCACAATTTTAATGGATATATATGAGTAGTTGGATATAACTATGTTAAACATAATTAATATGAGCAAAACCAGTCAGAGGGTATTATCAGATCCATTCTTTGACTTGGTCTGAAATTAGTAATGCTTTGGGAAATGTATTTACTTTTGAGTAAATATTTTGGACTTAAGTTTTTTTCTTTGATAAACTGAGAAGGTTAACTTGATGGTCTTTAATGCAGCCCTGAGACACTAATCATTCATTCATTCATTTAAGCATATTTAAGTGCCCATTTGGTGCAAAGCATATGATATCACCAAAATGCAAACCATTCTTTTCGTGTGTGTTTTATATTTCTATTCAGTCCAATGCTATGTTGAGGCTATAAATAAATGTATGGTATTTCTTTCTAGTCTGCCATAAGCTTATAAGATTAGAAGATGTTCAGGTGCAACCTAAATACACAGCATTAAAGGAATTCAAGACAGAAAATGGATACTAGAAATTTAAAATAGCATTTGACACTGACTGACATCTTAATACCACTATAGACATGGAAAAACCCATGTCATCCTTTCTACATAAGATAAAGGGATTTGGAAGAATATCTGTTACTATATATGCTGAAACATATCTACAGAATGCTATAATAACATGTCAACATTCCAAAATGAATTCTTTACATTTAACAGATGATAAAATGCATTGAAATCTATGCTATTTGAACTTAAATTCTACCATAAAATGAAAGCAAATAATGAAATCTAAAATGGAATTGGCCAATCTGAAAATAATCTATTTCAAACTCTCAATATTTTCCCCAAAGTAGAATTTCTTTCTTAACAAAGAATAAGACTACTATTCAAGACTACTATTAGCAACAAGGCAAAGGGGAACAAGCCAGTGAATGGAATTTGAGATTATTTTTCAATTAAGAAGGTGTATTCTTTTCTTCTTTAACTCTCTTTATGCTCCTTGCTTGAAATTTCTTAAATAAAAATATGCTATCATGCCTATTCAAATATTATCTGGATCCTAGTTAGATTTTTGTGAATCTGCCTTGATTTTATTATGTGTGATTCTTATGTTAACCAAGGAAATGACCTTTGGATCTGACTGTGGAGGGGTTGTCATCATGTGCTTCTCTATGAAGAAAATCATGCAGAATTTTCTATGGCAGAAAGACTCCAAGTTAAAAAATGAGGCAAACTCCTGTATACCAGAAGTTTCCTTGATTTTGTACTGTAACTTTCCTTCAGGTCACATCTTGCATTCGAAATATATATATATGTATGTTTAGATATATACACACACACATATATATACACACACATATATATATGTAGATGTATATATGTATATGTTCCCCTTTGCCTTATTGCTAATAGCAGTCTTGAAGTCTAGTATTCTTTGTTTAAGAAATAAATTCTACTTTGGGGAAAATATTGAGAGTTTGAAATAGATTATTTTCAGATTGGCCAATTCCATTTTAAATTTCATTATTTGCTTTCACTTTATGGTAGAATTTAAGTTCAAGTAGTATAAATTTCAATGCATTTTATCATCTGTTAAATGTAAAGAATTTGTTTTAGAATGTTGACATGTTATTATAGCAATTTTATAGATAAGTCTCAGCATGTATAATAACATACTCTTTCAAATCCATATATATACACACACATATATATATTTAGGATTGGTATATTATATAATTATTCACTATATACTGATTTATTGGGAGTACATGTATACATTAATTGGGAATATATATGTGTCTATATATACATATATAGGGGTGTGTGTGTATATATATATTCCCAATAAATGTGCATTCAGTGAATAATGCTTTGTTTTCCTTTTCTTTTAAAGTAAGCAATTATGTGATTTTCCTTTACCTTTTTGCATATCTTGGCCATATTTCTCCTGGCTCACCAGGCATCAGATCGACCAGCCTTCCTTTTCTTCTTTCAGCTTGCTGAACTTGTTCCTGCCTCAAAATCTTTGCTCTTAGTATAACTTATACTTGGACTATTCTTCATCTAGACAAGTGGTTTTTCAACTCGGGGTGATTTTGCATCTGAGGGGGCATTTGGCAATGTTTGCAGGAATTTTTTCATCATCACAATTAGGGGTAGGATGCCACTGGCTTTAACTGGGTAGAGGCTAGGGATGCTGCTGCTAAATATTATGTAACACACAGTACATCCTTCTCTCCAACAAAGAATTATTTGGCTCAAAATGTTAACATTGCCAAGATAAAGAAACTAGTCTTTAAATTTTCTCATCGCTGATTTTTTCTGATCATTGAAATCTACATTTTAGTTTTGTATAACCTATTCAGAGAGACCTTCTCTAACCACCTAAAACAAATACTTCTACCTCTCTTATAACCTGATCACTCTTTATTCAATTAATCTCTTTTTATAACTTATATTTTCTGAAGTTAAAATTAAATATAATGGTCCTTAGATAGAAGTTGTATTGATCAAGCCTTTATGTAATCCACTATCATATCCCCAGTACTTACAGAAGTACCTGACAATACATACATTGAAAGACTATTGGAAGACAGAAGAGATCAGTAGGATCTATATACTTAATTTATAAAATTTTAGCTCAAAGTAGAAAAAATGCCATTAGTGCTCTTGTGAAACATTATGGCAGAAAAAGTTTGGGTTTTGCAAGTTTAAAACTTGCAAGCTTATGTTTTTTGTAATGATAGAGTAGCTTTTATTGGACTATCCTTCTGACAGATACAGATAACAATTATAACCTTTGGACAAAATCTAACAAACAAACAAACAAAAAACATATGTAAGTATGAAGGCAAAGGTTACTGACAAAAACAAAAATTGTAGCAGCATTAATCCTTGAAAGAAAAATACCAAACAGTGCATTTGAATTTTATACAGCTTTTCACCTGAGAATATTCCCAAGTCCAAGTGTCTTGGTATGACTAAAACTTGAGCATTAAGGTACAATCACAATGACTTGAGGAGGTGGATAGCATTCAAGACTTCTAGAGTAGTGGAAAGTGAGAGAGAGAGAAAAAAAAACAAACTAGCAATGGAAGTAACAATAGAGGTTGGAGTCAAAATCTATAGATTTTGATCAATCTATAAACATTGATCAAAATTCAGCTGATCCCTGAAAGATCAGCCAAATTTTGTAGTCTTCTCAGTCAGAGAAGACTACAAGAAGATGTATGAGTAAAATCAAAACCAAAACCGAACAAACAAAAAATACCAACTGGAAGGTTGAAAGACTATCACAAGAAAAGTAGAGATTTGAATTTGGGTCTGAAAAGATAATTGCCTCCAATAAGAAAATAAACTCATCCCAGAGGAAGGTAATAAAGCCCACAGTTTTTACAATATGTTATCCATATTATTCAGTATAAAATAAAAATTACTAGACATCTGAAAAAAGAAGAAACTGATATCCATGATCAAGAAAAATAATAGAAGAAACAGATGATGAACTGAGTCAGAAGTTGGAATTAGAAGACTTTAATGTAGCTTTTTAGTTTCAGTCCTGTGGCAGGAATCATCATGGTTTGTAGCAGCCTGGTCCTGAGAAAATATAGACATCACTTGCCACTGAGGAAACCAATAGCCATTCCCTCAAGGATACCTTAGAGAGGGAGATGTGGCTCCATACCCCTTTGTGACTTAATAAGCAGCCACTGATTATCCATGTTGGGAGAGGAACTGTCACCTTTCTGAACCCAGCATGGGCCCAGTGAGTGCCAACAGAGCTTTGGACACTCTGTGGTATCCACATCCAGACCTGAGCTCTGTGGATCTGCCTATGTCTCAGACATTGGAGCCATTGCCATAGTAAGCTAATTTGCATTTTGGGTTCTGGAGCCAAGTTCTTGCTGCTTATGCTCATGCCCCAGGCACCAGCGCAGCCACCACAGAGCTTCATTCTGACCCTGTAGATGCTTCACTGAGATTCACTCTGACCTTATAGATGCTGAGGCTAGCACATGCTTATACCTTGGATCCTGGCTGCAAGGCTGCATTGTGTGCACCCACATCTCAAACATCAGAGCCACTGCCAGAGAGAGGTAGTTCATAATCCTGGTTTGGAGTCAAAGCCTGCATGTGACTGCACTTCAGGCACTAGCTTGGCTGCCATAAAGAGCAAGGCCCTGCCCAACCCCAGAGCCACTCTAATACTGTGCCCACTGGTGCTCTTATTCTTGCTTCCCCAGGCTGCTTCATAACAATCCAGACCTCACATTTTGTCCCCAACATAGCAGCAAAGGTGTCTGCAACCTAGGCACCAATACCAATACTGCCCTGGATCCCAAAACCATAGTTCTTCCATATGTGACAATGTTTTTGGCCTCAGCTTCATGGCCTCTTCATAGGGGCCACTCATCAGACACTGGTGCCATCATTGCTGCAAGTGAGCGCACAAACCAGATCCAGTGTTAGGAAGACTCCCCTCAGCCACAACTTCCCAGTGGGCAAAAAAGAGAGCAAAGCCACTTTGGCAGTTACTGTCACTGAAGACCCCAGTGAGCCTTGCTGCTACAGCAAAATTTATAGCATTAGATACTGGATCCCTGCAATATTCATCAACACTGATTTTTGCTGCCAGAGCTGCACAGAGACAAAACAGCTGAAATATTCACTAATGCAGAACCAATGTACCACTTCTAGCAAGTGCCCTTGTATCCCTTTCATTAAGGAAATGTTTCCACAGTAAAACTAACCTTTAAAGTCTTCAAGAGGTGACTGCTACACTAAATAAATAAACATCAACATAAGGCAATAGAAACATGGAAAACCAAGGAGACATAAAACCACTCAAATAACACAATAATCTCTCAGAAGCTGATCCCAAAGAAATGGAGATATACATACAAACTGTCTGACAAATAATTTAAAATTATTTTAGAGAAACTTAATAAACTTCAAAAAAACATACAGGAAACAATTAAATGAAATCAGAAAAAAAAACAATAAATTCACAACATAAGAAATCTAAGACATTGAAATTGTAAACAGAAATCAAACATATTCTGGAGGTGAAAAATACAATGGAACAAATGAAAAATGCAATAGAGAGCATCAACATCAGAACAGACCACATAAAATAAAGAATGTGTTAAGTTGAAGACACATGTGAAAATTCATAGTCAGAGGAGAAAAAAAAAAGAAAAAAGAATAAGGAATGAATAAACTTATGGGGTTTATGGACATCATGAAAAGGGTAAATGTTTGAGTTGTAGGAGTTCGAGAAGAAGAGAGAGACAAAGTGTATAAAGCTATTTCGGGAAACAATAGCAGAAAATTTTCCAAATACAGGGAAATATTTAAATATCCAGGTACAGGATAAAGGTACCTGGATATTTAAAAGTACCTGGACTTTGGTACAGTCCCAAAGTCCCCAATCAGATTCAATCTAAAGAAGACTGTACCAAGACATTTTATAATGAAACTGGAAAAAAAAAAAAAAGATAAAGAGAACCCTAAAAGCAGCATGAGAAAAAAAAAGTCACATATAAAGGAGTTTAAATAAGGCTAGCTGGAGATTTCTCAGTAGAAGGGTTGCAGGCCAGCAGAGAGTGGGATAATATGTTTAAAAGGCTGAAGGGGGAAAAACAACCAAAAAACAAACATCTTGCCAAGCAAGAACACTGACAAAGCTGTTGTTCAGAAATGAAAGAGAGATAAAGACTTTCCCAGGCAAACAAAAGCTGAGGGAGCCCATTACCACCAGACCTGTTTTATAAGAAATGCTACAGGAAGTTTTTAAAGCTGAGAGAACAGGATCCAACTTAGTAACACAACAATATATAGAAGTATAAAACTCACTGGAAAAAGTAAATACACAGTCAAATTCAGAATGTTTTAATACTGTAATGGTGCATAAATCACTTGTATTTTCAGTATGAAGATTAAAAGACAAAACTATCAAAATATTAATAGCTACAATAATTTGTTAAGGCATATATAACATAAAAGATGTAAATTGTGCTATCAAAGACATAGAATGTATGAGAAGGTAGAGTAAAAGTGTAGCTATTTTTATGTGATAAAAGTTAAGTTGTTTTTAGCTTAAAATTGTTATAATGATAAGCTTTTTAAAAAAAATTTAATAGATTTGGAGATACAGGTGGCTTTTGGTTACATGGATAAGTTCTTTAGTGGTAATTTCTGAGATTTTAGTGCATCTGTCATCTGAGCAGTGTATACTGTACCCAATTTGTAGTCTTTTATCCCTCATCCCCTTCTCAGCCTTCACCTGTGAGTACCCAAAGTCCATTATGTATCTCTTATGCGTTTGCATTCTAATAGGTTAGCTCTCACTTATGAGTGAGAACATACAATATTTGCTTTCTATTCCTGAATTACTTTCCTTAGCATGATGGCCTCCAGCTCCACACAAATTGCTGCAAAAGACATTATTTCATTCCTTTTTTGTGGTGTATATATATTTACCACATTTTCTTTATCTGCTCATTGGTTGATGGGCACTTAGGTTGGTTCCATATCTTTGCAGTTGCAAATTGTGTTGCTATAAACATGCCTGTGAATATGTGTTTTTTTATATAATGACTTATTTTTCTTTGGGTAGATACACAGCAGAGGGATTATTGGATCAAATGTTAGTTCTAGTTTTAGTCCTTTAAGGAATCCGCATACTGTTTTCCATAGTGGTTGTACTAATTTACATGCTCACCAGCAGTATAAAAGTACTCCATTTTCACCACATCTATGCTAACATCTATCGTTTTTTGACTTTTTAATTATGGCCATTCTTGCAGGAGTAAGGCAGTATCTCATTGTGGTTTTAATTTGCATTTCCTTGATGATTAGTGATGCTGAGCATGTTTTCATATGTTTGTTGGCTGTTTGTATATCTTCTTTTGAGAAATGTCTATTCATGTCTTTTGCCCACTTTTTGATGATGTTATTTTTTTTCTAGTTGATTTGAGATCCTTGTAGATCTGGATACTAGTCCTTTGTTCGATACATAGTTTACAAATATTTTCTTCCACTCTGTGGGTTGTCTGCTTACTCTGCTGATTATTTTATATGCTTTGCAGAAACTTTTTAGTTTAATTAGGTTCCATTTATTTATTTTTGTTTTTGTTACATTTACTTTTTGGATCTTAGTCGTAAATTGTTTGCCTAAACCAATGTCTAAAAGAGTTTTTCTAATGTTATCTTCTACAATTTTTCTGGTTTCTGGTCTTAGATTGAAGTATTTGGTCCATCTTGAGTTGATTTTTGTATAAGGTGAGAGATGAGGATCCAGTTTTATCCTTATACATGTGGCTTGCCAGTTTTCCCAGCACCACTTATGGAAGTTATAACTATAAGGTGTTTTATGTAAGCCTCATGGTAACTACAAAGCAAAAACTCATAGTAGATACACAAAAGATTTTTTTTTGAGATAAGGTGTCACTCTGTTTCCCAGTGTATTGCTATGTGTGCATAGGTTTATGCAACGTAAAACTCCAGGACTCAAGCTATCCACCCACCTCAGCTTTCCAAGTAGATAGGATTACAGGCATGCATCATCATGCCCGGCTACTTTTAAAATTTGCAGTAGAGATGGGGTCTCTCTCTGTTGCCCAGACTGGTCTCGAACTCCTGGGCTCAAGTGATCCTCCTGCCTTGGCCTCCAAAGTGCTGGTATTTTAGGCATGAGTCACCATGTCTGGCTATAGAAGATTAAGAGCAAGAAATCAAAACATATTACTATAGAATATTATCTAACCACAAAGGAAGACAGCAGCAACAAAAGAAAATAATCTATAAAACAATGAGGAAACCATTAACCAAATGGCACTAGCAAATTCTTGCCTATCAATAATCACCTTGAATGTAAATAGATAAAATAATCCAATAAAAAAACATAGAGTGGATGAATGAATGAAAAAAAAAAAAAACAAGACTCAACTATATGCCACCTACAAAAGAAACTCACTTTGAAGAATACACATAGATTAAAAGTGAAAGGAAGGAAAAAGATATTCCATGCAAATGAAATCCAAAAGAGAGCAGAGGTGGCTATAGTTATATCAGATAAATAGACATTCAGTCAAAAACTGCAAAACAAGAAAAAGAAAGTCATTATATAATGATAAAGGGATCAGTCTGTCAAAAACATATAACAATTGTAAATATACATACACCCAATATCAGAGTACCTAAATATATGAAACAAGTATTAATACATTTGAAGAGAGGTATAGACAATAAAGTAACAGTTAAGGACTTCAGTACCACACTTTCAACAATGAACAGATCACAGAGACAAAAAATCAATAAGAAAACCTAAGATTTTAATATATTCTAGATCAAATGGGCTTAACAGACATATAGAGAACATTTTATCCAGTAGCAGCAGAATACATATTTTTCTCAAGAACACACATAATTTTGTTCAGGGTACGTTATATATTAGGCCACTGCTATGGTGTGAACATTTATTCCCTCAAAAACTCACACTGAAAATTGCCACTGTGATAGTATTAGAAGGTGGGACTTTTAAAAGGTGTTTATTGTCCTTAGAGTTCCAATCTCATGAGGGAACCAATGCCATTATTGTGGGAGTGGGTGTGCTATCACAAAACCGGGTTTGCCCTCTCTTGCTATCTCACTCTTGCCTTCTTTTTGCCCTTATGCCATATTATGCTTTCTATCATGTTATATCATAGTCACCGAGGCTTTCATCAGGTGCTGGCACTTTGATATTCTACTGCTCAGCCTCTAGAATTGTGAGCCAATAAATTACTTTTCATTATAAATTACCCAGAAGAAAAACTCTTATCAAGTATCTTTTCTAATCTCAATGGTATGAAACTAGAAATCAATAACAAGAAGAATTTTTAGAAACATACAAATATGTGGAAATTAAACAACATGCTCTGAAACAACCAATGTGTCAAAGAAACAATTAAAAGAGAATTAAAAATACCTAGAACAAACAAAAATGGAAATGCAATACACCAAAACTTATGGGATGTAGCAAAAGCAGTTCATTGAGGAAAGTTTATACCAATAAACACCTAAGTTATAAAGAAGAAAGATCCCAAATTAAAAACAAACAAACAAACAAACAAACAAACAAAAAACTAATGGTACACCTCAAGGAACTAGAAAATCAAGAACAAAGTCTAAAGTTAGCAGAAAGAAGGTAATAATATGAAAGTATAATAAATAAAATAGAGGCAAAAAAGAAAAAAAGAAAAACAAAACAAAGAGTAGGTTTAAAAAAAAATAGACAAAATCCACAAACCTTTCCTCAGGCTAAAGGTTTAGACAAAACTTTAGTTAGACTAGGTGAAGGCTAAGACTATAATATACATTTTTGTTTAGGCCCAGACAAACGTTTAGCTAGACTAGACTCAGAAAAAAGAGAAAAGACTCAAAAGATGAAATCAGAAATGAAAGAGGGACATTACAATGGATACCATAGAAATACAAAGGATCACAAGAGGCTAATATAAACAATTATATGACAAAAATTTGGGTAACCTAGAAGAAATGGATAAATTCCAGGACACATACAACCTACTAAGACTGAATCATGAAGAAATAGAATATCTGAACAGACCAATTACAAGTAATGAGACTGAATCAATAATAAAAAGTCTCCCATCAAAGAAAAGCCTGGGACCTCTGGCTCCCCTGCTGAATTCTACCAAATCTTTAAAGGGAACTATTACCAATCCTTTTCAAACTCCTCCAAAACGTTGAAGAGTAGCAAGTACTTTCCAACTCATTTTACAAGCCAGCATTACTCTGATAATAAACCAGGCAAGGACACTATAAAAAAAGAATATTACAGGCCAACATTCCTTCATAAGTATAGTTGCAAAAATCCTCAATAAAATTCTAGCAAATCAAATTTAATAGCACATTAAAAGGATCATTCACCACGATCAAGTGGGATGCAAGAATGGTTCAACATATACAAGTCAGTAAATGTGATCTACTACATTAACAAAATGAAGACCAAAAATCATATAATCATTTCAATAGATGCAGAAGAAACATTTGACAGAATCCAACAATGTTTTACAATAAAAGCTCTCACCAAATTAGGCATAGAAGAAATGTACTTCTGCACAATAAAAGCTGAATACACCAAACCCATAGCTAACTTATATTCTCCGTGGTGAAACTTTGAAGGTTTTCTTCCAAGATAAGAAGCAATACAAGTATGCCCACTTTTTCCTCTTCTATTCAGCATAGTGCTGAAAGTTCTAGCCAGAGCAATTAAGAAAGAGCAATAAATAAATGGCATCCAAATAGAAAATAAAGAAGTTATTTTTTTTCTGTTTGCAGATGACACAATCTTACATTTTAAAAAAGCCCTAAAGATGCCCAAAAAACTTACCGCTAATAAACAAATTCGATAAAGTTGCAGATATAAAATTAAGATTAAAAATCATTAGTGTTTTCATACACTAACAATGAACTATTCAAACATGAAATTAAGAAAATAACCCATTTACAATAGGTACCCAAAATAAAATACTTAGAAGTAAATTTAGCCAAGCAGGTGAAAAATCCGTAACTTGAAAATAATAAAACATTCATGGAAAGAGAAGACTCAAGTAAATGGAAAAATAGTCTGTTTATGGATTAGAAGAATTAATATTGTTAAAATGTCCATATCATCCAAAGTAATTTAGATTCATGGCAATCCCTATCAAAATTCTAATAACATTTTTATATAAATAGAAATATTAAAATTTGTAGGGAACCACAGAAGGCCCCAAATAGCCAAAGCTATCTTGAGCTAAAAGAACAAAGCTAGAGGCATCACTCTACTTCATTTAAAAGTCCACTAAAAAGCTATAGTAATCAAAACAGCATGAGGCTGTCATAAAAACAGACATAGACACAAATGAAGCAGAATAGAAAGTCCAGAAATAAGTCCATGCATTTATAGTCAATTTATCTTTGGTAATGTGCCGAGAACACACAATGAGAAAAAGTCAATCTCTTCAATAAAATATTCTGGAAAAACTGACTGTGCACATGCATAAAAACAAAATTAGACTCTCATCCCCCACCACATACAAAAATCAATTCAAAATAAATTAAAGACCTAAATGTAATCTAAAACTATAAAATTACTAGAAGAAAACATAGGGTAAAAACTTCATGACATTGGTTTGGACAAAATATTTTTTTGGTATAACCCCAAAAGCAAAGACAACAGAGGTAAAAATAGACAAATGGGATTACATCAAACTAGAAGGCTTTTGCACAGCAAAGGAAGCAATTGACAGAGTGAATAGATAACCTATGGAATGGGAGAAAACATTTGCAAACTATATTTCTGATAATGGTTGATATTCAAAATATCTCAGGAACTCAACTCAATAGTAAGAAAACAAATAACTTCATTAGAGAATGAACAAAGTACCCAAATAGATGTTTCCCAAAAGAGACATATAAATGACCAACAAGTGTATGAAAAAATGCTCAACATAATTATCAGGAAAATGCAAATCAAAAGTATAATGAGATATCACCTCACACATAGTAGGGTGGCTATTATCCAAAAGATGAGAGCAGTGTTGGCAAGGTTATAAAGAAAAGAAAACCCATGTACACTGCTAATGGAAATGTATATTAATACGGCCATTATGGAAAACAATACAGGGGTTCCTCAGCAAATTAAAAATAAAACTATGATGTTATCCAACAATCCTACTACTTAGTATGTATACAAATGATATGAAATCAACATGTAGAAGAGATATCTGCACTCTCATATTCATTGCAGCATTATTCACAATAACCAAGATATGGAATCAATATAAGTGCCTATCAATCAATGAATAAAGCGAATGTGGCATATGTAAACAATGAAATACTCTTTAGCCTTTTCTAAAAAAAAGGAAATTCTGTCTTTTGCAACAACATGGATGAACTTGGGGACACTAGGTTAAGTGAAATAAGCTAGGCACATAAATAAAATACTGCATAATCTCACTTACATGTGGAATCAAAAAAACTTGAACTTAGAGAAGCAGAGAGTAGAATGGTGGTTACCAGAGCCTTGGGTGTGGAGGGTCAATTGGGGAGATGTTGGTTAAAGGACACAAAATTTCAGTTAGATAGGAGGAATATATTCAGGAGATCTATTGTATAACATAGTGACTACAGTTAATAACAATATACTGTATGCTTGAAAATTGCTAAGAAAGTAGAATTTTTTCTCACCACAAAAAAATTATAAGTATATGAGGTAATGCATGTTACATAGCTTGATTTAACCATTCCACAGTATATACATGTATAAAAATGTCATAGTGTACACCATTCACATATGAAATTTTTACTTGTTAATTAAAAATAAAAAGAGAGGGCGATGGACAAAATGGCTGACTAGAAGGAGCTGGTGTGTGCCATTCTCACAGAGAGGAAGAGGAGGAGTGAGTAAATACAGCACCTTCAACAGAAACACCCAGGTATACACCTTGAGACTAATCAAGGAAACAACTTAACCAATGAAGAATGAAGAAGAGCAAGGCAGGACAATGGGTCATCCAGGAGTGACGTGGAGCCAGGGGAACCTCCCTGACCCCGAGAAGTGGTGAGTGAATGTGTGACTCCGGAAATCCACACTTCTCCCATGGGTCCTTGTAATCCTCATTTCAGGAGATCCCCTCATGAACCCACTCCACCAGGGCCTCAGTCTGACACACAAAGCTATGTGGAGTCTTGGCAAAGCAGCTGCTCAGGCACATGCACAGACCCAGGAGCCTTAGATATCCAAGCTTTTTTTTTTTTTTTTTTTTTTTTTTTTCTGGGCTTCCCAGCAAAAGTAACTGCAACTATGAAAAAACAGGAGGTTATACCACCATACACACCCCTAGGAAAGAGGCTGAATTTAGAGAGCAGAGCAGCAACAGTCTACAGGCCCCTGTGGGGTGCTGCAGGCTTCCATGGCACCCAGCATGGACCCCCAGCACAGCACAGCTGCTCTGTGAAAACATGGCCAGGCTGCTTTTAGAAATGTGTCCCAAATCCTCTTCCTCCTCACTGGGCAGGACCTTCCAACTGGGGACTTCCCACTACCCCTGCTAGTGTTTTCTGGATGACAGGCTCCCAGAGGGAAGAGTGGGCCACCATCTTTGCTGTTTGCGCAATACAGTCATTCTGGCTTTCAGGCTTTGGAGAGTCCAAGGCGACCGAGGGCTGAAGTGGGCCCCCAGCACAGGACACCTGCTCTACAAAAACATAACCAGAATGCTTTTTAAAGTGGGTCCCTGATCCTGTTCCTCTTTTCTTTTCTAGACAACTAGGGTCTCCAGCTAGTTTTGCTGGTGTTCTCCACCTGACAAAGGTTTCAAACCTCCCTGGGATGGAGCTTCTAGAGGGAGGGGGAGGCCACCATCTCTGCTGTTTGGGTGACTTAGTCATTTTGGCATTTGGACTTCAGAGAGTTTGAGGCAAGTAGAGGCTAAAAGGTACCCTCAGTGCAGCACAGCTACTCTACCAAAACATGGCCAGAGTGCTTTTTTGAGTCCCCAATCTCATTCTTCCTCAGCAGGCAGGACCTCTCAACTGTGTATCCAGCCATCTCCTACAGGTGTGTTCAGGGAGGCAACAGGTCTGTACCTTTCTAGGATGGAGCTCCCAGGAGAAGGCGCAAGCCACCATCTTTGCTGTTTCACAGCCTTCACTGTTAATAACCTCTAGGTACTGGATAATTCAAGATGATTAGGGACTGGAGTAGACCCCCAGCATACCACAGCAGCCCTACAGAAATTTGGCCAGACTGAGGGTGCCCATTCCCATATCTCCTCACCTGGCAGGTCCTCCAGGCCTGGGTCTCCAGCCATCCCCCACTGGGGCTATTGAGGCAGTAAGAGCTTGGCAACTCCCTAGATAGAGCCCCCAGGGGCAACAGAAAGCCTCTCTGCCACCATCTCTGAAGTGGAACTGCCCTTGCTACCATAAGACTAATGAAGGAGCAAAGACCATAAGTGCTTTATCCGTACTTCCAGTAAGCTGCAGTTGACCCAAGGAGAAGAGGCCAGCCCATCTTCCACAGGTCCCAACCACAACCCCTGCTTGTCACCTAACAAGGAAGCTCTGGCTTGGGCCAATAGCACAGACCTTCCATCCTGGGCTGATTGCACTAAGTGCTGACTTGCATCCCTCTGGGATGAAGCCACCAGAAGATAAGGAAAAGAACCTTGGCCACAATCACTACTAAGTTCTCTTCTGCTGCTGCTTTCAAGTTGGAGAAGGAATATAAACCATGATATTGCCCCAGAGCTGCAGTGGGCAGCCCAGGAACGCCAAGCTATGATTGACAGCCAGCACTCAAGGGAGAGAGAAGCCCACACTTTCAGAGGATTGAGAAGGAACATGGCTGCAACTGTGAGGAAACATAGGCGAGCAATGCAACTGAGCAAGAGTCGACCAACTGACCAATATGCCTAAATGCCACCTACTGGGTCATACCCTGAAGTTTCAACCCCAAAAATACTTTGCTAATATGTCCACCTCTGAAAGAAAAGACAAGAAATCAGCTTCTAATAAAGACTCTGCACAAAGCCTTGACCTTGTGAAAATATCCAGAAATAAATCTATTAACTTTACTCAATCTACACTGCAGTTAAAGGAACACTCACATGCAGAGATGAGAAAGAACCAACACAAGAACTCCAGTAACGTGAATGGCCAGAGTGTCATATGTCCTCCAAACAACTTCACTAGTTCTTCAACAAGAGTTCTTAACCAGGCTGAGCTGGCTGAAATGACAGAAATATAATTCAGAATATGGATAGAAACAAAGATCATTGAGATTTAGGAGAATGGCAAAACCCAATCCAGGGAAACTGAAACTCACAATAATACAGTACAGAAGCTGAAGGACAAAATAGCTGATATGAAAAAGAACCTAACAGATCTGACACAGTTGAATAATACAAGAATTTCACAATGTAATTCCAAGTATTAATAGCAGAATAGACAAAGCTGAGGACATCATCTCAGAATTGAAGACTGGCTCTCTAAAATAAGACAGAAAAAAAATAAAGAAGAAGGAATGAAAGGAATGAACAAAACCTCTGAGAAGGATGGCATTGTGTAAACAGGCCAAATCTATGACTCATTGGCATCACTGAAAGGGAAGGAAAAAAAGCAGACAACTTGGAAAATATATTTCAGGATATGGTCCATGAAAACTTCCCCAACCTTGGTAGAGAGGCCAACAGTGTAATTCAGGAAATACAGAGAATGCCTGCAAGAGTCTACACAATAAGATTGACACAAGACACGTAATAATCTGATTTTCCAAGGCAGAAATGAAAAGAAAGAATGTCAAAGGCAGTTAGGGAGAAAGGGCAGGTCGCCTGCAAAGGGAAACCCATCAGGCTAACCGTAGACCTCCCAGCTGAAACCATACAAACCAGAAGAGATTGGGGGCCTATATTCAACATCTGTAAAGACACACACAAAAATCAACTAAGAATTTTATATCCAGCCAAAGTAAGCTTCATAAGTGAAAGAGAAATGAGATCATTTTCATATAAGCAAATGTTGAGAGAGTTTGTTGCCACCAGACCTACCTTAAAAGATATCTAAATAGGAGCACTCAATATAGAAAGAAAAGACCACTATCAGCTAATACAAAAACACGCTTAAACAGAACTAGTGACACTGTAAAGCAAACACTTAAAGAAACCAGCATAATAACCAGCTAAGAGCACAATGACATAATCAATTTCATATCAATGCTAACTTTGAATGTAAATTGGCTAAATACCCCACTTAAAAGGCACAGAGTGGCAATCTGGAGAAAAAAGCAAGACTCAATGGTATGCTGTCTTTAAGAGACCCATCTCACATGTAATCATACCCATAGGCTCGAAATAAAGGGTTGGAGGAAAATCTACCAAGGAAATGGAAAAAGGAAAAAGCGCAAGTTGCAATCCTAATTTCAGACAGAATAGACTTTAAACCAATAAAGACAAAAAAAAAAAAAAAAAAAGGCAAAGAAGGGTATTACATAATCGTAAAGGGTTTGATTAAACAAGAAGACTTAATTATCCTAAATATGTATGCACCCATCACAGGAGCACTCAGATTCCCACACAATAGTAGTGGGAGATTTCAGTACTCCACTGACAGCATTTGTGACAGAAAGTTAAACGATATTCAGGGCTGGAATTCAACATTGGACCAAATGGATCTGATAGACCTCTATAGAACTCTCCACTGAAAAACAACAGAATATACATACTTCTCATAGCCAAATGGAACATACTCTAAAAATGATCACATAATTGGACATGAAACAATCCTTGGCAACTGCAAAAGAACCAAAATCATACCAAACACACTCTTGAATCACAGTGCAAAAAAAACAGAAGTCAAGACTAAGAAAATTGCTCAAAACCATGCATTTACATGGAAATTAAACAACAGGCTAGTGAATGACTTTTGGGTAAATATTGAATTTGAGGCAGAAACTAATGAGAACAAAGATACAACATAGCAGAATCTCTAGGACACAGCTAAGGCAGTGTTAAATGGGAAACTCATAGCACTAAATCCCCACATCAAACAGTTAGAAAGATCTCAAACTAACAACCTAACATCACAACTGAAAGAATTAGAGTCAAGAACAAATCAACCCCAAAGCTAGCAGAAGACAAGAAATAACTAAAATCAGAGCTGAACTGAAGAAAACCAAGATGTGAAAAACAATTTAAAAAATCATTCAAAAAACAGGTGTTTTTAAAAACAAAAAACAAAAAAACAAACAAACACAAAAGATAAGCAGGCCACTAGCTAGACTAATAAAGAAGAAAAGAGAGGAGATCCAAATAAACACAATTCAAAATGATGAAGGGGATGTTACTACTGACCCAAAAGAAATAAAAATAACCATTAGAAACTACTATAAATACCTCTATGTACACAAATTTAAAAACCTAGGAGAGACAGATAAATTCCTGGACACATATACCCCCCAAAGACTTAACCAGGAAGAAATTGATTCCCTGAACAGACCAATAAGAGCTCCAAAATTGAATCTGTAATATATAGCCTACCAACCAAAAAAAGTCCAGGACTAGATGAATTCCCACCCGAATTCTACCAGATGTACAAAGAAGAGTGGGTACCATTACTGCTGAAACTATTCCAAAGAATTGAGGAGAAGGGACTTCTCCTTAACTCTTTCTATGAGGCCAGCATCATCCTGATACCAAAACCTGGCACAGACATAACATAAAAAGAAAACTTCAGGCCAATAGCCTTGGTAAGCATTGATGCAAAAATCCTCAACAAAATACTTGCAAACCAAATCCAGCAGCACATGAAAAAGTTAACCCACCAATATCAAGTAGGCTTTATCCCAGGGATGCAAGGTTGGTTCAACATATGCAAATCAACAAATGTGGTTCGTCATATAAACAGAATTAAGGCCAAAACCAGATTATCTCAATAGATTCAGAAAAGGCTTTTTATAAAATCCAAGACCGCTTCATGTTAAAAGTCTCAATAAACTAGGTATTGAAGGAACATACCTTAAAATAATAAGAGCCATCCATGACAGTCCTGCAGCCAGCATCATACTGAGTGAGCAAAAGCAAAAGCTGAAACCAGCACAAAACAAGGATGCCCTCTCTCACCATTTCTATTTAACATAGTATTGGCAGTCCTGGCCAGAGCAATCAGGTAACAGAAAAAAATAAAGGGCATCCACATAGGAAGAGAGAAAGTCAAACTATCTCTATTTTCAGATGACAAGATTCTATATCTGGAAAACCCCATCATCTGGGCCCCAAAGCTCCTTCAGCTGATAAACAACTTCAGTAAAGTGTCAGAATTAAAAATCAATGTATGAAAATTACTAGCATTCCTATACTGCAACAACAGCCAAGCCAAGAGCCAAATCAGGAACACAATACCATTCACAGTTGCCATGAAAAGAAGAAAATACCTCTGAATACAGCTAACTACCAAGGGGAAAGATCTCTACAATGAGAAACTCTGCTCAAAGAAATCAGAGAAGATACAAATGTAAAAACACTCCATAGTCATGGATAGGAAGAATCAATATCATTAAAGTGGGCATGCTGCTCAAAGAAATTTATACATTCAATCTATTCCTATCAAACACTACCAACGACATTCTTCACAGAACTAGAGAAAACTATTTTAAGATTTATATGGAACTGAAAAAAAGCCTGAATAGCCAACACAATCCTAAGCAAAAAGAATAAAGTTGCAGATATCGTATTACCTGACTTCAAACTGTGCTACAGGGCTACAGTAACCAAAACGGCATGGTACTATTGCAAAAACAGCCACATAGGCCAATGGAACAACATAGAGAGCCCAGAAAAAAGGATGCACATATACAACTATTCTGATCTTTGAAAAGCTGACACAAAACAAGCAATAGGGAAAGACTCTGTATTCAATAAATGGAGTTGAGATAACTGGCTAGCTATATACAGAAGATTGAAACTGGACACCTTCCTTATAACATATACCAAAATCAACTCAAAGTAGATTAAAGACATAAATATAAAACCTAAAACTGTAAAAACCCTGGAAGACAACCTAGGCAATACCACCCTAAGCATAGAAATGTGCAAAGATGTCATGACAAAGACACCAAAAGCAATCACAATAAAAGCAAAAATTGACAAATGCAACCTAATTAAACTTAAGAGTTTAAGCAAAAACTACACAGCAAAAGAAAGGATTAACAGGGTAAACAGACAACCTACAGAATGGGAGAAAATATTTGCAAACTTTGCATCTGACAAAGGTCTAATATCCGGCATCTATAAGGAACTTAAACAAATTTACACGAGTGAAACAAGCACCCCATAACAAAGTGGGCAAACAACATGAACAGACACATTTCAAAAGAAGACATAATGTGACCAACAAGCATATGAAAAAAGGCTCAATATCATGATCATCAGAGAAATGAAAATCAAAACCACAATGACATACAATCTCACACCAGTCCAAATGGCTGTTAATAAAAAGTAAAAAAATAACAGATGCTGGTGATGTTGCTGAGAAAAGTGAATATTATACACTGTGAGTGGGAGTGTAAATTAGTTCAATCATTGTGGAAAGCAGTGTGGCATTTCCTCAAAGAGCTATAAACAGAACTACCATTCAACCCAGCAATCCCATTACTGGATATATACCCAGAGGAATATAAATCATTCTACCATAAAGACACATGCACATAAATGTTCACTGCAGCACTATGCACTTCAGGAAAGGCATGGACTCAACCTAAATGCCCATGGGTGGTATACTGGAAAAAGATAATGTGGTACATATACCCTATGGAACACTATGCAGCCATAAAAAAGAAAGAGGTCATGTCTTTTGTGTAAACGTGGATGGAGCTGGAGGCTATTGTCCTCAGCAACCTAACACACAAGCAAAATATCAGATAAATCAAATACTGCATGTTCTCACTTATAAGTGGGAGCTAAATGTTGAGAACTTGTGAGCACAAGAAAGGGAACAACAGACATTGGGGTCTACTTGAAGCTGGAGGGTGGGAAGAGAGAGAAGAGCAGAAAAAATAATTATTGGGTTCTAGGATAATACCTGGGTGATGATATAATTTGTACAGCAAATCCCCATGACTAGAGTTCACCTATATAACAAACCTTTACATGTAACCCCAAACTTAAAATAAAAATTAAAAAAAAAAAGAAATAAAAAATAGGTAGTTTTTTAGGGGACAAAATTTGGCAGACTGTATTTTAAATGTGATCAAATATATGTGTCAAATATTGGAATAATTTAATTTCCTATGCCCCCTGACATGACACACATGATCAAACTCAAATTGATGAACATTTCAAAAAAACAATTGGCCCTTCCTTTTCAAAATATAAAAGTTGAAGAGCTTTTCCAGTGTAGACAGTAAATTCAATGTGTGATCCTGGAGTCTAGACCAAGAAAAATGAAGAATACTGTTGAAAAAAATTGTTGAAAATTGAATATGGACTGTGGTTTAGATAATAATGTTGTAGGAATGTTTAACATCATGAGTTTCATAATTGTACTGTGGCTATGCAAGAGACACACACATACTGAAATATATACTGGTAAAGAGACATTATATCCTACTTACTCTCAAATGGTTCAGAATGATAAAACAAATAGGGCAAAATGTAAACGATTGGTGAGAATGTTCAAAGGGTACACAAGCATTCCTTGTAACTTTTCAGTATGTTTGATATTTTACCAATACAAGAAGTTATAAAAAGATTTGAAATAGCTGATCATCTTGTCAATCCATATAGTTTCAAAACTCCTGATTGGGAATATTTGGTTTGATCTTTGTGTGGGATGGCTCAAGTACTTACTCAGAGTTTCTTGGCTTCCAAACCCGTCATATTTCCCAATGGAGGCCTATATTATTCTTTTCTTTGGGAGATATTTAGGTCAATCATTTTACAAACTTCCCTGGAATATTGAGTAAAGTGTGGAGATTATTCCTTTATTCTTCATTGTGACTAACTCTTATTATAAGAAGCAAGGAAATCAAGAGGTTTCCCTATTCTACAATTCTAGATCCTACTAGTATGATTCACTGTGGAAACTCATCAGCAAGCGTTTCAGCTGCTTTCAAATGGTTCCTAGAATCTCCTACATACTCAGTTTCTCGTTCATTTTTCAGCAGCATCTCTGCTGAGATGTCTCATAGCAGCTGCAATGAGTCTCGTTTTTGTTTTTTTGTTTTTTTCCTGAGAAAAACTCTTCTGATGAACAAGTTTCAATCTTATTAGCTTTACACTCAGGGAACTACTGTGTAGTTCATGTAACTCATTAGAATACTATACTCATAGCGCAAAGCTCTGTTGTAGGATACTTATTCATAAATTTCTTATTTGTTTCAAACATATTCTTACAGTTCCCCTAGAGCAGAGGCCACCAAATCTGGCCCACTGCCTGTTTCTGTAAATAAAGTTTTATTGTAACACAGCCTCATTCATGTGTTTCTGTTTTGCCTATGATTGTGTGTGTTCTATAATAGCAAAGTTGAATAGTTGTGACAAAGATTGTGTACCTTGCAGTGCCTAAAACATTTACTATCTGGCCCTTTACAGAAAATGTTTACTGAGACCTGTTTAGATAGTTTCCTCCCTAATATTACAACAAATACCACACTTTCTATTAACATTTAAAAGCAGACCTCTAAAGAACTTGGGGAGGTGGTGTGGGGGTTGGGAAAGTAGATGCTCTCCATAGGGCAATGTCACAAGAAGACTAATCAAATCCCTGGAATAATCACAGTCTCCAAAGTAAACATGCAAATTAAACTCTATTTCTCTTATTTGACAGGGAAAGAAACCTGAATTAGTGGTAGGTTACAGCCTTTCAAATCTGTGTATTTTAACCAACCTTTACATATTTACCTAATATCACATATACTATGATAAGTATCTGTATTGAGTGTAACATGTAGACTTATTTCCCAATATTTGGGATTCCATGTGGAGGAATCTCCACTGGAAAGGTAGTTCCCAATCTCTTGGGTTTTGGAATCTCTTTGTACTATTTGCAATTATTGAGAATCTTAGATAACTTTCCTTTATTTGAATTGTATGTATATATATTTACCATACTAGAAATAACTGTAAAATTTTAAATAGTTTGTTTATTCAAAAACAATTGATACATCTCTGATGAGTGGAGGAACACCAGGGTTCTTGGTCTCCAGTCAAATTAGAAAAAATGACATGGGCAGACGTGGAGTGGTTTTAAAGAGTGGAGAGTTTAATAGGCCAGAAAGAAGGCAGAAAGAAGAAGCTCCCCATACAGAGACAGAGGGAGGGGAGCTCCAAAGTCGAGAGAGAGGGAACCCCAAGTGGGGCAGAAACCAGCCAAGATGTATACAGAGGCTGGAGGAGGCAGTGTCTGATTTGCATAGGGGTTAGGGGATTGGTTTGACCAGGTATGTCATTCACATAGTCCTGGCTCTCCCACCCTAGCACTTTAATATGCAAATGCAGGGCGCCTTGATATTATACACATGTGGGGATATGTGGGGGCTGCCATGTTGCCAGGAAAATGTGGGGCAAGGGCAAGAAGGCCTCAGGAATTACCATGTTTGGGTGGACCCAGTTTCTAATGGCTTGCATTTGCATATCAAAGGTTGCTGGCCTGGCTCTAAGAGCTGGAGCTTTACATGAAACTTTTTGTGAGATGCTTTAAAAAACAAAAACTTCGCAAGAACCCCTTTTCCTCTCTATCTGCCTAAAATAATTTCTTAATAACTCTTACAACATAACAATAACAAGCCCATTACTTTTCATTTCTTTTGTCTTTTTCTCTTTTTCAATAAAAAACTGTATTTTCCCAAATTAAAACTAGTGAGAAAGATGGCCTTGCTTAAATTTTTCCAAGTCTTTTAAATGCCTGACTTAATGGAACACAACTGGAGTCTCCTGTCTTCTGCAAACCATTGTGTTGTCATATTACATGCCATGTAGCCTCTGGGAACTCCACTGTACACTAGTGAGAGGATAAATCTGAAAAGGGAAAACATTTTAGTGTTTTTATAAAAATAGTCTTGGTTTGTAGATCCCTGAAAGGGTCTTTGGGACCATGCTAAGAGCTGCTGCCCTAGAATAATATCTTTGACCTCTTTCTGCTTGCTCACTAACTCTTACTCTGGTTGAGGAGTGTCTTTGGTCTCTGTGTGATTAGGGAAAGGAACCCAGCCCTTGTTATTCAATCTCTGCCAGCCTTCTTGGAGAAGCAGCCTGCCTTCAGGCAGTCTATCTTTGGCTTCTCTATGATATAAGTTTCCAGCTTTGTCAGTGACTAATTCCTGATTAATTCTGGATCCAGTATTAGGGAGATTCTTCTTGCTACGTTTCTCAGATGTGCTGATCTCCATCTTTTCGACCTCAATGTTTGTCTCTTAGTTTATTCCAAACTTCAACAAGAAACAGAATAATATTACTAAGACCACTCAAAATTCCTGCATTAAGCCTTTTGAGGTAAGGGGGAATAAAATTGTAGATATGTTCTAATTAACAAGTCATCAAGATACACGTCAGTAACTAAAAAATAATTTATGTTCTATATAATTTGTTTTGACAGTTAGCAGATCTTTGTAACAGAGTTTTGCATGAAATTTCTTCCAGTTTCCCTTCTAGTACAATTTAAACTACCATTTATTGAGACCATAGAAGAAAGCCCGCTTCAAAGCATTTTACATATATTGCTTTGCCTCATTCTCACAGCAATTTAGGAGTTGAGTTTTGGCATCACTATTTTAAGCATGAGACAACTGCAACTTGTTCGAGGGACTTAGGTAGCCAAGCAGGCAGAGCCATGATTTGAAAAATCCAAGGCCTCAGCTCAAAGTACACATGGCCTCCTGACCTCAGGCCCCACCACCCACAATGAATTGTGATCACCAGTCTCTTCTCTCACCAGGGCGAGTACTGTGGAGAAGGGGATTTCTCTTACTTTCTAACTTTCTTGTTTTCCCAAAACCTAGGACACTGCTTTGCTCGCAACTACTCAGTCAATCTTTGCAGTATAATGAAGTTTTTAAGGGCCAACAAAGACAAAGATTGTTTCACATATTTTTTGTCGCACCTGTTCTACCCAGTATTATGCTAAAATATGGTGTGCTTAATCATGTTAGTGGTAATTTAGATAGATAATTTGGTGAATCTGATTTCACTCGTCACGTGTAAAGAAACCTTTCTATTATTTGTGGTTTGATTTTGCCTATTAAAGAAAATACAGTACTTATTTCCCTTTATTATGTGTGTATTCACTCACTTTAAAGAATGTAGCAGGCTCCTATTGAAGAGACTTCATTGAGCCTGCTTTATTTTCATTATGTTAGCTAGATTTATCATGTAGATCCCTTAGCTGATTCTCAATCTGTCCTTTTGTTATTTACTTATTTATACAAGTCCTAATGGGGTGGATGGGGGTGCAGTGGACTTCTCCTCCAGTCTACACAGCACACACCACTATGATTATCACACAGTGGACATAACTTTCTGTCCTGCTTCTAAGATTTGGTGTTGATATTCTCCATGAAGTCAAGACCCTTAGCACATCTGTATAAAATGTGAAGACATGCAGAGATGTCAAAACCTGGGACACATGCAGCCCAGCATTTGACAAGCAGAGTGTTATTAGCATTGGTAATAAGACTACCTGGGTCTGTCTGCAGAGGTCCCTCAGCTTGAGATCATTTACATTCATTGCACACAGCATTCAAACCTGGCTCCTAAATAAGACAGCTTTAGAGAAGACAATGGAAACCCTGACAGTAAACTGAAAATTTCAGGTAGAAATCTATTCATCCTAATTAAGAGAACCTCTCAGACCTGCTTCTTGGCAATTAACACAGTTGTGTGTGGTCCTATTATTTAAACTGACAATCTTAGGTTCTACAGGCTCAGGGAGCCCTCTCTCCTTCAGACCTCCGCAGTCTGTAAATAGATTCTCTCTGACTTGCAACAGCAAACACTTTGAACGTTTGCATTTCACTCATTTCTTATGCTGCTACAGGCTGAGCGTGACCCTGCCATAGAAACAAATCCAGTTGAAAACTACCTAATGGCATTGGTTATATAACTATTGGGTTTCCTTAAAACATACTTCCTAGGACCAAAAGAAAAAAATGAGATATTTGCACCATGGAATTATGTTGGTCTGGTCTCATTTTTCATTTTTCTCAACAAATGCTCTTTCTCTTTGAACTCAAATGATAAGAACTCAGCTCTTGTCCATAGTAAGAAATCAATGGAATGTTAAACTTTGTATTAGAAATCATGGTGGGAATTTACAATTTCTAATGCACTTTTTTTTTTCTTGACAATTATTATTTTGACAGCTGGAGATGGGGATCTTTAGGGATGGTTGGCAACTAGATTTTTTATGAGTGGGTTAAAAAACATTTCAACTTAAGTTTGAAAATCTCAACTGGTGCCCCTCCTTCCGTTGATCTGCCACATTGTGTTCTGTTCCATCACATTCCTGCACAACTCCTCAAATTCAAAGGAGCCAGGCTTTTTTTTTTCCAGGTCAGATACTAATTTAGAAATTTGGTGTGAAGTAATGATGAATAATGGATGAACTGAGTTTCTGAATTGGAGTTCCAGATTCTGAGGAACTTGGGTAATCTTCAAAGCCAGCTGGAATGTGTGAGCTTGAGTGTCACGAGAGACCCATCTGAAGGAAGAGTTAGCTTCTCCACCTGCCTGGTGCACCATTCGCTGCCAGCTGGATTTGTTTCCCTCTGTGTTGAGACCAAATCAAATTGTCACATGTGAAAATAGTGAATTACTTGGTTCTAAATTGCATTTGAAATCTAGAAATCCTGCTTTTGGTTACCTGCTAATGCATAGAGCCTTTGGCTTAGGTATGGAAAGGGCACCATATTGCTTTCAGAAATCTTTGATTTACCAATATCAGCCATTATCTGTTTCTGCTATGTATGCTTGATGTTTATGTAAGCTTCAGATTATTTTCTCTGAGAGAAAGTTGTCTGTTTCTCTGATGAACAAATGACACTAAATAGAGATTTATTCTTCTGAAGATTTGCAGTATTGCAAGGGAGTTTAATAAATACTACATATTCATCTGGAATTTAGAACTATTAAAGTTTGAATTTCTAAAAATTCTGCTTGAAAAGATATTAAATGATTAAGAAGTTCCCATCCAATTGTAAATTATTTTTCCTGATTTCTTTTCTGATTTATACAAATTTTCTCTATTTCTTCTGAATAAAGCTTTCCATGGTAGCCCCTGGGACACAATGGAGAAATAGAGAACAGTGACAGTTACCTTAATTATAGTACAATTGGAGATTTCAAGTGGTTGAAGGACTTTCCACAATAAGATAATGAGAGGTGAAGCCGGTTGGGCTTCTGGGTTGGGTGGGGACTTGGAGAACTTTTCTGTCTAGCTAAAGGATTGTAAACACACCAATCAGCACTTTATAAAAACGCACCAATCAGCGCTCTATGTCTAGCTAAAGGTTTGTAAACGCACCAATCAGCACTCTGTAAAAATGGGCCAGTCAGCACTCTGTAAAATGGACCAATCAGCAGGCATGGGTGGGGCCAAATAAAGGAATAAAAACTGGCCACCCAAGCCAGCAGCAGCAACCTGCTCAGGTCCCCTTCCACAATATGGAAGCTTTGTTCTTTTGCTCTTGACAGTAAATCTGCTGCTGCTCACTCTCTGGGTCTGCACTACCTTTATGAGCTGTAATACTCACTGCGAAGGTCTGCGGCTTCACTCCTGAAGTCAGCGAGACCACAAACCCACTGGGAGGAACAAACAACTCCAGATGCACCACCTTTAAGGGCTGTAGCACTCACTGTGAAGGTCTGTGGCTTCACTCCTTAAGTCAAGCGAGACCACGAACCTACCAGAAGGAAGAAACTCCACACACATCTGAACATCTGAAGGAACAAACTCCAGACACACCATCTTTAAGAACTGTAACACTCACCACGAGGATCCACGGCTTCATTCTTGAAGTCAGTGAGACCAAGAACCCACTAGAAGGAACCAATTCCAGACACAATAACTCAGTGGCACAGAGTTATCCTGCAGTGGGAACTTCTAGTGGTATTGTTAAGCCCTGTGTTCTCAGAGTTTTAAATCTGATTCATAGGTAACCCCAAAATGGGAACAATGCTAAATATGCTGGATGATACAACCGAGACTAATATGATCTTTACAGGCAGAAATAACAGACCCAAATTTATCAAAACAAATCTTAATAGGAACAAATCTGAGACCCAGTTCCTGGACTTAAAAATAACTTCACCAGGAAATAATGTAGGAGATGTTTCTTTTACAGAGATATTTACAAATGGTGATCTTGTATCATAGCATGGGCAATGTGAGGCAACAAAGCAATGCAGCTACCATAACACAATTGCAAGGGCCAAGGGAAAGCTTTCCCTTTGCCTTCTGAAAGTTTGCTGAAAAATCAGCTCACAAAAGGCAGATCAGTTGGAGAATAGGCATACAAATGTGCACATTAGGGAGAACCACAGTGTGATCACTCCAACCCCCCAATGGGGTACAGTAGCTTATATACCTTCTTGAGCTTACAGAAAGAATGGGGGCTTGGATTGTGGCAAAACAGGTTATAGTGGTAAAACAGGTTGTGAGAGGTGAAGAGGAGGCCTGGCTTGCAAATGTGGTTTTGTTATGAAGCTGAAACCTTACAGGTAGCAAGTAGATAGTGAATATTTCTTTCAGACCTTTTAAAGATGTCAGACTCTCAGTTAATCTTCCTAGATCAGACCAAGGAAAGCTTCAGAGAACTGGCTGCATTACAGATTTGTCTCTACAAAGGCAAATCTCCCCAACAAAAGATAGCCTTTCATCCATTCTTCTATTTCCAGCTGTCCTGAATAGCCATCTCAAAATGTCAAAGAAATATATTTTGGGGTGAAGTTCCCTGTGCTACTTTAGATGCTTAGTGGATGCACAGTACAAAGGATGAAGAAAGGGAAGGTATTGTCCTCTTGGGGTATGATTGCGTCTTTACAATTTGTAAGACAAAAGCAAACCGGAATGGTATAAGCAGCAAGCTACATGATATTGTATATGGAAGGGTTAAAGCCACCAGAGAAATTTAACCAGCAGATATGAAGTTTCAAATTGGTTTGAGGCTAACGTTTGTAGATGTCAAATGGAAGAAGATAAAGCTTTCAGTGAGTTGAACTAGAATTGGTACAAGATACAGGAACATGGCCTTGTTCAAATTAAGACAAGTAAAAGCTTTCTCACAGAAATGGCAACAGATGCATTGGAAATTTCCAGAAAGCTGTCTTTCTGGAAATTTCAAGCCAAAGCTAAATGATTAGTTTGAAGAAATCTTTTAGGGAGAACTCAGATGGGCAGTTAGGTTTAATAGCTGATTGTGACTTTTTTTCCCCTGAAATTCCTCATTATCAATCTTATAATGCCAGTGTGCCCAAATGAACAAACCTAATGAATTAGAGCTGTGGAAAGAAATTATGTATTCATTATACATAAGAAAAAGTTATGATATACAGGTGATAGAATAGTAATCCCAAGGAGTCCTTGTCCTCAGAAATCTTTAGAGAGTGGCAGAGAAAATGACTATGTTGGCTTAGAGAATTTCATGGTTACGAACTGGCTTATGAAGCAGCTAGTTTCTTGTGTTATAGTTATTTATATACAAGGAATCTGTATTGTTATTGGTCAAACTGTTTCTACAACATTTAAGATTAATCATCTATGCATAATTTCACTTTATGACATGGAACAGGCTTCTCATAACCTTTTGGCTCACCCCAGGCAAAGAGAAAAACATGGTGCATTATTGTCTGACAAAGTTGCTTCTCATTTTCCACCTTGAATCATTTGAAGAATGCAAGTTAAAATGTATGACTTGATCTTTAAAGTATTTTAAGTTCTATCCGTTAGAAAAAAGACCTCTGCAACTTTTTATTGGATACTTTGACATTAAGTGGTGATAAAATAATGATGCAATTATGCTTAGAGCACAGAAAACCAATTTGAATTAAAGTTATATATTTTTTATTCCCTCACTTTGATATGTATATGTTAGGTGAAGGTACAGGAGGATACAGATCAGGGTCAGAATGGGTCACAGAAATGTTTGGAGGCAGTTAGTCCAAATTTCCTCATCATTAAAATTACCTAGAGATTAAAAATTCTCTGGGAAAGTTTCTGAGTGAGTAACTTTGGAATGGAGCTGAAGAACCTGCATTTTTAACAAGTATCGATGGGGTTTCTTATGATCAGACAGGGATTGATATTCTAGACAATTTTAAGTCACAGTTCAAGCAAGAGAGAAAACTATAGATGAGCAGGAAGTTGTAATAGTTAAAAAAAAAAAAAAGGTTGCTCTTGTCCAGCAAAGATGTCACAGAATTGATCTCATTTATGCAGGTGTTGCTACCTAAAAAACTTTATGTTTAAGTCTTTAAATCATGAATTACTGAATTGGCTCATGTAGTCTAACTCAGCCAGAATATTTCTTTCCGTCTGCATTTTGGAAAGAATCTCAGGTAAGCTATTTGCTTTACATGAGTCCATTTTGCTACTTTCAACATAAGCACTTTTTTTTTTTTTTTTTTTTTTTAAAGTAACAACCAAACCACTAGTGGATGATTTAATGACCAAAATGTGCCTTCTCCTTGTGAAGAAAAACAAAGGGTGTCACCAGCTGCTTAATCGTGATGTGTGGGAAGAGATTTAGTCAATACTTGTTCCTCTGCTCTTACCAACTGCTTCTCAAGTCCTTGTTCCTTCCTTTCCCCTCTCATAGACTGGCCATTTGGTAGTGTTTTCTCTTAATTCACTTCTGCCCTTATAGGCAAAATCATAACATTCAACTGTGCCTGAATTACTAGGCCTTTTTCCCTTTAGAATAAAATTTGAGACAAAATTTGAAATTTGAATGGATGCATTATACAAACTATATTTCAATTAATGCAAATTATCTTCCTGTCTTTTTTTTTTTCACAAAATACCCACAAACTTTATTAAGCAGACTTTGCTTTAAGCAACTTATTTTTTTTTTTAAATGTATTGGTGAGATTTTTATGTCAAATAGAAATGTTATAAATGCTGGATAACTGTGAACTTTCCACCAACAGTTGTTTAATTCTCATGAGTCTTTGCTATTCAGTAAATGAAGGAAGAATCTCAAAGGCTATTGTAATTTCAAGAGTTGATAGTAGATGAGGGATTTAGACATTAATGTTAATTTCCTTCCTTTCCCTTACCTTTAAAAAGGAAATATTCAGAAGAATAGGATGAAGAGATTATGAGATTAAACAGGGTAGTTCATACAGAGAAATGACACAAAGATGAATCATGGGAAATAGTTCCATTAATTTGCCAACTATTTGAATTGAAGCTCACATCACTTAAAGTGGCAAGGGTTTAGGCTTCTGCTCTTCCTGGCTGTGATATTACATATAAAAGGCATTTATTATTTCTCTCTTGCTGCCTACGCGTCTGTATTTCTTGCATTTGAAGACACGATCTGGTACTATTCTTTCAGACTATCTGAAAGACAAAAACAACTTGAACCCAGCTTGATGGCTCACATTATTTTCTGGAATTCTTCCCTTTTTACTGCAATTTCTTGCCATGTAAAGCTATCCTTTAAATCAGCAGTTCCCAGCTTTTTGGCACCAGGGACCGGTTTTGTGGAATATAATTTTTCCATGGGTGGGGAGTTGCGGGGGGATGGTTTTGGGATGAAACTGTTACACTTTAGATCATCAGGCATTAGTTAGATTCTCATAAGGAGCATACAACCAAGATCCCTCGCATGCACAATTCACAACAGGGTTAATAGGGATTGCACTCCTATGAGAACCTGATCTTACAGTAGGCAGAGCTCAGGTGTTAATGCTCACATGCCACTCAGCTCCTGCTATGCCGCCTGGTTCCTAAGCCCCAGACCAGTACAGGCCCGTGGCCTGGGGGTTGGGGACCCCTGCTTTAAATTGTTTTCAGGCTCTGTAGCATTCCGTCATATCAAACTGAATATTTCCCTGCAAAAAATTGGTAGCATTGTTTTAAAAATCTTGATTAAAGCTTACTATATATAATCCATCAATTTTATTACTATCCAATAATTTCTTTGAAAAAATGCTTTGCTTTTAACTGGATTATCTTAAAAATATCCCATTGATATACATAAAGATTATTTTCTTCTAGAAACTCTAACCTTTCAATTACTGTTTATATTAGTGTTTGCTATTTAATATTACTTTACACTTTATAGATTAAACATATAGATATTACATATGCAATTGTGTTAATATATCTATATTTGCGTGTAATTTCATGTGGCAGTAAATAAGATTAATGGTATACACACATAGGCATACATGCAAATTAGGTAATAAATCTCATAGATAAAGAACCTGAGATTAGGAGAAAGAGGTGAAGTGATTTTTTCCAATGTTTTATATTCAGGAAGTGGCTCAGTTAGTTTGCAGACTCAGGTTTGCGTACTCTTTGTCCAATGCCATCGCTGCTTACATTATTCTGTCCAGTGATAATTGCCGAGATTGCCTTTCTTTTTAACATATTGTGTAGCTTATTTGCATTTCTGTTATAATTTTTTGGCATCTGTTTTTCTAACTTATCTCATTTTCAAGCTGCTTGTGGCTTATAAACTAGAGAATTTCTTCAAAACCTATACTTAGTCAATAATCACCAAATTGGTAATTTACCCATGAGTAGTTTCAGGTTTACAACTTAAAGATCAATTTATTCAACTGATAGCTGCTGTTCTAATTACTGATGCCTTATCATTTAGAGGCAGATGTTTAAGAAAATTAGCCTTGGATACAAAAGAGCATAAACCAACACACATTTTCAACCTATTAAGCTCACCAAACACTTACCACTTTGGATAATATTGGAAAAGTTATGAATGAATTATTAAAATGTTTGAAATATAAAACATCAGCTTCCTAAACATTATAGAGTACATAGTGTAGCATGATAAGATGGCCATATGTTAACATAAATGTGACTCTCATTTCAAGTAAATGAGAGTACTTACAGTAAACTGACCTGCCAGAATTATTCACTGGGCAACTACTATGAAAAAAGTAGTGTGGGGCAGTGGAAAGAAATGGGATTTCCTTTAAACTGTTCTTGATTTGGATCCGGGCAAACTGTGGAACTTCCTAATGCAGTGTTTCCACATTTATTCATATTTCTGAACAGAACTTCTCTTGTCATAAAATAGTGGTAATCATACTCCCTCCATAGGGGATTCAATGAGATTGTCTAAATAAACTGCTTGTCACAGAGCAGCTGGTCAATCTTAGCCTGCCACTGCCCTTCACCTGCTTTTCTCAATGTCTGTCTGAGCTATAGCAAAGAGAAATGATAGACTACAAATTAAAATTACTGAGAGTTATTTGAAATGGCCTCTGTCATGATCTACTCCTTAATTCTTTTTGTTTTTCTTAACTCACTCATTTATACATTATGTATTTCATTTTTTATTTTATTTTCTTTTCTTTTTTAAAACTTTTATTTTAGGTTCGGGGTGCATGTTTACATTTGTTATACAGGTGAACTCATGTTATGGGGATTTGTTGTACAGATTTTTTCAATGCTTGGGTACTAGACCTAGTACCCAATAGATATTTTTTCTGATCCTCTCCTTTCTCCCACCCTCCAACTTCAAGAAGGCCTCAGTGTCTGTTGTTCCCCTCTTTGTGTCCATGTCTTCTCATCATTTACCTCCCACTTACAAGTGAGAGTATGTGGTATTTGGTTCTCTGTTCCTGCATTAGTTTGCTAAGGATAATGATCTCCAGCTCCAGCCATGTTCCGGTAAAGAATATGATTTTGTTCTTTTTTATGTCTGCATAGTTTTCCACAGTGTATATGTACCACATTTTCTTTATCCAGTCTGCCACTGATGGGCATTTGGGTCGATTCCATGTCTTTGCTATTGTGAATAGTGCTACAGTGAACATCTGTGTGCATATGTCTTTATGGTAGAATAATTCATAATTCATGTGTGTGTGTGTGTGTGGGTGGGTGTATATATATATATATATATAGCTCTTTGAGGATGTTTTTAGCTCTTTGAGGATGCTTGAACTAATTTACACTCCCACCCACAGTGTATAAGTGTTTCTTTTTCTCTGCAACCTCGCCAGCATCTGTTATTTTTTGACATTTAATAATAACCATTTTGACTAGTGTGAGATGGTATCTCATGGTGATTTTCATTTGCATTTCTCTAATGATCAGTGATATTGAGCTTTTTAAAAAATATGCTTGCTGACTGCATGTATGTCTTCTTTTGAAAACTGTTTGTGACCTTTGCCCATTTTTAATGTTTTTTTTTCTTGTAAATTTGTTTAAGTTCCTTATAGATGCTGGATATTAGACCTTTGTCACATACATAGTTTGCAAATATTTTCTCCCATTCTGTATGTTGCCTATTTACTCTGTTAATAATTTCTTTTGCTGTGCAGAAGTTCTTAACTTTATTTGGATCCCATTTGTTAGTGTTTGCTTTTGTTGCAATTGCTTTTGGCATCTCACCATGAAATCTTTGCCAGTTCTCATATCCAGAATGGTATTGCTTAGTTTGTCTTCCAGGATTTCATAGTTTTGGGTTTTACATTTAAGTCTTTAATCCATCTTGAGTGATTTCTGTGTATGGTGTAAGGAAGGGTCCCAGTTTGAATCTTCTGTATATGGCTAGCCATTTACCACAGCACCATTTATTGAATACAGAGTTCTTTCCCTATTGCTTGTTTTTGTCAACTTTGTCAAAGATCAAATGATTGTAGTGTGTGGTTTTATTTCTGGGCTCTAGATTCTGTTTCATTGGTCTATGTGTCTGTTTTTGTGCCATTACTATGCTGTTTTGATTATTGTATCTCTGTTATATAGTTAGAAGTGTGTAATGTGATGCCTCCAGTTTTGCTCTTTTCATTTAGAATTGCCTGGCTATTCAGGCTCTTTTCTAGTTCCATAAAATTTTTAAATAGTTTTTTTCAAGTTCTGTGGGGAATGTCCTTGGAAGTTTGATAGGAATAGCAATTAATCTATAAGTTGCTTTGAGCAATATGGTCATATTCTTCCTACCCATGAGCATGGAACAGTTTTCCATTTGTTTGTGTCTTCTCTGATTTCGGTGAGCACTGTTTTGTAATTCTCATTATAGAGATTTTTCACCTCCCCAGTTAGCCGTATTCTCAGGTATTTTATTCTTTTTGTGGCAATTGTGAATTGGATTGCATTTCTGATTTGTCTGTCAGCTTGGCTGTTGCTGGTTTATGGAAATGCTAGTGATTTTTGTATGTTGATTTTGTATCCTGAAACTTTGCTAAAGTTGTTTATCAGCTGAAGGAGCTTTTAGGCTAAGATGATGGGGTTTTCCAGGTATATTAATAGAATCATGACATCTCCAAACAGGGATAGTTCGACTTTTCCTCTTCCTATTTGGGTGCCCTTTATTTATTTCTCTTGCCTGATTGCTCTGGCCAGGACTGCCAATACTATGTTGAATATGAGTGGTGAAAGCTGGGCATCCTTATCTTGTGCTGGTTTTCAAGGGGAATGCTTCCAGCTTTTGCCCATTCAGTATGACCTTGGCTGTGGGGTTGTCGTAGATGGTTCTTATTTTAAGGTATGTTCCCTCAATACCTAGATTTTTTTGAGTTTTTAACCTTAAGGAATGTTGAGTTTTTTTTTTTTTTTTTTTTTTTTTTTTTTTTTACATCTATTGAGAAAATCAGGTGGTTTTTGTCTTTAGTTCTGTTTATGTGGTGGATCACTTTATTGATTTGTGTATGTTGAAACAACTTTGCATTTCAGGGATAAAGCCTATGTGATCATGCTGGATTACTTTTTGATGTGCTTTTGGATTCATTTTGCAAGTATTTTTGTTGAGGATTTTTGCATGAATATCCATCAAGGATATTAGTCTGAAGTTTGTGTGTGTGTGTGTGTGTGTGTGTGTGTGTGTGTCTTCCAGGTTTTGATACCAGGATGATGCTGGCCTCATAGCATGAGTTAGGGAGGAGTCCCTCCTCCTCTATTTTTTGGAATAGTTTCTGTAGAAATGGTACCACCTCTTCCTTTTATATCTGGTAGAATTTGACTGTATACATCATATATTTCTTAAGTGCTTACAATTTACCAGGTAATGTTTAATAAATGGAGGCAATAAGGAACAGTGCTTAAATTACTAGCTGAGGTCATAAAGTTCTTTTGCCTGACTCCAGTCTAGAGCTTTTATTCATCGTACATGGTGATAGCAAGAAAAAACAATCATACAAATAAAACAAGAGGGAACTCTGTAAAATAATAAATAATAATAAATGGTTATAAGATAAAATAATAATATAATAATAAAATAAATAAAATAATATTAAGTTATTGTAAAATAATATGCAATTGAAATCAAACCTGTCACCGATAAAGTCTGAGGATCTTAACAAATGGATTGACCAATCAGGCTGGAATAGGATAGGAGCCAATGGGCTTTGAGACATGGAAAACACAAATGTTTCTTACAGGGAAGGCCTGGAGGCAGGAAATCGCATGATCTTATCTAATGGTGAAGTGGCCCAGCCTAATGAATAGAAGGTCTTATTATAAAGTCATGTGAAAGAAGGTTATTAGGTTGAGGTAAAATTTGATTTAGAGGACCTTGAAAATAAAACAGAAATGATTTTTCATAATAATAGCTATTATTTATTCCACATTAACTGTGTGCCAGGCATTGTTCTAAATAATGTGTTAACTCATTTAATTCTCATAGCAACATTATAATTTAGATATTATTATTCCTATTTTATAGAGGGAAAAACTGAAGTACAGCAAGTTTAAATCATTTGACCAAGGCCTTGTGGCTAAGATGTTGCCGAGCTGGTGTTTGAATTCAAGGAGCCTGGCTCTAGAGTCCATACTCTTATCACTACTGTTATAATACTTGATAAGGTACAGTGCAGGTAGAAAATGAAAGTTTTTGATCAAGGGATGGACACAAAGCTTACATACACACTTTCTAAATTAAAGTATATACAATATACACTTTAATATATATATATAAATTAATATATTATGTAATATATTAAAGTATATACATGTATATGTAAGCTTTAATTTAGAAGAGTGTGTGTGTGTGTGTGTGTATACCCTTCTATATAGAAAAAAGTGTATATTGGAGAAAAGTAAGAGTCAGGGATTCCAGGAGGTATTTCAGTATGGGTCAATGGTTATATGGCCTAGGGTGGTCTTATTAGAAGGGAGCATTTGGGAGCTTTTCTATATGTGCATTGTAAGAAAGAAAGCAATTCTAAATTGCCCCAAGATATCAAGGCTGACTGGCTGGAAGAAGGATGGTGTCATTGACTAAAATAGGGAAGTTAGGACAGGTGGCAGTTTTTGGGAAGAACACAATGAACTTGGCTTTATGAATACAGAATTTTATTTAGCGTTTGAAACTTTTTTTTTTTTTTTTTTTTTTTTTTGAGACGGAGTCTTGCTCTGCCGCCCGGGCTGGAGTGCAGTGGCCGGATCTCAGCTCACTGCGAGCTCCGCCTCCCGGGTTTCCGCCATTCTCCTGCCTCAGCCTCCGGAGTAGCTGGGACTACAGGCGCCCGCCACCTCGCCCGGCTAGTTTTTTTGTATTTTTTTTTTTTTAGTAGAGACGGGGTTTCACTGTGTTAGCCAGGATGGTCTCGATCTCCTGACCTCGTGATCCGCCCGTCTCGGCCTCCCAAAGTGCTGGGATTACAGGCTTGAGCCACAGCGCCTGGCACCTGGGAAGAATTGAGAGACGGATACCTGAGTTTGGGAGACATTAGCAAAAAGGTGATAGGGAAAGTCATGAGAACAGATCCACTCTCTAAGGGAGAGACTGTGAAGAGAAAAGAGCAGATGGCAGAAGGAGTAGGTTAATTAGTAACACCAACTAATGGCTAACGAAGGGTTTCCAAGCAGAGTACCTGCCAGATTTGTTTAAACAATAGCTCTTTAACTGTGTTTACACTAGTAATTTGCTTAGGCAAACCCTTTCTTCCCCTCCCTCCTCCACCACATACTTTGTGCAGAATGGGGTAACTTTGGCCAGTTTCAACAACAGAAAGTTAATAGAAATAGAAAATTAATAGAAATAGAAAGCCAAATAAATGCAGTTTATACTGAATATACCTGATCCCCACCTTTCTGGCCATCACCTTTCTCTTTCAACTGAGTATGTTTTGCTCATCTCCCCAAAGGACCATGCTACTCTCATTTTGCACCTTATTGCTCCTAAAAGTTTCACTTTATTTTTTTACCTAAAGGACAATTAAAAGAAATTCAGTGGTTCAGTGTTTTACCCATCATAGATTTAATACGTCTAATTTATTAAGGAGCTCATGTACACTATATTTTCTCTTTTTCTCCTTAAAATAGTTACAACAATCTCTCACTCATTCTGAATTTTTATAGCTTAGTTTCATGTATCATTTTTTTGTTTGTTTACCACCATTTTATCCTTCACTCTCCAGTTTTAAGATACACAAAAAACATTTATTGACAGTTTTTGCTTTTCTACTAGTAATAAAAAAGTACTTACATATAGAATAAACTTTCCTTCAATATTCTATATGTTATTCTATATCATATTCTGTATGTATATATAATAAAGTATTACTTATTTTATTCCAGTACATAATCCTTTAAATTGATTTCTTGCAACTGATTTTCCTGAATTAAGCATATTCTATTAGTAAAAGCTTAATTTATTAAATGTCACC
Source organism: Rhinopithecus roxellana (assembly GCF_007565055.1). Classification (NCBI taxonomy): domain Eukaryota; kingdom Metazoa; phylum Chordata; class Mammalia; order Primates; family Cercopithecidae; genus Rhinopithecus; species Rhinopithecus roxellana. The sequence goes on along the minus strand of NC_044549.1, from coordinate 31,603,634 downwards.
TGAAACTGTTATTTTCAGATTATGTAATATACATCCTGATTCTTTCCTTTTTCTACAGAAAAAAGATTGACACTAAGTCTTTCAGAGATGCCCTCTTTTTTTGTGACCCTCTGCAAATCTTTGATGATACTTGATTAATACATGTAGCTCAACAATTTTATTACTAAATAACAGCTCGTCATATTACTATGATTTTGAACTTAATTACTGAGAAGTGAACCCCAGATTTTTATTCTTTGTTTCAATCTTACAGAATGATTTTCAACGTCTTCTGATAGAGCTTTAGTCAAGCATCTGCCTCTTTATAATCAAATTGCTTATAGGGCCCATGTCTTTTGTTTTCTTTTTTATCAATTCCAGATGGTGAGGGTTCTATTTGGCCCATTCATCGTGAAGAGCTACCTTAACCTCCCTTAAGATTTTAGACCACAGGGCTGGAGGCACTGACAGTAAGTTCCCCCTAAAGGAGAGGTGCCACTTTTAGCACTTCTGTGTGTGCTACACATCTCTGCAAACTATGAAGAGGTGGAGCTGGACAGAATTTGCATATCTGCCAGCTTAGGCTTTGAAATTTGTTGATGCTGGTCTTTGACTGGAATTCTCTGATTTAAGGCAGCATTTCCCAGAATGTATTCCTAAATGCTACAGTATATTAATAAATGTTACAAATAAAAACTATCACATAAAGTTCTGGGTTAAACGATGTTGAGTGTTTGTCTTTGCTTTCTGATATCTCAAAGACTTCAAATACACTAACACGTATTGTAAAACTCCATGAAAAAGATAATGTGTCTTCTGCACCTCAAACTGTTTTGTCTCTTCTTGTGTATTAGAGGGCTGTTTCCTCAGACCACATTTTATAAAGTGCAGGCCTGTTATAGATTCCAATATAAACATTTTTAGTGGGTCGATTAATTTTTTCCATTAGCTTTCCTTCATCTTAGGTTAACACTATGTAATCTGTTCAGCCTTTTAAGTGTGAATATTTGAATGGTGTTTTAAATTTTTAAAAATTAAACTAAAAAATTCTGATGACTGAGTAGAAAATGGACTGTAAGGTCTAAAGACGTTATTGTAGAAGTCTAGGCGATAGATTATAGTGTCATAGGGAAGGGGTGTAATTATTGAGGAGGATATATTTTGGAAATATAATTGACAGGAATTACTTATGGCTGGTATCTAGGGATAAACTTGTGTTTTTGGACCAATCAAATGAATGAATGAAGGTGTCGTTTACTGAGATGGGGAATATTAAACTAGGCAGAGCTTTGGTAGAGAGAGTATCTGTGGATCAAGATTTCCGATTTAGTAATGTAACATTTGGGTTGCAGGGCAGCAATCAAATGGAAATGTCAAGCAGAGAGTTGGATGTAGAAGTCTGGCCTTATTGTAGAGGCCACACACTGAAACAATATATTTGGAATCCATTAGCATATAGATAACACTTAACTTCATAAGACTGTATGATATTACCTAGGTAGAAAATTTTAAATGTGAAGGAAAGAAGGACCATGGCTGTGCCTTGAGGTCAGACTCTCCCTACCTTTTCACAGGGATTAAAAACTGGCTACTCAAAGAAACTCCAACTATGTTCTAGAGTCAGCTCTGTCTTAGCTCTTGTGTTCTTTAGGCTTCTTAAGACTCAGGTAATCAGGTCCTGAGGAGAGGTTCATTACAATCAGCTTGTGGCTCTATCTGGGGCTTTCTTTAGTTTTCTGAAAATTGATGTTAGGAGACCTTAGATGGTATAAGTCAATCTATTTGAATATTATATTCTTCCAAATGAGCAACTCTTGGGGTGCTGAGCTTAGGTGTATTAGTTTCCTAGGGTTGCTACTACAAAATAACACAAACCCTATGACTTAACAAAAATTTATTATCTTACAGTTCTAGACGTTAATTTGAAATCAACATGCCTGCAAGGCTATCCTCCCTCCAAAGACTCTAGGGGAAAATCCTTCCTAGCTTCTGGTGGTGGCTGTTAGTCATTGGCATTTCAAGGCTTGTTGCTGCTGTATGTTGATCTCTGCTTTCATTTATTATGTGGTGTTCTCCCTAGGTGTGTCTGTGTTTCTCTGTCTGTTCTCCTCTTCTTATAAGGACACCAGCCATTTTGAATTAGGGCTTACCCTAATAACCTTATCCTAACTTGATTATATCTGCAAAGACCCTTTTTCCAAATGCAATTATATCCACAAGTTCTAGGGGTAAGGGCTTCAACATGTTTTGGGGGGAGTGGTGCACAATTCTACCCATACCAGTTGATATGGAGATAGGACTTAAGACTTAGCTCAGTGTTGAGAAAACATCCCATTATTATCTTTTTTTCTTTGAGATGGAGTCTCCCTCTTGTCGCCCAGGCAGGAGTGCAGTGGCGAGATCTCGGCTCACTACAAGGTCCGCCTCCCAGGTTCAAGCAATTCTCATTACTCAGCCTCCCAAGTAACTGGGATTACAGGCGCCCGTGACCACGCCCGGCTGATATTTGTATTTTTAGTAGAGACGGGGTTTCCCGAGGTTGGCCAGGCTGGTCTCGAACTCCCTACCTCAGGTGATCCACCCGCCACGGCCTCCCAAAGTGCTGGGATTACAGGCGTGAGCCACCGCGCCCAGCCCATCCCATCATTATCTTGACATGAAGACCAGGACCCAGCTTTGGTTACTGCAGAATTCTCACAAATTCCACAAAGGAGGCTCCATTCCTTTAAACAGGACTCAGACTCTTAACACTGTAGCAGAATAGGATGTTGTGATGCTTTCACCTTTGGAAATTTATTTTTTCCCATAATACTTTTTCACTGAGGTATCTGGACATAACTCATAAACTTTATAAGTAGTTAAAATAAAAAGAGCCATTACTTATTAATTGACTTTTATACTTCAGAAACTGACGACCTTGAATAAAACAATAGAATTGGAAGAATAGGCCGGGTGCGGTGACTCACGCCTGTAATCCCAGCACTTTGGGAGACCGAGGTGGGCGGATCACGAGGTCAGGAGATCGAGACCATCCTGGCTAACATGGTGAAATCCTGTCTCTACTAAAAATACAAAAAATAAAAAATAAATAAAAAATTAGCCGGGTGAGGTGACAGACGCCTGTAGTCCCAGTTACTCGGAGGCTGAGGCAGGAGAATGGCATGAACCCGGGAGGCAGAGCTTGCAGTGAGGGGAGATCGGAGATCGCACCACTGCACTCCAACCTGGGGGACAGAGCAAGACTCTGTCTCAGAAAAAAAAAAAAATAAAAGGAATTGAAAGAACAGTTTCGCATTCCAAATTTTTTCTAAATTAGAAAAAGATAAAAATTTTATTATCTGGGAAAGAAGCAAAGAATTCTGTAAGAGATTAATATATTAAAACTGAGGAGAAAAAAACAGTAGAATAAATTGCTGGTATGGATGTCTGAGAGGAGAACCTACCTCTGCCTCCTTGGGTTGTGAAAGCAATAGAATTTCCACATAGATTCAGGGATATGAGAGTAAAGGAGATCTGTCCTCACTTAACTGGGGACTCTGGGTGTGACAGTCTTGCAGATTTTCTTGCTTTAACATGATGTGGAATCTCCATAAAAGATAGTTCAAGAGATATTGAACAGAGAAAGCCTAAGATAGCCTCGGAGTATATGAGCAATATTTTCTGTAAATCTGAGAAGGGTGAAAATGCATAACTGAGAGGGCGAACTCGTACACTTCATAAGGTCTTGGGGGAAGGATGAAATGTAGGCTATTCAGCTAGATATTAGGGGGAATGTGAATAATCCTGCCGTTGCTGGCCTAAGGGCATAGTAATGATGGAGGAGATAATGTGATACATCTTTTGTTGAATGTCAGAGTGGACAGACAGCTCCCTGGGACCAGAAAACCAAATATCTTGGTGTTATGAAGCCCGAGGAATGGAGATGAAACTCCATGGGAAAAAAATAGAGAAGACTCTGGGATGTTACGGAGTGGACTCCAAACTAACCAGGATTACATTTTCTACTACCAGACAGAATGAGGCCTCTAGATATGAACTAAATTCATTTATAGAAAAATAAAGTTAACTCCATTTGTTCCTTTGTGAGTTTATGGTCTGAAATATCATACCCACTAAACCTTTGCAGTAAAGTTTTTCCCGGTGTACAGATGAGCCTCAAGGCACTCTGCAATAGGACACACCTACGGATTAGATAATAATTCCCTAGGAAACAGGGCCAGATTTCTGCCATGATTATATCTCAAGTGCATGACATAGTAATGCAGGATGCTGTGATAGATGACATACTTGCTAAACAATTAACAATTGGATGTTTGTTTTCTGGCTCTAAAGGAATCCCATAGCATAGTAAAATGAAACATACCACATATAAGAGAACAGGTAAGGCAATGACAAATGAAGCTAGTCCATATCATTAACCTTCTCAAAGAAGTAGCCAAGACTCTGGAGTTTTGTATATACTGACTCAAGGAGTAATAAAATGCCCCTCGACATTTCTGAGCCCAATTTTCTCACACATATCACAGTGATGATTTAATATTTCTTCGACTTTTCTGTAGCTACCTAGTTTAAAACTTTTGTTAATATAATATAAAATATATAATATAACTAACATTTGCAGTAAGGACAAGGATGTTAAGTTCAGCTTTTTACGTATTTAATCTCACTTAAGAGATGCGGTAATTCTAAGAGGTAGAATTACTCTTCCCATTTTTCAAATAAGGAACCTATGTCTGAGAGAGGATTAATAACTCAGAATCCTATAGCTGGCTAGTGCTAAGATATAAACCCTGGGCTTGGCCGGGCGTGGTGGCTCAAGCCTGTAATCCCAGCACTTTGGGAGGCCGAGACGGGCAGATCACGAGGTCAGGAGATCGAGACCATCCTGGTGAACACAGTGAAACCCCGTCTCTACTAAAAAAAATACAAAAAACTAGCCGGGCGAGGTGGCGGGCACCTGTAGTCCCAGCTACTCGGGAGGCTGAGGCAGGAGAATGGCGTAAACCCAGGAGGCGGAGTTTGCAGTGAGCTGAGATCTGGCCACTGCACTCCAGCCTGGGCGACAGAGCGAGACTCCATCTCAAAATAAAATAAAATAAAATAAACCCTGGGCTTGCTTTTGGCCATTGTGCTATATTGCCTCCAAACCGTGGAAAATCTACAGGTCCATCTCATTTTATTGTGTTCCACAGATATTAAGCTAATTTTTTTTTATCAAAGTGAAGGCTTGTGGTAGTCCTGTGTTGACCATATCTATTGGCACCATTTTTCCAATTGCACAAGCTCACTTCATGTGTTTCATATCTCTGTGACACATTTTGCTATTTCTCACAATACTTCAAACTTTTTTGTTATTATTACACTTTTATGGTGATCTGTGATCAGTAATTTTTGAAGTTACTATTGTCATTGTTTTAGGGTGCCATGAACCATCTCCATATGAGATAGCAAACAATCAATAAATGTAGAATGTGTTCTGACTGCTGTACCAACCAACCATTCCCCCATTTTTCTTCCTCTCCTTGGGCCTCCCTATTCCCTGAAGGCAACAATGTTGAAATTTGACCAATTAATAACCTCACAATGGCCTCTAATTTTTCAAGTGAAAGGAAGAGTCACACAACAGACTTTGTTTGTTTTTTGTTTGTTTGTTTGTTTTTTGAGATGGAGTCTCGCTTTGTCACTCAGGCTGGAGTGCTCACTGCAACCTCCGCTTCCTGGGTTCATGCCATTCTCCTGCCTCTGCCTCCCCAGTAGCTGGGACTATAGGCGCCTGCTACCAAGCTGGGCTAATTTTTTGTATTTATAGTAGAGGCGGGGTTTCACTGTGTTAGCTAGGATGTCTCGCTCTCCTGACCTCATGATCCACCCGCCTCAGCCTCCCAAAGTGCTGGGATTACAGGCATAAGTCACCGCGCCTGGCCACATAACAGACTTTTAATCAAAAGCCAGAAATAATTAAGCTTAGTGAGGAAGGCATGTCGAAAGCTGAGATAGGGCCCAGTATGGTGGTTAAAGCCTATAATCCCAGCACTGTGTGAGGCTGAGATGGTAGGATTGCTTGAGACAAGGAGTTTGAGACCAGCCTGAGCAAAATAGTGAGACTCAGTCTTTATTAAAAACTAAAAAGTTTAGCTGGATGTGGTGGTGTGTGCCTATAGTCCCAGCTACTCTAGAGGCTGAAGTTGGGGGATTACTTGAGTCCAGAAATTTGAGGCTACACAGTACTCCAGCCTGGGCAACACAGGAAGACTCAGTTTCAAAAAAAAAGAAAAAAAGAAAAGAAAAGAAGAAAAAAAAAAACAAAGCTGAGATAGACTAAAAGCTAGGCCTATTACATCAATTAGTTGGCAAAATTGTGAATGCAAAGGAAGAGTTCTTGAAGGAAATTAAAAGTGTTACTCCAGTGAACACATGAATAAGGAAGTGAAACAGGCTTATTGCTGATATGGAAAAGGTTTTTAGTGGTCTGGACAGAAGAGCAAACCAGCCACAACATTTCACTAAGTCAAAGCCTAATGCAGAGGGAGGCCTTAACTCACTTCAGTTCCATGAAGACTGAGAGAGGTGAGGAAGTTGCAGAAGAAAAGTTTGGAGCAGCCTTCTATTGCAAGAAAATGCCATCTAGGACTTTCACAGCTTAGAGAGGAGAAATTAATGACCAGCTTCAAAGCATCAAAGGGACAGGCTGACTTTCTTGTGAGGGACTAACGCAACTGGTGACTTTAAGTGAAAGCCCGTATTCATTTACCATTCCTAACATCCTAGAGCTTTTACGAATTATGCTAAATCTACTCCGCCTTTGCTCTATAAATGGAACAACAAACCTTGGTGAGAGCACATCTCTTCATAGCATGGCGTACTGAAAATTTTAAGCCCCCAGTTGAGATATACTACTCAGAAAAATATTCCTTTCAAAATATTACTGCTTATTGACTCAATCGTCACTCAAGAGCTCTGATTGTGATGCACAGAAGATTACTCTTGTTTTCATGCCTGCTAACAGCACATTCACTCTGTAGCCCATGAATTAACGAGTAATTTTGACTTTCAAGTCTTATTACTCGAGAAATACCTTTGTTAATGCTATAGTGGCCATAAATAGGGATTCCTCTGATGGATTTAAACAAAGTAAATTAAAAACCATCTGGAAAAGATTCCCATTCTAGATGCTATTAAGGATATTTTTGATTCATGAGAGGAGGTCAAAATATCAATATTAATTGGCGTTTGGAAGAAGTTGATTCCAACCCTGATGAATGACGTTAAGGGGTTCAAGACTTCAGGGAATAAAGTAAGTGTCAGTGTGGTGAAAATAGCAAGAGAATTAGAATTAGAAGGGGAGCCTGAAGATGTGACTGGGTTGTTGTAATGTCATGATCAAACTTGAATGAATGGGGGGAGTTGTTTCTTATGGATGAGAAAAGAAAGTGGTTTCTTCAGAATAAATATATTCCTAGTGAGGATACTGTGAATATTGTTGAAATGACAGCAAAGGATTTAGAATGTTTCATAAACTCACTTGATAAAGCAGCAACAGGGTTTGAGGAGATTGAATCCAGTTTCAAAAGTTCTGCTGTGCGTAAAATGCTGTCAAATAGCACTGTATGCTGCAGAGAAATCTTTCATGAAAGGAAAGATCAGTCAATGTAGCAAATTTAATCGTTGTTTTATCTTAAGAAATTGCCACAATCACCCCAATCTTCAGCAACCACCACCCTGATCAGTCAGCAGCTATTAACATGGAGGCAAGACCATTTGCTCGCAAAAACATTATGCCTTGCTGAAGACTCAGATGATTGTTAGCATATTTTAGCAACAAAGTGTTTTTAATTAAGGTATGAACATTGTTTTTTATAAATAATACCATTGCATACTTAATAGACTATTGTATATTCACTCTCTCTCTCTCTCTCTATATATATGTGTGTGTGTGTGTGTGTGTGTGTGTGTGTGTGTGTGTATAGAAACATGACTATTATATGCACTGGAAAACTAAAGATAAATGCGACTTGCTTTATTTTGATATTTGCTTTACTGCAGTAGTCTGGAAACAAATCACCAGTATCTCCAAAGTTGGCAGGTATTTGGAAACCATTTGCTTTTAATTTTTTATTTTAAAATATCAAGTACTCAGTATTTTAATAACCCCTTATAATATCCACCTGCTTCAGTTTTTGCCATCTCCCTTTTTATCCCAGGCTATCTTACATGACAGAGAGGGGCAGAACAGTCCTGCCAAGGTAATAACTGCAAACCAGGGAATCTATTGAAGCCAGTGAGGGCAGAGAGGAAAACTGCTGCCAAGAGAGGTCACTGGAACCTATCTGTGATTGTCCCCTTCTACTGATTGCAGAGCTTCGTCTTGCTGACCATATCTAGGCTACAATAAGTGCTAAAGAAAGCTTAATCATTCCTGCAGAATTATTTTGGTCAGACCAGTTGCTTATGGAAAGCATCAAACAAACATGACCTTTTAGCTCCTGGTATTATCGGTGCTGTTGAGGTGGCTACTCCACTGGTGCACATCTCTCTCCTTCCTCCTCATTATAGCTGGCTTCCGGTGCTATTAAACACTGAGTATCTAGTTTGCTGAAAGGGATAGAACAGCATTTTAAGATACTACTTTATGCAGTATTTATATCTCCTTTTTCTTCCTAGCTCAAAATGGGACTTTAAAATTGCCTACTGCCTTGTTTCTAACTTCACCTTGTGCGTTGCTCTACCGTTTTCCCTGCAACGTACAATTCCCAGCAGGGCTATAGCTAGGTATGAGATCATTAGGCATATCTTTCTGAAAACTTGCCTTTCCTACAATGGTATGAATCTCTCTATTCCAACTCAGTCTGCTGAATTCTCTTCTTTCTTTCTGAGCTCTCTCTTCCCTGTTTATCCTGAGGAAAGGCAGGCATGTTCCTGAGGGTGGAATTCTGTTGATAGAATGAGAAATTTTCTCTGAACATGATGTGAGTGCTTTATCACTTGCAGCCATGCTTTAGGTTTCCCCATACATGAAAGTCCTCTGCTTCCAATATTCAGTGCTTGGTGAGAATACCGGAGATGATTACCCCCTCCAACTTGCCCCACCCCTTTGTTAAATAGTCTTTTCCACCCATAGTGCAGTTGTAGACTAGGGGTCAGCAAATGACAGCTTGAGGAACCAATCCTGCCCCATCCCTATTTTTGTAAATAAAATTTTTTTGGCACACAACCATATCCCTACATTTATGTATTTTCTATGGTTGCTTTTGTGCTGCAACAGCAGAGTTGAGTGATTTTGACAGAGAACCTATGGTTCCCAACATCTAAAATATTTACTATGTAGCCTGTGTTAGTCTGTTTTCACACTGCTGATAAAGACATACCCAAGACTGGGCAATTTACAAAGGAAAGAGGTTAAATGGCGGACTCACAGTCCCATGTGGCTGGGGAAGCCTCACAATCATGGCAGAAGGCAAGGAGAAACAAGTCACATCTTACATGGATGGCAGCAGGCAAAGAGAGCTTGTTCAGGGAAACTCCCCTTTTTAAAACCATCATGTTTCATGAGACTTATTCACTATCACGAGAACAGCACGGCAAAGACCTGCCCCAGTGATTCAATTACCTCTCACCAGGTCCCTCCCACAACATGTGGGAATTCAAGATGAGATTTGGGTGGGGACACAGCCAAACCATATCATAGCCCCTTTACAGAGAAACATTTACCATCCCTTGGTGTAGACTATTGTCATGACCCTCATTGTGCACTATTTCCATAATACAAATGACCAACACTCACTGGTTAGAGAGACAATCTCCTCTAGAGAGTTTGTCTCTTCTAATTAGATTATCTCCCCCGGGGAACTTGTAATGACAGTAGTCAGGTGGTCCATTTGTAAGTGGGTCCATAACAAAATTAAGGAATGAAACCAGTCTGTAGAGAGAAATAGATTTTAGATCTTGCTTCCCTGAGAGAACAAAAAGTTGAAAATATCAGGTGTATTGGCTTCTGCTGACTTTCCTCTTCTTGGTTCTAGTGTCTCACAAAGCCCAGATGCATATTTTGACCTTGAGTTTCAACAGATAACCCTGTATGCTTTTTATAAATTTCCCTTTTCCCTTAAGCTCATTTTATGACTGAATCAGTGAGTTTAGGCTTGAGGTATGCCTAGGGTTTTCATTGAACATCTTTCTTTTATGAAGTTTGCCTCATTTTCCCTTGGCTACACAATTCTTCTCTTGGACAGTAAAACTCAGGGATATAATATCTGGCAGCAACATGAATTCGACTGGGGCATTGATTCCTGTAGAGAGAAGAGAGGGTGCTGGTGGGAGAATAGGGTTAGGAAATGACTGCCCTGTGATAATTTGAGACTTTCTCAATGCAGAAATGTACAGAACATTTTGCTATCTTTTGTGTTTTTGTGACAGTAGAGTTGAAAAAAAAAAGTTTTTATTAGCTTCACAATAGCATGGTCCTGCTTGATTTTTTCCAATTTAATATTTTTGGCCTCACTAATTCTGTGATCTTTTTTTTTTTTAGTAGTATTTGGATTCTCCAAATGCATTCCCAAAAATACTGCACAGGGAAGAGAAAGCAATTTCTGGACTTTGGAAGGCTTTTTCAGCATCCAGTTCACATGATAAACAACAGAGAAAATGACACTTTGATTTAGGCTGCAAAATGTGATATCCCGTTTCCAGACCTTTCCTTTTTGCATTGAGTCCATGAATAATTTACTTTAAAATTTGGGTCTCATGAACTATTTTAAAAATAAGCAACACAACAAACAAACAACAACCAGTAAGATCATTATGAGGTGTAGTTATTAAAATACCTTTATTAGGACCATTCTTTTTTAAAAATTGGGTGTTGTAATCTTTCATTCTTAGTTAGAGGCAGACATTTGATGAAGGCACAGCTTGAAAAGAAAGTGATACAATTTAGAAGACAGAGTAGTTATTGATCTCTGGTGCTTTCAAACCTTTGTAGGATTAACAGAACTTATAATTTTCTTCTCCATGACAATAAGGCACTGCCCTCATAAAATGCTTTAAAAACAATTAATGCTTTACTTAAAAGGTTTTAAGTATTACGTCGTAGGTTGTTGAGAACCGTAAAGTTAGATAGAGAAAAGGAACATTGGCTATTTAAGAAACCATCAGCTATCTCAAAGTTTATACAACATGTTTCTCAGCTAGTAGAATACTTTTTAATGCAGCATCCTGTTAACTTGAGAAACCATAAGACTCTTGTACTCACGTTATTTAAAGTTTTCAAAAATTCAAGCTGTAGGTCACCTGACTTTAATCTATTTTACAGATTTTAAGATGTATGTATTTGTTCTGTTCAGTCTTTTCTTTACTCAGTAATTTTAGGTAATGTTCCAAAGGTATTTGTATACCTTATATTTATCTGCAGATTGTTTTAAATGTTTTACAAATACATAGTGTCTTCTGTGTGTTAGGCACAGTTGGACATAAGCACTTTATAAATACCAGCTCATTTAACCCTTACAACCATATGAAGTTTATTATCTGTCTACAGTTGAGAAAACTGAGACACAGAAAGATCAGTTTGTCTAGTACTGACTTCACTGTGTCAGTAAAGTGGAGGATCCAGGATTTGGAGCTTAATCTTCCGGGTTCAGAGCTAACATTATTGACCACTCTGGTTGTGTCAAATGCTTGCATTAACTTTGAAGAGAGATGCAGATTTTTACTCCTAAGAGAGATGCAGATTTTACTCTTAAGAAATTGCCTCTTACATTTGCCTTTAGGGTCAGAAACAAGCTTTTTTTTTATTAATAAAACATCACATCAAGGAAAAACCGTCTTTATCAGTGAAATCTCCTGCTTAGGGGTTCAGCCCTCAACTGTTTCTAACTGCACTACTTTGCCCTGGGTAGAGGAAGAGATGAAACTGGGCTGCAGGGAGCCAGTAACATGTACAAGGTCAAGGCCAATTCCAAACTCTGGGTGATACAACTTTCCTCTTTTCAAAGGACAGATTGAGGTTAGGGCAAAATGATCTGTTGAGTAGTCCTTTATTCTAAACTACTTTTCTGGGTAGTTTAGAACAGAGGTAGATTTACTTTAATCAACCCAATTTTCTTGCGTTACCACAATAGCTTGCGTTTGCCCTACGAGATAAAGGCAAAAGTGCCCAAGGTCTTAAGAAAAAAGCTTGTTTCTGAAAATTTTCTCCAACAACAAGAATTGTTTCACTGTTTCATTAATTTAATTTTTTACCATTATAAATTTAAAGACTGTTTATTTGACTTAAGTTTTAGTTGCACATGTTGTGGATTATTTGCCCTTTCCTAAGAAATATGTAGACACTGGAATAATCTCACTTTTTTTTTTCTGTCCTTCTCTCGTTTCTTTTCTCGCTCTTTCCTATGCTCCCTTCCTCCTCCTTGTTTCTTTCTTCGATTCAAGGAAACAAATCCACTAAATCTCTACTGTGGCCAGGAACTCCTTTTAACATTAGGGATAACAAGGTGATTTAGGTCACAATACTCACCGTTAAGTAGTACCAAGTCTCATGGGAGAGACAGACATCAAAACAAATAAATGTAAACCAATAAAATGAACCCCCAAATGGGGACATTCTCAGTGACTCCTGTCATGGGCATCCCTCATGCCAGGATACTACACTGAAAAATTAACAGATGAACAAAGAAAAGAGACAGGCAAGAGCAGAGTAGAGGGAAGCCATCACCAATGCCTGGTAGCAAAGGAAACCCATGAGTTGAGTTGAACAGTGTTCATCTGAAGATCCTGAGATGTTCCGAAGAAACAATTATGAATAAGTGGAGGAAAAAGGTGCTGGGGGTTTATTTTTTTTTCTTCCGCTTGACGGAGTCTTGCCATTACAAATTCCTTTTACAGTAGTAGAACTTGTTGAGGGGTTGCTTCCTTATTTAGTTCAACTAAAGGCGGGGGTCTTTATCACTCAGCCATGAAAATTTAGGCTCGCAGACTATTCGAAGAGTGAGAAAAAAGGGGTTTATTGGGCAAAAATAAAAAAAGGGGGGTGGGGACAGAGACTCTTAGCAAAGCAACAGCGTGTGCTTCTTGCCCTTGGGCTTCCTGCCTGGCCAATTGAATTCCATCTTCCACCCAGGAAGAGGAGGGGCAAGGCTCCTCTCCGCTGCAAAAGGTGCGAACTTCTGAGGCTCCACCCTAGTGTGCGTTCCTCCCGGTACACAGATTGGTTGGAGGCTCTGCCAGGGAGCCCTTCCCACCTGGCTGTCTCAAAATGACAAGATTGCCACACGGATCTTCTGTCTGCACTACTGATACTGGGGTGCCTAGGACATGAAAGGAGCACACAGTAGGCAGTGATTTATTCTGCCCATAAGAACTTGAGAAACTTTGCTAAAGGGGCTGTTCATTGCTGGAGGTTGGTCTCATAGACTAGTAGTAAATAGCAATTCTCCAGGAAGAGAGTTGGGAAGTGGGAGTGGAAAGAGTGGTAGATGTTAGAGAAAAAACAGTGCATGGTCAATTTTAAGAAGACTGATTTGCTCTTTTGGCTATAGTTGGAATATAGACTCCCTCCAGACCCTGTTGTTTTGATCTGCCTACCTTGCTCTCCTACGCCAATCATGTCCTATGTTCTGGTGGGGCTGTCAGTTGCCGCACTCCCTCACTCCTCGATGGAAAAGCCAATCAAAATTCCTTTTCCCCTGGCCACAGTGATTCTGTAGAGGTGCTTGGATGTCAGAGTCTGCCTATTTGACTTCACGTTCCAGCCCTGCCATGTCTCAGTGTGGTGATCTTGGGCAAGTTACTTCACCTCTCTGTGCTTCAGCTGCCCCATCTCCAAAATGGGGATGATAATAGGGTTGTTGTGAGGATCAGATCACTTACATGAAAAGTAGGTGGAATCGTGCTTGGAACATGGTACACACTCTCTATGTGGTAGCATTTTCCTTTTTTGGAGTGGAGGGAGAGGTGTTCAGCATTTTTGGTCAAGGAGTTGGAAGAAAATGAGGTAAGGGTTGCTGATAGACAGTTATTCTGCCACATGGAGCAGGTTTGTCTGCACCACGAGTAAATGAGGCCAGCATCTAGGGATCAACAGTATCAAGACAGCCATTCATCCACTAATCTATTCACGTCTCTTTCCATGTATTGACATTTATTTACCTTTTGTGGGACCAACAAGTTCTTTGGGTTGGATTTATGTCACTTGCTACTGAAAAAGACCTGAATGAGTCAGTGTTTATAGAAGGGCATTACAGAAAGTTGAAGTGGAGTAGGATTAATTGGGAAGGATTGCTGAGTCTGGACTTGATCCTTTAAACCATGGTATAGCATTAAAGTTTTCAACAGGAAATAGCACACTCAGACATGTACTAAACAAGAAAACTCTGTTTGCTCTGTTGAGAATAATATTGAAGCTTTTTCATATCTGTAGTTCCATTTGTGCATATTTCAAAATTATGCTGTAATCAGACCATTACTCTAATAAAGGGAGTTTCATCCCACATGACACTATACAGAGATTAACTGCATTGATTTATTTTCTTTAAAAGCAACAGTGATAAAATTAGGTGCATAGAGGGGTAAGACTTGACTTGAAAAGGAATTGCCTTTCACATGTAAGAGTGTTTAGCGTTCTCATGAGAAACATGGAGCATTTACACAATGTTATGCTACCAGAGTGAGCTGCTTTGGAAGAATTTGTGGAGAAGGTATATGTATTTAGGCCTTGTTTTAATATTGCAATATACTTCTAATCTAACTTCAATTTCTCATCTCTTTGTATTAGTCTTCCTGATGGAACCTTCTAAAATAGTAGTCTGAGGCTATCACTTTCCTTACTGAGAAGTTTTAGTGGCTCTCTTATCTATTGACTAAAATACAAGATCCTCAGCCTGACTTTGAAGTTACAATCTGGTTCTCACTGCAGTTGGTTAAAAAGTATTTTGTGGAGTGCCTGTTGTGTGCCATGAATAGGCTAGAATATCTCGGTCTAAAAGAAATTCAATTCAAGTCACATATGTAATTTAAAATTTTTTAGTAGTCATATTAAAAAGTTAAAATAAATAGCTAAACTTAATTTAAATAATGCATTATATTTAATCCAACATATACAAAATATATAAAAGATCAAAATGTAATCAATATTAAAATTTGTTAAGGAGCTATTTATATTATTTTAAAATAAATATTAAGAATTCAATGTATATTTTATACTTAGTAGCACATCTCAATCAGATTGTAAATTTTCATTGAAAATTATTTATTTATTTATTTATTTATTTATTTATTTATTTATTTATTTTGAGATGGACTCTGGCTTTGTCTTGCCCAGGCTGGAGTGCAGTGGTGTGATCTCGGCTCACTGCAACTTCCACCTCCCAGGTTCAAGTGATTCTCCTGCCTCAGCCTCCCAAGTAGCTGGGATTACAGGTGTGAGCCACCACACCTGGCTAATTTTATATTTTTAGTAGAGAGGGAGTTTCACCATGTTGGCCAGGCTGGTCTTGAACTGCTGACCTCAGGTGATCCACCTGCCTTGGCCTCCCAAAGTGCTGGGGTTACAGGCATGAGCCACCACGCTCAGTCGAAAGTTCCTAATTTGTATTTAGACTTCATAACATGCACAGTTGAAAAAGATCTACATGTATCAGTAGTTCAAACATACTTGAAAATTGTCAATAACTGAATCAAGTAGCAGTTTTAAGATTTAATTTTAAATTAAATTAAAAATTCAGTCCTTTGGTCTCCATAGCCACATTTTCGATGTCATGTGTATCTCAGGGTTGCTGTCCTAAACAGCATAATTCTAGGAGCACAGACCTTGCACTCATGGAGTTAACATTAGTTCTCCTTTCCAGCTCTATCTTCTATTTTTTTCCTACAATACCGAATGGATTGTACGTGATCTGAAGACCTTTGCTCATCTGTTCCAGGTAAGCTTGTTTTGTCCTTCAAAAGGCATACCTCTTATCTATTGAAATTCTGTCTACCTTTACAGCTAAGCTCAAATGTCAACCCACCCAGGGAAACTATTCTCAATCATCTAAGCAAGAAATGTTCTACATTCTCTGAACTTTTGTAGCCCTTGGATTACATCCTTCTTTTCTTTCTTTTTTCTTTTCTTTCCTTTTTTTTTCTTTTTTCTTTTTTTTTTTTTTTTTTTTTGGCTGTTCAAGTGGAGCATTGGGAGTGGAGAAGGAACAAAGAAATCTGTAACTGGTTGTGATAAATTAGTTGTAAACACCCTTGCACTTTGACCAGCCGATTACACCTTCCTTTTGACACTGATTGTATACTACCTTGTGGGCCTTGGAGTCATATAAACCCAGGTTTGATATCTGGTCTTGCCACTCACTGGCTGTATGATCTTAGGCAACTTCTTTAACTTTTCAAAGCTTCATTTTCATCATCTGTCAAATGATGAGTTTTCTCATTATCTGTGCAGTTTTAAAGATGAGCTTTTACTACAACTTAATGGAGTCTTTGAGGTGAAATAAAGTTGAAAAAGTGTTTAGTTCAGAATTCAACGTATTAGGAGTATATATATGTATGTATGTACACACATACATACATATCTATACTATGTATATTAGGAGTATATATATGTATATACATACAGACATACATACATATATACTATGTATATGTTTGTATATATATGTAAATATATATAAGTGCTGCATATATATGTATGTCTGTATGCATATATATGTGCTGCATATATACACACATACATATATACCACTAGTAGATTGAGTAGTATTATGTAGTAGTGTATACATATACTACTAATATATGTGTGTGTATATATATAATACACTACAATGAATGGTATGTATTAGTAGACATTTATAGACATTTTAATTTTTATATATATTTAAATACAGTATTATACTAATAACATTTGTATTAATAGTATATACACACATATATACACTCTATCTCCTTAAGTACAATAATTTACAAATTGTAATAATGATACATATACATATTAATATTAATAATATTAAGAAGTTTATGTTAGGCACTGTTCAGTAGCTTTACATATTATATTCAATGCACCAAACAATTATTTTGAAGTGTGATGAATTATTATACTCATTATACAGATGAGAGAACTAAAGCAAAAGTTGATAAAGTAACTTGCCTAATGTCACACAGCAAGAAATGAATGTAGTTTGTATTCAAATAATGGAAGATATAGAATATAGTTTGAATATATTTTATTTCATGTAGTTTTGGAAGTTGTGAGAGGAATCAGCAAAGAATTTGGAATCAAACATATTTGATTTTGAATGCTAACTCTGTCATTGATTAAAGATGTCTACTTTGGTAGCCTATTTAATCTCTCTGAGCCTTAAATTCTTGCTCTGTGAAATGGAATAATAAAACCAGCTAGGAAGTATATAAAGTAGGGGTTGAGTACACAGTGCTTGCCTGCTTAAATTCAAGTTTCACCTTTGAAATTCTTAGCTCTACAGCATTTAGCAAATTATTTAAACTCTGTGCTGCAATTTTCTCATCTGAAAAATGGGAAAAATAATAATGTTAAATTCATAGGTTTGTTTTAAAACTTTAAATGATGTAATCCAGAATGTCTGAATGATGTAATTCAGAATATCTAGAAATAATAAACACTCAAGAAGTATTAGATATTATTACTCTTCTAAGGTTTGTTCTCGCATAGGTAGAACACTAAAAACATTTAGTTAACTTTCTGTTTTCTTCTTTCTATTTTTCTTTTTCCTTGTATGTAATTCATACATTATAATACTAGGTCTTATATGCGCTATGTACTCAATAAATAGTTAACTGAATGGAGTCTCAAACAGCCTTTTGTGTTATTTGTATTTTACGTGAGCACATTGATATTATTTTCCAAAAGTGTAAAATAATTGCATGCAAACTAGAGATAGTAAGCTGTTACTAGTATCTACTACTTTACATTTCTCTTGGGCTTGCAGCAATTTTAGTTATGTTTGAGGCATTTTGAAATTCAGATGCATAAAACTTCGGGTTATTCAATGTAGTACCCTGTCTAATTCTGATAATCTTAAATTAGAATATCTTTCAAAATCAACCGCAGTACAACATTGTACTGAAAATGAATTCATAAGGGAAGCAAATATTGTCATAAGCAGTGATAAAAGGATTTGAATAATGTAAAATGCTACAGCAGAAACTATAGAGGTGTAGTGAATATTATACATATCGTTCTTTATTTTCAGTTCTTAAGTATGACCTTCCTTCTCTTCTGAGCCCCTTTTATTGCACTTGAATTTCATTTAGCAATTGCTATGGTTTGTTCAATTTCTGAGCAAAATTGTTCTCATTTTTTAAAAAATCTGAATTTCTCTATTTCTCATCAGATCTCTATTTTGACTCAGGCTTTCTTAAATTAAAGTTAGGTGCACCATAGTTTGTATTTTGTTCTCGTGTATTGACAGAGTGAAAATTTTAAAAGTTTAGTGATTTTTTTTTTTTTTTTTTTTTTATCACGAGCTAGATGCCTGCCACATACTGCAGATCAGGAATGGGATGGTCCCTGACATTGTGTAACTCACAGTCTAGTGAGGGTGGTATGACACATGCATAGAAACCTAAAACAAAGAAGAGGAGAATATGTCCTATTCTAGTACAATCAATAAAGGTCTTTGAAAATATGGAGAGAGGGGAACCAGTTCTGTGTGTAGCAAGCAAGTAAGGAAGGGGGCAGAATTCTTAGTAGAGGTGAGCCAAACCTTGCCTAGCTGGTAAGAGGCTAAACTGGTGAGTTGCGTCAGGAGCAGACTAAGGAAGTGTCATAAGCAAAGGCATATAAAAGGGAAGAAAACAAACAACAAGTAGACTATCAGTAAGGCAAAGTCAGATTATAGGCTGAGAAAAAAAAATTGGAATCTAATTTTGGAAATGTTGTCAGGCTGAAGTTTACAAGGTACTTTGAATATGTTGAGATGCCATTGAAAGTTTCTACTTGCCTTGAAATAACAGTGTGTGCTTTTGAAACACTGAAAGTTTTTAGTTTGTTCCACTACAATTTACTAATCTGTAATCAAAAGGTATTATTTAGTCCTACATGTCACCTAATTGAAGGTATTCATATATATTTTAAAAACTGAAAATGCAGAATTGTAGATGATTTTGAATCTGTACCACTCTGAGACCCTTTCTTTTTGCTTGACATTTAAATTAAAACTCTGTTCAGGAACATATCTTAATAATATTATTCAATATAGTAAATCAAAAAATCATTCTGAAATCCAATCTTTTTATGTTTATTATATTATAGTTTTTTAAATGAGATTGTATAAGCTTTTCTGTAGTTGTCATGTTGAATGATTGTATTAGCTTCCTATTGCTGTGTGAGAAATTATTATAAACTTAACAGCTAAAAACAAAAGACACATGATTAGATCTGTAGGTTGGAAGTCTGGGCATAGCAGACTGAGTCCTCTGCTCAGAGTTGTACAAGGTGGAAATCAAGGTGTCAGCCAGACTGCATTCTCTTCCGGGTCTTAGAGTACTCTCCCAAATCCATCCAAGTTGTTGGCCAAATACAATTTTTTTTTTTTTTTTTTTTTGAGACGGAGTCTTGCTCTGTCAATAGGCTGGAGTGCAGTGGCACAATCTTGGCTCACTGCAACCTCTGCCTTCTGGGTTCAAGTGATTCTCCTGCCTCAGCCTCCCAAGTAGCTGGGACTACAGGCATCTGCCACCACACCCAGCTAATTTTTTTTTTTTTTTTTTTTTTTTTTGTATTTTTTAGTAGAGACAGGGTTTCATCATGTTAGCCAGGATGGTCTTGATCTCTTGACCTCATGATCCACCTGCCTCGGCCTCCCAAAGTGCTGGGATTATAGGCATGAGCCACCGTGCCTGGCCCTGTTTTTTTTCTTTTTCTTTTTTTTTTATAGTTGTAGAAATTATGACCCATTTACTTTCTCCTGCCAGCCAGAAGTCACTCATTTCCTAGAGTTCGCCTTCAATTCTAGCCATGGAGTTTCAATTCCATGGCATGATTGTTTCTTTTTAAAATGGCAGCACACTTCATCCTACTCTGTAGAGAAGACCATTGCAATTTGTGAACATCCAGATCTTTATCTGTATAAACACATGTATTTTTTCAGTATATGTAAGTTTATATACCCAGATATACATATGTATGCCTTTACCAAAATATGACCATTCTGTCTATCATGGGCATTCTGTATGCCAATTAAAATAGATTAATTATTTTTAATGACTATGTGGGTTGCACTATCATTTAACCCTTTTGTTTTTGTTGGATATTACTCCTTTCTTCAAATTTTCAATATTAGAAATAAAGCTGTCATCTACATACATATTGTATAGATAGCCTTGCACATGCCTGTAGGATAGGTTTTAAAGTCATTAAATATAAAATTGATCACTGCTGATAGGCAGTACTAGAGATTATTGTAATTATTACATTTAAGATGTAATGATATATCTTAAATGTATAACAATATATTACATCCTATATTAATGTTGAGACAGATTACAATATAACCGATAATACTTTCATAAAGTTGTTACTAGTGTTAGTGAAATCAACAGTTTGGGACAGTGACTAAAAGAATGCAGAGCGTAATGTTAGCCCCACACATTTACCATATGTTTTATTTGTGGGGGAAATAAAATTGTACATTGGTATAACAGGTGTTTGAGTCTCAAAGGCAGATAGAAGCACAATATCCTACAATCAGGGACCTTGGGTTTTCTTTCTTTCTTTTTTCATCAACTTTTATTTTAAGTTCTGGGGTGCACGTCCAGGATGTGCAGGTTTGTTACACAGGTAAATGTGTGCCATGGTGGTTTGCTGCACAGATAAAGCCATCACCTAGGTATTAAGTCCAGCACCCACTGGCTATTCTTCCTGATGTTCTCCCTCCCTCCAACCCCCCAACAGGCTCCAGTGTGTGTTGTTTCCCCGAATATGTCCATGTGCTCTCATCATTAAGCTCCCACTTGTAAGTGAGAACATGCGGTGAAATGGAAATCTCTTATCTGAGAAGCTGAATCTTGGCTTTCTCCCCTGTAAAAATCGGTTTAGTTATAAGGTTTAAATGAGATAATTTCATGGACCTGGTGCATGGTATGTGTTTCACAAAATGTTTCCCTTTTTTTTTTCTTCTTCTTCTTTCTAGGCATTTGAAAAAGCAGACAGTCTGACTCTGTCATGTATCTCTGGGAGCCAGGTTCCCAGATTCCTTGATTAGAAGCCATGTTCACTTGTATGAAAGCAATTATTCAGTGAATTCATACTGCCTACTATTGCTGAATTACTTTTTAGCAATGTCCCATTCTAAAACACAGTGGTGCTGAAAAACTGCAATACAAGTAAAAGATTATTATTATGTCTTCATTGAAAAAAAGTGTTATTGCTCTAAATAAGATTAGGCTTAACCACACCCAATATCACTACAGCAAATAAATTATAGGAACACCGAAGATGTGGAATCCTTTGGCATTAGTATACGATGTAGGAGTGTAAGTAGGACCATTCATACTTTTCTATTTAAATGCAAGCATACTTTTAAGTTCTCTCTTCCAAAAATAATTTGAATGAAGAATGTCTTTATTACATGTTCACCACAGAGAATTAATATTACCCTCAATTTGATTGCATTAAAAACTATTTTGGTATGTCTTAATAAAATGAAATGCAGAATTCTTTTTAAAAGGTTAAAAAACATTTAAGTAATTTAGTATACTTTGAGCTCTGTTTGTTAAAGTTCTGCAAGAAGCTTATTCCCAGGTGCCCTGAATCTCTAGAAATTTTAATTTGATTTTGATTAGATATAGTTTTATTTAAATTGATTCTTGTCTTTTAACACTTGTTAGAAATGTCAATATGCTTGCAGCAGTAATATTGCCCTTATTTTGAAAAATGATTGATTTCAATTGGATAATTGTCAGATACAATGGACTTTTGGTTAATGAAATGTATTCAGATGATTGATTGTTCATGAAATGTTGATATTTGCTTCACTTGTTTACCTCTTCAATCATCAACCAGGCATTTTCCCTTTTCTTCTGGGAACTGGCAGTATGATATGAACATTGAGTAGAAAGTCAAAAGGTCTCTGTTCTACTTCTTATGCTTTTTCATTCACCCTTAGGTTGTTGGAGTCTAAATTTGTCTTCTTGCTTTCATCCTACACAAGACTCTCAATAATGATCCTAGTACAGTCTCTTCACTTTATCTGTTGTAGGCACTAAGGTGTTCTAATAGGGAGAAAGTATTATATAGAGGAAAGAACATGTGTTTGATTTGAAGACAATTAATGGATTCAAAATCTGAGCTCTATTGACTCATGACTGTGTTACCTTGGGCAAATTATTTACCCTTTTAAGCTATCTGTTTACTCAACTATACAATCGACACATAATACCTACTGTGTACATTTTGATTAGTATGAAGATCATCTATCATCCGTCTATCAATCAATGCATCTATCCATCCATGTATCAATTGATCTATCATCTATCTCTCCATGCCTGATGGCTAGTATGTACTTTATACAAACTAGCCAAAGGTGCCAAAGGCTTTGGCTAGTCTCAGGGATTTTTTAAAAATATCTCGTAAGAGTGTGTCTGAAAGGAAGATCTATCACTAAATGTGCTTGAGAATGAAAGGTAGAATTTAGATATCCAGAAGTAGCTAAAGTCATTATTATTCCATTTTTTTCTAAGAGTAACCTCCATGTTTAGCCTGGGTATGCTCTTTTCCCAGACATTTTCCAGAAAGCTCCATTCTCCACCCTTTCTATCCCACAGACAACCATCTTGAAAACTTAAGGCTGTTCTTGCCTCCCATCCTCTAAGCTCCATCCTAAATTTAATTTTAAGAAGCGACTAACAGGGTGTTTTTGGTAATCTCTAGTCCTACCAAAAATAGCATATATAGGGGCCTATTTCTATTTAATGTAATTATTAATATGGTAATATTTATGTCTGCTATATGCTATTTATTTTTTTCATCTCATTTCTTTCTGGTTTATCTGTTCTTCCTTTATTGCCTTCTTTTGTGATAAACAAATCATTTTAGTATACTATTGCAGTTATTCTTTTGGCTTTATTTCCATGTACATTCACATGATTTCTTATTGGCTTCCATAGGGATTACAATATGTATCTTACCTCTCTGCAGTCTTCTAAGAGCTGACGTTGGAAATTTCAGTTCTGGGTAAGATGAAGTAAACACATCAACCTTCCTCTTCCACTGAAAGCAATTAAAAACATGAAAGAATCCATGGGCAGCTATTTAAAAACTCTGAAAAGCAAATGTTAGCATGTGAATTGGAAGAGAACACCAGATTTTGAAGTACCACTGAACTGGCAGAGAGTTTACCAATTTTTTCCCCTCCAGGATGCCATAGCATAAATTTAATAGCAATCTGAAACTCTGACATGAACACTGTGGGGCAGACAGAGATCTGGGAGAAATCCTGTAGTTCTGACTTAAGAAGAAAACAGAAATTCTAAAGTTCAGAGATAATGGCAAAGGTACCCTATTTTTTTCTCTGTTTTTATTCTATTCTCTCACCCCCAGGACAAAGCTATTGTACAGTGAGGGTGGTGGCATGCTGTGAAAGGCCTTCCTTTCCTTTTGGTGGAACCATGGCTCCATGAAGGTGATGCCAAAGCCTGTTGATTTTTAGTTTTCCTTTGTGTCCTTTCTCCTCATGTAGTACAGTTACAGAAGTTGGCAGTTTCTGGCCAAAGGAATAAAAAGGGGAGCCCCGGGGAACCAGAAAAGGGAAAGTATGAAAAAGTGAACTACTAGGCTCATCCTTGACCTGCACTTAGAGTCTTATCTTTATTATCATGCCAATAGCTTTGACAACTGAAATAAGGTATAGCTACAGGGGTAGTTAACATGCAGGACAAATTCTAATAGCATTGCAAATAGAGCTGTCATATTTAACAAATAAAAATATAGGATGCCAGTTTAATTTGAATTTCAGATAAATAATGAATATACATATTTCTGGTATATGTATGTCTCATGCAATATCTGGTGCTGGGTATTTTATCTGGCACCCTTAACTAGAATGGCAATGCTAGTATAACTGACTTTGGAACTATAGGCAACAGAAAATGTATTGTAACCTCTGGGCTCAAACCAACCAGGTAAAGTGTCTGCTAAAAAAAAAATATTAACATTCTCCTTACGGTTTAAACAAGATGTAGATTGTCATAAGGCAATGTTCAAGGTATCCAGGATACAATAAAACTTATTTTGGTTACACAAAATCACAAAGATCACAATTCACCTGGGGAAAGATGACTAACAAATGCCAATGACAAGATAGAAATTACCTGACAAATATTTTAAAGCAGCTATTATATATGCTTGAAAGAGTAATTGCAAAAACTCTTGAAAAAAATGTTAAAATAGAATGGATTGACAAGGGATTATGTCATGTAAAGAAGAAGCAGACAGAAATTTTGAACTGAAAAATATAAAAACAGTAAAGAAACTGGAACATCAAGAATGAAGGAGAAGCAACAGAATTGCTAAATAGAGCAGAAGTCTTCTTTTGAGTTCTTTTAAATATATTTGACTGTTGAAAACAAAATAAATAACATTGTCTGATGGGGTTTCCAATGCGTATGGATGTAATATAAATATGATAACTACGATGAAGAAGGAAGAATAATGGAATCTGTATAAATGTAAGCTTTCTAAATTGCGATAAAAATGGCAAAATATAATTCTAAATATACTGCGAATAGTTAAGTATATATTTTGTAATTACTAGAACAATGATTAAAATATTTATACTGAAGGATATTATCAAAACCACGGTAGAAAAAACAATACTAAAAGTTACCAATGAATTACTATCAGTAAAATATAGAAAAATTAAACAGTATAGTTTTACTTAACTCACATCTTTTGTGCTATGGTTGTGATATATATTCCATTGATACAGTTTTGGGTTTTTCTTTTGTTTTGTTTTGTTTTTGTCAGGGTCTTGCTCTGTCACCCAGGCTGGACTGCAACCTTCATCTCCTGGGTTCAAGCGATTCCCCTGCCTCAGCCTCCCAAATATCTGGAATTACAGGTGCCCACCACCATACTCAGCTAATTTTTGTATTTTTAGTAGAGATGGGGTTTCACCATTTTGGGAAGGCTGATCTCAAACTCCTGACCTCCAGTGGTTTGCCTGCTTTGACCTCCCGAAGAGCTGGGATTAGAGGCATAAGCCACTGCACCCAGCCTTTTGATATAGTTTTAACATCAATAATATAGGGTTATAATTTTTGCTATTATATGACTTTTAAAGAAATTAAGAAAAGAAAAAAAATCTATATTTACACATGTAGTCTTTTGTATTTACCCATGGAAGAGGGTAAGTCCATATGGTTTGTACCAAACAAAGTCAGGGAAGTGTGATCATGCACTTTGGTGAAGCTTCAATTAGTTCAGTATGGATAGGACAATGGTGGTGAGTCAGTAGTGATATGAAGTAAGATATGAGAAGTGAACAAGAGCCAGATTATGAAGAATTTTGTGGAATTTTCTCGTTTGTTTACTCTGGTAAGCTTATGGATTGATCATCTGAAAGTTCCATGAAGTCTAATAACTGTCAGTTCTGCTGTTTTATATCCCTAGAAGCTAGCATAGTGTCTGGTATATAATAGGTGCACAAGAAATATTGACTGAATGAGTAAATGACATGAGTGTTCTGAATGAGGATACTGTTCCCATTCTAACTTTATATCCACCTCCTTACTAGGGATACATACCAATCTTTTCCTTTCTCACACTCCATTCTTCCCCATATCCTTGGTCAAGGACCCCATACCTCTGGAGGTCTACAGTCTCACGCTCCTACTCTAGTGAGGAGGGGTCTCCCTATGGGACAAGGCATGTTCTTGGAAACAATTTATGTAGTTACTGTTTTTAGAGATCCTATTGGTACTTGACAACATTTGAAGGGGAGTAGTGTTGGTAATGGTTGATACTTTCATTTTCCTATAAAGTGGCTAAGCTCAAATACTCCCCCTTCCCCAACTGCGTGCGCGCGCGCGCGCACACACACACACACACACACACACACACACACACACTTTATTATGACCAACTTTTATGAAACTTTAGAGCAGCTGATGTGAGAAAAGAGAAAGAAAGTAAGGAAAAGATAATCAGAGAAAAGAAGAGACAGAATAATTTTAAGCAAAGTTAGAAAATAAAGTTCTCCAGATTTTTTTACTAGCATGGTAGATTGTGTTGACTATCCATATGAGTTCTGAGAAACTCCTTAAAATCTTGTGCCTGTGCTTTCTTAGGTTGCAGTATTTGTGAGGAATGCTAATTGTGTGATGCAAAAGCTCTTGCATTCTGCCAGGGTCTACTTAATTAATTATCATTGACCAGCATTAAAAGTATTAATTTAGATTTGAAAAGTCTCAAGTTAGTTTGGGATATAGATTCTTCCAGCCTTGAGAATATCCTATTTAAATAGTTTCTGAATTTTTTAATTTATTTTTCCTGAGCTCAGTTTATTTTCTAAGGTGAAATCTATATTTTCTTCGTGTCTTTACTCTCCAGAAACCTAAATAAGTTAAGTCCTGTAAAATAAAACACCTATGTTTGAAGAATGTTATAAAGTGTGGTTATAGAGTAATGTGGTCCTAGGGTCATTTAGAAATTAGTATCTCAGTTGGCAATGCACAGATCATGTTACCATTGTACTTCTACCACCTTTCTTCTCATTGTAGAGTTAAAAATTACTTGAGGAGATTTTACTTTAAAACAAACAAAAAAAGTTTCTTTAAATTTGTCTTAATGCAATTTTAATATTTTATAGCTACATTTTGACTTTTATTTCATAAATTAAAGATTAACAGTCACGCCTAAACTGAAATATATTTTATTCACTTACAAAAATGCATTGACTAACACTAATTAAATTTGCTTAATCAAGCTTAACAATGCTACATGCTGTTACTCATCAGAAAGTAAGTGCCATACACATTTCCCAAAGTGCTCAAGCTAGAACACCAACAATTTTTTTCTGCTAGGGTATCCGAGGGTTCAGCCATCTGTTATTTACTCTAATTTTTAATAAAAAGTTATTATTCCTCTTTATTGCTAATCATTTGCCTTACAAACAAAACACATTTTATGATTAT
The DNA here is from genome assembly GCF_007565055.1 of Rhinopithecus roxellana. Classification (NCBI taxonomy): domain Eukaryota; kingdom Metazoa; phylum Chordata; class Mammalia; order Primates; family Cercopithecidae; genus Rhinopithecus; species Rhinopithecus roxellana. Next base: position 31,576,508 of record NC_044549.1, on the reverse strand, counting down.
TGTTATCATTTTAACTCTACTGCATCCAAGGAGACACACACACAAAAAACGATTTGCATTCAATTGTACCACATTAATGTTTGCAAATGGGTTAGCTTCAGTGGCAGGAAGAGACAGGTATTATGCAAGTAATACCTAATATCAAATTATACACAGTAGCGCTTAATCACACTGCCCTAATGCTTTCAGCACAATGAGCTTTTTCCTACTGAAATAAGAAAATGTGATCAACTTTAACATCCTGAAGGATAAGACAGTGGCTATGTCATTCTTTATCATGTTTTGCTTTTGTTCATAGCTAATCACATTTTGACTATTTTAATCCAGACCCTGCAGTTATACAGTAAATCATACCTGATAGAGGAAGACTAAAACCTGTTGATGGAATTGCCTTCAAGCTGTGATGGGCACAGAAAAAAACATGGATAGAGATAGGGTGGGCTCAACAACAGAATGAAAAGAGGTGAGTGAAGTTCTGCATAAAGAGAAGTTGTATGTTAAAAATATTTGGTGGAGGCTGGGCATGGTGGCTCACACCTGTAATCCCAACACTTTGGGAGGCTGAGATAGGCAGATTATTTGAGGTCAGGAGTTCAAGACCAGCCTGGCCAGCATGGCGAAACCCACATCTCTACTAAAAATACAAAAACATTTGCTGGGCATGGTGGCAAACACCTGTAATCCCAGCTGCTGAGGGAGGCCGAGGCAAGAGAATCCCTTGAACCTGGGAGACGGAGGCTGCAGTGAGCCGAGACTGCATCACTGCACTCCAGCCTAGGTAACAGAGTGAGACTCTATGCCAAAAAATAAAAAATTACTTACTGGAAAATTGCAGTGCAGTGCAGTGTCTTCAATTAATCTCAGGTATCCTTGAGTATTTGTTCATGATGTCAGAAAAGAGGGATATGATAACAAATACTCAAGTATTAAATAGTTAGGAAGAAGAATAATAATAATGCTTAACCCATATTGAGTGTTAACCATACACCAGATACTGAGTAGGGTGCCTGATATGTAACACCTTAATCACACTGACTCTCTTAGGTAGCTACATTCATACAAATTTTTCAGCTAAGGGCGCAAGTTGAGAGGAGTTAAATAACTTGTCTATGGTCATATGGAATTTAGATTTATAGCCTTGCAGTGAAGCTGGGTTCTTATTCCTTTGAATATCCTTTGATATTCATGGGCTCTAACAAGAAATGTAAGCTATCAGCTGACATTTTCTATGCTTATTGGAGGAAAGCAGCACATTCCATAAAAGAAAATTCATGACTACACTTCTCTAAAGTGCAAAATTAAAACTAACTTTAATAATAAAACTGCTTTAGCAAAAGTAATATACAGAGATTATGGCAAAGATGGAATAACACATTTCTGAAAATGAACCAATGTTATGCTAACTTTAATCTGTCTTGCCAAGGCTATGAGGCCAGTGACTTCTCTGTTTAAGGGGTAGCATTCATTCTGAAGGGAATGGATGTTCTGAATGTTTAGGGAAATGCATTAATTTTGAACAGTAAAAGTCTAGTCAAGGTTGATATCTTTTACCTTCTGCTAGTGCTGAAGTTAGAACATCTTTCATTTCTTAGACAGTTCAGTTTGGATTCCTGATTCTAGGAAGGTGGCTTTTAGTTAATTTATTTTTATTCTGTTATTCTGGCTTAGGCTTTTCTCTTTTTCTTCCTTCTTTTGACTTTCTGGGAAACATAGAGCTGCAGAGAGGAGGCAAGCTTGGCTTATTATCTATATCTGCTGAGCATAAGATATAAAGCTTGCTCAAGAAGCACATATGTGGCGTGGACAGCATGAGACAAGCCAGCTTGAGACATAGAGTAGTTCAAACACTCTGAAGGAAAAGAATATAGGGTGAACCAGAGCAGTTCCCTAGTACTTTAGTTAGTAGGAGTCCTCTGAATATTTCTTATAGTAAATTACATATGTAGAGAATTAGGAAGGCATGTCAGAATGTTAGTTTACTCATGTTCAACATAGTCTTTAGTCATCTCACCAGACACTTGGATTAAAGGTGCTTTCTAATCTTATTCCATATAGAAGTAGAAACCGGGGACATTTCTCTGGTAGGTGGAGTCAAGTTTTAATACCTGGGACGGTGAAGGCCATATAAGTTGCTATCATTTATTAATGCAATTTTAATGAACCATATTTCTGTGGGAATACACTACAAACAATGGCTGAGCACAGCAAGTGCAGGGGTAAGGAAGGTAGAAAGAGAAAAAACTTGCCTCCTGAGCTCTTTTTTTAATGTGCTGACATTGTATGAGAGATACCAAAATGCACGTGACTGTTCTGTGACCCTGAGAAGCTGATAATTAGCTAGGGAAAAGGGAAGTACATAGATTTTAAAGTGAAACAAGTATAGCATGCAGATGTCAATCGTCCCCAGACCTTCTTCCTCAGGGAAACTTTCAAGTCTTCCTTCACTTTTTGCAAAATCACTATTCTGGTGTTCTAGTTGTTATTAGCAGTATTTAGAACATCTCCCATTTCTTAAAACAGTTCAATTTGGATTCCTGATTTCAGAAAGGCTGCTTTTAGTTAATTTATTTCTTTTTCTATTATTCCGACCCCGAATTTTCTTTCTTTTCTTTTCTTTTCTTTTTTTTTTTTTTTCTTTTTTTACTTTCTGGGAAACATAGAACTGCACTGAGTGGGTTATTCTTGGCACCGCAGTATATTTAGGACCATTAATTGTCATTATTTCCCTTGTTCTGCATTTAAACAACAACAAATTAATCTCATTAGGAAAAACTGAGTGTTCTGAGTCTGGATCTCCTTTTCAAGTGGTTGAGCATTGAGAGGTTTGTGGCATTGGAGGAAACTCCCAACAGCCTGCCTTCTTTTAGTACACCTGCTGGAAACTTCCTCTCCTGTCTAGTAAAAGTCTTAGAAGAGAGTTTGGAAAACCCCTTTCTTCCTTGTGAGTCAACATAGCATGATGGTTAAGAGCTTGGGCTCAGGAGTCAGACTGCCTGAATTTGAATTCTGTCTCCCTCATTCTTACCTGTATGATGCTGGGAAATAACCTTTCTGTGCTTCAATGTCTTGGACCACGAAGTAAGTTGATTAATTTCTTCTCCTAGGATTTCTGCAAGCATTAAGCAAGATAACATACACAAACAAACTGGTAAAAATCATGTAGCCATTCCATAAAAATTATCTGTTGGCTGGGCTCAGTGGCTCACGCCTGTAATCCTAGCACTTTTGGAGACTGAGGCGGGCAGATCACCTGAAGTCAGGAGTTCGAGACTAGCCTGGCCAACATGGTGAAACCCTGTCTCTACCAAAAATACAAAAAAGTTAGCCTGGCATGGTGGCATGAGCCTGTAATCCCAGCTACCCAGGAGGCTGAGACAGGAGAATGGCTTGAACCTGGGAGGTGGAGGTTGCAGTGAGCAGCTATTGCACCACTCAACTCCAGTCTAAGCAACAAGAGCAAAACTCCATCTCAAAAATAAAATAAAATAAAATAAAATAAAATAAAATAAAATTTACAGTTATTATTATTAGGGTGCATATTGCTACATTCACATAAGGGCTGATAAGTCAATGTACATAGAAGTTCAATTGCAATCTGAGGGTTTTATGGAATTCTTCCTGGCATCTATATAGTATCCTGTGGAGCTAATCCCAGCAAACTTTTCCTTTTCCAACACACTCATTACTAATTGATGCTGCTATGTAGGCAGGACATATTAATTTTCTCTTGTGTTTACTTACATGGTTCGTTGGTCATTAATAGTAAGGAAAACGCTTCCTGACTTTTTGTGCATGACAAATACAGACTAAGCTCTGTTAGATGGGAAAAACAAAAACAAAAACAACCTTCAATGGTATTCCTTTAAAGGGATAGCTGCTAGAATTAAAAAGACTTGTTGTTATTAACATGCATATGTAAAGCCATGTAAAAATGCAAACATTTCTTCCAAAACCTTACCCTTCAGTTCTTTAAAAAGTGATATTTGTGCTCAGAAAAGCAGCATTTCTAGAAGCCAATATTTATAGAAATGATAAGTCAGCTAGCCCAGCTGTCATTAACACTTATCATATCATCTCAGTACTGACTTTCCTTATACCACCAGGAAATGAGAATTACAATTACATAAATATAATTAACTACATATTTTAAAGTGGGCGTATGCCTATATGTATTTGAGCCCTTTGGAATTGTTTAGGATAAATTGTACTTTAAAATTCAGACTCCTGAGGCCCCATGAAGCTAAGGTTGATATAAGGGGAAAACTAAGTAACACAGGGTGAGTAACAGCAGCAATAAGCATTTTACCAGAGTCCACTTTATATCAGATGGTGGCTTTTGTGCGTATTTAGCTTTCAGGTTGTGGCAGACAGGGAGCTGTGACCAAAGTGAGTGCTACTCATGTTTGCCTCAACAGTACACTCTGGTAAATCCACTCCAGCTTTTACCTGTCTCTAGTAGGTCTTCAATTCTAGGCCCACATCATTTACATGTCCATTCTTGCTTATTCCCTGTAATCTTGCTTTTACTGGGGCCATAACTAACACTGTCTACCACATTTCAAGAGTGTTGAGGGCCTTTTACATGTTCTACTGGCATTTGCTTTTTCTACAACCCTCAGCCCCACTGAGTCAGAAATTTGTAACATCTTTACTGAGAGTTATAGCCACCATGGAACCTAAGGCCTGGGACAATTTTCTTGGTTTTCTACTCAACCATCTTCATTCCAATTGGTTCTGGGTTGCATATACATTTTGGCAGCTGTCATGACCTGAGAAAAAGTAGGAGTATGAAACTGAAGCACCATAGAATAATTAATTAATTGAAATTATGCACATAAAAAACATTGCATAGAGCCAGGTACATGGAAATCACTTTTGGTAAATTTCTGCAACAAGTGCATAGTAAGGTTTGGAATAGGACACATGATTGTTTTCTGCTGAAATGACATATTATGTTTGAGAAATGGTAACTACATGTGAAAGCTACTGAGTTGAGTTTGTCACAACAGAATAACTATTGCTTATTCCTTTTCGAGAATTTAAAATCACACCGTGTAGTCTGCTCTGTGCTTCACCTTCCTGTAAAGCTTGTTCTTATTTGTCCTTGTAGATTTTCATGTTTGCTTTTGTTTCATTGATGCCTGACCAAAACGTAGTGAAATGTGCTTGCCTATTTTTATTCTAGAGCATGCTTCTCAAACTTGAATGTGCATATGAATCACCTTGAGGTCTTGTTAAACTGCAAATTCTGATGCCATTGATCACTGGGGATGGAGACTGAGTTTCTTCATCTCTAACAAGTCTCCCTTCCCTCCACCTCCAGGATGCTGCTGATGTATGGATTTCACTTTGAGAAGCAAGGTTCCAGAAGATCCTAATCCAATGTAGTATATGGAAACTGGTATGAATGAGATGTAAAACACCCCTGCTATGTTGAGAAATTAAAACTTAGGCAAATGTCATTGAGCATCTAATTCTAAACAAGTTGTAGGAGTAGTAAGATTCAAAGATACTTAAATAACTTCATATAAAATGTGAATATTCTTTGCTGTATTTCTTTAGAGTCATGTTTTGAATATGTTTAAAAGAAGAGTATAGTTTCTGGTATATTCTAAGTTCAGATGATACCAAATGTAATTTCTTTAGCATTAGTTAGCACTTAGCATCATTTTAGAATGTAGATGATGGCTGGGATTAGTGTTACTATTCATATTGACTTTGGGGGAAGAAATAGAATTAGCCCATTGGCAGTGCACCACCTCTACCATATCATGGGACTAGGGTCACATATGAACTCCAGAGTTTCTAACTTATTAACTAAAATGGAGACTGATAAACTACCTTTTACAGGTGGTTCTGAGCAGAAGAATAACCAGATTACACATATGACTTGAAAACAATTAACAATTTTTCCAGCAGGTTCACTATGGTGTAGTGTACTTTGCCAAGCATTTCCTTCACTGACTCAAAACAAAGGTTTCACAGAATGCTTAATCCTGTGCTTCTTGTCCTTTTCTATTTATTCCATCAGAAATATCAGTTTAGACCAGGCGTGGTGGCTCACACCTGTAATCCCAGTCCTTTGAGGGGCCGAGGCGGGCAGATCACTTAAGATCAGGAGTTCCGGACTACCCTGGCCAGTATGGTGAAGCCCTGTCTCTACTAAAAATACAAAAACTAACTGGATGTAGTGGCGCGTGCCTGTAATCCTAGCTACCCAGGAGGCTGAGGCAGGAGAATCACTTGAATCACATAAACCTGAACCAGAGGGAGGTTTCAGTGATCCACTGTACTCCAGCCAGGGGAACAGAACAAGACCCTGTCTCAAAACAAACAAACAAACAAAAAACATTGTAGTATTTGTATCCTAGAATATTAAGTTTAGGAATAACAGTGCATTTTCACTAAATATAAATGAAATTCAAAGATGAGGATTATTAGTGTTTTCTTCACAGGAAGAATAAGACACTTAAAAAAGGTTAGACATTTCTTTTAGCATATTTGTTTTAGTCCTCCTTGAAAAATGAAAAATGTCAGATCCTCCAGCTGTTTGAAATTGCATATTTATGAATGAGTGAATTGAGGAGCTAAACCAAAAGGAATTACTTTACTTACCTGAAGTACTTTTGCCTCTTCTGCTTTGACAATTTTGCCCTGCTTTTGCCCTCAGGTTCAGCAAACAGGCTGTTCCAAATTACAGTTATTTGGAGATTTGACAGTACAGGAAGGGAAATTCCATGACAGCCACTTGGTCAGCATAGGGGCTGATATTGTGAGTCGCTGACCATGGCAGTTTTCCTTATGTGATTCTGATGCTAATGCATGTCCTATACATATAGAAAGAGACAGGAGTGTGTGAGGAAATCTGCTAGTGATGCAGAAAAATGGAGAGAGATTAAGAGGGCAACCATATCATCCTTCTCCTTATCTCAAGGTGAGGCAGGGATGCCTCTGTCAGACAGGGGAGATCACAGAAGGGAATACATTTGTTTTTTGATCTCAGAGAACAAAACCAATCTTTCTGTTTTTCTGTAGCTTCTGGCATGATAAGGAGAAAAATCTCTCTGTGTGTTGAGGATAGGGATTGGGCCTTGAATAGCTAATGTTCTCTTATTTCTTGTCTTCCAATAGGAAACAATAAATTTTTCTTGGTTTCTTATTTTCTTGGTTTTGATTAAATTATATATAAGATAATGTATATGAAAAGTAGGCATTAGTATACACTTAATATACATTTATTGATGTGGAGTGCATTCCTTCTTAATGAAAGATTAAATTTTATGTGTTTTAAAAAGGGTGTCTTTACAATTGAGGAATGAAATAAAAGATAATGCCAAGTAGAAAGCAGTCTCTCTACTTTTCTCTAAATAAAAATTTCAGGGAAAATTCTATAATATAATAATGCAAGAGGTCACCAGTTCTATTTACTTGGTGATGTCTGTCCAGATTCTGTGCTGATAATGATTTTTGGCTGACTCTATTCTAAGGCATTGAAAGGGTTCTGGAGTTCGAGATGAAAGACTCTGTCATCCAGCAGGCTAGGAAAGCAGATGAATTGGGGTAATTTGAAAAAAGAAGAAAAAAATTGTTATCTTTTCATTCACAAAATGAAAGCTGGGGACTTTCCACATAAGGATAATGAAAAACCTAAGTTGAAAAGACTAAATAGTTTTTTTTTATTCATTGTTTCACTTTTGTTTTATTTGTTAGTTCATTCATTAACTTCTTCCAAAAATTATTTATTAAAGGTTTTTTTATGTTAGATGTTGTGTTACAGATACAGAGAAAAGTAAGACATGGGTATTACTTACTAAAGCAGTTCACAGCAGTAGAGGAGGTAGACATATTAAGAAATAATAATGCAACTTGCACATTATGTACCAGCTTGGCCACAGCAGGGTAGAGCACCTAACAGGCTCTTGGGGTGACTGATTCTAGGCCTTGAGTGAACATAACCAGTAGCCAGGTACTGGTTTCAGCAGGACTTGAGTAAGACCCAGTGCTGTGCTGGTTTCAGCTCTAACCCAGCACGGTCCCAGTGGTGGTGGCCACAGGAGTGCTTGTGTCACCCCACTTCCAGCTCCAGAGGACTTATCACAGAGAGAGAGACTCCATTGTTTTGGGAGAAAGTAAGGGAAGGTAACAAGAATCTCTGCTTGGTAATCCAGAAAATTCTTCCAGGTCTTATCCAAGACCACCAAGGCAGTACCTCCATGAGTCTGCAAGAACCACGGCATTCCTTGGTATGAGGTTCCCACTAATGCAGATATGGGTTACATCACAACACCGAAGTCCTTTTAAATATCTGGAAGCACTTTACAAGGATGACAGGCACAAATAAGCCCAGAATGCAAAGACTACAATAAATACATAAAGCTTCAATGTCCAGAAACCAATGAACATCCATAAGCATCAAGACCATCTGGGAAGTCATAACTCCACCAAATGAACTAAATATTGGAGAAACAGATATGTGATCACTCAGATAGAGAATTTAAAATTTCTATTTTAAGGAAATGCAAAGAAATTCAAGATAACGTAGAAAAGGAATTCAGACTCTTATCAAAGAAATTTAACAAAAGCTTGAAATAATTAAAAAGAATCAAGCAGAAATTCAGGAGTTGCAAATGCAGTTGACATATTGAAGAGTGTATCAGAGTCTTTTCTAACAGCATAGTTGATCAAGCAGAAGAAAGAATTAATGGGCTGGAAGACAGGCTATTTGAAAATATACAGCCAGAGAAGACAAAAGAAAAAATAATAAAGAATGAGGCACAACTACAAGATCTAGACAGTAGCCACAAAAGTGCAAATTTAAGAGTTTTTGGCCTTAAAAAGTAGAGAAAGGGATAGGTGTATAAAGTAAACAGGTAACACAGAACTTCCAAAACCTAGAGAAAGATTAATATCCAAGTACAAAAATGGTTATAGAACACCAAGCAGATTTAACCCAAGAAGACTACCTCAAGGCATTTAATAAACTAACTCCCAAAGATCAAGGATAAAGAAGGTATCCTAAAAGCAGAAAGAGAGAGAGAAAAAAAAAATAGTAATAATAATATACAAAGGAGCTCCAATACATCTGGCAGCATACTCCTCAGTGGAAGCTTTGCAGGTAAGGATAGAGTGGCAGAACATATTTAAAATACTGAAGGAAAAAAAAAAAAAAAGCTTTTACCTTAGAATAGTATATCTAGCAAAAAATATTTTTCAAATATGAAGGAAAAATAGTTTCCCAGAGAAACAAAAACATAGATTTCATCAACAGGAGACCTGTCTTAAGGAAATGCTAAAAGGAATATTTTAATCAGGAAGAAAAGAACATTAATGAGCAGTAAGAAATCATCTGAACAGGTAAAACTCACTGGTAATAGTAAGCACACAGAAAAACACAGTATACTATTACACTGTAATTGTGATGTGTAAACTACTCTTAGGTAGAAAGACTAAAAGACAAATCAGCAACATAATAACTACAACAACTTTTTAAAGACATAGACAGTACAATAAGATATAAATAGAAACAACAAAATCTTAAAAAGCAGGGGGATGAAGTTAAGGTGTAGAGTTTTTGTAAGTTTTAATTTTTGCTTGCTTGCTTGTTTATGCAAAGTGTTAAGTTGTTATCAGCTTAAAATAATGGGTTCTAAGGTAGTATTTGCAAGGCATATGGTAACCTCAAATTTTAAAAAAAACACAATGGATATAGAAAAATAAAAATAAACAACAAGAAATTAAATTATACCAGCAGAGAAAATCACCCTCACTAAAAGGAAAGAAAAAAGAGAAGACTGCACTATAGAACAAATGAACCTAACAGAGAGTTACAGAACATTATATTCAATGGGATATAGCAAAAGCAGTACTAAGAGGAAAGTTTATAATTATAAGTGCCTACATCAAAAAAGAAAAAAAAAAAAAAAAACTCTAAATAACCTAACAATGCATCTTAAAGAACTAGAAAAGCAAGAGCAAACCAAGTCCAAAATCAGTAGAAGAAAAGAAATAATATGATCACAGCGGAAATAAATGAAAATGAAATGAAAAAAAATCAATACAAAAATGAACAAAAAAGTCAGTTTTTAAGAAAATAAACAATATTGACAAACCTTTGCCAGACTAAGAAAAATAGAAAGAAGATCCAAATTAATGAAATCGAAGATGAAAAAGGAGGTAGTACAACTTATACCACAGAAAATCAAGGGATCTTTAGTGGCAACTATGAGAAACTACGTGCCAATACATTGGACAATCTAGAAGAAATGGATAAATTCATAGACACATACAACCTCCCAAGATTGAACCATCAGGAAATGCAAAAACTTAAAAGACCAATAACGAGTAACAAAGTCAAAACCACATTAAAAAGTCTCCCAGCAAAGAGAAGCCTGGGACCTATGGTTTCACTGCTGAATTCTAGAAAACATTTAAAGAACTAATACCAATACTACTCAAACTCTTTCAAAGAACAGAGGAGGGAATACTTCCACACCCATTCCATGAGGCAGTATTAGCCAGATACCAAACCAGACAAAGACATATAAAAAGAAAGAGAAAGAAGGAAAGAAAGAGAGAGAGAAAGGAAGGAAGGAAGGAAGGAAGGAAGGAAGGAAGGAAGGAAGGAAGGAAGGAAGGAGAAAGAAAGAAGAAAGAAAAGAAAGAGAAGAAAGAAAGAAAAGAAAGAAAAAGGAAAAGAAAGAAAAAGGGAAAGGAAGAAAAGAAAGGGAGAGAAAGAAAGAAAAGAAAAGAAAACTACAGGCCAAGATCACTGATGAAAATTGATGCAAAAATACTCAACAAAATGCTAACAAACTGAATTGAATAATACATCAAAAAGGTCATTCATTATGACTAAGTGAAATTTGTGCAAGTGAGGAAATAATGGTTCAACATATGCAAAGAAAACAATGGGATACATTATATCAATAGGATGAAGAACAAATCCATATGATTATTTCAATTAATGCTGAAAGAGTACTTGATAAAATTTAACTTTCCTTTATTATAAAAACCCTCAAAAAACTGGATATAAAAGGAATATATCTCAAAATAATAGAAGCCATATGACAGACCCACAGTGCGATACTGATGGAGAAAAATTGAAAGCCTTTCCTCTGAGATTTGGAACATAACAACAATGCCCATTGATATAGTTTGGCTGTGTCCTCACCCAAATCTCATCTTGAATTGTTGCTCTTACAATTCCCATTTGTTGTGGGAGGGACCCAGGGGGAGGTAATTGAATCATGGAGGTGGGTTTTTCCCGTGTTGTTCTCATGATAGTGAATAAATCTCACGAGATCTGATGGTTTTATAATGGGCAGTTCTCCTGCACATGCTTTCTTGCCTGCCACCATGTACCTTTGCTCCTCCTTCATCTTCTGCCATGATTGTGAGGCCTCCCCTAGCCACGTGAAACTGTGAGTCCATTAAACTTCTTTTTCTTTATAAATTACGCAGTCTTAGGTATGTCCTTATAGCGGCACAAGAATGGACTAATACAGTAAATTCGTACCAGGTAGTGGGGCCCTGCTATAAAGTTACCTGAAAGTGTAGAATTGATGTTGGAACTGAGTAGAGTTTGGAGGGCTCAGAAGAAGACAGGAAAATGTGGGAAAGTTTGGAACTTCCTAGAGACTTGGAGGGCTCAGAAGACAGGAAAATGTGAGAAAGTTGGGAACTTCCTAGAGACTTGTTGAATGCCTTTGGCCAAAATGCTAATAATTATATGGACAATAAAGTCCAGGCTGAGGTGGACTCAAATGGAGATGAGAAACTTGTTGGGAACTGGAGTAAAGGTCACTCTTGCTATGCAAAGAGATTGGCGGCATTTTGCCCCGGCCCTAGAGATCTGCGGAACTTTGAACTTTGAGAGAGATAATTTTGGGTATCTGGCAGAAGAAATTTCTAAGTGGCAAAGCACTCAAGAGGAATCAGAGCACAAAAATTTGGAAAATTTGTAGCCTGATAATGCGTTAGAAAAGAAAACCCCATTTTCTGGAGGGAAATTCAAGCCAGCTGCAAAAATTTGCACAAGTAATGAGGAACCAAATGTTACACACCAAGCCAATGGGGAAAATGTCTCCAGGGCATGTCAGAGACCTTCAAGGCGCCCTTCCCATTATAAGCCTGAAGACCTAGGAAGGAAAAATGGTTTCCTGGGCTGGGTCCAGGGCTCCCCTGCTGTGTGCAGTCTCCAGACTTGGTGCTCTATGTCCTGGTCAATGTACAGCTTGGGCTGTTGCTTCACAAGGTGCAAGCCCCAAGCCTTGGTGGCTTCCACGTGACATTGAGCCTTCAGGTACATAGAAGTCAAGAAATGAGGTTTGGCAACCTCTGCCTAGATTCCAGAGGATGTATGAAAATGCCCAGATGTCCAGGCAGAGGTATGCTGCAGGCTCATGTCCCTCATGGAGAACCTATGCTAGAGCAATGCAGAAAGGAAATGTGGGTGGGAGCCCCACACACAGAGTCTTCACTGGGTCAACTACCTAGTAGAGCCATGAGAAGAGGGCCACTGTCCTCCCGACCCCAGAATGTAGATCCAGCCACAGCTTGCACCATGTGCAAGACACTCAAGGCCAGCCCATGAAAGCAGCCAGCAGTGGAACTGTACTCTGTAAAGCCACAGGGACAGAACTGCCCAAGACCATGGGAACCTACCTTTTGCATCAGTGTGACCTGGGTGTGAGACATGGAGTCACAGGAGATCATTCTGGAACTTTAAGGTTTAATGACTACCCTATTGGATTTCAGACTTTCATGGGGCCTGTAGCCCCTTTGTTTTGGCCAGTTTCTCCCATTTGAAAAGGGTATACTTACCCAATGCCTGTATCCTTATTGTATCTGGGAAGTAACTAGCTTGCTTTTGATTTTACAGGCTCATAGGCAGAAGGGACATGACTTGTCTCAGATGGGACTTTGGACTGTGGACTTTTGAATTAATGCTGTAATGAATTCAGACTTTGGGGAACTGTTGGGAAGACATGACTGGTTTTGAAATATGAAGACATGAGATTTGGGAGGGGCCAGGGTAGAATGATATGGTTTGGCTGTGTCCCCACCCAAATCTCATCTTGAATTGTAGCTCCTGTAATCCCCATGTGTCATGGGAGGGACCCTGTGGGAGGCAACTGAATCATGAGGGTGGGTTTTTCCCATGCTGTTCTTGGGATAGTGAATAAGTCTCATGAGATCTATTGGTTTTATAAAGGGTAGTTCCCTTGCCTGTGCCCTCTTGCCTGCCTCCATAGCAAGACATGCTTTTGCTCCTCCTTTGCCTTCCACCATGATTGTGAGGCTTCCCCAGTTATGTGAGACTGTAACTTCATTTAACTTATTTTTCTTTGTAAATTATTCAGTCTAGGGTACATCTTTATAGCATAATAAGAATGAATTAATGCACCCATTTTCATAACTGTTATTCAACATAGTACTGGAAGTCCTACCTCGAGTAGCCAGACAAGAGAGAAATAAAGGGCATCCAAACTTGAGAGGAAGAAGTCAAGTTATCCTTTTTTTGTAGATGATATGATCTTATATTTGTAAAAAACCTAAAGACTCCACCTTAAAATATTAAAACTGATAAACAAATTCAGTAAAATTGCAAGATATAAAATCAGCATACCAAAAACAGTAGCATTTGTATATACCAATAGTGAACAATGTGAAAAAGAAGAGCCAGGCATGGTTACTTATGCCTGTAATCCCACACTTTGGGAGGCCAAGGTAGGAGGATTGCTTGAGCTCAAAAGTTTAAGACCAGCCTGAAAAACATAATGAGACCTTGTCTGTACTAAAATTTTTAAAAATTAGCCAGGTGTGGTGGCACATGCCTATAGTTTTAGCTACTTGGGGGTGCTGAGGTGGGAGGTTTGCTTAAATCCAGGAAGTCTAGGTTGCAGTGAGCCCTGATCATGCCACTGCACTCCAAACTGGGCAACAGAGTGAGACCTTGTCTGAATTAGGGAAAAAAAAAAAAAAGAAAGAAAGAACCCAAGAAAAGTAATCCCATTATCCCATTTACGATAGCTACAAGTAAGATTAACTACCTAGGAATTAACTAAATAAGTGAAAGATCTCTACAATAGAAACTATAAAACACTAATGAAAGAAATTGAAGAGGACACATAAAAAAATGGAAAAATATTCCATATTCATGGATTGGAAGAATCAATATTGTAAAAATGTCTGTTCTACCCAAGCCAATCTACAGGATCAATGCAATCCTTATGAAAGTACCAAGGATATTCTTCACAGAAATAGAAAAAAAAATACTAAAATTTTTATGGAACCACACACACACAAAAAGCCAGAATCGAAAAAGCTATCCTAAGCAAAAAGAACAAAACTGGCAGGATCACATTACCTGACTTCAAATTATACTGCAAAGCTATAGTAACCAAAATGGCATGGTACTGGCATAGAAACAGACACATATACTAGTGGAATGGAATAGAGAACCTAGAAATAAATCCATACATCTACAGTGAACTCATTTTTGACAGTTTCCAAAAGCATGCATTGGGGAAAGGACAGTCTCTTCAATAAATGGCACTGGGGAAAACTGGATATCCATAGGGAGAAGAGTGAAACTAGACCCCTATCTCTCAACATATACAAAAATAGAATCAGCCTGGCATGGTGGGTCACGCCTGTAATCCCAACACTTTGGGAGGCCGAGGTGTGTGGATCACAAGGTCAGGAGTTTGAGATCGTCCTGACCAACATGATGAAACCCCGTATCTACTAAAAATACAAAAATCAGCCGGGCATGGTGGCACGTGCCTGTAATCCCAGCTGCTCAGGAGGCTGAGGCAGGAGCATCACTCGAACCTGGGAGGCGGAGGTTGCAGTGAGCCGAGATTGTTCCACTGCACTCCAGCAAAAAAAAAAAAAAAAAAAAAAAAAAAAAAAAAAAAAAAAAAACTTACATCTAAGACCTCAAACTATGAAACTACTTCAAGGAAACATTTACTACACTCTCCAGGACATTGGACTGGGCGCAGACTTCTTGAGTAATATTCCATAAGCAGAGGCGATGAAAGCAGAAATGGACAATGATTAATGGTTAATGGTTCACATTAAGTTAAAAAGCTTTTGCAGAACAAAGGAAACAACGAAGTAAAGAGACAATCCACAAAATGGAAGAAAATATTTGCAAACTATCCATCTGACAAGGGATTAATAACCAGAATGTATAAAGAGCTCAAACAAGTCTATACAAAAAAAAAAAAAAAAAAAAATCGAATAATCCATTTAAAAAATGGGCAAAAGATCTATATGGACATTTCTCAAAAGAAGACATATAAAGGGTGAAAAGGTGTACGAAAAGGTGCTCGGCCGGGCGCGGTGGCTCAAGCCTGTAATCCCAGCACTTTGGGAGGTCAAGACAGGCGGATCACGAGGTCAGGAGATTGAGACCATCCTGGCTAACACGGTGAAACCCCGTCTCTACTAAACAAATACAAAAAAAAATTCGCCAGGCGAGATGGCGGGCGCCTGTAGTCCCAGCTACTTGGGAGGCTGAGGCGAGAGAATGGCATAAACCTGGGAGGCGGAGCTTGCAGTGAGCTGAGATCCGGCCACTGCACTCCAGCCTGGGCGACAGAGCGAGACTCCGTCTCAAAAAAAAAAAAAAAAAAAAAAAAAAGAAAGAAAAGGTGCTCAACATCACTTATCATCAGAGAAATGCAAATCAAGACTACAATGTGATATTATCTTCCTCAGTTAAAATGGCTTATATCCAATAGACAGGCAATAACAAACGCTGGCAGGAATGTCGAGAAAAGGGAACCCTCATACACTGTTGGTGGGAATATGAATTATTACAACCACTATGGAAAACAGTTTAGAGGTTCTTCAAAAAAAACTAAAAATAGAAGTACCATATGATCTGGTAATGCAGCTACTAGATACATACCCAAATGAAAGGAAATCAGTATGTCAAAAGATACCTGTACTCTGTTTATTGCAGCGCTACTCACAATAGTGAATATTCCAAGATTTGGAAGTAACCTAAGTGTCCATCAACAAATGAATTGGTAAAGAAAGTATGGTACATATACCCAATGGAGTACTGTTGAGCCATCAAAAACTAAAATGAGATCCTGTCATTTGCAACAACATGGATGAAACTGAATGTTACTATATAAAGTGAAATAAGCCAGGCATAGAAAGACAAATTTCACTTGTTCTCACTTATTTGTGGGAGCTAAAAATTAAAACAATTGAACTCTTGGAGACAGACAGTAGAAGGATAATTACCAGCGACTGGGAAGGGTAGTAGAGAGGAGTGGGTAGGGGACAAGTGGGGATGGTTAATGGGTACAAAGCATAATTTGAAAAAATGTATAATATAAGACCTAGTATTTGCTAGCACAACAGGAGGACTATTTTAAAAAATAATTTAATTGTACATTTAAAAATAACTAAAAGTGTGTAATTAGATTGTAACACAAAGGATAAATGCTTCAGGTGATGGATACCCCATTTACTCTGATGTGATTATTGTGCATCACATGCCTGTATTAAAATATCTCATGTACCCCATAAATATGTACACCTACTATGTACCCAAGAAAATAAAAAATTAAAAAATAATACAATAGTGTAGTATATGTTTAGTATGTAGAGGCAGCTATAATGTACACTGTAGGAAAGCACAAAATGATGCTGTTTCTGTCTATGGATTGGGAACGGACAGTGGATCAGCAAAGGCATGACAGAGACCATAGTGTGAAATGTGGTTCTAGAAGAATGGGTAGGAATAAGCATAGAAAACAAACTATTTATATCCTGTGACCCAACAATTTTACTTCTAGGATATTTAGAATAAATAACCAGGCATATGTGTGAGTGTTATTGCAACAATGGATAAGAACAAAAAAAAAAAAAAATGCTGTTTTCAACAATAAAGCATTATATAAATAAATTATGATGCAGCCACCTTGTAGAATATTAATGTAGCTGTTAAAAAGTGTGTTGTAGAAGAATACAAGAGAAAATGTTCATTATACTGTGGAGTGAAAAAAAAGTAACTTTTAAGTTTGTACATTTTGATTCCAAGTGTGTATATATTTGTATAAAGTATATAAATATACATATAATTAGAAGAAAGATATACTCTGCAATACTAACTCTGTTTATCTTTGAATGGTAGAATTATGAATGATTATTATTGTTATTATTTGTGCTTTCCAGAATATTTTTCTAATAGATCATTTTGGTAACTAGAAAAAAATTACTGAAGAACAAAAATAATTTTGCTGATAATACAAGAAACCCTCTGGAATGTGTTGTCAATTGCCTTGAATTCAAGTTTGCATATACAATATATGAACTTGAGCAATTTATGAATTATATGGGTCTCATTTCATCTTCTACCAATTGAGGTTTTTATTCTTATATTTATTTCTTTATTTCCTTCTTATAATTTACTTATGGTTATATACTAGGTGAGATGACTTGGTTAAATGGCAAAGAATAATGCATGAACATTCTAATATATGAAATCAACCCATCATTACCTTTTGCTATTTGTATTAAATCGCCTCCATCATAACAGAGCAGGAATATGTTCTGTGGAACATATATGTTATTTGGAACAATCTCAATGGATTTTTGAAATATGTGTTTCCCTTGATAAGTGTGGTAGGTGGCCCCCAAAGGTATCTACGTGCTAGATAGAACCTGTGAATATTACCTTGTTGCAGATCTGTTTAAGGTAAGGATCTTGAGATAGAGTGATTATCTTGTACTTTGTGGGTGGGCCCTTAATGCAATCATAAGTGTCCTTATAGGAGAAAGGCAGAAATATAATTGATCTTTGAATAACATGGGTTTGAACTGTGCAGGTCTACTTAGATGCAGATTTCCGCTTGCCTTTATTACCCCTGAGACAAGACCAACCCCTCCTCTTCCTCCTCCTCCTCAGTCTATTTAATGTGAAGATGAGCATGATCCACTTTCACTTCGTGAATAGTATGTTTTTTCCTTATAATCTTCTTAATACCATTTTCTTTTGTCCAGCTTACTTTATTCTAAGAATACAGTATATAATACATAAGACATATAAAATATGTGTGAATCAACTATGCATGTTATGAGTAAAGCTTCCAGTCAACAGTAGGCCATTAGTAATTATGTTTTGGAAGAGTCAAAAGTTATACAGGGGCCAGGCGCGGTGGCTCACGCCTGTAGTCCCGGCACTTTGGGAGGCCAAGGAGGGCGGATCATGAGGTAGGGAGATCCAGACCGTCCTAGCTGGCATGGTGAAACCCCTTCTCTACTAAAGATACAAGGAATTGGCCTGGCGTGGTGTGGGAGTCTGTGGTCCTGGCTCCTCCGGAGGCTGAGGCAGGAGAATGGCGTGAACCTGGGAGGCGGAGCTTGCAGTGAGCCGAGATGGTGCCACTGCACTCCAGCCTGGGCAAGAGAGTGAGACTCCATCTCAAAAAAAAAAAAAAAAAAAAAAGTTATACATGGATTTTTGACTGTGTGTTGGGGGGATTGACACTCTGAACCCCTATGTTTTTCAAGGGTCAACTGTATTGTACTTTTAAAACTGTGTTGAGAGGATAGACATATTAAGTGATCTTACCACAATAATTTTAAAAAGTATTCTGGGAGAAGAGGGGAAGTTCACATGTTAGGGAGGGAGTAGTGTGAATGACATCAGATGCCAGGGAAGACTAAGGAAAGGTCTCTGATGACCACCGGAGAAAGCGTAAATTGAGAATCAGGAAAAAGTGGGGCTGCAGAAGTTAAAGGATAATGAGAAATTAGGAAACCAAGATAAATTCAGACCACTTCTCTCACTGCAGCAAAGGAAAGAAGATGTTTTAAAATGTTGATTTAAAAGGAAAAGAGAAGAAAGCACAGGAGAAACTGATGGTTTTAAGAAAAAAAAAGAATGTGAAAACAATATTCAATTCCAAAAAAGATATGATCAAGACTACAGAACAGATTACATTTTCTAAAGAAGTATTTGGGAATTACTTGTCCCAGGCATGACCTCAACTTCCTGAAAGAAGGAATCATGTTGATTTCATTCACTCTGTATCCATGGGAACTAATACAGTGCTTAATACAGTTGTTCAATAAAACATTGTTGCTAAGAGGGAGGGAGAGAGAGAGAGAGAGATTGAAATTTTACTACACAAAAGAAGGGAATGTGATGGAAGCAGAGAGACATTTGAAGATGCTGTGCTGCTAGCTTTGAAGATGGAGAAAGAGGTCACAAGTCAAGGAATGCAGGTGATCTTTAGAACCTGGAAAAGGAAGTGAAACTAATTATTCCTGGAGTTTCCAGAGGGAGCATGCTTCTGCTGACATCTTAACTTAAGCCAAATGAAACCGACTTCACACTTCTAGTCTCCAAGACTGTAAGATAATACATTTCTGTTGTTTTAAGCCACTACATTTATGGTAATTTATTATCATAACAATGGAAAGCCAATATGACAGGATTTTCATTTTTTTAAATATATCACACTATCCCTTGGAACACTCAGAAGTCTTTGTATGATTCATCCCAAGCTGTATTTTGGTCCTGAAAATGCAAATCTTTAAAGACCAGCTTCCATTCTTCTTTTTCTTTTCTAAGGAAGGTCCATCTGGACTTTACCTCTTAAAATTCCTTGAAAGTTCAGTATTCAATAAATATAAGACTATTCAGGCAGGTAGAAAGCAATAGAGCAGGAATGTAGTCTTCTAAGAATTATATTTAAATGAACAGTAAAATGAACAGTAAAGTTGCAGGATTCAAAATCAATGTGCAAAAATCATTAGCATTTCTATATACCAATAACAATAAAGCAGAGAACCAAACCAAGGGCTCAATCTCATTTACAATACCTACAGAAAAAAAGTACCTAGTAATACATTTTACCAAGCAGGTGAAAGATCTCTACAAGGAGAACTGTCAAACACTCATGAAATAAATTATAGATGATACAAACAAATGGAAAGAATCACATGCTCATGGATTGGAAGAATCAATATCATTAAAATGACCATGTCACCCAAAGTTACCTATGGATTCAGTGAAATTCCTATCAATTTACCAACATCACTTTTCCACATTAAATAAAAAGGACTAATATCCAGAATATACAAAGATCTCAAACAATTCAGTAAGAAAAAAAACAACCTCATTAAGAAGGGAGCAAAGGACAGGAACAGACATTTTCAAAAGAAGACATTCAAGTGGCCAAGAAACATGAGAAAATGCTCAACATCACTAATCATCAGAGAAATGTAAATTAAAAACAGAATGAGATATCATCTTATACCATTCAGAATGACTACTATTAAAATGTCAAAAAAATAACAGATGTTGGCAAAGATGCAGACAAAAGGGAACACTTATACACTGTTGGTGTGAATGTAGATCAGTACAGCCTCTATGGAAAACAAAGTTCCTCAAATAACTAAAAGTAGAATTATTATTCCACGAGGCAATCTGACTGCTGGGTTTCTACCCAAAGGAAAACAAATTGTTATGTAAAAAAGACATCAGCAATCATATACTTATAGAAGTGCTATTCACAATAGCAAAGTCATGGAATCAACCTGTGTCCATCACGTATAATTGAATAAAGAAAATATGATATAAATAAACCATAGACTACTGCTGCTCAGCCCTAAAATGATAAAATCATGTCTTTTGCAGCAACGTGAAACTGGAGACTATAATTGTAAGTGAAATAACTCAGAAACAAAGTCAAATATCACATATTCTTACTTTTAAGTGGGAGCTAAACAATGTGTACACATGTACATACATAGTAGAACAATAGACATTGAAGACTCCAAAAGGTGGGAGGTGAGACGGGTAAAGGATGAGAAATAAATTACCTACTGGGTATAATGGACACTATTCAAATGCTGGTTACACTAAAAGTGCAGACTTCACCATTGTGCAATATAACCATATAACACAACTGCACTTACGCCCCCTACATCCATAAAAAGTTGAATTTTAAAAAATGAAGAGATTGGACCAGATAAAATTTATGCTTTCTGAGGTGTATTTTTTAATATAACAGTACAGATGTCATTTTATTCTTTGAATATTATTCTCTTGAGGATCATTTTTGATTATGCTTAGTTCCAACTCTCACACTATTTTGAGAGTATTACAATGTAAATAACTGCGTAGCTAGCTTCTGCTCAATGGATATCTTGTTTTAAATATACTGTCTTTTATTATTATTTTTAAATTGTCACTTTTATGATTTCATACTAGGAAACTGTAATGCTAGAGGCTAGAAAATCACGGACATTGAGGATATAATTTGAGGATATAATATAGATTGATAGTTTTATGTTTTGGGCATTTCCATAATATGATTTAAGTGAACCTGACTTGCATTCACCTTTAACTATTGCTCCTTTTCTTCGAGGTCAAGTGTCTTGCAAGAGTAATCTATCTGTGTTTCACTGGGTCTTCTTTTACTCATCTTCATTCATTCTTTAACTCACCAATATCCTGAATTTTTGTTTTGTTTATCTTTATTCCTGTGGTGGCTACGACAGCAATTGCTACGTTTTAAGTATTCAATAACTCTTTTGAAATCAATAAGGTTTTTCATCACCCACCTTCCTGCAAAGAAGAATTCCTTGAGAAATCTTGATTGTGCCCTTTATTTTCTATTAAAAAATAGCAATGTAATCTCTAATGAGAATAAAAAATAGGGAGCAGCAGTTTGCAGATATCAAACTGTTATCAGAAATATACTGAGAGAAGTGGTGTTTGAAGGACACAGAAGCCAATTATTTCTCTAAATGTTCTCCACTCTCTCCTTGAATCTGGACAGCCTCTGGATCCAGAGGTCAAAATGCAATGCTCTCACATCATGTGTTGGTCAACTGAGTGATATTCTAAGACAATATGAAACCTGTTACATTTTCTATAGAACTATTTTTGAAAATATTGTGTCCTATAAAAAAAAAAGCTTGCATGGGAAATTTATTTTATAGAAGAAAATATTTTTAAAAAATCATTGCTTCCTTTAGGAACTGTTTTGATTTTACCTTTTTTGCCAATAAAAACTACACAGCATACTTTTTTTTCTTTTTTTTTTTTCTTTTTTGCTGGGCTACTAGACAGTGTAGTACTAAATATGTGGGTTGCTTTATTTTAGCAGTTACTTAGATCTTATGACTAAAGTCTGGGATTGTGATAAAGTTTGAACCTGCACAGTAATCCTAATCAGTTATTTACAGATGTCTAGAGCACCAGCCAGAGAGTTAGGTATAGCATGCATACTCAAATGGGAGAGAGCTGTGATGGATTCCTTACTCTGCCATCAGTGGGAATTTGAGAATGGTGGCATGAATGTGTGCATTTTCTGGTCATGGTCTGTGTATTCTACTTATTTACTCCACTTTTATCTCTATTTAATCTTCCTTGGCACAGAGTGAAAAAAATTTTATAGCATCATGATCTGTTTAATTTTTTATCAATTTCACCAAGCAATTTGTTTCATGGAGTATTTCAGGGTGTCAGAATCAACTATACCAAAACTCTGTATAACATTTGAAACATAGGGTAAGCAGTCTATTCTCAAAGTAATTAAGAAATTTAATTAATTCTAATACTCTACTGTATACTAGATACATATGCATTTTATACATATATACATATATTATACATATATACATATGTATTTACACACATATACACATATGTAAAAACTTGCAACATACTGGATGGATGTAGACATTAATAATACCCAAGGATCTTCAGTCTGCAAAATCTATTCATATCATCACTTCATAATCTACAACTCTTAATTTCTTTTCCTACAGAGCATGTTTTTATTTTATTTTATTTTATTCTATTCTATTATCTTCCAATTCCTTCAAATTCCCCAGGACTTGGGAGTATGGCTGACTTTTAGGGGAATTCTTTCCTAGCTGTCCGGGTCATTCACTCTTCTCTATGGAGTATCTGTGACATGCCAAGACTTTTACTATGTGCCAGTAATTCAGGAGCGAAGGCAGATGGCCATAGTGCCTGCCCTCTAGGGACTTAAAGCCTAGATCCTGCCACCTTAAGCCAGAGCTCTTGACTCTTTCTTTTTTTTCTGGAAGTCATGATGGTAAGTAGCTATTCTCATTGAACAGGGGACCATGTGCCGCAAATACTATTCCTAATGTCATTGAGTTGGAAAGCCATCATCTCTTACTTTTCTTGGCTCTCATCCTTCTAGCAACCTATTTTGACTTGGAGGGAGAGTTACTTTCTCCATTCTATTTAATGGCTAATATATCCACTCAATCAAACAAACCCCAACTCTCTCCTCAATTATATCCATTAATGTATTTATAGTAAGTTGCTTCATTTTCTCTTTATAATGATATGAGATACAAATACTACCCCAGTGAATACCAAGCATCCATGGGCATGACTTTTCTGTCAATACATAATGTAGATGTATTAAATACCTGGATCTGCAAGGCTCCTGGAAACTGATAATCTGTTTAGCATAAACATCCTGTGTTCAAATTGATCTTTTCCCTTGTCTTCACTTTTCCTTTCCCCCACCTTTCTTTATGTTTTCTGCTTCCTTTCTCTTCCCTTTTACTACTTACTGACACTAAGCGATGTTCAAGTCAACGTGTTAGATCTATGCTCTCCATGAACATAAGCCTTTAGTAGAGAATTCATTTTTGGTGTTCCCTTCAGATGCTGCCTAATTTTTTTCTTCACAGAGAAACTGTGGAACTTGCTGCCCTACATGATGACAACTTGTGCTTGAAAAGTTACAGTCAGAGCTAATTATTGCTGCTGATGGCTTGAGGAATTTCTCTTTTGGCAATTATGCTAAACTTGGTTAATGTGGGGACTGGTTGGATGAAACAGGAGGCTGTTAAAAAAAAAAAAAGGCAACAAAAACTTGACTCATGAAAGCATTTCTATCCTGAAATTTAATTAAAAAGATGCCTAACCTTCTCCTTAAAGTTTGATATGCTATTCCCATAGGCTGAGGGATTTGCTCTCTTCTAAATGTTTGCTGAAACGGCTTCTGAAATGTGTTTCATCCAGTTGGGTATTATTAGGGGATATAATTTGGAAATGTGTCCCCACCTAAATTTCATGTCGAATTGTAATCCCCAGTGTTGGAGGTAGGGCCTGGTGGGAGGTAACTGGATCATGGGGTTGGGTTTCTCATGAGTGGTTTAGCATCATCCCTCTTGGTAATGTGTTATTTACAGTAGGTGAGTTCTCATGAGATCGGGTTGTTTAAGAGTGTGTAGCCTCTCTCCCTTCTCTCTCTGCCATGTAAGACTCACTTCCACCATAATTGTAAGTTTCCTGAGACCTCCCCAGAAGCTGAGCAGACGCCACCACCATGCCTCCTGTGCAACCTGCAGAATCACAAGCCAATTAAACCTTTTTATTTATAAATTGCCCAGTCTCAGGTATTTCTCTATAGGAATGCGAGAATGGCCTAATAACCTGAGTAAAAGGGGCATGGTCTATACATTCTTTAGGAGAGTTCACTCCTAAAATGTCACTTTTTCTTCTGACCAATATTTGAGAAAAAAGCAAAACAAAATATTTAACTCCTTTCGAGTTGCTGAGACCCTCCCAAGCCTGCCCAGACAGGTCTCATTGGCTGGGGGTTGAGATTGTGGTGGGGATAAAACCTTCTCAGACTCTAATAGAAATAAAAAGGAAGTTGATGATGGAAGTAGAAAATCTAAGCTCTGAAGGTTAGCATGCTTAGATAAAATCCGTCATCAGCTCTTTAAATTACCACCAGGAGACTCCATCTTGGCTGTTTTAACCTTTGCTAAAGCAGTCTAGGAATCTGCCCAGTTTACTTCTTAATAAAACTCTTAATAAAATTTCTTCATAAAAACAAAGCTGGCCATCAGGATCAAATGCACAGTGAGTTCTCTAGGTGAACAGTTGTTGAAGACAAGAGCAGCAGTTTGGTCTCAGATTCCTGCAGTCCAACATTTCACTTTGTTTCCTGTGACATTTGTACAAAACCTCAGAATTTTGTCCCTTCCTTTCTCTTCGATTATTTCACACTCAGTATGTCAGTGAAGTTTTCAGCTGATGGCATAAGCATCTCTCGTAGGAACAAAGTAAGATCCAACAGGTATGAGGTTAGGTGAATGTACCAACTTTGGCAGTTATCAGTTCTTGCTAGCAGCTCTGGCTTCAGTACACCTTCCACCTGACTCTCCCACAGCCATCATAACCACAGATATGGAGAAAAAACCTTGAAAGGCTACTTGTCTCAGGTTCATACCATTGGGAAGATCATAGCCTAACTCTGCCGAGTCCCCTAAGAGCACATGCTTTTTGGGATGATTTTCAGTAGCAGCACAGTTAGCTGAATAACATTGCAAAGTAAATCACATTTAACTCTGGGACCTTTCTGTTTCCTCCCTGAGATCCTTTCCCATTTTCTCATCTCCCTTTCCTTCATCCCTTAGTGACAGTGTCCTCTCGATGATTGGCGCATTTGGCTATCCACTCAGGTTCTTCCTGTCTTCTTCCTGTCCCTGAGGCTCAAATTTTTAAATATAAGTGTGCATCAGAATCACCTGGGATGATTATTAAAGAAATTTAAGATGAGACACAGGTGGAGGGGGGAGTGAGATGTAGAAAAATATTCAATTTGAAAACAGGATAAAACATGCACCAACATTTTACCAAAGAGAATACATAGATGACAAATAAGCACATAAAATGTTTAACATAATTAGCCATTAGACAATGTAAATTAAAATCACAATCAGATACTATTACACACTTATCAGAATGGCCACAATGAAAAATAATAACATCAAAGCTGGCACTGTGGTACACCCGTAACATGGAAAACTATTCAATGATAAAAGGAAACTATTCCTACACAAACCACTTGGATCAACCTTGAGGAAGTTATGTAGGTAAAAGCAAGTGATGAATTAGGAGTTCAAAGCTTCTTTTAGTTGTTGAGCATTCTCATATATGCAGGGACCTGCCTATTCTCAACTTTTGGTGTAGGTGAATGTTTCAGGACACATTAACTTTTCTTTGAATTCAGAAAAATTTATCTGTGCTAAATAAGCACTTACTTACAGAATAATGTTTCCATGTATAATCATGTTCTTCCAAGGTGACTATTAAATTTCTCCAGAAAAAGGATGTTCTCTTAGTATATAACACAATATAGGCACATACATAATAGAGGTTTCAAAATGCCTTGTTGATTGCAAAATATCTGAAAAGTAAGAAGATTGAAACACAATGTAAAGACTGGATTCTTCTACTGAGTACTTGCTTCACTGGTCAACAGTTTATTCATAGAAACATGTGGCATTTCAAAAAAGATCTAGCTAGAATACTGTTTTCCACTTTATTGGCATAAAAGAACTGTGTCTCTCAAGTTTGAATGCTTGCCTGTAATGTTTCTCTTTCTCTCCCACCAAACACGCTGGTGCCTCACAGGAAGTTTTTATTTGTCACAAATACATAAAAATAACATGTCATCAGATATGGATTAGAAATAGGTCATTTGGTGGCTGTTGTAGAATTTTTTTTTTTGAGATAGGGTCTTGCTTTGTCACCCAGGCTAGAGTGCAGCAGCATGATCCCAGCTCACTGTAACCTCCACCTCCTGAGTTCAAGCAATTCTCATCCTCACCCTCCCAAGTAGCTGGGATTACAGGCACGTGCCACCATGCCTAGATAATTTTTTGTATATTCAGTAGAGACAGGGTTTCTCCATGTTGGCCTGGCTGGTCTCAAACTCCCAGCCTCAAGTGATTCACACACCTTGGCCTCCCAAATGCTGGGATTACAGGCGTGAGCCACCACAGCTGGCTGGAATTTTTAAATGAAATTATGATACGTTTGTGCTCTGTTCACTATGAATGAAGTGTTTGATCTTGTCTTTCATTATTAACAGAAACCGATTATTGTGAAACATTCTCTTTTCATTTCATGTCAGGAGGAGTTGCCAATGGGTAGGCCTTCTGCCTCTGAAAAAATGCCTCCTTTTTTTTGAACTGCCACAGTTTCTAAAATTTTGAAAGTCCTTTGGGGTAAAAGTATGTGTTTCTGAAGGTTCACTCTTCTACTTTAAGTTATCTGAATGAAGAATACATCTATATATCATCATCTTGATTATTGATGTATCAATTGGAGTAGCAAATTTTGGAAACTGGTGGTTTAGTTTGCTTAGGGATTAGGACTGTGTTCTGATAAGTTTTATATGGAATTTAAGAGTCAGGAAAAACATCATATGAAGGCCAAAATCAAGGACCCTGGGATATGGATATTTTGGGACATAAAAACGGGTGATGAAGACAGAAAGAAAAACACACCTGAAAGGGGTATTGAAAGCTTAAGATTTTCTCTCCTTGACTATTTTTCCTAAGTGTAAAAATGTCTAACAGTAACTACATTTTCTAAGAGCTTTCAAATTTAGAACTTGAAGGAGAGCTGTGTGTTGCTTTAGGGGGAATCACCAATTAAAATGTTTATAGACACTAGGCACTTAGCATGTAAGAATTGTCTTGGTGAGAACAGTGGTGACCTAGAGAGTGTAGATCCCCAAAAAATACTTTTCCGTGACCCAAATTCAGCTGGTGAGCCAACCAGTTTGCGATGCTTACTTTTAATAATTATTATCTTATTTGATAGATACAGTTAAAATAGAATAGCAACTAAATATTTTTTCCTGAGCTGAAGAGAAATCTTCACAAGACATTCTAGTATTTACAAGTCAATATTCACAACCTTGGAGGCAAGAGCAGGAAGAAGTATATGGCTTCTTTTTTTTTTTTTTTTTTTTTTTTTTTTTGATACACTGCCTAAGCCAACTTAAAGCACTTATATTAAGAGTGTACTAGATAGACATCTGGATTGAATTCTTGATTTTGTGTTTTAATTTACTTATACATGAATTTCCCTATCTACAAGTTTAATTTTTGGTTCTAATCATTAGTTAATTCTAAGAAACATTTCTTCAACATGGAAGTCATCTGAATGACAGATGCTTTTTCTGATGACTTTGAGGTATCCCTACAAGGATGGGTAAGTGGATTTTTTGTTGTGCTGTTAAGTATGAAAAATTGTAGCATCATTGGGTGCTGTGATTTTTCATTAAATCTCATGGCCCTGCCAAATGTGAAAGTGTGGTGATATTAAATTTTTCTAGATCCCAAGTTAACTTTTTATGATGACTTACAATTCTGGCACTTAAAAAAACCCAGATGGGTTGTAGAGTTTCACAAAGTTTAACATTTTCTGACCTTCTGTGGTGAAAGAGAATTAGACTGGATGCCAGAATCTGTGGGTTCTAGTCTTGGCTCTGTCACTAACCAGCTGTGTAATTTTGGACAAGTTAATTCTCCTCTACGATCCAGGATTTTTTCCTATTATAAAATGAATAAGTTAGGCTAAGAAGTTTTATAGGTCTCTTCCAATCTCATCCTATATTATAACAGTGATTTCTGCATTCAGATCCTAAATTTATCACATACTAGCTAAATCCACTTGTATAAACTCATGTCTTTATTTCTCAGTTTTCTTACTGGTTAAATGAGTATAATAATTGCACAATATGAGGAAAAAATGAGCTAATAGATGTATTAAAATTAGCATATATTATTAGTGTTCAATAAAGAGTAACAGTAGTTATTGTAAGTCTGAGATTAGCAAACCAAATACTGAATTTGAATCAAATTATTTTTACTTAAGGTCCGGACTCTCTATTGGCCACATGACCTTAAAAGAATTTGCTTAATTTTGAGTAAAATAAATTGTGCTCTTTCCAATCTCCCCCATTTACAATTTGGATAAATTAATAGTAAACATAAAGATATCTAAGACTTTAGGAGTCTGTATGTTGCACAAGTAAGAAAATTGTGATATTATCACAATCTTTATGTTCTTAAACACATTTCTTTGTCAAGGTTCTATCACAGTGCAATCACATTTTCACTGCAGAAAGGCTGTGTGGGATGGTTAGAAGCATGAATTGATCTGTAGGTCTTAAAAGTTTTATACTAAATGTGGTGGCACTTCTAACTTTAGTCTAAAATTATCTTGGTGTTTGTTAAAACTCAGAAAGCTATAACATTTTAAATGAAACAACTCAACCATGTCCTTAATCTGAATGTTAGAGACCTTTCTTTGACTCTCAGGAAGAGGTTCTTGAGCCCTTCCTTAGTTTCTATTTCAATGATAATTATCTATCTGGATTTCTGTTGACTGTAGAGAGTAAATAGGCAAGGATAGCACTGAAAACATCTTGCTACATGGATATTGTAAGAAATAAAATAATACAGAAAAATTTATAACAGAAAAGTGACAGATTCCTACTTATCCTTCTGCATTTTTAGCGCCACTTGTCAGAAGGAAGTGTTTCTTAGAATTTTTTAATTTAGTTCATCTGGTGGTTGCCTCCATAACTCTGTTAACCATGCACTATAACTGCTATTCAACATATATACTTTAGAAATTATTTTAAAATTTACCTCCTACTATATGAAATGCAAATGTTCTTACTTATTGCATATATATATATGAAACTTATTGCTTAAATATACTCTCCTGCTTATTGCGTTAAATAGGAGAGCACATATAACCAATAAGGTTCATTTTTTTACTTCAAATTCTATTCACATAATTTAAATATTCATTTCTTATTCTTATATAGAATATTTTGTTCCCCACCCTGGAAGACGAGGACCTATTTCCTTTACCTATTTTTGTTGCTTCTACCTGGGAACTTAAAATAACATATGCAAGCTCAAGTTTGATGGCCTTTGTGATTTGTTCAGACACTAATCTTAAAAGTTGAAAAGTAAAATTGCTTACATCATCATGAGAAGTCAGCATTGTTATCTACGTAGCCAAGTAGTTTATTATGATTACATATCCTTTTCGACAGTTCCAATATCATAACACTTGCGACTCACAAAATATACCAATCCTAGTATCAAGTTCAAGTTTTTGGCATATATTTTACCAATCCCTCAAATTCTTGCCGCTCTGTTGTAGCTGGTCTTTTATTTGGATCATGCTTTTCTTGTATAATTATATTTATTTACTTTCCTGAAGTTCGGATTGCTTTATTTTATTCTTTTTCAGTCTTTGCACTTAACAGGATTGTTCAAAGTATCATGAGTAAATATCAGAATTCTGATATTCTCTTGGTCAAAGGTAAGGTAGCTCTCTCTCAAAACATCACATTGATATGGCAATGTAAAAAATGGCAACTTGCCACTTGCTCTGGCAACTAGATGCTGAAGAAAGTCAGTGTACCAGGGCCAAAAACAGAATATAAGAGAAGTGCTTACATTCTGGGCTTTCCCTTGCATCTTGTTGCCAAGACAACCAAAGGCTGCCTTAATTGGTGAGGGCACCATCACCTCTCTGAATAACAAAAATGGTTTTACAATTTTCAGCCACTCATTTCTGAGAGGTTGGAGGTGAAAATGAATTCCAGGGGATACCTTTGTAAAATCTTTGATACTAGAGCTCTGATGGTAATATCAAGATGCTTAAAAGGTGTGATTAGTTCACAGTGGAGTTATGCCAATATTTTTGTCTTTCTTGACTTCTGAGCTCTATTTACTTAGAACACAACCTTGGGAAGCATATTTAGCTCTGATCTCTGCGGTGTTTGGTTCCTCTTGAATCTTTCTAGAATGCCTAATTGAATGGTATCTGAGAAGAAGTTGGTGATGAATTAGATGCAGATCACAGCTGGCTGATGGAAATTGCCACTTGATTTGAGGGGTGTTTAAACATATTTAAAGTGGTATGTGATTCACTGATATGTTCTGGGATCATGAAGACAGAAACACTGGTTATTTCTTGCTGGCTGTGGCAGCAGACAAGTGGACTTGTGCATGGGCCTGAAGATATACTTAAACTTTTTACAATTTAAAGGCTAAGGTAAGATCTAATCCTGCTAAGCATAGAGTAACAGATTTTACAGTTTATCTTGCTCAGATGTACCTTTTGATGTTCGCTGGAGGTTTGAGTATAGGAGTTCAGACATTTCTGTGCTTTTTCTGATGTCTTCTTCATGAAATGC
This sequence comes from Rhinopithecus roxellana, assembly GCF_007565055.1. Taxonomy (NCBI): domain Eukaryota; kingdom Metazoa; phylum Chordata; class Mammalia; order Primates; family Cercopithecidae; genus Rhinopithecus; species Rhinopithecus roxellana. The sequence goes on along the minus strand of NC_044549.1, from coordinate 31,545,444 downwards.
CATATTTGGGCAAGAATATACACAGAATAGAAGGAGAAAAAGCCTTAGCCAATCTAAGAGCCAAATGTATTGAACCACAATGCTGACATTGTAAGGATAACAGATATTAGAGCCAGATCACTCTAATATCCAAGGAGTCCCCACCCATAATCCCCTTTGCCAAAAAACCTTAAAACAGAATAGTTTCCTTTCACTTTGCAGGATTTCGATGCAATTCTATCAAGTCGGGAAGGCAAATAACTACTTAATCCCCCAGGTAAGTAAAACGACTCCCTATGCTGTCTATTGTGGCTCACTGGAAGGGAATGTAAAAATGGGTCTTGACTTTATTTAGGTCAGGAAAGAAAGTTTTAAAAGTGGACTTTGCTAACACTGTGGCCTTGCTATTGTCAGTTCCACTATTCTACAAATGGCTCAATTTCCATGTGAAAACGTGCTCTACTTAAAGAAAAGTTAAGTGGAATGAGGTTAGGAAGTCAAATGCCCTAGGGTCTCAAGCATAGAGGCAATAGAGCTGACTAGAATTTTCTTAAAAAGGTGAAGTAAATTAATAATGTTTTCTGGGCAACAGGTAAAATTATTCATTTTGATTTAGCCTAAAGGACTCAGTACTTCTTTTTGTGTATCTGTGGGACAGACTCGTGGAAGGGAGACTTGATTTATTAAGTGTAGCTTCAGGGAGCAAAAGTCAGACCAACGGGTAGCTGCCAGAATCTCAGAGGCAAATTGATGTCCCATTTTTAGCAAATTTACAAGATCAGGGAAAGTCTTTTATACAATAATTTAGTTTCTGGTGTTACTTTATTTTCCTTTTCATGTTCTCTAATTTCCTAACTTGCCTCATTTAAATTTTATTTTGTCCTATAATTAATTGTGTGCACTTCCCTGAGTAATGTAAAAGAGCATTAAATAAACAAATACATCAATAAATTTCATTCATCTTCCAATGAATGAAACCTGTAGTACAGCAGATGCATTCAGCATTAGGAAAAATCCTCAAACTTACAGGTAGTGTGGAAACCACTTGTGGCACCCATGACCACAATGATATATATATACACACACACATATTTATGTGTGTGTGTATATATATAGGCATTGGGATACCCTTTTGGGGATTCACAGATTTAGCAGTCTCTTCTAAGCTTATGTAAAGTTGTCTAGAATGTTCTATTCCCTATGAATTTGTGTTATAAAGGGAAGAAACAAAAATTTTTTGGATTGTAAAAAGAAGAATATAAAGAAAAGATATACCATGAATATTTCTTCTTGGATATTATTGCTAATTTGTGTTACTTCTGCTAAAAATGGAAGGACAAAACTGACTTTTTCAGTTGCTTCTAAACTGCCTGGATAACAATCACAAATGATTATGCTTAGAATTTTGAAGACAGCTGCTTTATAGAGAACGTGCTTTCCATCAGCTCATTTAGGTTGTAGGCTAAAAATTGAGGCAGAAGAAGTTGAAGGGATTTGGCCACAGTGGCAGCCAGTCACCAGCCAAGACAGGAAACAGATTTCATCTTCCTGTTATTAAGAGTAATTTGCCATTCACCAGACTGTTCTCGTGATGACACATACTAAGGTGTGATCAACTTGTAGCTGGATGCATATCTGAAGGAATCATTTTTATAAGCATTTTAGAAAATGAACCAAATTCAAGCACTCCATACAATTGCAGCTAATGAAAGATATGCAATCTCATTTTAAATCAGCATTCAGTAGACCATACATACAGTCCACATCTAGCCACAAGAAGAGATTTGGCTTAAAAATAGATCTGATCTGAGCTCTACCTTAGATTTAATCTTGATATAATCTGAACATAATTGTTACACATGTCCATATAAGAGACCACCTGAGCAGGCTTAGTGTGAGCAATGAGGCTGTTTATTCACTTGGGTGCAAGTCAACTGAGTCTGAGAAAGGAGTCAGCAAAGGGTGGTGGGATTATCATTTGTTCTTACAGATTTAGGATAGGTGGTGGAGTTAGGAGCAATTTTTTGTGAGTAGGGGATGGATGTTACAAAGTACCTTCTCAAGGGCGGGGAGGATGTTACAAAGTACATTCACAAGGACAAGGGATACCACAAAGTACATTATCACAAGGGTGGGGGAATGTCATGATGGCTTGACCATGGTGTGGCCAGCTCAGAGGACCTTACAATAACTATAGTACTTTCCAATACTCCTTTAAGAGATATGGAACTATTTGTCATCCCATCAGGCTTTCCTGTTTCTCCATTAGTTTTGAGTTAAAAACTACTATACGAAACTCATGGGCCCAACTTATTGAGAGACAATTCAGAGAAAGGCAGCATTGTTACTCAAGGGAGACATGCAGTGGACAGGACGAGATTAATCAGGTTTGATTACTTGCATTTGTGTGATTTGGAGGAGTTGAGAGTATGCTATGGAAGTATCTGGACCAAGAGGCAAAGGGTCAAACAATGGAAAAGCATATAACAATAAAAAAAAAAAAAAAAAGAAAGAAAAAAGGAAAAATAAAGAGAGAATGAAGTCTGAGAAGGTTTAAACAATTGTCTATGAAGAAAAAATTTGAAATTTTTGACAATTCCATAATTTTCCCCAATAGAATTATGGGGAGAATATAATTATAATTCAAAAGGCATTTACCTTATTCTTTTGAAGATAGAAAGTACAAGGTGGTTAAGAATAACGTGTGATAAATTCTTAAAGTATCAGCTTTTTCTTCAGCTCTAAATGCTATGAGGAGCAGCCATCCAAAACAAATCATAGCTACTCAGTTTTTTTAATGCATTGACCTCCATGCTAGTTTGATCGTGAGGTTACCAGAGCATATGCTATCTACTGAATCAAATTCTCCAGGGAAGTGACCTTGACAATCTGTAATTTTAATCAGCACTCCAATGTGATTTTTAAAAGCTGGCAAATGTGGATAACAGTGCATGAGAGAATGTTGCTTAGAAGCCAAAGTCTTGGGCATAAGCCCCCATCTATGGAGGGACGGTAGCTTGGGTCAAGTTTTCCTTGACCCAGTGTGACCCTCTCATGTTCATTGGTTATCCAACATAATCTCTTGGTCATAATAGATTCCGGCCCATATTCACAGAACATTCATAAAAAATCAAACCTGTGTCAAAATTCACCTTCTAATGGTGAATTTCTCATCTTTATTTGTGAAGAACTGAATTAAAATTACATACTATCACTGTTGCTTGCTGCAGTCTCCCTCTTTAGCTAGAAAGAAAGTTAAACTGACTTTGCAAGTCTCATAAAAGATTTTATTTTAAGACACCACACATGGCTAATTAGCAGCACATGCTATGTGGAGTCCACTGACTGCAGCCACAATAGATACTTTCTGTAACAATGGAAGGGAGAGTCACTTTAAGGCCAAATCCAGTTCTTTTTTTAGGGCTAAGACCAGAGGAGTGATTGATGCTATAGACTATGAATACCTTCATTTGTTTTGTATCTTGATCTATTTTACAGCAAAAAGAGCTCCATCACCTGCAAAATCTCAACTTTTCTTTTTCATCTAGGAATATGAGTGCTATAAAAGAGGTTACTGCTGCCATGAAAATAGTAAGTGCTCCATAAAATCAAATCTACATCTTGTTTAAATTCTTAGTTTTGCTCTCATTTGTTATGTGACTTTGGATCTTAATTTCTCAGAGCTTTAGTTTACTCATGCTTTTAATGGGGGTACAAATACATCCTTCTATGGAGAGCTAAATGAAATAAACCATGTGTGGTAAATTGTTTTCCATTCTTCAGTCTCTTCTGCCATGTGGTCTTGCAATAGGTGAGTGAAGGGCGTATACTTCCCACCCATTGATCTGGGTTTCATCATGTGAATCAATTTGGTGTGGAATGAGGGCAGATAAGTTACTGTGCCAGTTGAAAGCTATGACCTTAGAGATAATCCTTATGCCCCTGTAAATGAATGGTCATTTTAAATAGCATCCCCCAAGAAGCCATTGTCCCTTCAGACTAGAAAAATCCTGAAAGAATATGTCTGAGGAAGTCTTGAAAATCCAAACTTCAGCCTTACACAGAGACGGCCCAGCCAGTTTGCAGACTCATTGGAGAGAAAAGAAAATACTTTTGTAAGTCACTACATTTGGTATGCAAGATTATTGTAGTAGCAAAAGCTGATTAATTCATTATGTAATTATTCTGATAGAGTAGGCTTGAAAAAGCATTAGATCCCCCTTCAAATATTTTGTCACTTAGGATTGTTTGTTGAGGTATAAATTACATAGAAGAGGCATAGTAGGCATAAGGCAGTTTATAAGGCCACTGGGAAGATAAACCCCACAGCCATATAAGCTAACATAGTCAGTGCAGCGCACAGTAAGCATAGTAGCAAGTGAGTGAACATATACAGAATACCTAGCCAGTGTCTGCCACAGAATGAATGGACAATAAATTTTGGAAGCTTCTCTCTGGCTTGACACAGAAATGTTTGTGGTTCTTTCCTAATCAAGGATACAGTTCTATTTTTCCATTTGACTGTGGCTCTTTAAAGGTAGAGTCAGTATTTTACTAATATTTGTATCCTCTGCACTTTATATAATAGACAAGCATGTTTAGAAAGTACCCCACTCCCCTGTTTTTAAAACTACAAGATGAAAGGGAAAAGGTAAAATCTCTCAGATAACTCCTGAACTCAATGACAATGATATTTATCATGTAAGATTTGTTTAAAAATTACTCTCTTCAATTTATGACTAAAAGTGATTTATGCTTTCTGTTAACTTTGTTTTCGACGCCCAGGACTGACCAGCTAGAGTTTTCTGGTACCTGATACTGAGCTTTAGTTTTTTATTTTTTCAAATAAAGAAGACTATTTATTAAGGGAAAGAGTCCTTTGAGTAAGAATAAGGTTTATTTGCTTGATGTCTATTTGATTTTTACCTAGATATAATAGGGGATAATTCTTCAGTTCTTCAGCCTTGTGCATTTCTAAAATAGAAGACAAAGACCTTGGGCCTTGCCTTGCATAGATGGTATAAGATATCTTACAAAACATCAGCTTGATTCGTGCAAGGCACTGTGTCTTCAGAGAATACGAAGAAGAATAAAACACCAATCGTCCTCTCAAAGAGATTATACTCTAAGGAGGAAGACTAGAAAGACCCATACAGACAAAAATACAGAAAATTAAGGCAAAGACCATAAATACATTCAAGCAGAGAAAGCATTTTGGGTTCAAAGAAGGCTCCAGAGAAGCCACATGCTTGTAGCCAAATAAAGCCAAGGAAATAAAATAAATCAGTGTTTATCACTCAGAAGCTTGGCCAGAGTCAAGTGTGAAAATTCAAGCTTGAATATGTACACTCTTAATGGGGTTTGAAAGTCTACAAAGTAAATACAGAAGAGCATTTTCTGCATACTTTAATAGCCAAATGGGATATTAACCTGATGTGTTAATGAGTTCTTTAGAAGTACTCCTGACTGAGTATCACTGCAGTACTAGAGTTTAAAAGTCATTCATCTCAACTGCCTCTGTCCTGGAACTGTGTAAAAAATTCGGAGGGTTTTTATCTGATCACATGGAGGGAGAACAGTGTCCATAAAGAGTAGAGCAAGGGAATAGGAATATAAGAGATTAAAGTAAAGAAAAATTTCATACACGTACAAAGCTGTGAATATTCCTTCTCCAAATTTAATTTCTTTGTCCTGTTCCTTCCTGCTTAGGTCTAGCTTAAATTTCTAACACATGGTCTTTAGAGGACACATTTAAACCGTGGCATGTACCATAGAAATCTGCAAATACTATAATAAGGGTTTGATTTCTTGTTTTGTTGATTATCTAGACTGAAGAATGTGATAAGTAAATGTAAATAATGAAGATTAAACTTAAACATGTGTCATGTCTTGTGCTGAAAATAAAAGAAGTTTCAATTTACTGGATATAATTTGTACAAAAGCGAGAGAAGTAGCTTAGTCATATATCACATTAAATATTAATAAATTTATTGAGAAAAGAGTTACTGGATTGGAACACAATTCCATTTGGCAAATCATGGTTGGTTTGTACCATAAGTTGGCTACAGATAAAAAAATACAAATATTAATGAATGTGTTCTGGGAGAATTATTGGCTACATAGAATTTATAATAAATATTCTTTTACTGTGTTTTATAAATTGTGTGCTACGCATATTTTATATCATGAAAATTTATAGTAAAATTGCTTATATATTTATATGCACACATTTCTTCTTACAGAGAATTGGTTTTAAACATTTACCATCACATCACTGTAAAAAATAAAATGAAATTATCCTCTAACTCTAATACTTCTTAACCAAGTCATTATTAAGGTGGGAAATTCCTTAACTCTTTTGATTCTGGGAAAAATAAGGCATATGGGAAGAAAAGAAAATACCTATGGATTAAAAACAGTATTTGAAAACACTGAACCAATGACCCTTCAAGGTCGTGTTTAGTTCTTAACTAAATGACACTGGCAGTTCAAGTGTGAGTGGATTGTAAATTAGACTCAATACAAGGCAAGGTTCCCCCCCCCCCCCCACTAGTATTTGTTGTCTTTCTCGGGAAGCATGACTTTATTGTAAAGGTTTTAAATTTTGAGACCCCTGGAGTTTGAGTCAAATATTTTAGGCTTAGGAGAGGATTTAGAAGGATAAGGGGTCTTCCTTTCATCCATTGGAGGGAGGTGGCACTATCTGACATTTGTGTTTCAAAGGAAAAAAGAGTTTTCATCAAAGCTGCAACATGATTCTAAGCAATAGACTGATTCTTTTAGGCAAGGTAATCAATATAGAACATTATTTCTTTTCTTTTTTTTTTTTTTTGAGACAGAGTCTCGCTCTGTCGCCGGGGCTGGAGTGCAGTGGCTGGATCTCAGCTCACTGCAAGCTTCGCCTCCTGGGTTTATGCCATTCTCCTGCCTCAGCCTCCTGAGTAGCTGGGACTACAGGCGCCCGCCACCTCGCCCGGCTAGTTTTTTCGTACTTTTTAGTAGAGACGGGGTTTCACCGTGTTAGCCAGGATGGTCTCGATCTCCTGACCTCGTGATCCGCCTGTCTCGGCCTCCCAAAGTGCTGGGATTAGAACATTATTTCTTTATTAACTATGGATAAGAGTAGTATCTAAGATCTTGTCTGTATCTGATACTGAACAAGGATGTCAATTAATCTATAAATGTAAACATGCATTAATTTAGGAGGCTAACTATTCTCACCATGATTAAACTTTACAAATGGTTTGTGAGGGCTAAAGCAACAAGAGCCAAACTTATTTTTGGACTAACTTAATCCACTGTATTGGTTAATAAACCATCCCAAAACTTAGTGGCTTAAAGCAATGATTTATTATGTCTCACAATTCTGTGGTCTGGCTGTGGAATGTTCATGCCGCTCTTGTGTGGCATCACTCATGCTTTTTATTTACTTAGGGGATCAACTGGGCCTAATATATCCTCATCTGTGTGTCTGAGGCCCTGGTGAGAAAGCCAGAAGCTGGGACCTTTCTTCCTACAGGATGTATCCTTATGCTATAGCCAAGCCTGAGGTATTTTTCTTTTTTTTTTTTTTCTTTAGTCATTGATTTTTAAAAACATTTTAACTTTTATTTTACATTTAGGAATACATGTGCAGGTTTGTTATATAGGTAAACTAATGACTTGGGAGTTTGTTGTACAGATTACTTTGTCATTCAGGTATATAAACATGGTACCCGTAGTTGCTTGTTTTTTTCCTGAACCTCTCCCTCCTCCCACCTTCATCCTCAAGTAGGCCCGTGTCTGTTATTCCCTTCTTTGTGTACATGTGTTCTCATTATTTAGCTACCACGTATGAGTGAGAACATGCAATATTTGGTTTTCAGTTCTTGTGTTGATTTGCTAAGGATAATGGCCTTTAGTTCCATCCATGTTTCTGCAAATCACACAATCTCATTCTTTTTATGACTGCATAGCATTCCACAGTGTATATGTACCACATTTTGTTTATCCAGTTCATTGTTAATGGGCATTTAGGTTGATTCCATACCTTTGCTACTGTGAATAGTGCTGCAATGAACATACATGTGCACATGTCTTTATGGTAGAAAGATTCCTTTGGATATATACCCAATAATGGGATTGTTGAGTCAAATGGTAATTGTTTGTAGCTCTTTGAGGAATCACCACACTGCTTTCCATGGTTGAACTAATTTACACTTCAACCCACATTGTATAAACATTCCTTTTTCCTGCAACCTCGCCATCATCTGTTATTTTTCGACTTTTTAATAATAGCCATTTTGACTGGTGTGAGATGATATGTTTTTGGCTTTTTTATTGGTATTCATCTAATGATTAGCAATATTGGACATTTTTTAATATGCTTGTTGGCCTCATGTATGTTTTCCTTTGAAAAGAATCCATTCATGTCATTGGCCATTTTTTAATGGGGTTATTTCCTATTGTTTTTTGCTTGCACATTTGTTTAAGTTCCTTGTATGTTCTGGATACTAAACATTTATCTGATGTATAGTTGGCAAATATTTTCTCCCATTCTGTAGGTTGTCTGTTTACTTTTGAAAATTTCTTTTGCTGTGCAGAAGCTCTTTAGTTTAATTAGATGCCATTTGTCAATTTTCCCCAGCACCATTTATTAAATAGGGAATCCTTTCCCCATTGCTTGTTTTTGTCAGGTTTGTCAAAGATCAGATGGTTGTAGATGTGTGGTGTTATTTCTGAGGCCTCTGTTCTGTTCCATTGGTCCATATATCTGTTGTGGTACTAGTACCATGCTCTTTTGGTTACTATAGCCTTGTAAAATAGTTTGAAGTCAGGTAGCATGATGCCTCCAGCTTTGTTCCTTTTGCTTAGGATTGTCTTGCCTATGGGGGCTCCTTTTTGGTTCCATATGAACTTTAAAGTAGTTTTTTCCAATTCTGTGGAGAGAGTCAATTGTAGCTTGATGGGAATAGCATTGAATCTATAAATTACTTTTGGAAGTATGGCCATTTTTATGATATTGATTCTTCCTATCCATGAGCATGGAATGTTCTACCATTTGTTTGTGTCCTATTTTATTTTGTTGAGCAGTGGTTTGTAGTTCTCCTTGAAGAGGTCCTTCACATCCCTTGTAAGTTGGATTCCTAGGTATTTTTTTCTCTTTGTAGCAATTGTGAATGGGAGTTCACTCATGATTTGGCTCTCTGTTTGTCTGTTGTTGGTGTATAGGAATGCTTGTGATTTTTGCACATTGATTTTGTATCCTGAGACTTTGCTGAAGTTGTTTATCAGCATAAGGAGATTTTGGGCCGAGACAATGGGGTTTTCTAAATATACAATCATGTCATCTGTAAACAAAGACAATTTGACTTCCTCTTTCCCTAATTAAATACCTTTATTTCATTCTCTTGCCTGATTGCCCTGGCCAGAACTTCCAATACTATATTGAATAGGACTAGTGAGAGAGGGCATCCTTGTCTTGTGCCGGTTTTCAAAGGGAATGCTTCCAGGTTTGCCCATTCAGTATGATACTAGCTGTGGGTTTGTTATAAATAGCGCTGTATTGTCATAAATGGCTGTATTTTCCCAATGCTTTTATCCCAATTGTATCTAGGAAGTAACTAACTACCTTTTGATTGTACAAGCTCATATGCAAAAGGGACTTGCTTTGTCTCAGATGAGACTTTGGAGTATGGACTTTTGAGTTAATGCCAAAATAAGTTAAGACTTTGGGAAACTGAGGACTCTTCCAAGATAGCAGAATAGGAACAGCTCCAGTCTACAGCTCCCAGTGAGATAGATGCAGATGAGTGATTTCAGCATTTCCAACTGAGGTATCAGGTTCATCTCATTGAGACTGGCTGGACAGTAGATGCAGCACACAGAGGGTGAGCCAAAGCAGGGTGGGGTGTTGCCTCACCTGGGAAGCGCAAGGGGTCAGGGGATTTCCCTTTCCTAGCCAAGGGAAGCCATGATAGACTATACCAGGAGGAATGTTATACTCCTGCCCAAATACTGCACTTTTCCCATGGTCTTCGCAACCAGCAGACCAGGAGATTCCCTCCAGTGCCTGGCTCAGGGTATCCCATGCCCATGGAGCCCAGCAAGCTAAGATTAACTGGCTTGAAATTCTTGCTGCTAGTGCAACAGTCTGAGATCCACCTGGGATGCTGGAGCTGGGTTCAAGTGATTCTTGTGCCTCAGCCTCCTGAGTAGCTGGAATTACATACATGCACCACCATGCGCAGCTAAATTTTGTATTTTTTTAGTAGAGACCACATTTGTCCATATTGGCCAGGCTGCTCTAGAATTCTGGGCCGCACATGATCCTCTCACTTCGGCCTCCCAAAGTGCTGGGATTACAGGTGTGAGCCACCACACCTGGCCCCTCTGAATTTCTTAAATTTGAATGTTGGCTTCTATAGCTAGGTTGAGGAAGTTCTCATGGATGATATCCTGAAATATGTTTCCTAAGTGGTTTTCTTTCTTGCTATTTCTTCAGTGATGCCTATGATTGATAAATTCTGTCTTTTTACATAATCCTGTATTTCTTGGAGATTTTGTTTGTTTCATTTCACTCTTTTATTTCATTCTTTTCTGACTGTCTTATTTCAGAAAGCCGGTCATCGAGCTGTGAGATTATTTTCTCTTCCTGATCTATTCCTCTGTTAATAATTGCAATTTCATTATAAAATTATTGTAGTGTGTTTGTCAGCTCTGTCAGGTTGGTTACATTCTTTTCCACACTGGCTATTTTGTCTATCAGCTTCTGTATTGTTTTATTTTGATTCTTACGTTTCTTGGAGTGGGTTTCAACATTCTCCTGAATCTCAATGATCTTTACTCCTATCCATATTCTGTTTTATTTCCTGTGGTATGGGTTGTAATATCTCCCGTTTCATTTTTAATTGAATTTATTTGGATCTTCTCTCTTCTATTCTTGGTTAATCTCACTAATGGTTTATCACCTTTGAACCAACTTTTTGCTTCATTTATCTTTTGTATTTTTTTTTAATTCATTTACTTCTGCTCTGGTCTTTGTTATTTCTTTTCTGCTGCTGGGTTTGGGTTTGGTTTGTTCTTGTTTCTCTAGTTCCTTGAGATGTGACCTTATGTTGTCTATTTGTGCTCTTTCAGCCTTTTTGATGTAGATGTTTAATGCTATAAGCTTTCTTCTTAGCACCACTTCTTCTGTATCCCAGAGGTTTTGATAAGTTGTGCCACTATTGTGGTTCAGTTCAGAGAATTTTTAAATTTTCATCTTGATTTCATTGTTGACCCAATGACCATTCAGAATCTGGTTATTTAATTTCCGTGTATTTGAATAGCTTCGAGGGTTCTTTTTGGAGTTGATTTCCAATTTTATTCCATGGTAGACTGAGAGAGTGCTTGATATAATTTTGAATTTCTTAAATTTATTGAGACTTATTTTGTATCCTATCATATGGTCTATCTTGAAGATTGTCCCATGTGCTAATGAATAGAATGCATATTCTTTGTTCATTTTTAAAATTCTTTTTTCTTTGTCTTTGTTGGTTTGGGTTAATTCAAAATCCTTGTCTTCAGACTCTAAAGTTCTTATTTCTACTTGCTTGATTATATTGTTGAAACTTTGTAATGTATTTTGCAATTCTCCAAGTATGTCTTTGATTTCAAGAAGTTGTGATGGTTTTTTAATCTATGCTATCAATTTCTTGGGAGATTTTTTATCCATATCCTGTATAATTTTTAACATTTCTTTAAGTTGTTTTTCATGTTTCTCTAGTGCTTCCTTGAGTAGCTTAATAATCAACCTTTTAAATTCTTTTTCTGGCAATTCAGAGATTTCTTCTTGGTTTGGATCCATTGCTGGAGAGCTAGTGTGATCTTTTGAGGGTGCTAACAAACCTTGCTTGGTCATATTACCAGAATTGTTTTTCTGATTCCTTCTCATTTGGGTAGACTGTTTTGGTGGAAAGATCTGGAGCACAAGGCCGGCTATTCAGGTTCTTTTGTCCCACAGGATGATCCCTTGATGTGGTTTTCTTCCCCTTCTGCTAGGGATGGTGCTTCCTGAGAGTTGAACTGCAGTAATTGTTATTGCCCTGCTGGGTCTAGCCACCCAATGGAATTACCAAGCTCTGGGCTGGTACTAGGGAAGTGTCTTCAAAGAGTCCTTTGATGTGACCTGTCTTCAGATATCTCAGCCTTGGATATCAGCACCTGCTCCCATGGAGGCAGCAGGGGAGTGAAGTGGACTCTATGATGGTTTTTGGTTGTAGTTTTATTTAGTGTGCAGTTTTTCTCAAATGCCGGTTGTGGTAGCAGTGAAATTGTCACATGGACAGACTCAAGACCTTTGGTTAGCCAGAATGTTACAGATTGTGGGATTAGCTGTTGTTTTCTTTTTTCTTGGAGTAGGGTTGTTCTTTTATGAGTTGCTATAATGACTTGAGTTGGTTGGCCTTTAACCAGGAGGTGGTACTTTCCAGAGGTGCATCAGCTGCAGTAGTATAGTAGGGATACAAACTTTCCTTAAGGTCACCTGGATAAGTATTCAAGTTTCTCAGACAATGGGCAGAGCCATAGAACTCCCAAGAGATTATGTCTTTTGTCTTTGACTGCCAGGGCAGGTAGAGAAAGACCACCAGGTGGGGGCTGGTTTAGGGCTGTCTGAACTCAAGGCTTTCCTTGGGCAGAGCTTGCTGCAGCTGCTGTGGGGAATGGGGGTATGGTTCTCAGGACAATCGAGTTATGTTTCCAGGAGGATTATGGATGTCTCTGTTGTGTCATACTGGCCGCCAGGGAAGTGGAGGAAGGTCAGCAGTGATAGGCTTCATCCAGCTTCCATGCAGCCAGCAAGGCCAGTTTTACTCCCACCATGCCCCACCAACAGCACTGAGTTTTATATCCAGCCAGCTGGTGAGCATGGCTGAGATTTTGCACCAGGGTACAAGCCTGCCCACTGAGAAAGCAAAAAAGAGCTTTCAGGTCCTGTCCGTCCCTGCCTGCCACAGCTTCTATGCTCATATCTGCACATCTCATTTGCTCTGCCACCCCTAGATTCTGTCCAGGAAAATTCACACCCAGTTGAAATTATTATGAAGTTCAGCTGGAAGTTGCCTTCTCCCTGTGCTCCCTTTTAATTTCAATGGCAGCCCTCCCCAAGGTCCCCTATGAGATAAAGTCAGAAATGGCTTCCTTGGGGAACAGGAGTGCCTACAAGTTTCTTTCTGCTGCTTCTTCTACTTTTATATTTTGCTTGGCTCTTTAAATTCATTGCAGGTCTAGGTAAGGTTAAATCCTTCTCCCATGATCTGGATTTTCAGGTTGCCAGTGAGGATGTATGTCTAGAGAAAGACTTTCCTCCTTCACATTTTGAGCTCCCGGAGTTTTTCGTCTTTCTCACGGAGTTTGCAATGGCAAGCCGCTTCTTTTCCCCCATCCGTATTCTGAATCTATTTCTGTCATCAGCTATCTCAGCCTGGTTAAGACCTTTTTCCTGGAGAATCAGTATGATCATTTAGAGAAAAGAAGGCACCCTGGCTTTTTGAGTTGCCAAGAGTTCTTGTGCTGATTCTTTCTCATTTGTGTGGGCTGATGCTTTTTCAGTCTTTGAAGTTGGTGTCCTTTGGGTGGATTGTTTTGTCTTTTTCTTCATCGATGCCCTTGGGAGTTTGATTATAGTATAAGGTGGGTTTGGTTGACCCATCTTCGATTCTAGATTTTTCCTGGGTCTTGGAGGAGCCCCCTCCAATTACTGTGTAGTGTCTGCACTTTTTTTGGTGGGTATTCTGGTGCATGGGACTTGTTCAGACTGGGGCTGCAGTTGGCCGAGAAGCTGTTTCCTTGTCAAGCTGGCCTTAATCTTCTATTAGTGTACTTTCTGGGGAAAGATGAGGTTTCATCCACCAGCAGAGTTCAGGTCAAAGTGGGACAATTTTCTTGGAAACTCTAGTGGATGTGACCTATCTGGCTATGGAAGGTGGGAGTGGGTGGGGTTGTCAGCACTGCTATTTGGATATTTCTAGTAAAAAAAAAAAGGAGCCTGTGCCCCTTGGCAAATTGAGGCAGATGTAGGGCTTCTGGGCTGGAATTTCTAGCAGGTGTTGCCTACCTGGCTGTTGGTGGTGGGAGTGGTAGGGTCATGTGCCTTGCTGATCAAATATTTCCTGGAATATCAGGAGGCTGTGCCCTCCACCTGAGTTCACATAGAAGTGTGGCTGCTGGGTCAGAAGCTCTAGCAAATGTTGCCCACCTGGCTACCAGTGGTGGGGGCATGCTCAAGCAGGACAATAGGAAGCTGCACTCTTCAGCTGAGTTCACACAGAAGCAAGACTGCTGGGCTGGTAGCTCTAGCAGGCATTGCCTGCCTATCAGTGGCAGTGGTGGGTGGAGTATAGGTTGGGTTCCAAGAGGAAAAGTGAAAGCTACTAGGACTTTTGAGAGGTGGACCTGAAATTGGTACACTATCATTTTTGCCACATTTTACTGGTTGAAGAAGTCATAACTCCAGTAAAGAAACATGGGGAGAAGATATGAGTGCCTCCTGAAGGGAAAAGCTTACAAGATTCCATTGCAAAAGATCATGGCAAAGATTGCTGTTGCTCTTTTAAACCAATCATCTGTCATATGTACTGCAGTCTGTAAAGGATGTTTGATGATATTCTTTTATTTGTGAGTTTCTACTTTTAATTATATGTTAATGATTAAATTAACCACCCCACAAATGTTACCTGAGAACAAATTAAATCATATAATTTTCAATTACTAAAATATGTGGCATATTAAGGATAAATTGTTCATGCTAATAGACAAGATTAAAACTCTGTGGTCATCCTTTTAAAGTGAAAATATCACATTTACATTAATTTCAAGTCTCTGACACTGCTAATCATGGAAAGCTGGCTAATAATGATTCTGTAGCTGAGTACTCAATAAACTTGGAATGTCCTTTCTGCCCAAATCAGTTAGAAGTGTCTACATTTGGAATTTGCCTACCATTACTTCCTTTTCTAAGAGCCAAATTCTTTGACCTTTTCAATAAGAGGAAAGTAAAATATAGTGTCATTGCATTGGCATGAACATATTTTGAATATCTCCTTAAGAAAATAAAAAAATAAAGAGAATATAGAGGTTGGCAGGGTTTTAAGGGGTGTGGTTGTCAAGCTGGCATGGAAGTAATACTTTTTTCTCCACAAACAAATCCCTCTTTCTGATACTCCTCAAATCCGGAGTCCCTGGATCTCACTCCTAAAATACATAAGAGAAGCAAGGCCTCTGAAAAGAAATGCCATAGTGGTTGTTGCAGAGAGAGAAAGGAGATAACTGGTTTCTTTTCTGGGAAGGAGTCAGTGACACGTTGGGGAATAATTACAATTAGATTGAGCTGTAGTCTTCTTAACCCTAAACTGAGGTGTTTAGGACTTTCTTAAACATAAAAGTTTTGATGCCACAGTTCACATGACTATAGGAGGAATATATTTCAGGGCTTCAGAACACAAGTTTGGCGTTACGTAGCCTCCCTTAGTTGCCTGGTTCTGCCAGTTGTAGGATACTGAGAAAGTTATTTAAGCTGTTTTGCTCTGGAGATAACAGATAATAATATATATATCAAAGGGTTGTTATGAGGATGAAGTAAGATACTGTCAGTAGTTAGTGCAGTGACTGGTTCCATTGAATTCTAAATGGCAAGAAGCTACAATTATTATTAGTTATAATTATCTATTAAAATTAAAAGCCATAATTATTTACAAATTATCAAGCCAAACATTGCTCAAAATGAAAGTATTGCAACGAACTTAGGAGATATTATGTATGATTGTATTTATGTATGATTTTCAAATGTGTATTTATTTTGAGTATATATATACAACTCTCTAATTTGTACTGCTTTTGTAAAATGAAGTTAACAATAAGAAAAATTAAAAAAAAACTATTGTACCTGCTTCAATTTCTGAGTCTCCATAATTAATTATCTTATAATTAATTTCAATGTTTGTGTTTAAAAGTTCTCTGCTATAGAGGGCTTATATAATCTTGTGGGTTAGGGTGAAGGTTATATAGTTTTTCACTTGATTTTAGAACCCATTTATTTCTTAATAAGAGATTTATTTATTTCCATATCACTTATTTGGAGAATCCTTTCAGTTCTTCTCTAATTGTCTAGTGTAGGGTCTTCTAACTCATAGATTTTCATAGTTTTATAAAGCATAAAAAGTTTTTTTCTATAACTGTATTAGTCCATTTTCACACTGCTCTAAAGAATACCTGAGACTGGGTAATTTATAAATGAAAAGGTTTAATTGACTCACAGTTCCACGTGACCAGGGAGGCCTCAGGAAACTTATAATCATGGCAGAGGGCCAAGGGGAAGCAAGGCACGTCTTACATGGCAGGAGGAGAGAGAGAGAGAGAGAGAGAGAGAGAGAGAGAGCAAAGAAGGAAATGCTACTTTTAAACCATAAGATCTCGTGAGAACTCATTCACTATCACTAGAACAGCATGGGGGAAACTTCCCCCATTATCCAATTACTGCCCACTAGGTCCCTCCCTTGACATATGTGTATTACAATTCAAGATGAGATTTGGGTAAGGACACAGAAGCAAACCCTGATGCAAGAGATGGGCTTCCAAGATCTTGGGCAGCTCTGCCCCTGTGACTCTGCAGTGTACAACCCCCGTGGCTGCTTTCGTGGGCTGCCATTGAATGCCTGTGGCTTTTCCAGGTGCACAGTACAAGTTGTCAGTGCATCTAGGAGGTTGGTGGGCTCTTCTAACAGCTCCACTAGGCAGTGCCCCAGTGGGGACTCTGTATGGGGGTTCCAATCCCGTATTTCTCCTCTGCATTGCACTAGTAGAGAGGAAATGAGGGCTCTATCCTTGCAGCAGACTTCTACCTGAACATCCAGGCATTTCTGTATATCCGCTGAAATCTAGGTAAAGGCTTCCAAACTTCAACTCTTGTTTCTGTGTACCTACAGGCCCAACACCACATGGAAGCTGCCAAGGCTTGGAGCTTGTACCCTCTGAAGTAGTGGCTTGAGCTGTACCATGGCTGGTGCTAGAGCATCTGAGATGCAGAGTGCCATGTCACAAGACTGCACAGAGCAGTGTGGCCCTGGGCCTGGCCCATAAAACCATTTTTCACTCCTAGGCCTCCAGGCCTGTGATAGGAGGAACTGCTGTGAAGATCTCCCAAATGCCCTGGAGATAGTTTCCCTATTGTTTCGGGTATTAACATTAGACTGCTTGTTACGTATGCAAATTTCTGGAGCTGGCTTTGGCTTGAATTTCTTCCCAAAAAATAGGCTTTTCTTTTCTACCACATGGTCAGGATGTGAATTTTCCAAACCTTTATGCTCTGCTTTTCTTTTAAATATCACTTCCAGTTTCAAATCATCTCTTTGTGAATGCACTTGAATGTAAGCTTTTAGAGAAAGCCAGGTCACATCATGAATGCTTTGTTGCTTAGAAATTTCTTTCACCAGATAACCTGTCATCTCTCTCAAGTTCAAAGTTCCATAGATCTCTAGGGCAGGGGCAAAATGCTGCCAGTCTCTTTGCTAAAGTATAGCAAGAGTAACCTTTATTCCAGTTCCCAATAAGTTCCTTATCTTGAGAGAGAGAGAGAAAAGCAGGAAGTGCCACTTTAAACCATCAGATCTCGTGAAAACTCATTCAGTATCACAAGAAGAGCATGAGGGAAACTGCCCCCATGATCCAATCACCTCCCACCATGTCCCTCCCTTGACATATGGGGATTGCAATTTGAGATAAGATTTGGATGGGGACATAGAGCCAAATCCTGTCAATAACCCTCCTACTTTACCCCCACTAACTGTTAGCTTGGTAGTGTGACATTCTTTCTAAGAAGTATGAACATTTTTTACTTCTATTGCAGCCCTGTAACCCGCATAAAGTACATTTCTGACAAGAAAATGTGTCCCTCCAAGAATAAAATTTCCTTTATTTTTATTTATATTGTCTGGTCACTTTATTCATCAGATGACATTGCCATGACAGAGAATGAAATCACAGCCTCTCAGAAGGTTTCTCTTTCAGATGTGGTTATAAAACATAATGGGAGCAAGTTGGACCTAAAGTGTGAATTTGAGTGAATCTCATGTTCCATCTGAAATTTTGGAACAGTTACTTAGCCCTACCTTCAGTGCAGAGGCACCTATTTACACGTTGAAATGTATGCATAAAAGGAGTCTGCTATTAGGAAATTTAGGAGTAAAGTTCCTTGGGGAGAAATAGTGAGCTTGAGATGACAGAAGACCTTTGTGCTGGGCCAAGAATCTTCAGTGGCTTATTTTTGGGAAATGTCTAAAGCAGAAGTCATGAGGCTTGTTTTTATGAAGAATTCTGTAGTATTTCGGTAGCCATGGGCTTGGGATTTATGTTCAAATTCTCACATAGAATTGAGGGTGTTGGTATTCTCAGTTCTATGTTGAAATATGTAGCTCCGATGAAAGAGGATTGCTTCAGCTATGTAATACTGCATAACGAACTACCCCCAAACAGTGGCATAAAGCAATAACAACATTTCTTTTGCTCACATTTTGCAATTTGGACAGAGTTTTGCAGGGATAACTCATTGCTGCTTGACTAGGAGTCAGCTGAGCAACTCCAAAGCTAGTGGTTAGAATCATCTGAAGGTTTTTTAATTTTTTTATTTTTTGAATTAGAGTCTTGCTTCATCTCCCAGGCTGGTGTATAGTGCTACAATCACAGCTCACTGCAGCCTGGAACTCCTGGTATTAGTGATGCAGGTTTCTCATGCAGCATCCAGGTTCCAGTCTTAGTGGTAAAGTGGGCTTTTCTTAGGAAAGAAATGATGCTAGCCCTCTGTTCAGTACGCTGCAAACCTTGAAGGTTTTGAGGCAGTTATGAAAGTAATAACTGTTTGCCATGAAAATTTGTGTATCAATGCTAATGTGAACTCATTTGTGCTACAGTCTGCTAAGGCCTAGGGCAATGCAGGATAACATGGATAGCCAATAAAAAACAAAGTATATTGAATCATTTTAAAAAATCAATGAGTAGTTGTCTTTGTTATCATAATTTTATAGAAATTCATAGATAAACATTTTATATTTATACAACTGATTCATGTTATAATTGCATTCTGCTCTTGTCATTTAACTATTTATATAGGCATTAGATTGTCTTTTAACCAGTTTACTTTGCAGAAGAGATTTCAGAGAAATTTGAATTAATTTCTGCTGGTATGACTATTGGTACAAGTTGAATTGTAAGTGCCTTCATTTATGCATAAATCTCAAAACGCTGAGTTCATGTGATAACTTTCATTGTTCTTGACCGACTTTGTCCACCTACCTAAAGCAGAGTCATTGGCAGATTTGGCAGTCAAATCCTGTATGCCTATATATGTGAATGCATCTCCCAGTTTCTCCACCTCTTTCTCATCAAATACACTGTATTGAACAATGCTAGAACCAATGCTAGACCCCGGATATCTAATTACTAAGTCTTAGTCACAGCTGTTCACTAAGACTTCCGCGACTCTTCACAGCAACTCTTGGCAGTATTTTGCCCTTTACCCTCTACTGATTTCTTTCCCTTTATAATCTGTTATAAAGAAACTTTTCGAAAAGCTTATTAAAAAATTCTCAGCAAATTATATCCACTGGATCCCGTATATAGTATGCTCTATCTTATGTAAGACAGGAGAAAATTTAGTAGATTAGAGACTGTTTTTGGATTTGTTTCATTGGCTCTGTAAACTTTGCAGTACAGTGGCTGGTTTTCCTTTAATTAAATTCCTAATGGATTTACCCAAGAATTAAAATACTAGTTTTATTAAGATGTGATTTCTCATATTTTGTTTGGAAACTGCAATATTTTTGTAATGTATGCTATATCAATGGCAGTTTTCAGGCATATTGATCATTAGTTTAAATTTAAAATATCTGATCTACCTCACAGAAATTGGTCATAAAAGTAGAAATGCATTCGTGAATTTATTTTCACACACTTTCTAGCCTACATTGGCTCAGGCTTAACATTAAATTTACTAAGGGACCTCAGTGCTGGAGCCACAGCTGTAAACAAATTTTCATTCATTCTTTTAAGGTATATACTATTTAAGAGATAAAACTCGAGCTGAAAGAAATTAAAAGTGATCATTAAGGGTGGGTGCAAGACATAGTGGAGGAAAATCCCCAAACTGTTATTCTCTCAAGATGGTGCTCATGTGAGCAGAAAGCACGGGAGTTGGTCCTGGCATTGCTGACCACTTGCAACAGATCCCACCTGCAGAAGATTGGGGAAGTGACAGAGAGGTCTGGGAAGTGGGGCAGTGTGTTAGGCTGTGCCTCAGGTTCTCTGCTCCTGCTGGTCCTCACACCTCACTGCTGGAACCATAGATGAGCCCCACTGCCAAAGTAGCTCTGACTCAATCTGATGCTGACTATCCTCAGGTCAGCAGCTTCTGTACTACCCTATAGATTTTAGAGGGTAGATTTTAGAATTGCATTCCAATCCTAAACCAATCTCTGATGACAGAATTGATACCTGAATCACTGGGCTGCTGGATTGGTCCCATATCCCTCCTTTCCAGCATACCCTGGCCATCACACAACACACACACACACACACACACACACACACACTACCACCTCCACTCCACCCAATTTGGAGTTGCACCAATCAGATTTCCACCTGACCTGCCCCTCAATTGATTCTGAACCAGGATCACTGGCCTTTGGTAGGGTCTCAGGAGTTGGATCTTAAGGAAAAAAGCGGTGGGGGTGATTCCAAGTAGGAGCCAAGAGGAATAAGATCTAATTTTGGAAGAGGTTAGGGTGGAATTGGAAACTAGGGTGCATTCAAAATATCAAGTCAAGGAGTTCAGAATTAAAGTGTAAGCAAATAGAAACAGGTCGGTTGATAGTACAGGTTTGGAAGACAAAGCCTGGCTAGATGTGCTGAAAGCTAGTGTACTAAAGGCTGAAGGCTTTGTTGTGGGTAGTGGACAGCTCTGCTTTCTGCTGGGTTGAGTAGCTAAGGGCACCCCCTAGAATCAATCTTCTTTTTCTGACTATGTAATCTTTGGTATATTACATAAATCCTTTGAGTTTCCTTTGTTTTGTCTATAAAACAGCAATAATAGTACTTGCTTGCACTATTTCGTAGGGATTACAGATAGAAAGTTACTAACAGACATGGCCTGCATAAGTGCTCATCATATGCTGATCCTCAGTACAGCTCTATTACTTACTAGCTTCGTGGTCTTGGGGAATTCATTTTACTTTTTGAGCTTCAGTGTCTTGTTCTATGAATGAAGAGGTTAAATTAGATCATCTCTTAGTCCTTATCCAATGCAAACACCCTAAAATCTATTCTAAATTCTTATTTGGTCGCAAAGGAGTCTTGCTCTCTAAGACTATCTTGCAACTACCCTGAAACTCAGCTCCAAACTCACAAATTAGATTAAATCCTATTTAAAAAACTCCTTTGAAACATTAAAGCCCACATATATGTTTAAATAACCTTGTCAAATTTGCTCTCCCTGCAGAGGGTTTTTCATTATTCTTTTTCATTAAAATAAAAATCCCTCTGGTTGACTTTCTAAATGTGTTTTCGTTAGGCCCTCAGCCTGTTGTTAACCATTTTCAACCTAATATTAAACTCTGTCCTCTTGAAACTGAATGCTCTGCTACCCCCTGAGAAGTTACCCACAATAATGATAGAGTAGGTACCTAATATGCTAAATAATAATAATAATATAAAATCAAAATGTATAGTGATCACTGGCTGCTCAACAAGGGTCTGTCACTCACTTCCTTTATCAGTAATTTTCACTATAACATTCTTCTTCGAAAGGGAAGGGGAGAAAACCCTGCACAGCAAATGTCTCCGGGCTCCAGGCTGTGGTAAATAGGATATCTAATATCCAGAAAATGAATATGCAGCCTCTAGGGAAACATATGCAATGAAGGTAAATGGATTGTTAGATTAGTAAGTTTAGTCCTAAGGAAAAAAAGGAACTAATTTGCAAGAGAAAAGAATAGATGTAGTTGCATTTCACCCTGCTGATAAACTGTACTTCCATGGAGTTTTCCCTCTTCTTTATTTCAAAAGCTATAAAAGTCAAGGGTTTCCTGTTCCTTTATGTTCCATAAATGAGTTGTTCAGATAAGCAACTCATTGCTCTATCAACTAATTACTTTCTGATTTGCTTTGATCTATTATTAAGGCAGTAAATTCCAGCTTCATTGCACCCATAATGTAAAACTCAAATGTAATCACTGTTGCAAAAGGAGATAACAAAGTTGTCGATTTGAAAAAGGCATTTCCTTTTTGGCAAGAAGTCTAGTGTGTGATACACACGCTTTCCATGTCGTTCAGGCAATTGACTTTGACGTACACCCATTCTAAACTCTATGGATCTTTTGCCAGAAAAACAATCATTTAAGAATCCAGCTTCCTTGGAATTTTTATTTATATGTGAAGCCATTTTGCCTGCTATTCTCATAGTTATGATACGCTACTATTCATTAATTAAAGCATCTTTTGAATGTGGCATATGGAATCAGTACTTCATAATCAAATCTTCATGTGTATTAGCAACCTTACTATAAAGTTATAACCTTTTTGTCTTAACCACATTACAAGTTAATCCTTCATAAGCTATTTTTTCTAATTCATCTGAACAAATTGAGTTAAAAAATTAGAATTATCCTACAATCTATTGTAGTCTGTATGTTCAAAGCCAAAAGAGCCCTCTGAGAATATTGAAGACCTCCAAGATTACTTTTACTTCAATCTCTGTGAAAACACAATTCACTATCCATTTAGCTTTAGGAAAATCCATATTTCCAAGATCACATGGAAACAAGAGTTTGATTTCTACAAATGGTTCTATAAACTGAAAGACATTCTGATGACTGACTTGTCTTTGAAATTTGTTTTTTATTTTATCATCTCCCCTCTTTCTCTCTCCCTCTTCATATTTCTGCATATGTGGATATGTGTACTATGCCCTTATTTTATTCTCCAGATTGGTTTTGGGCATCAAAGGGATACCAAGAGACACGATTTCCAAAGCACTTCAGTCTTTAATGGATATTTCTCCTCCATACAAGGGCTGGGTAGCTTTTAAGTTTCTACGCACAGTAAGAGAGCAGGCAATCTTACTAGATTAGCTCTTCATTTAATAATGCTTTAATATACATCACTCGAGTTCTACCATTTTACCTTAGGAAGAATTGATTATCTATTCTGAACTGTCTTTCTTTGTGGTTCTCAAGTATTTTACTCTCTCCCCAACTCTCTCCGCTTCCCCCTGTCTCCCAGCTTCATGTAACAACTATTCTTGCAAATTTTATCTGGGTTTTAAAAGTTGTGTTATTCTAGAGAATCAAGAATTTGGTTCAGAATAAAACTGCCATTTTCCTCCCACTTTATTTTACCTGGCAAGGAGTTTGGAGCAAAGTGACTTTTGGCTTATTTTTGAGAGCTGGGAGTTTGGTAATAATTAACTTTCTTGATAAGGAGAAGGCAGTGAGGAATTTAAAGGCCTCTGTACTTGTTGTATAAATTGGCCAGCAGCCTTGTTACTTGTTCTTTTGTAAAAGGAAAAAGATTAGATTTTATATGGATCCTGTCTATTGGGAAAGGGCTTTTGGTTTATAAACTGGATTGGAGAGATTTGGTACAGCACAAATAAGGTATCTGGTAAATTTTCAGTTTTTGGTTCCTAGGAGCAGAATTATATGACTTTGCAAATAAGGAGGTAGTTGATATTTAAGGCCAATATTACAACCATAAAAATTAATGACTGTGCAGATTTTTATATTAGATAACTTCTGCTGTTGACGAACCTTGACCCAATTAAATCACTTTAAAAGTTAACTGCAAAGTGCTTTCGGATTTGCATTATGTGCCTTTGCATTAGTAGGAATCATCCTTTCAGTTGTGTGGACTTGAGCAAGGTAGTTGACTTTCTGAATTAACTTATTAGTAAAAAAGAAAAAGTATAGTTTCTGCTCATTAAGCTGCAATAGGATTAAATGTGATCATATAAGTCGATCAGAGATGTAAAATGTATTGGACACTGTCTGACATAGAGCAAGCACTCAATATGTATCAGCCATCATTATCATTATCATGATCACATAAGTAATTTGGCTCCCAATGTGTTTAGCTTTGGAGAGAAATTACTCATTCAAGTTTTAGTAACTGGAGGGTGGGAGATTTACTGGAAATTTTACTCTTATTCCCCTGTCATCAGTTTAGTCAATCCCAGGAATGTGCTCACCATCAAAAACACTTTTGTTTGAAGCAATTATTGACAGGTAAGGACTTACTATTGCCATTTTGTTAGTTGTTTTCTGATTGCTTTGTAGTCTCTTCTTTCAGTTCTTCCTTTCTTGCTGTCTTCCTTCGTGATCTGATGACTTTTTGTGGTGATATGCTGTAAGTTCCGTTCTCTTATTCTTTTGTTTATCTACTACATGCTCAAGACCACTTTTGAACCCTCATTGTTGGTAGAACAAGATAAATACTATCAATTATGGTAGGGCTATGTGTTAAGAAAAAATATCTTTATTCATCCATTTACATAAATTTTGTTTTCCATTGACTTGTAAAAAAGTAAAACAATAGCAGAAATTTCTCAAATCCATTCATTCCTATTTTTATCATCTAAGCTGTTTGAGCATTCTTGGATATTGTCATGTTCATCAGATTAAAATTTCCTAATTGCACAGTCTACTGCAAAAATGCTTTTGATGTTGGCATTTATTTTTGTCCTATTTTGTCCTATTTAGAGTTTTTAGTGACTTATTAAGGAAGCCTTCAGTGCATATTGCTGAGTTGTATCAGATCACAGAGCATATTACTTCCACCAATGATCATGTAGTGATTTTGAGTGGGGAAGCGGGACTGAGATCTGGTTCTGGCCATCACAGAAGCCTGTAGTGTTGCCCACCTTGATTCTATGCTTCTGAGAGGTGGTCAGGTGTATAGAACAGATTGCAGGCTAGAGAAATACAGGTGAAAGGAGAAGAAAGAAGAAAACATTTAGATTGAGATAGAAACCAAGAAAGGGGTTGAACATAAGGAAATAACATTTCCTAGTAGACAGCGTAGTCACTCTCCTGGGGATTACACCCTCCAGCATGAATAGAAAGAAGAGAGCTTACATTTATAGAGTATCAACTATGTGCAAGTTGCTTTCTGTAACAAACACTAATATTTACAGAATTTTGTATATGTATTACATAATTCAACATTTGAATTCTGAGATATAAAGTCTATGAAATAGATACTGTTATTATCCCTGGTTTAGAGATGAGGACTTAAAACATAGAAAAGTTATACAACTTGTTCAGGCTATCTACCTGGAAAGATGCAGAATTCGGACTTGAAGTTGGGAAGTCTGTGTTTTCTTTTCTGCCATGCTGTCCTCTCAGTTCATTTCTACAGCAACTCATTGTGTGGATAACACTTTCTTACTGAGGAGGAACCAGAAGCTCAGAGAAGTGGAGTAACGTGTATTTGTCCTCTAGTCTATACCATATTCAGACTGAAGAGGAAACAAGTGTCATTTCAAACATAAAAGTGGCCCATTATTTTTTGGTTAAAGGGAAACAAAGGGCAAGTTTGCATATGGCTGCGCTTGCCTTTTATGCTGCCCTGGCTGAGTGAATCCATGAAGATGCTCAGGGGAGCTGAGGGCAGTGAGAAAAATATGTTTGCAATCCTCTTAGCACACCAACTAGCTGATTGGAAGCTGGCTAAGGGCTCCAAATGTTCCATAGATGGAGAGAGCTTATTCTCTGTTGCCATAATCCCTGCTATGCTCCTCTCCAACATGCTGGCAAGGGAGGCATCAAAGATCAGAGTCAGGAGCCTCCTCCATTCTGAGGGGTGTCAGTGAGAAGACTTTTTCTGCCATGTGAGACAGGATTGTTCCCTTGACTTTGAACCCCTTCATAGGCGGGAACTAGAGTGACTTGTTTCACTCAGCCCACCACTGGCCGTTCCTCATAAGAGGGAGTGTGTGAGCAAAAGAATGTGGGAATCGGAGCGAATGAACGCTGGAACCAGCTGGTCCCTCCTCTCTAGTGGTAGCAGCCTTTGTGTGGGCCCTGCAGTGGCGCTCAAGCCCCTGCCCTCTCCACACCCATGTTCTTGTCTCACATACAGGAGAAATCAGGTCACATGAACGGACTGAAGGGTAGTATACGCAGATTTTATTGGGCAGTGGAAGTGGCTGTCAGCAGGATGGGGAGTTGGAAAGGAGATGGTGTGGGAAGATGATCTTTCCCTGAAGCTACAGTGTCTGAAGTTAGCTGCATCTATCTGTAGTCTCAGACACTAAGTTACTTCTCTGCTCACTGCTCAGTCACTTGTATCCTCACCCCTCAGCCAGCTGTGTTGCTCTGCCAGCTGAAGTCTTTTTTATGGGTCCAGGATAGGGGCATGGCATGCCAAAAAGGCAACATTCGGGTGGAAAAACGGGGTCAGCTGTTTTCACTTAGGATTGCGGTTCCAAGCTTAAAGGTGGGGGTTTAGCTGGGAGCCCAGCCCTTCCGCATCAAAAAGTAAAATGAATTCCCCAAGACCAGGAAGCTAGTAAGTAACAGAGATGGCCAGACTAAAACAAAGGCAGAAGAGGGGCAATAAGACAATCAAAGTAGGGGAGACAGGAAGAGGGAAAGAAAAGTAGCTAAAAGAGGAGAAAGGAAGACAGGAAAAAGGAAAGAAGCCCAGGGCTGGAGTTTGTTCATTCCCACCAGAGGGGAGAACTGGCCTGCTATGGATGTCTCCTTTTGTGCTGCTCCTAGGTAGAAAACGTATTCATTCCGCTCAGGGCTCTGAATCCTGCACCAGTTGAAAATTCATTTGAAAAATCAAATTCTGTCTGAGAAACAAGCACCTCCCGAAAGGCCCTGGAGGTCAGAACAATCAGGATTTAAATTAATTGCTTAATGGAAAAAAAAACATTTCTGAGAACAATGCAGATAATTTGCTAAACCAGGGTATGTTTGTAACTCTTTGAAATGAATTGAATTGCTGTTTTCAAGAATTAAGGCTTACAGAGACATTGTGATTGAAATCCCCAAAGTTAAGTATTAATTCCTTAAAGCAATTGGTAATTAGTGAAGAATTGTGCACTTACAGTCAGTATTACATTCAACACTTAATTATACACTGTCTCAAATTGTTTCCTAGATGTTATATGCATGTTAGTCTTGTCTCCCAAAACCTGATCATAAAGTCAATGAGAAAAGTGCCGACTTTCTTTTCTTGGAGTTTTATTGGTGTCTCCCACTGTAGCTAGCATAGCACTGAACACAGATGGATAATCGAAAGTTGATGGATGCTGACTGAGATAAATCAGTGAGTTTAGAAAACATTGGCCTTTTGAAGGAAAATTCATTTAGTTGTCCCAGCATGCCAAGAGCAGGGCACATTTCTCAGGAGAGACAAAAAAGTGAATGAATGTATTATGGAGCTAAAGATTGCATGTGCTAAATGGAGTAGAGAATTTGAAAGGAGACATCGTATTCGAGTGAAAAGGAATTGTAGACAACTCAAGGTCAGGCATTTGCTGTGGAGCAACTTGACTTGGTTTCTGTTGATTTATCTATGTTTTACAAAGATTGAAAATAATCATTAGGCCTGGAAGGGGATTGAGATCAGAGGACTCCAGTGCTACATGACTGCCTCATAATTTTCTGGGACCTCTACACTTTTCAAAAGCTCAGTCATGATTTGTGTATTTAAAAAGGCAATTAAAAAAATGAGATTTTGCTACTATTCATTTGTAAGTGACAAAAATAAAGGACTTACCATTGTGTTTGCTAAGTTGAAATTCATTCCTCCATGCCACAAGCATATACAAAAAAATCACCTCTGCTGTTAAGAATGTTCGCTCGTATTTTTAAATGTTTTTGTCTTCAGCTTAAAAACATTAAAGGCTTGCATGATAATGATAGCTCTCTTGAAAAGAATGCTGAAGAATTGACCATGTTTTATATGTTTACTTTAATTTTGTATGAAAGGAGGCAGTGGTGATGGAAGGCTGGGAAAATATAAACAAATCTACTTTGCAATAATTATAAGGTAACCAAGCAATGACTGCAGATCATATTACTTTACATCGATTCCAGGCAGTACTCCCACACTGACAAACCCTCTATGAACTTGCAAGTATCTATCTGTTGACTTATTTCCCACTACTCTTCATATTACATGCTATGTTCCAGTAATTTCAGATTGCTGTGCCCCGCAGTACACAACACATTGTCTTAGTGCTGTGATTTGGCTTGGCCTGGAATTTGTTTCCTATTCTTGTTCACTCTTATTCATCCTATAAGACTTCTACTGGGCAAACCCTTCAAAGTCTCTTTCTCCCTACATCCCCAGATAGGTTAGGTGTCCTAATAATATCTCTATGGCATTCTTATTACTCTAACATGCCCCAATGCCATCTCTTTCTGTATTATGTTAAATATCGAATTATATGTCTATCTTCTGCATGTGTTGGGGTTCTGTTTTATTCCCTAACAGCTTTTTGAAAAAAAAAAAATATATATATATATATGTATGTGTGTGTGTATATATATATATATATATATATATATATTTTAATTCTCTTCACATAAAGTGCTATTTTCCCTGGTCTATCGTCTTTCCCTCTTACCCCAATCCCCAACTGACCTTACATCTTTTTTCTTCTTTCTTCTTCTAACTGCCACCACTCCACTTTTGCTTCACGTCTACTTTGTCTTCATGGCGATCATGATAAATGCAGCAGAATGAGCTTTAAAATAAATGTTAGCTTAAAAAGTATAATTAGCTAAAAATGGCTTTGTGTTTTCAATTCCTACATCTGCTGTATTTCCTATTATACTTCAAACTGCTTAAGCATACACATGAAAACAAATGAAGTCTTTGATTTTGGTTTACTTGCCTAGTAGCAATAGAATAAGAGACATTGTTTTATGATATAGGGAGGGATATAAAATCATTATTTTTATTATTGACTTGATCTATGGGGAGAAAAAATTATAGGGTTTTGTACTTGCCCTGTCTCTTTCTCTCTCTCTTTTTTTAAAAGACATATTCAACGTTTCCCTTTATGCCTCCAAATTCCCTTTCGAAATGAGAACCAGAGAACATAAAGTGTTACTTGATAATTGCAGCAAATGTTCCAAAATTTTGTATGATGTTATGGTTATTATAAGGGAAAAGAAGCTAGAAGAGATAGGAAGAAACAATGTTAAAATGAAGAGACACATACATATGACACATACACATATAGACAGAGACCAGTGTGAAGGCAAATATGGAATAATGGAATAACGGCAAAAATATGTGCTTCACATTCTGTTTGATGTAATTTTTCTTTCCAGTTTGCTATATTTTTATTTTTTGCTGTGTAATTTACCCAATCTAGTTTAACATCATTTTTTCTATTTATTGAGAGGGAATAATAATACATATTTTGCTGTGTTACAAGTGGGGTTAAACGAAATATCCATTCTAGAAATATGTACTGAGTCCCTGTAATAGATACTGGTTTCTGCTATAGCAGTTTGCTTTTGGTGCTTACCCCATATTTTCATCAAATTTATCTTATGATCACTGCTTGTGCCCATCTGTCATGGACTTGATTTTCATCTTATGATACTCTGAATAAAGAAGCAGAGACAGAGAGGGAAGTGTTGCAGATAGAAAAACAGACTCACGGGCCTGCATGGAGAGGTAGATATTCGGCACAAAAATGAAGAGGAAACAGACACAGGAAACATGCTTCAAAGGCAATTGCTGTATCTTTTGGCTTAAAGTTTTAAAAGTCATGTTGTATTTTCACAAATATTAGCAATATAATGACAGTCTTTCCCTTCAACTGTGTGTGTGGGGGCTACAATATTTGGCCGAGAACTGGTGATTTTCTATGCTGGCTGAAAAGAGACCAGGAGAATACATAAGTGGAAACTGAATATCATTGGATTCTTTAGTTGATCCTCTATTTGACCTACCATTTCACACACCTCTCAACATTAACTGTTGTTATCATGATGGAACTATTAATATAATCATAATAGGTATAGGCCAATAAAAGATTCAGGAATCATATTGCATTCCATTTATTTCTATCTTTCAATTTCTAGTGATATTTTCACAATCTTTGAACACATTTTTATGGTGGAATGAATATCTGTACAGAAATCAAAATCACAGAAATAGATGGAAGAACATCTGGCTGATTCAGTCATGTTAATATTTGAAGTCAAACTTGGCTTATTAATATTTATGAATTGAAAATATGTCCTGGGATTTTGTCTACCAGTCTCTAGTGTGGTATTTAATGATTGGATTATTTGATTTTTTTAGTTATATAAATACTGTGGCTTGTATTTATTGTTATTTGAAAACAAGTGCTTGAAAACCAATTTATCACTTGTTATTTTCTTCCCCATTAGGATAATAATACTCAATTTACACATTTGCTTATATTTACATAGAACTCAAATATGTGATTACAGAAAAGGTATAGAAATTGATGTTTTGCTCATCTTAGCTTAGACCATTTTAAAATTTAAGTCTGACGTGGTGAAACTCTGTCTGCACTAAGCATACAAAAATTAGCTGGGTGTGGTAGCATGCAACTGTAATCCCAGCTACTTGGGAGGCTGAGGCAGGAGAATCACTTGAACTCAGGAAGCAGAGGTTGCAGTGAGCTGAGATCATGCCACTGCACTCCAGCCTGGTGACAGAGTGAGATTCCATCTTTGAAAAAAAAAAAAAAAAATATATATATATATATATATATATATATATATATATATAAGACTCTAATAAATGAAAGGTGCTTGTACCGTGATAACTATACAAGTACCTAATGAGTTTCATAATCACTGTGATTGTGAATAAGAAAGTATGTGCCTCTGTCATGTACTAGTCTCAGATGGGCTTGACAACTAAATCTTAAAAATATATATTTCAAGTGATGTTTAGTTAATAGTTATAGTTACCTTTATTAAATATATATATTTTCACAGACAACAACATATCTGCATATACTATCTCATTTAATACTTTCAAAAAAGCTTTAAGCTAGCTAATTTTTGTAACTGATTAAAAGGTGAGGAAACTGAAATTTATTAGTCCTATGTCTACTAAGTAGAGAAATTAAGATTTAAATCTAGGTTTGTTTGATTCTAAAACCTGAAACTTCTGTCTGTTAGGTTAATTGATGCTCCAAACACTCTAACAAGGTAAAAGAAATTTAGTAATGTCTTTGGCATATATTATTTTATTAAAATATTTTATTAAAATTATTTTTATTTTATTAAAATCAGCTATTTTATCAAAATAGTTCTTATTTTATTAAAATATTTTAATATTTTATTTTATTAGAATATTCCTTAATAAATATTTTACTAAAATATGATGTTATTTTATTAAATATTTCTTAAGAAAAACATATTAATACTATAAGAGTTTGCATCTTTTCTATCTGAGAATAAATTATTGCTACTTGCCACTTTGGAGTCTTCTGAGAATGCCCAAAACCTTGGTTCAGAGAGTCAATACAAGATGTCTGCAGTATCTCTGTCCTTTAAGAGACAAGCTCTGAGCATATTTAGGGCAAAATGTTGCATGACATTCAAAATATAAAACAGTTTGTAGAGCTACCTACAGAACTGCTTTTTTTGACCTCACATTAGCTTGATTCCATTGCTTGTCCTTCCATTTCTTCACCATAATCATCCCACCAACCTGAGAATCTTGGATACATGAGCTAAGCAAGCACATCCTTCATAGTTTTTTGGAGGTGAGTCAGATGTTTACCATTACTACTTTTAATTTAGTGTATAGATTGGGTAGCTCATTCCCTTTGCCCATCGTCTCAGGCTTTGTCTTTGGCTCATGATCTAGTTAATTCTATTTCCCAAAGTAACCCTCATTAGGTGTATCACTTTATCTTTCCTTAGACCTCCCGTCATCACTTTCTAACATCTCTTTTGGCTCCCCCTCAAAGAGCAAGGATAGTGCAGGGTCATGGCTCCCCAACCACTAATAATCCATGGAATAGACAGCCTCTTGATCCCATGAGCAATTGTCCTCATGGTTTCCATTCACAGACATTTCCATGAATAATACCTGTCATTTTGGGGGCACCCTGGTCTTAATGAAGAACTCTGATTTGTTCCCAGTCCTTTCCTCTCCTTAGTGTTTTTACACAGTCGTTTTCACTACCCTGACTCCTCACTTGACTTTTATTTCTCTGTTTTAAATTTCTTCAAGGCAGATCCCAAAACTTGTTATATCTACCTCTTTCTGATTTGTCAGTCTTTTAAAAGCTGCTTTTTCTCTTCTCATATTTATCATATTTTGACAATTAAGTGAACATTCTTTGAAAACTTCTGACCAAAAACTTTTCACTCTGAATATTATTTTAGCAACATCTGTTCTTTTGTAATTTTTTTTTTATTTGTGGCTACTTCTGCCCTATCTGGGGCCCTCCAGATTTGATTCTTAGGACATTTCATCTGTGATTACAAAGAGAGTCAATATTAAGCTGTATTTCTGCCTTCAATTTTCTAGTGTTTCCAAAAGCTTATTTCCCTTGTAAACTAACAAGCATAGAGGCAGCCTTGGTAGAGGTTAGGTACTGTTGCCTACAGGTAAGGATAAAACTGTATAGAGTCAAAGTTAAATTTGAAAAACCTCTAAAAGGTTCATAGAGCACAAAATGGATGCTTTTAAAATACAATTCTGTGCAGCATTACATACCTATAAATATATAATGTATACAGTGATGTTCCTTTTTAGAGTGAACAAGTGGTTGGCTTGTGTTTAAGAGCTATGGTGAGTCAAAAAAGTATGTATGTGGGTGTGTATATATATGTGTGTAAACGTGTGTGTATATATATGTACATATATTAATCTTGAAATATTTAAATTACATTCAATGCAGTAAATTGCTCACATACACAGGCATGCTGGAAATGTAAAAGATTAAAATAATAAGAGTTACACATCTACCATTTCACACTCATTTTAGGATAAGGTATGCGCCTGCTGGATGTAGTGGTAGACAAAATTAACTGCACTACTTACAGTTTTTATTTTTACTTATTTTTAATTTTTTGATTACTTAATTACAGGCATCATAAAAATAAACAAGTAAGATTGAATTCTCGGCATCATAAAAATAGATAAACAAGTAAGATTGAATTGTCCTGAATTAAGTGATTATATGATGTAACTGCCAGGTTCATATTTTTCATATTTTATTTCATCTAAGTATAAAGTCTAGTAATACTGGTTTATGTATCTTTTCAGTCATTTCAGTCAAGTGTTCTGATTTCATTTAACAAGGATAATGAGAGGAAAATCCATGGTTTAGATATGTACCTTTGATCTGTAGTTCAGATCAGTGCTTGATTGGTAAAAACCACTGTGGTTGTAAGATGGGGTGACAACAAACCTCTAAATCCTGTAAATCTAACAAAATATTACAAAGACAAACCTCTAAAATGACAGCAAATATCATAATTACCAGTCTTGTTATTTAATTCTGCTTTGTGGAGCTTAAAATAATGATCAAACGTCAACTGTCACCTCTTGTTTCACTTCCAATTTCTTATCTAATACGTATTTTTATGTACATAAATCTAAGCTGATTCTTTCTGTTTATTGACAAAGGTATACACTGTCTCTGTTGCCCCAAACTCACACAGTAATGGTGTCAGAAATTTTAGGTAGGAGTATCTTAGATTTAATCTGTTTAGAAGGTGAACAAGATTGTTTCTTCTGAAGCCGTATTTGCTGATAAAGCATACGCCCTTTTCCTCATTCCTGTCTTTCCTTGGGGAAATCCTAGGGAACTCAGTAAAACTTAACTTTAGAAGCACAAGTAATAGAAACAAGTGGAGTGGGGACAAGAACAGCTCCAAGAATTTGAACTGGGGATTTTATTGGGGTCAGGGCTCTCTCTTTCTTCCCATCATTCCTGTCTGCTTCTTTCTACTTGTTGGTTTTGTATACTCTTATATCAAATCAAGCTTTTTCCAGGATTCAGTGAACACAGAGTTAGAGAATAGAGCCATGGGTATAATTTCAGTTTAGTGAGTGAAAATCAGTTTCCCTGTAGAGAGTTTAAGAATCATCCTGTAGAGGAACTCTATTGGCCTTGTTTGAGCCAAATAGTAATGCCTGGGCCATTCATCATGCCAGACCACTGTTACTGGGTTCCATGATTAGTGTGATTGTCACAGGCCCTTTGCTAGGGTCAGTGGGAAGAGAATACTGTGACTAACAACCTCTAAGAGAACTGTGTGGTTGGAATTTGTGAGGACCAATTTGCTAAAGGAAATATGACTTGTTTCTAGAAAAAGAGGAAAAAATGATGGGTAGATGGATAGATAGGAAGCAGAAAAAAATAGTAGTTGTTCAATACAGATTGACTATATTAGTTTTCTGTGCTGAATAACGAAGTACTACTGATTCAGCAACTTAACGTAATACTCATTTCTTATCTCAGTTTTGGCATGACTGAAGTCTGGATATGGCATAGCTGAGTTCTCTGCTCAGCATCTTATACATCTGAAATCAAGGTGTCCACCAGGGCTACCTAATAATCTGGAGCTCAGAGTCTTCTCCCAAACTCACTAGTTGTTGACAGAATCACTTCCTTGGGGTTGTAAGACTGAGGTCCCTGCTTTTTTGTTCTGTCAGTCAGGGGACATTTTTATCTACTGGAGGTCCCCCTGCCACATGGCCTCATCCGAAGCAGTTTGTTTCTTCAAAGTCAGCAGGTGAATTTATCCCTTTGAATTTCCCTTTTATGAAAGATGTTGACCCTCTTTTAAAAGGGTCACCTGATTAGGTCAGGCCTATATAAGATAATCACTCTTTTGATGAACTCAAACTAATTTGGGACCTTAATCTGCAAAATCTCTTGACCTTTGCCATATAATTTAGCATAATCACTGGAGTGACATCCATCGTAATCATAGATGGCACCTGGATTCAAGTGGAGAGTGTTATGGGTGATGTGTGCTCTAGGGACTAGAAATGTTGAGGTATATCTTAAAATTTTGCATACCACATCAATGTTTCCTGGAAATAGATACAATGCATCAAAAATTAGAGGATCCCAACAAATTATACAGAGGTGTATATAAATTCATTTACTTGGCATAAGCTTTATTTTTGTTTGCAAATTCCAATTAATATTATGCTGTGTAAAGTTGCTTCAAAATCTGTGGTTCCAAATAATATACAAAGAGTCATCTCTAAGCTTCTCTCATATCAAGTCTTTGTCCTTAATTTTCCCTCAGCTATGCCTTGAAATTTCCAAAAAAAGTGGCTTCTACCTGTCACTATTATCTAGTTTCATGTCTCTGAGGTGTCCTAGAGAAAATTATTTTTAAAGTCCGTTAAAGCCAATTGCAGTATGTGAACCAGGGTCTTGGTCACCAATCAATTACGGAGCTGTCGCTACTTCTTAGATTCTTCCATTAAAGATCCATGATTGCTTTTAGGAAAATGCAAAAAACGTGGTTTTGGTTGACATAGGGAGTTGTGGTCTTTGGAGAATTGAACTGTTTCAGCCTATGCTGTTTGTAATTTAGGCAGTGCATGGAATATAACTTTTTTTTTTTTGCATTCCTGTAAATTTCCATATATTTTAATTATTTGAAATATGCATGTTAAGTATTTGGTTTGTTCCTAAAACAGCATCAATTGTTCTACAATTTGGAGATATCACATGAACAGAGGGAATATGCAGTAAGTGGCCTAAAGCTGCCCCTTAGGAAATCTAAGGCTATATCTGGATCCATAAAATCTTTAATCAGTCAGGTGAATGCTTTCTTTCTTTCTTCAAAGAGAAATTCTTCTCTTTGCTCTCCCCCTACCCATGAATATATATGCTAAAGTGACTAACTAAATGCTCTTATAATCCTGGCCTTGGGTAGTTTAAAAAAATATATATTTTAATAAATGCTTCAAGTCAAAATACTCTCATTTATAGCTGCTTACTAAACTAAAAATAGCTCATTGTAGATAACAATTATGATGAAGTTAATAATAATGAAGACTTTCATTTGATTAACAATTTTTAAATGTTTTTGAGGCTGTCAATAACAGTATAGGTTTAATTTAAGCTGTATTTTCTGATTCTAACATATTTTCTATTACTATGCTATAGTCAGTATTTTCATAGTATATTTTTTGTTCAGAAAGATGAACACACACATCCACACACACATACATGGAAAAGGGATAAGGAAAGAGAGAGAGAGGGAATTTTACCCCTACCACTTCTCTGTAAACATATATCATTTAGACTGAATGGAAAGAAAAAATATAATTCTAAAAAATACATATTTCGTTGCCCCAAGATTGTTTTGATATTTTGAGGCAAGTGTCATTTATATTCCTGGGAATTCTATTCCTAAATTAATACATTAATAAGCTCTGCAAGTGCTCAAGAATTCCTGGAAGAACTAACTACCCTCTCTTCATTTATGATGCAGAACTATTGGGAATATTTCTGGCTCATTTAGCTAGACACTGGAGAATGCCTCTCCTTCACCAAATGTGAGACCTATTCTAATCCATTCATATGGCATGTTCTTTGAGTATATGAAGGGATCAACACCTACTCGATGCACCAGGCTTTGTGAGTACACATAATCTGTGTTTCCAGAGAGCAAGTGGATACTTAATGAGTGTGGGAATGGGGAGATCAATTATTTGTCCCATTTCTCTACTTCCTGATTTGGTGTTGAAAAGAACATATATATCTATCAGCACTTCAACCCATTTTAAGTTAGTGTCAGAATTAAAATAGAAAGGACATTTGGTCTGAAAGCTCAATTTTGGAACAAAGCGTACTTGGAGCTTAGGTCATTGAGATATGGCTATGAGTGGGTCATAAAACTCAATCATTTTCCATTACCTAGAAATTGATTGTTCAGCCAGAAGAATTTAAAATCCCTCTTATCTCCTCCACAAGTTCCCTGAAATAATCTCTGTAAGCATTTGGAACTTTACTTCCTAGCCTTTTCTCTTGGTATTTCTTCATCTAGGGTGTGTGTGTGTTTCTCTCCCTTCCACTGTGGAAAACCTTCCTATTATTCAAAACCCAGTTTAAGTATCATTTCCTCCAGCCCATAAATCCTTAAGTTCCAATTCTAATTCTGACTTTAATTATTAAATGCCTAGTACTGTTGTTTGATATTTTATGGATACACATATTGTTTTCATAATGGGATTATGAGTTCTATGAAATTAGAGACTTTCTTTTATGTTGCCTTTTTGTTTTAACCTCCCATTACCTATAGTATAAAACTAGATGCTCAACAAAATCTTTCACAATCAAAATCAATAGAACTCTTTACTCATCTCAATAGCTATTTAAATTTATATATTACTTTCTTTTTTATTCCACACAATGACTTTACTTCTTCCTAATACATTACTTGAATGTATATTTTACATGTGAAATGTGGGGAAACATGCTGGGGGAAGACTGTGTGAGTTTATTGTGAATAAAGCAAAAATCATAGGATGGAGAGCTGGAGCCGAACTTCAGGTAAAGCTGAACCCTAATGAGGATTCAGAAGCTGATAAAATGTTATACCGTCTATTTTATAAAACGATGTTAGTTACCTTTTATTGCTGAGGAATTAAATCAGCCAAATATAAGCAAATTATGTGATAAAGTCCAGCTGAGAAGATTACTCTCATGTTGAGTCAATTTTGATTAAAGGCTACGAAGACTATTAATGAAAAATTATCATGTTCACCTGCATTGACACAACTCTATTATTTAATTTAAATTCAAATCACACTCAATGACTTTTGCTTTCTAGTCAGAACAACTGCACCATTCCTGCCACTCAGAATACCTTAATGGCCTTAGTAGCTGAGGTCCTCACAGCACTGGCAAGAGCAACATGGCATTGGAATGGGACGCTGGAGTAAGTTTCTTCCACAAAAAGGTAACATTATATGCAAGGTATTTAATTAATTGTGACCTTGAACAGGTCACTTGCTTTTCTGAGTCTCAGTTTACACATTTAGTTGGTAGTCACACATTTTGGGGCCTAAAACACCTTTTCCTCGTCTTATATCCATAACTACCCAGTGAAGCAGTTCTCATTTCACAGATGGGAAAAATGATAATTAAATTAAATTAATTTGGTGACTGGTGAAGGTAGCACAGCTAGTAAGTGGTGGGGTGAAGAGCCCGATTCTGAGCTCCTGCCTTCAAATACTCTCCCTTTTCTTCCACCACAAAGTACTTCTCTATCTAGCGGATAACACAGTGGATTACACATTATCTTTCTGAAAACCTCCATCAAAATGCAAAGCCAAATATCTCACCTATCCAGTTTAAAATGACTTAGCTTAGTACTGTCGTTAATTTGTCAATGTAGGATTTGTCCTGCTTTTCTATACACTAGTGGTAAAGAAGATATGTGTGTGTGTGTGTGTGTGTGTGTGTGTTTAAAGACAATACAGGCAAATTGATAATATTAACACCCCTGAAGGGTGAGAATTTAGAATTTCTCATTCTTCATATTTATTTCACTTTTTAGGTTCACTGTCAAGTCAATACAAACACATACCTGAAAACACAACTTACTGGTTGTGACATTATCACATATGATTTGATAACAAAACAAAGGCAGAGCTGATGGTTTCTATTAGCTACCAGCCCTGTGACATAAGCTGCAGATGTGGATATATCTGGGCATTTGAGCTGAATTGGCTACAAAAATGCTTTCTTAGCAGTGCCTGTGAACTTCAAAGGGTACGTCAAGCAACGTATCAATAATCCAAAACTTAAGGTGTTAGTCATGTACTAAATATTTTAATGGAAATGATTGCAAACAATACACTTAAAACTCTCCATAGACAAGGAAACAATTTAGTGAAATTTGGCTTGTTTTAGCAGAGAAGCGTCTTGACACATAACATACATACATCATAGCAATGTATATCAATGTCAAAAACCATTCTATTTTAGTAAGCACGTATAGCTTGTGTCTCAGGAATTTTAGAATACTCTTGGCAAATATGTTATATACCTCTTGACAAAAATGCTCTCCAAATGCACTTGTTAGAATTCTGAAAATTATAAAGAACATTCAGTAATTATCATAAAGAGATCACTTGCATGACCACCACTCAGGTCAAGAAAAAAAACATGGCAGGGGCACAGAAGCCTCCTTTATGTACCCTCAGATTACGACCCTCTCTCCCTCTCTTCTTTTGAAAGATAACCATTATCCTGAATTCTAACAGCAGTTTAGTTTTGCCTGTGTTGGAGTCATACAGCATGCAGTATTACATTATTTTGTGTCTGGTTTCTTTTGTTCAACATTGCTTGCAAAATTCATCCTTGTTGCTGAATGTGGTTGCACTTTATTTATTTTTATTTCTTTAATGGCATTTTTTTTTTTTTTTCTGTAGGAACATACCACAATTTGTGTATCTACATTACCGTTGATCAATATTGGGGATGTTTACACTTTTGTAAGCTGTTACATAAAATGCTTTTGGACTACTACTTCCAACCAATATGGAGTAACAGGATGGGATAAATTATTCCATCTGAGATAGTAACAACAACAAAACTGGACAAGATATATAACAACTGTTTTCAAAACACAAGATGTTAGACAATGAAAGGCAGTGATATCTATGAGAAATAAATGAGGTGGCCAAACAATTGATTACTAAGTGAGTTTGCAGGCCATGGTGTGGGAACAGAGATCCCAGGTGGACTCCCTGGGTTTGCAAGAAAGAAGACCAGAGAAGGGACAGCTATATAGGGAGAATTTTATGAATCTTTAGAGTCTCTTTGGGTATTCAGGAGAATACTTATCAGCATGTGCATGTGAGGAAACTATCTGAGGTAGATGAAAAAACTACCTGAGAATATTAGAGAAAATACCCTGCCCTCACACAGGGCTGGGAACAACACCTGATCCCTCCAGTCCAACTGGAAAATCTGATTATTCACTGGGCATTGAGTGGCGTACTTTGCAAAGTCTTGCTTTGGTAGTATACTCAGCCCTAGATTAAACATTGCTCTTTTCTCATCTAGTGAATCTTAAAAGAAGGACCAGCCATATAATTTGAGCAACCCAATGCCAAATGGAAATGCCAGACCCCCTTACTCAAAATTATTAAGACTTCCACGTTGGCAAGAGTAGAGTACCAAATCAAGCCTACAGCTTCTCTAACCTTTGGTCCTGTGTGACTGACCAGGTCATATACTTGTGAAGTAGTCCTGCTTAAAAGCAAGACTAGAAAGTATCAAACTGTTTCCAAGTGACTTAACTTTGCCTCTCAAACCTACTAATGTCTGGTTTTTTTCTTCTTTCATATTGTTTTGATTCTTCATATTCATGATCATTTTTATTGACTGCTAGTTATTTTATGTGAAAAGTTTGAAAAATAATTTCCAGCTTAGCATGATGGTATCTTTCTCTAGAGAGGATATGTGGTTTTGTCAGAGGTGTGTGAACTAGAGCAACTCCATCTTAAATAGGAGCTGGGTAAAATGAGGCTGAAACCTCCTGGGCTGCATTCCCACACAGTTAAGTCATTCTAAGTCACAGGATGAGATAGGAGGTCAGCACAAAATACAGGTCATAAAGACCTTGCTGATAAAACAGGTTGTGGTAAACGGGCCAGCCAAAACCCACCAAAACCAAAATGGCGACGAGAGTGACCTCTGGTTGTCCTCACTGCTACACTCCCACCAGTGCCATGACAGTTTACAAATGCCATGGCAATGTCAGGAAGTTACTTTATACGGTCTAAAAAGGGAAGGCATGAATAATCCACCCCTTTTTTAGCATATCATCAAGAAATAACCATAAAAATGGGCCTTCAGGTCTGCTCTTTGAGTCTACGGGGTAGCCATTCTTTTATTCCTTTGCTTTCTTAATAAACTTTCTTAATAAACTTTCACTTTGCATTGTGGACTTTCACTTGCTTTCACTTTGCACTGTGGACTCGCCCTGAATTATTTCCTGCGTGAAATCCAAGAACCCTCTCTTGGGGTATGGATCAGGACCCTTTTCCTGTAAGAGTTTTTTTTCTTTTTATTTTTTTCTGGTAATTTGTTTGGTGCAATTGAAAGCTAAGATTTTCTTAATTTAGTTTTGTGCATTGAGTTAATTCAAAGTTAGGCTTCAGTACATATATCACCTGCTTCCTGTTCAACCTCTCTGTTAGTGTGTGGTCCTTCAGTGTTCTGACCTAAAGCTTGCAGTTTTGAAGAGGCCTCAACTTTTGAGGACCCTGGAGTCCATTTTTTTTTTTTTTATTTTTAGTTTTGTTCCTTTGTCCTGTTGGAAGTTCTGATCAGCTTCTTATACATTTAGCTACCTCTTCCTGAGTTAGCAACTGCCCGTAGGGAAATCTTAACTCCTCACAACTACCCAAGGATAATTCTTTTGGTTAGGTTTAAGCAATAGCTTCACTTTTAGGAGAAATGGCAAAATAAATTTTATGGTTTTCTATGGGTTAGATACATTTACAAATCTTAATATTTCTAACAATCCTATTAGCTAGTTAGTAGTGTAACTTCCTAGTGGGTTCTTCCTGCCCACTGCACAGACAAAATCAATTCACTGAGGCCACAGCATTGCAAAATAAAGAATGACCTTAATGACCTTAGTAGCTGAGGTCCTCCCAGCACTGGCAAGAGCAGCATGGCATTGGAATGGGAGGAATCAGTCGCTCAAATCAAACACTCATATCACTCTCTCTGAAAATTTGGAGGCTAGGGTTTTTTCAGGATAGTTTGTTGAGCCAGGGAGTCTGCTTCTATATGGGATCACAGGACCAGTTGGTGGGTCCAGGTGGAGCCACTGGTCGTCAGAAATGCAAAAACCTGAAAAGACATTTCAAGAGACCAGTCTTAGGTTCTACAATACATATGTTATCTCAGGAGCAATTGGAGAAGTTACAAACCTTGTGACCTCCAGAATAATGGCTGGTAATCATTTATGTTTACATCTTGGCAGAATTTAGCCTTCTTATCCTCCTAGCCTGATGGTTTTTCATTAGCTTTACAAAGGTGGTTTAGTTTAGGGGAAGGGCTGTTATCATTTAAACTATAAACTTAATGTCTCTCAATGTTAGCTTGGTCTTAGCCCAGGAATGATTAAGGGCAGCTTGGAGGTTAAAGGCAAGATGGGGGTTAGTTAGATCTGATCGCTTTTATTGTCATAATTTTCTCACTGTTAAAATTTTTGCAAAAGCAGTTTAAGTAATATCTTTATTTTAGAGAGCTGGAATTCTTTTCTCAGATTGCTTAAATAAGGTGCCCCATATCACATAATTAGTAAGTGGCAGAGTCAATAGAATCTGGTCTTGCTGACTTCAAGCCTATTTTCTTTAAACAAACTTAATGCTCTCATTTAATGTAATAGGGAGTGTAGATTGTACAAGTAATATTGGTAATGTTATAGATGCCTCTAGAACTAAATTTAAAAACCATACTTAAGTAAAATAACTAAGAATATACAATGTGAAGGGAGTCTGCTTTGGTTAGCTCGAGCTGCTATAACAGAATACCATAGATTGAGTGGCTTAAACAACATTCCTTTCTCACATTTTGGAGGCTAGGAAATCCAAGATCAGAATGCTAGCAGATCTAACTTTTACTGAGGACCCTCTTCCTGATTTGCAGATAGTTATCTTCTCTTTTGTATTCTCCCATGGCAGAGAGCACAGAGAGCTAGCTCTCTGGCCTCTTAAGGGCACTATTCCTATTCATTAAGAGTCCCACCCTCATGACCTAGTTACCTCCCAAAAGCCCTA
This sequence comes from Rhinopithecus roxellana, assembly GCF_007565055.1. Lineage (NCBI taxonomy): Eukaryota > Metazoa > Chordata > Mammalia > Primates > Cercopithecidae > Rhinopithecus > Rhinopithecus roxellana. Next base: position 31,502,649 of record NC_044549.1, on the reverse strand, counting down.
CCTCGAGGTGATGCAAATACCATCACCTCAGGAGTTACATTTCAACATATGAATTTTAGGGGGACCCAAACATTCAGTTAACAGCCGGGTCTTCTATAATTATACTCTACTTAAGGACTGATTTTAACATTTCTTTTGGAAATGAGATGAGAAGTCTTCTTCTCATCAAAGGATTTTCTTGATCAAATGGTTCCTGGTCTCACCAGCTTCAAGCAATGAAGCCGTGGACCGCAGCGGCAGGTGTTACAGCTCAATTAGAGAAAGGGGCGGACCCAAAGAGTGAGGCAGCAAGATTTACTAAAGCGAAAGTGAAAGTAAAGCTTCCACGCAGTGGAAGGGGACCCGGAAGGGTTGTTGTTTCTGGCTTGGGTGTCTTATTGTGTCTGGAATTGGTCTGTTCTTGGTCTCACTGACTTCAGAATGAAGCCGCAGACCCTTGCCATGAGTGTTACAGTTCTCCAAGATGGTGTGTCCGGAATTTGTTCTTTCTGACGTTCAGATGTGTCTGGAGCTTCTTCCTTCCGGTGGGTTCGTGGTCTCGCTGTCAGGAGTGAAACTGCAGACTTTCACGGTGAGTGTTACAGCTCTTAAAGGCTGCCCCTCTGGAGTTGTTCATTCTTCCTGGTGGGTTTGTGGTCTTGTTGGCTTCAGGAATGAAGCTACAGTGAGTGTTACAGTTCTTAAAGGCAGCGTGGACCCAAAGAGTGATCAGCAACAAGATTTATTATAAAAAGCAAAAGAACAAACCTTCCACAGTTTGCAAGGGGACCCGAGTGGGTTGGCACTGCCAGTTGGGGCAACCTGCTTTTATTCCCTTATCTGAGCCCACCCACATCCTGCAGATTGTTCCATTTTACAGAGAGCCGATTGGACCATTTTGACAGGGTGCTGATTGGTGCATTTATAATCCCTGAGCTAGACAGAGAGTGCTGATTGGTGTGTTTACGATCCCTCAGCTAGACATAAAAATTCCCCAAGTCCCCACCAGACTCAGGAGCCCAGCTGGCCTCACCCAGTGGATCCGGAACCAGGGCTGCAGGGGGAGCTGCCTGCCAGTCCCGAGTGGGGCCTGCACTCCTCAGCCCTTGGGTGGTTGATGGGACTGGGTGCCACAGAGCAGCGGGCAGTGCTCCTCAGGGAGGCTTGGGCGGCATGGCAGCCAACCGTGATGTGGGGTGCCTGGACATGGTGGGCTGCAGGTCCCGAACCCTGCCCCGCAGGGACGCAGCTGAGGCCTGGTGAGAACTCGAGCATGGTGCCGGTGGGCCAGCACTACTGAGGGACACGGCGCACCCTCCACAACTGCTGGCCCGGGTGCTGAGCCCCTCACTGCCCTGGGCCAGCAGTGCCGTCAGGCCGCTCCAGTGTGCGGGACCTCTGAGCCTGTGCAAATGCCCGCCAGAACTCACGCTGGCCCAGGCAATGCCAGTTCCCACCCACGCCTCTTCCTCCACACCACCCGGCAAGCAGAAGGAGGTGGCTCTGGCCTCTGCCAGCCCAGAGAGGGGCTCCCACACTGCCTTGGCAGGCTGAAGGGCCCCTCAAGTGCCGCCAGAGTGGACTCGGAGGCCGAGGAGGCCCCCAGAGTGAGGGCTGCTAGTAGGCTGTCACCTCTCATTATGCTTATATCTCTTTATGACTGCTCCCCTTTTCCTTTTCCTGTCCTATATGATTAGCTCATTTTCTATTGGCTTGTGGGTTGGAGGGCCTGATTAGTTAAAACCATCAGGCTGCAGCTAGAGTTTAAACTGCCTGTATGATTGGTTGAAGTTTCAATCCATTAGCTTGCAGCTATGACTCATTTTAGCTTAGGGGAAAGTCCTCTTGGGGAAGTCCCTATTGACCCAAGAAGTCCAGCCAACTTAGCCACTTAGTCCCTCAGTAGGTTGGTTGGATAATGGAGATTTTTGCACACATAAGGAGGTAGTTTGAAGACTCACTGGAAGAATTAGGTATTTATAAATACCTTCCCAATGATACATTGCAATTTTGGAGTATCGATTTGTCTTAGTCAGCTATGGCTGCTATAACAAAATTTCATTGACTGAGTGGCTTAAACAGCAGACATTTATTTCTCACAGTTCTAGAAGCATGGGAAGTCTGAACTTTGGGCAAGAGCATGGTTGGTCCTGATGAAGGCCCTCTTTCTGGCTTATAGATGACTGCTTTCTTGCTGTATCCTCACATGGCAGAGTTGGGGAGACTGGGGAGGCAGGGAGAACTCTCTTTTGTTTCTTCTTATAAGGGCACTGATCACATTCATGAAGGCTCCACACTGATGACCTCACCTAAATCCCATTACATTGAGGACTAGGACTTCAACATGTGAATATGAGAAGGCGCGATTCAGTCCACAGCATTTATTACAGTCAGATGTGTGTGTGCACACCTGTGTGTATGTCTGGAGATTAGAAGATATATACCTTGAAAGTATTACAGTCCATCTTTTCATACTTATGCTCTGGGTTGGGTTCATCTGCTGTCTAGAAATAGTAATCTGGTGAGGCATTATGCCTTTATACTCTATTTGAACAGCTCTGATGGCCTTACTAAATCTCTGAGAGTTGTGGTTTTATTGTAAACTGTGACATGAAATCAAATAGGATCTTCTCATAAAAATTTGGCAGTGCAATATTTATCATTTGTAAATGTAAACATGTATAGCTAAGCCTTTTCCCTCTTATTCTAAAGCATGTATTAGCATGCTATCATATCCAAAAAATACAAATCCAGTTTTAAAAGCACTGAAGGTGTTTTGGTTTATAAATGGATTTACACCACCCATTACACAGAAAACATCCCTAAGACTTTCCCTTAAGAATCTCCTTCTCTCCAAATTCCACTCCATTTAACAGTTATCTAAAGCTCAGTTTTTCTTATCTCTCCCTCCCATTCCCCCTCCAGCTGCTCAGTCTTTGGTATGGAAAGCTGAGGTCACAATTTGATAACCTGCAGTCTGAATATAGCCCTCGGGCATCTGGAGTTTTGCCTTCATATAGTGTTGAAAAATTTGAATTGCTTGCCAACCTTTGAAAGTCACGATATTTCATGTTAAAATTCAGATATCTCAGCATTTCTTGACAAACCAGAAGATCTGGTAACCCTAGACTTTCTTCTCATAAGGCACTTTTTACTCTGGTTCAAAGCAGTTCACAGTTTCCACTAAGCCCCTCCTTAGGCATTCAAATTGACAGCCTTTGTAGCAAAGCTGCCAGGCTGTATTTTGTTTCTCCTACCTGCGTTCACATCAGTGACCTCACTCAAGCATAGCTGATATTCTCATGGCCCTCTATTCCTTATAAGGCTGGAAGCAGGGGAGTCTTAATGGAAGAGTGTAAGTACTAATAAATTAAATGTTTTTATCACAGGAGAACCAACAAAAAGTGCAAGTGCCTGCCCCTTAACAATCTACATGAGAGTGGAGGTGTTGGGGGCTCAGGCCTCTGCTGTCTCACTCAATGCAGGTCCATCTATTGGTATTACTTAGGCTGTTAGGGAAAGAGCTTCTTGGAAGAGAGAGGGGCACAGTTGATGCTTGGCTGTTTTCTACCTAACTCTGTCAAATATGCTTCCTCATAATGTGACACTCTATCTCACTCCTGTTTTACTTCTTCATGCCCTTACATGTAGGTAGCATCAAGACTTCAGTTTCCTAGAGAGTCTCTATATGTGAGAATTTTCATATTTTCTCACCACACATAATGTAATGATTTTCTCTAAAGTTCAGCATATAATTTTTTCTTCACAGGCTAGCGTCTGAGGCATTTTGCCAAAGGCAGTTTTGAGTGGTGACGTTTCCTTAAACAACTTAAGCTGAAACCCAACACTTGATGGCAAAGGAAAAAGAACTAAACAGCTGTAGCTACTTACCTGGGTCATCCATAAGAGAAGCAGGGGAGATGTGGATGTTACAGGTTAGCAAAGAGGGGATAAGAAGATAGTTAGATAGCATAATACAAAATATGCATGCATATAATTTCAAGCTTTGTGGTCTCAGAGATAATAGCAAAATCAAAATTTTTTAAGGTTTAAAATCTTGTAGATGTTTATTTATCAAGCTTCTGGAAGTTAATCACTTCTGGATTCAGGTTCTGTTTCATTTTACACAATTTGATCTCCTAGGCAACTATCCTATTACATTCACAATTCCCCACATGCCTAATTTTAAGATATTTACAAATACAAAATCATCACTTTAGGATAGGTATTTAGATTTTGCAATTTAAATTTATGTCAGATTATAACCAAGTGCTTCTCCCTGAATCATTAATGTTCTTGCTCTATGATCTAAGACATCTTTAATTTTTAAAATTTTCAAAACTTATAGTAAAGCCTGTAACATAAAATTTACCATTTTAGATATTTTAAAGTGTATAATTCACTAGTGTTAAGTACATTCACAATGTTATGCAACCAGTCTCCAGAATTATTTTTAGGACAGTACTTTACTCCATCAAGGATTTAACATCTTTAAACCATATCATTTTAAATATTAATTATTTTAGTTGTAATAATAATAATGCCCTTCATAAAAGGGTTGATGAATTCTTTAATACCTGCCTCATGATGTAATGTGCTTTTTGAAATATGAAGAAATATTTTGTTGTAAGTTACTGTTTTTTTAAAAAAAAAAAAAAAAATTTAGACAGATTAAATTTAGCGGAGTTTATCTGAGCAAGGATCCATTCATGAACTGGGCAGCTTTAGGACCAGAAGAGATTCACAGAGCTCTGCCTTAGCAATTTTGGCAGTGGACTTTCATAGGGTGATTATAGAAGCAAAGTGAAGAAATTACTGATGGGCAACAGCTCAGCATTTGGCTTATATGGGGATTATCTGATGGAAAGTCCCTAGTTAGAGGTTAGCTGGAGGTTTCTGATTGGTTAAGTCTGGTTTTGTTTTACTGTTTACCTTGGAAATCAGTTTGTTTACACAGAAAATCAAAGTGGTAGAGCTCTCTCAGCCTAATGGCTTCTCTATTAACTTTGTTAACTGTTTGTAGAAACCTAATATTAGTGAAATATCCTTTTAGCGTGATTGATTCCAAATGTAAAAAGTGATAAGCCAGGTGCGGTGGCTCACGCCTGTAATCCCAGCACTTTGGGAGGCTGAGGCAGGCAGATCACGAGGTCAGGATATCCAGACCATCCTGGCCAACATGGTGAAACCTCATCTCTACTAAAAATACAACAAAAAGTTAACCAGGCATGGTGGCAGGCACCTGTAGTCCCAGCTACTCGGGAGGCTGAGGCAGGAGAATGGCGGGAACCCAGGAGGTGGAGGTTGCAGTGAGTCGAGATAGCGCCACTGCACTCCAGCCTGGGCGACAGAGCAAGAGTCTGTCTCAAAAATAAAATAAAATAAAATAAAATAAAATAAAATAAAATAGCGATGAGAACAAAAATCACTAGATACTTTAAAAACCAATGTTTATCTTTCCATCAACTTCTATCCATCGATATAGACATCTTTCCATCTTTCCATCGATATCTTTCCAGCCTCCTTCAGACCAAACCATCATTCTCTTTGCATGTGTGACTTCCACAGAATACTGAGAAAACCTGAAATGTTGTTTGGAAAACTAGGCATTTTCTAACAATTGGGTCTTTCTTTTATTTTCTTTTCCAGTTACTTTAGCTAAATTTCTTATATTTCTGTCATTCTTTTAATCTATTTAATTCCAAATTTATTTTCCTAGTCATTTATTTTTCTTTCCTTTCTTTCTGATTTTCATATTTAGTGATAGTGTTTCTTCCTTTCCTTTCTTTTCGTTTCCTTTCTTTTCATTCCATTCTCTTCCTTTGCTTTTTCTTCCTCCTCATTCATTCTTCCACTCATTTATTTATATTATTTACTGATTCATTTTACTTATTTCATGTGTGTACAAAAAATCAACTGCCATGTATGCTGTCCCACTAATTTTCATAAAATGTAACAGGATGCAACCTTGTGGATAGGAAAGGAATTGTGTGTAACCAAAGTGTTCCCACCTGCATGGTGTCCACCCAAAAGGCAGCAGGATCCCATCTCTTCCTACCTCTTTTCCTTTCAATAGTCACCTTTCTCAGGTGTACAGTAGTCCACAAAGCAGCCAGCAACTCTGTCCATCCAGGCTTCTGCGACTGTTTTCTGTTTTCTTTCATATATTGCTCCAAGGCTGAAGCCAGGTTCTACAGAGCACAATCAATGTAAGACTATTGGGTACTGGGCAGCTTAGACTTTTAGAAAAGATTGAGGATATTGGGGTAATTGCTGCAAAGCCAGAAAAAATCTTCACCTAAAGTTTATATATACATTTTTTCTGGAAATGTATCAGCCTTTCTCCTTCAGCAGGAATATTTTTTATTATAAGCAATGTTCTCCTAAAGCCTTGGGTTTCCCTGTTGATATTCAGGCTTTATTACATATGGTTGTATGTCAAGCCTTTTCTTTCTTTTCTTTTCTTTTCTTTTCTTTTCTTTTCTTTTCTTTTCTTTTCTTAGACTTTGATTCCGTACCGGCATAGTGTTCATTTTCCTTATTTCTTCTTTCTTTTCTTTCTGGCTTGCTTGTGAGTTTTTTTTCTGTTTCTATTCTTCTTTCTTTCTTTTCTTCCTTTTCTTTCTTTTCTTCCTTTTCTTTTCTTTTCTTTTCTTTTCTTTCCCTCCCTCCCTCCCTCCCTCCCTCCCTCCCTCCCTCCCTCCCTCCCTTCCTTCCTTCCTTCCTTCCTTCCTTCCTTCCTTCCTTCCTTCCTTCCTTCCTTTCGTTTTTGACAGAGTCTCACTCCATTGCCTAGGCTGGAGTGCAGTGGCACAATCTCGGCTCACTGCAACCTCTGTCGCTTAGGTTCAAGCGATTCTCCTGCCTCAACCTCCAGAGTAGCTGGGGTTACAGGTGCCCGCCACCACACCTGGCTAATTTTTGTATTTTTAGTAGAGATGGGGTTTCACCATGTTGGCCGGGCTGGTCTCGAACTTCTGATCTCAAGTGAAACACCCGCCTTGGCCTCCCAAAGTGCTGGGGTTGCAAGTGTGAGCCACTGCGGCTGGCCTGTATGTCGATATTTCTTTAAAGTCCCAAATTTCCCTAAGCCCATTGGAATTCAGGGCATGTATTAGCAAACATAATAACACTTTCCTACTTTGAACCATAGGGAAACTATGTTCAGAATTTTCTGAGTAAATTTAAACTATGTAATAGTTTAACTCAGCATGCATGACAGAAAAGTTCTACTTCATTTTTATAACTTGAATACATCTATGACATTTTCTGCTCTTCAAGAATGAAACTATTAGTTTTAATAATCAGAATAAAGTTGATTTTTAAAACTTCACCAAGTGACAATGAATGTAGCTATCTCAAACTATAACTCTGGTTCTGTTTTTAGTATTCTAATATAGCTCAATTTTACTTTAAAAATATGTATAGTAACACAGATATCAAACATTATTATTTAAAATTCCAAAATGTACTATAATTCCATCACCTTAACAAAGCATTTTTATTTTTTCTTATTCCATCACAAGCAATTTGATGTAGTTTTCTTTAAAGGAAACCTATGATTGTATTCAACTTTTTAAATTATTTGATTGTAAATACACAGATGATGCAGCACATACAATTTAACAGGCATATAATATTTTATTGAAAAGTATCATTGTTTATTTAGCCATTCCTTTGTTGGACATGTAGGTCATTTCCAATATTTTGCTATTTTAAATAATGCTGAGATAAATATCCTTATCCTGTCATTGAACAAATATTTATTGAGTACCTATTATGCCAGACATGATTCTAGGCAATAAAATATAACAGTCAACAGAATAAATAGAAATTCTTGTTCTCATGGATCTTATAGCTGCTGGGAAAGAAACAAGCAATAAATCAATTAAATAAGCAAATTATGTTGTATACTTGAAGATGATAAGTGCATTGGAGAAAAAGCAAGAAAGGGGTTGGGGAATGTAGAAAGTGTGTGGTGTCATTTTAATAGTGTGGTCTGGAAGACCTTGAAAAGAAGGTGACATTTGAGCAAAGGCTTTGAGGGGTGAGGGATACATTCTGGGATATCTAGGCTGTGGCAAGAACATGCCTGGCATGATTGTATTCCTAGGAAGATAGAAATTCTGTGGGAGTAGAATAGTAGAACATGAGATCAGACAGGTAACTGGGTCCAGATCTTATATGGCATTGAAGAACTATCTGTAAGGGTTCTGGGTTTCTTTCATGCTAGAAGAGATAGGGGACTATTGGAGAGTTTTGATCAGAGGAATGATGTAGACTGAATTGTTAACAAAATTACTCTGATTGCTGTGTGGATCCTTGTGGGGTAAGAATGAAAACAGTGAGGAACCTGTTGCAACAATTCAGGTAGGAGATGGCAGTGGCTTGGACCATAAATGTAGATTTGCTATTTATGAGAAGTGGTCACATATATTTTAAAAGTAGAGCTACCAGGATGTTTGAAATGCCACCATCAATGTAAATATGTACTTTCTAAACATTTGGTGATTATGTGTATATATATATTTTTTTCTTTATTGTTTCCTTTCTCTATTGTTTTGTATTCTTTTTTATTTTTTTTCTTTTTCAAAATATGATTTTAAAAACTATATGATATTGTAAAACTTATCAGCTAACCAAAACTACATACAACACTATTGCAATTTTCATACTTTTTGAGCAAAATATTCACATCTTTGATATTATAATATTTTATTTAAAAGGATATTCCTAGGAGAGGAGAGTCAGAGCCCCAGTGAACCCTACACTAGTTATGGTGGAGGTTCTCCAGTTCCTTAATGCCATTACGTCTGAGACTGATGCTATGGAGGGCTTAATCTCTGTGTTCAAAAGCTCATTATCTGCAATAACCCACTTTGGGTAATCAACCTTGCCCTGCTGCTGAATCCTTTATCTTTCCATATCACTTGAAATTTCACACAATCTTAAAGCTATTATTCATTTACAGTATTCACACATGCCAAATTTCTTTCAGGAGTCAACATGCCCAGTTTGTGTATTAGTTTCCTTGGGCTACCATAACAAAGTACCACAAACCAGGTGACTTAACAGAAATTTATTCCTTCACACTTTGGGAGGTTAAATGTCTGAAATCAAAGTGTCATTTACATTCATGCTTTTTCTGGAGGCTCAGTAAAAGAATCTGTTTTATGCCTTTCTCTTAACTTCTGGTGTTACTGGCAATCTTTGGAGCCTCTTGGCTTGTCGACACATCACTCTAATCTCTTCCTCTATCATCACATGACATTCTCTCTGTGTGTCTTCATATCATATTAATTCTTAGTGTGTCTGTCTCTGATTCTCTTCTTATAAGAACATCAGTCATACTGGATTAAGACCCATTCTAATTCATATAACCTCGTGTTAACCTGATTATATCTGCAAAGACCCTATTTCTAAATAAGGTAACTTTTTCAGGTACTGGGAGTTCAGCCTAGTTTTGGGGGGCAACACCATTGAGCCTATAAGAGTTGGTTTGAGAAAAGAAGTGGTTTCCAAAAGAATCAATCTGGAAAAAAAAATGTTTTCAGCATTAATGTTGTGGGTACACTCTAGCCATAATTTGGGGTGAGATTAGTGATATCTGAAGAAGATAAAAATTCTCACTTTACTGCCTACCCATTTGTCAAGCCTCAGCTTAGCTCTGCCTTTCAATTGAAGTCTATCAAGTGACTCTGAGGATCTCTCATACAATAATATTATTTATAAACATGTCATAGTCTTTAATCTAATATCCTTCTTACTGTCTCCTAATTGGTTCAAGTGTTTTGATTCTGCTTTCTCCAATAGAACTGCAGTCTCCTGAGGGCAGACATCTTGGTATTATATTTTTCTGGCATCTTTCTAAAATTTATATCAAAGTGTTAGAAACATGCAGGATTCCCATAAGCATTTATTGGTTTAAATTGAAATATTTAGGAGCCAAGCTTGATTGGATGGTCAGTAAGTTTGGCAGTGAGTTATTTTTTGGCCAGTTATCTAATCATCTTTCAGGTCACAATAGGTGTTCCATCTTTTGGAAATTATCTAGACATCAAAAGTAAGGTAAGTGTCCCTCTTGTGAGCTTCTATACCATTCTTACATTCTTACTTGTGCTTATCAAAGTACTGATCATACTGTATCTTAATTTCCTGCTGACTTATCTGTCACCCTTACCACCACTATGGCAGAGACTGTGCCTTATGACTATTGAATTATTGGTGTCCAGAACAGTGGCTGGCCTGTAGTTGGCACTTAATAGGTAATTGTGAAATTAGTTTAATGAATGACTAAACACAAGGCTGAACAATTTTCTCTCCCCTAGCTTCATTTTCCCTATATGTAAAATAAGAGTGGAAAGATTGTGATGCTTTAATAGAGCCTGCCTACAATTCAACTGAGGTTAGGTAAACCTGGACATGGTTAGACAGCTGTACCAATATATGTGACCTTCTTCCTATGGGGCTTAGAGAACTGTAATTAGGCTATTGGTTTCTGCTGTGGTTCTGGTCAGGTTGGCAGAGGGCTCTACCCTGGAGCAATTTCTATGCCAGTTCTGAGGAGGAATCCAGCTGACATTGTTAAAGTTCAAGTGCATAAAATGCCGGGCCTGACAAGACAAAAAGATATGCTGCTGGTAACAAATAAACAGGAGCCAAGAGGCACAATAGTCAACTTCCATCAATTTATTTCCATCTGTTCATATCCACTTAACAACCCTGAGTTTATTTAGAGACAATTATCCATGGCAACAAACTACATCAGTCCCTCTGAGGAGTTTGTAATTTTTCATAAAAAGACTCAATGAAAATTCAAAACCAAGTGATATCACAGTATAATTCCCAAACTAGCTATTGTTAATTACAAAATAAAATTAAACCTGCTTAAGGGAAAGCAACATAATGCACTCCACTCTTTATAGTGGTGTTAAGAGGAAGAAGTGTAATTTTCAGAAAGAAACACTCATGTAGAAGATTATGGATGAGACAAGCAAACCATACTTGGCTACTGCTTTGGAAATCCTAAATTTCTTTGCCTTGTCTGAGCAAAGCCAGTATTCATTACTATCAATCATATGAACAAATAAAAATATTGACTTTCCTCCCCGTCGGTGCTTTAGAAAAAAATTTCCATGGACTTTTAAAGTGTGAATTTAGTTGTTTTCTTCTATTTAAAGTTTTTCACCAACTAATTAGCAGGGTAAGAATGTAGTTCACCTATAAATAAATTGAAGTTTTGAAAATAATCCAATTTGAAGGTTGAAATTTCCTATTATGCTGGACATTTAATTTGGATATTTAGCATTATTTAAACTCTATGTACCTGCCAAATTAACCATCTTCCCTCCTCCTTGGTTTCTTGTTTTACCTTAACTATTTCTGCAGACAGTATCACCAGTCTTCTGGATCTTGACTAGAAACTTTGAAGTCATTGTTATTTCCATCTTTTCTTTTGAATATTAATTGTAATTAGCATTATTTGTATTATTAATCCAGAAGACAGCTGAGAGCAGTGGCTCACGCCTGTAATCCTAGCACTTTGGGAGGCCGAGGTGGGTGGATCACGAGCTCAGGAGATTGAGACCATCCTGGCTAACACGGTGAAACCCCATCTTAACTAAAAATACACAAAATTAGCCGGGCATGGTGGTGGGCACCTGTAGTCCCAGCTACCAGGGAGGCTGAGGCAGGAGAATGGCGTGAACCTGGGAGGTGGAGCTTGCAGTGAGCCAAGATTGTGCCACTGCACTCCAGCCTGGGAGACAGAGCAAGACTCCATCTAAAAAAAAAAAAAAAAAGAAGACATAACTCTTTAAAAATGTGTTCTTCACTATGTTTCTAGCACTCATGCCACTCTTTTCACTGTAATAGTGACCACTGTCATTTCTGCTTTTCTCATCTCATACATTAATTATGATAGCCTCCTAATCTCTTTCACTCACTTTGCCTTATTACTGATTAATCTTCCTAAAAATATTGGTTAATACTCTAAGCAGTTTGCTAACAATGTTTCTCTAATCAGTTTTTCTACTTCTTTCCATTGTAAATTATTTTAAAATTTTATTTTCTAATTGTTTCCATAACTCAGAATATTTATATCTTATGGGGATAGTCTAGATTAAGAAATCAACTATATCATTATATCTTCTCTGGGGATACTTCATTTTTTAATCAATTTTGATTTTTCATTTGCCCTATAAACTCCAGAGTATTGATATAATGCCATTAAAATATTGATTGATTAACTGTTGCTAAACAAAATATTAATCAGGGCCAACCATTGTGGCTCCCACATGTAATCCCAGAACTTTGGAAGTCTGAGGCAAGAGGATTGCTTGAGCCCAGGAATTTGAGACCAGCCTAGATAACATAGTGAAACACTGTCTCTACAAAAGAATTTAAAAATTAGCTGGGCATGGTTGTGTATGCCTGTAGTTCCAGCTACTTGGGAGGCTGAGGTGGGAGGATTGCTTGATCAAGCCCAGGAGGTCGAGGCTGCAGTGAGCTGTGATTGTGCCACTGCACTCCAGCTTGGGCAACAGAGTGAGACCCTGTCTCTCAAAACAAAAGAAAACCAAACCAAACCAAAAACATAAACAAACAAAAAACCACAGTAACTAAATTTTGGAGTTTTGAGGCAAGGAGTCTCCTGTAAAACAGGCAGTATAAATTTTTTCTTTTCTTTTTTTTTTTTTTTTTTTTGAGATGGACTTTCACTCTTGTTGCCCAGGCTGGAGTGCAATGGTGATATCTCAAGTCACTGCAACCTCTGCCTCCCGAGTTCAAGCAATTATACAGCCTCAGCCTCTCGAGTAGTTGGGATTACAGGCATGCACCACCATACCCAGCTAGTTTTGTGTTCTTATAGAGACGGGGTTTCTCCATGTTGGCCAGGATGGTCTCAAACTCCCGACCTCAGATCCGCCCACCTTGGCCTCCCAAAGTGCTGGGATTACTAGCGTGAGCCACTCCGCCTGGCTGCAATATAAATATTTAAGTGCTGAGAAGGCAATCACTTCAAAGGAGTGAAAAATGAAGAGGTGGACCTATATATAGTTTATATACCTAGTCAATTGAAACTGAACACTGTTGATTTGACACATATATTACTGTCACAACAGTGAAGAGGCATAAATGGTTTCAAGTCATGAAATGATTGTAGTTAGTATGTATTTTCCACATTTGAATTACATTTTATGCTATTTTCCCTGATACCATATACAGTCAATTCACCAAGTAATGCACATTAAATACCGACTGCATCCCAGGTAATGTGTTGGATATAACATAAGTTAATTTTTTATCTGTGTTCACAGTGCTTACACAGACATATGCACAGCACGTATCTAAATGTATAGTATACTTACATCAGAACAAGCCTTGTATATAAGGCAAAGTTCAGATAAATACTGAGATCACTGTAAACGTTTTTACAGTGTTTAATTTTCAGCAAGAAACAAGAAACAAGAAATTTAACTCTTGGAACTGATTAAACAGGTGCTAGAATCTCTGGGAAGCCAAATAGCTAGTGAGGCAATCGAGCAATCAGGATCAGCAGGAAGTCCCTATTCACCTGGTTAGATAGACAGAGAGGAGGTTCCACAAGAGCTGGACCACAGTCCGTTTGTCCAACAGGAGCTGTTGTCATGGAGGAAACATAGCCACTGCTGAAGACACTACAGGAAATAGAGAAGGGAGAGAAGTACCTCAGCTTACTTCCTCATCCTATCCTCCAGTCACCTGCCACTGCCTTCTTATTGGCCAAATCTATCCAGAGGCCCAGAGGCAGAAGATCCTAGGAAATATCATTTCTTGTGGAACAAAAACAGAGCAGGGGAAGTGGGGAATGCACTAAGCTGGAGACTGATAGGAAACCCTTTGTCAGGTGATGCTATATAACTGAGACAGGAAGACTTGTATTTGCCCACTCTGGACACTGAAATCCTAATACATTTATCACTGGCATCCATTTACTTCAGTTTCTTCTTTTCAGTTTCTGAAAAGTTATTTTAGCTTGAGTTTTCAAAAAGACCACATAAAGATGAGAATTAACACCCATTTTATAGAATTAACTATGTACCATTTATTAAACTGTAGGATAAGCAGGTATATATACACAACCACTTTCGTATCCTAAACTATAATTATTTGTATAATTCTATTACTATCTTAAGGACTCCTACATATGATAAACCACCCCTATAAGTATTTGTGAAACCCTTAGGTGTGTGTGGCTATGAGAAAAATGTGTAGCCTATCTATACAGAACCTTAACCCTTAAGAAAATAAACTGTGCCTGGTTTGTGTGCACGTGTGTGTGTGTGTGTGTGTGTGTGAGAGAGAGAGAGAGAGAGAGAGAGAGAGAGAGAGAGAGAGAGAGAGAGAGAGAGAGACAGACAGACACACACAGAGAGAGAGAGATGGAGAGAGAAACCAGGAATTAAAACCACAGGTTTGTTGAATGAATGAACCATCTAGAAAGCAAAGGAGTAAAAATCAAGGTTGGGAAGGGGCTGAAATGAAGGGTGAGCTTTTATTTGGGAAGATGTGCACCAGTTCCAAAACACTGTAGCTAATGGTATCTTCCTTTCCCCCAGCTACCGGGAATAGTACATTAGCAGTCACAGCCTATTTTACTCAGACTGTCATCTCCCCAAAAGGAGAGAAGAAATTAGACACTGGATCAATGTTTACTGTTACCTTAAGCACTGTACGCTGTACTGTATTCTTTGTCATCTTTGATGCTTCTTAGCAAATTTCTGAAACAGAATGATTAAGCCCAGTTAGCAGATAAGAAAATTGATACTAGGAAAAGTAAAGAAATGTACTGAAGGTTACGTAGCAAGTAACTGGCTGGGTCAGCTTTACAATCCAGGCATGTAGAGCTGAAAAGAAAATGTATAGTCCTCCTGATTTCAGCTCAGGTTGCGTGAAATAACTAAAGCCAGTTAGAAAGCTCTGCTTCATATAGCAGATTTATAGCTCTGTTGTCTACATGGTTGCCCTAAACTGTTCCCAAATGTTTAAAATGTTTAATAGGAGGGAAATTGATATTTCAAAATTTAAAAAGTCTTATAAAGCATATTGGACTGTGAGTGGATAAGCATTACTGAGAATAGTTTTAAATCAATGTATCAATGACTGCTTCCAGCTTTAAATAATAGGGTTATTGTGCAGAGGGGCTAAATGCATCATAAATTAGGACAGGTTAGACCACTCAATAGAGAAAAGTGTTATTTGAAACAGTGGTGCTGTGAGCTATAATCAGATTTCACAAACTTTGCAATTTTTTCTTAGTCATTTCTTCTAGTCTTCAACTGTTGATAGGAAAAATGTATTAGTCCATTCTTATGCTGCTATGAAGAAAGAATACATGAGACTGGGTAATTTATCAAGGATAGAGGTTTAATTGACTCACAGTTCCACATGGCTGGGGAAGCCTCAGGAAACTTGCACTCATGGTGGAAGGCACCTCTTCACAGGGCAGCAGGAGAGACAATGAGTGCAAGCAGGGGAAATGCCAAACACGTATAAAACCATTGGATCTCATCAGACTCACTTATTATCATGAGAACAGCATGGGGGAAACCACCCCAATGATTCAGTTACCTCCACCTGGTCCCATCCTTGACACATGGAGATTATTACAATTCAAGGTGAGGTTTGGTTGGCAAACCATATCAAAAAGCAAAGCTGGGACTCTGCTACTTTGTGGAGGGGTGGCTCCACAATTCTCCAATCAGATCACCTCATCTTTGTTGCTTATATTAGATTCTAGTAGAAATTTGTTTGTGAAAGGGTCCTGCTGCTAAACAAAAATGTTTAAATACCACAAATCTAGAACATTATTGATGGTTGTAGAAAAACAACTGAAATGGGAGTTGGGGGACTTAGGTTCTTATTCTAGCTCTGTTTCCTAGAGTGTGAGAAAAGTATTTAACCTCCTGTATCTTTCACTTCTTTATGTCGGTAGAATCAGAATCTAAGCATCTAATT
Source organism: Rhinopithecus roxellana (assembly GCF_007565055.1). NCBI lineage: Eukaryota > Metazoa > Chordata > Mammalia > Primates > Cercopithecidae > Rhinopithecus > Rhinopithecus roxellana. The sequence goes on along the minus strand of NC_044549.1, from coordinate 31,486,671 downwards.
AATTAGAGTCCTACCAGCTTCTGTGTTCTATGTTATATGCAAGGGGAGATGCATTGTGCAGCACAAATGGATGACTTTTTATTGTTATCTCTTAAGGGATTTTTAATTTGTTGGCATCGGTAATATTAGAGGATGATTAAGCATGGTGTTCTAGCTAAAGGTTAGCAGCATTTTGAGGTGTGGCTGTGAAATGGTATAAGCACAAGTTAGTTCTAATTGCTTTATATACCAGTGAGTTAGCATGAAGGTGTCTGACAAACTGACAGTACTTCTCTTTTCTGCAGCTTATAGAGAGGACCATGGACCTTATTAAAATCATCTAGAGCTAAGATACTACTGTCAGGCTCCTTTTGTAGAAAACTACATAATTTATTTATCTCCTGAACCATCTTGAAGTCTGGGACCTGGGATAATTACTCCTGCATAATCCATAGTGGAGGAGAGATTTTCAGGGTTAGGACCAAGGGAGCCTGGACCCTGTCGCCAGTTGGTGCTGTGATCCATCAAACCCACCGAACAGATGCCCATGTCTACATTCATACACTAAACTTGACAGAGGCATATCTGGCTATACTCTTGAAGACACTATTTTACTCTAAGAATTTTATTCAGTGTGAGGTCTTTTGGAAGTGATTTGCATAAATCTTAGTGGAATTTTTTTTCAGGAGCTACGCTTATGACAGAAAATTAAACGACTCTTGCAGATATGCAAATCTAATTATTTTCCACCTGTTTCCTTTTTTGTTATTATTGACAAAGGTACCCAGGAAGTCTGTATTAAGAAGCAAGTCTAGAATGTGAGCTTCTGGAATGTAGGGGACTTATTTGCCAGTCTGGGATACAGAGCACATAAAAAAGCTTTAAAATGAAGAATGGGCTCTGGCTTCAAAGGATCATGTTAGCAGGTGTTTGTAATTCGGAAGCTCTGAGTTTGGGGAAAGAAACACAAGATATAATCTAGTTTATTGATTGGTTTCTAAACCGTTCACAACAGAGTAGTAGTAAGGAAGAGGCACAAATATTTGATTATTTGTAGTTTACTACTACTCCAGTTAGTCAACAAATATTTATTGAGTTAGTATTGTGTGCCAGACATTGTTCTAGGATCTGAGGACATTGTGTGAACATGACCTTTGGACAATGTTTTGACACTTACGGATATTATTTTCTTGTGGGGAAAAGGGAAACAAATAAATGCTTCATAACAAGCTACAGATGTCAGGTGCTAATAGTGCTCCAGAAAAGAAAAAAAAGAAGAGCAGGGTAAGATGGTAGAGCAAAAGAGTTGAAGGCTAACATTATGCAGAGTGGCATTGAGAGTTCTGAGTGAAGAGATGACATCTAAGCAGAGATCTGACAAGATGGGAAAGCAATAATATGGATATTGGGGAAATAATCATTTTTTTTTTTACTACTCTTATGTTAAAATTGTGTGATCTGATCATTTTATTTTATTCACCTAAAATATCCCCTTCCTGCTCAAATTTTAGCAGTTAAGCACTCAGTTCATAATGTACCTTGGTTCTAGACAGTCTTCAGTAAAATCCTCTTTTTGAATGTACTTTCCTTTCATGAGCCTAAAGATATCCATCTAGATTTTTACTGTGCAATTTATTTTTTCTTTTTCCTGGGGAAAAATTAATAAATGTGACAATAAAGTGTACTACATAAAGCTTTCTACAACTTTTATCAGAAACAAAATATTGCAATAAGTAATCCTAGCAAAATTTTGGGGAGAAGATGCTTTGTACAGAATCTTTTCTTGATTTGTTAATACTTATCCTTAAGATTAGATGAAGTCTAACCCACTGGAACTTTCTCAAATGAGGTTACAAATTATCACTGAATGTAATCACTTCCCATAATTCCTCAGCAAGGGTAGGTGGTATCTTTGAACCCATGCTGAAGTGGTAGGCAAATCCTTGTCTCCTTCCCCAAGTATAAGAGAAAGAGTATTTGGAGCTCCTTGGAATTTATAAAAGCACTTTTATTGAGGTACAATTAACACAAAATGAACTGTATATACTAAAGATGTACAATTTGATAATATGTGACAAATATATATATATATATATATACACACATAGATATGTGTGTGTGTGTATATATATCTCCACGAACCCCCCACCACCACAATATCAATATAGTGAACATATTTGTCACTGGAAAAAGTGTCCTTATGCCCCTTTTTAAACAGTACTATCTATTCTGCCTATCCCCTACATTCAGGCATCAGTGGATCTCCCATCTCTCACCAGAGATTAGTCTGCATTTTTTAGAATTTTATAGAAACTGCTTCTCTCACTCAGCATAATTATTGTTGAGATTCATCTATGTTATTACATGTATAAATATTCCATTCTTTTTATTGCTTATTGGTTCCTTGTACCAATTTACAAGTTTGTTTATTTGTTCACTCAAGATAGATATTTGGGTTGTCTCTAGTTTGTGTAAATTACAAATACATTTTTGTAAATTACAACTACAATAGCAAATATGCAAATGCTATAACATCAGTGTGTAAGTCTTTGTGTGGGCAGACATGCTTTCATTTCTCTTGGATGAATACCTAGGAATGAGATGGCTGAACATAGTTGAACTACTTTTACATTCCTACCAGCAATGTATGATACTTTGTTCTTACACAAACTTGTTAACACTTGGAATCGTCAGATTTTTAATTTTAGCCATTCCACTAGGTGTATAGTAGTATCTCATTTTTTGAATTTGCATTTACTTAAGGACAATTGATGAACATTTTGTATGTGTGCATATTTGCCATTCATATATCTTCATTGGCGAAGTGTCTCTTCAAACCTTTGGTTTATTTTTTACTGAGTTTTTTTATTATTGAGTTTGGAGTTTTCTTTGTTATTCTGAAAACAAGTCCTTTACCAAATATATGATTTGCAAGATTTTCTCCAAATTTGTGACTTATGTTTCCATTCTGTTAACAATGCATTTCAGAAAATAGAAGTTTTACATTTTGATAAACTCCAAATTATCTATAGTTCTTCTATCGATGATGCATTTGGTGTTATTTCTAAGAAATCCAAGCCTACTACAAGCTCATAAAGATTTTCTTCCATGTTTTTTTTTTTTTCAGTTTTAGGTTTATAACCATTTTGAGTTTAAAAAATATATTGTGTGATGGATATAGTATTAAAGTTTTTTGCTTGTTTATTTTGCTTATTTGTTTTTATTTTGGCATACGCATGTCCAATTGTCCAAGCAACATTTATTAAGAGGCTATTCTCTCTCTGCTGAATTGCACTTGCCCCTTGTCAAATATTATAGTATGTGGGTCTATTTTTGGACTATATTCTATTCCACATATTTGTCTATTCAAATTATTTGCCCATTTTGAATCACCTTGCTTTTTCTGTTATTGAGTTTTAGGAGTTCTGTGTATTATTAATCCTTCATCAGAAATATAATTTGGAAATTTTTTTCCTATGCCATGGGTGACCTTTTTACTCTCTTGATAGTGTTTTTGATGCACAAACATATATGTAAGAGTTTATTTTTGAACTTTCCTTTCTATTCCATTTGTCTAAATGTCTGACTTTATGCTACTACTCTACTCCTTTGATTACTCTAGTTTTCTGGTATGTTTTAAAATCAGGAAGTGTGAGTCTTCTAGGTTGTTCTTTTTAAAGACAGTTTTGTCATTCAGGAGTCCTTTGACATTTTATACAAATTTTAAGATGGGGTTTTCTATTTCTGCAAATGGGGTCATTTGGGATATTGATAGAGATTACATTGAATCTATGAATCATTTTGAGTAATATTGACATTTTCACATTTTAAGCTGTCAAATCCACAAACATGGCATGAATTTCCAACCATATATGTCTTCTTTAATTTCTTTCAGCAATGTTTTGTAATTTTATTGTTAATGTCTTTTATTCCTTACATTAATTTATACATATTTTATTCTTTTTTATGTTATCATAAATAGAATTGTTTTATAATTTCCATTTTTATTTTTCATTTTTAATGCATAGAAATACAACTGAATTTTGTGTGTTGACTTTGTATTTTGCTATTTTCTGAATTCATTTATCAGTTTTAAGCATTTTTTGTGGAATCATTTGAGTTTTCTACATAAAACATGACATCTGTGAAAAGAGATAATTTTACTTCTTTCTCTTTTACTTGGATGCCTTTGTAAATTTAATTTTTTGCCTTTCTGATTCGGCTAGGGTGTCCAGTACCATGTAGAATAGAAGTAGTAAAAGTAGACATGCTTGCCTTATTGTTGACCTTAGATGACAAGCTTTCAATCTTATACCATTGAGTATGATGTTCACTGACGTTTTTCACATACAGCTTTTATTACGTTGAGGTAGTTTCCTTTCATTCCTAGTTCATTGAGTACTTTTATAATGAAAGAGTGTTAAATTTTTTAAGTGTTTTTTCTGCATCAAATGAGATAATCATGTATTTTTTCCCCTTCTCCATTGTGTTAATGTGGTGTATGACATTGGTTTATTTTTGTATGTTGAATCATTCTTGCGTTCCATTCTTGCACTTGGTCATGCTGCAATCTTTTAAACATACTGTTACATTCAATATTCTATTATTCATTAAGAATTTTTGTATCAGTAGTTTTCAGGGACATTTGTAGTTTTCTTGCAGTGTCTTTGTCTGCAGTTGGTTATCAGGGTAATACTGACCTCATAGAATGAGTTAGGAAGTGTTACTTTATCTTCAATTTTTTGAGAGAAGTTTGAGATGGATCAATGTTAGTTCTTTAAATGTTTGGTAGAATTCACCAGTGAAGCCACTAGCTGCATGGCTTTTCTTTTTTTGGAGTTTTTAAATGACTGATTCTATTTCCTTACTAGCTATAGGTCTATTCAGATTTTCTGTTTTTTCATGAGTTAGTCTTGGTAGATTTTTGTATTTCTAGAAATTTGTCCATTTTATCTACATTATCCAATACATTGGTGTATAATTGTTCACAGTATTAACTTATAATCTTTTTATTTAGGTAGAATTGGCAATAATGTTTCCACTTTCATTTCTAATTTTGTAATTTGTGTCTTCTCTCTTTTAAAATTTTTATTTTTAAATAATAGAGAAGGGGTCTCACTATGTTGCCCAGGCTGGTCTTGAACTCCTGAATTCAAGTGATCCTCCTGCCTCAGCCTCCCAAAGTGCTAGGATTACAGGCATCAGCCCCCATGTCTGGCTAAGTCTTCTCTCTTTTTTTACTTTGTCCATCTAGTTAAAGATTTTTCAATTTTGTTGATCTTTCTAAAAGATCAACTTTTAGTATTATTGATTTTCTTGAATGGTTTTCTATTTGTATTTTGTTAATCTCTGCTCTAAATTTTTTTTTTAATTTTTTTTATTATACTTTAAGTTCTAGGGTACATGTGCATAACGTGCAGGTTTGTTACATATGTATACTTGTGCCATGTTGGTGTGCTGCACCCATCAACTCATCAGCACCCATCAATTCATCATTTACATCAAGTATAACTGCCAGTGCAATCCCTCCCCCCCTCCCCCCTCCCCATGATAGGCCCCGGTGTGTGATGTTCCCCTTCCCGAGTCCAAGTGATCTCATTTTTCAGTTCCCACCTATGAGTGAGAACATGCAGTGTTTGGTTTTCTGTTCTTGTGATAGTTTGCTAAGAATGATGGTTTCCAGCTGCATCCATGTCCCTACAAAGGACGCAAACTCATCCTTTTTTATGGCTGCATAGTATTCCATGGTGTATATGTGCCACGTTTTCTTAATCCAGTCTGTCACAGATGGACATTTGGGTTGATTCCAAGTCTTTGCTATTGTGAACAGTGCCGCAATAAACATACGTGTGCATGTGTCTTTATAGCAGCATGATTTATAATCCTTTGGGTATATACCCAGTAGTGGGATGGCTGGGTCATATGGTACATCTAGTTCTAGATCCTTGAGGAATTGCCATACTGTTTTCCATAATGGTTGAACTAGTTTACAATCCCACCAACAGTGTAAAAGTGTTCCTATTTCTCCACATCCTCTCCAACACCTGTTGTTTCCTGACTTTTGAATGATTGCCATTCTAACTGGTGTGAGATGGTATCTCATTGTGGTTTTGATTTGCATTTCTCTGATGGCCAGTGATGATGAGCATTTTCTCATGTGTCTGTTGGCTGTATGAATGTCTTCTTTTGAGAAATGTCTGTTCATATCCTTTGCCCACTTTTTGATGGGGTTGTTTGTTTTTTCCTTGTATATTTGTTCGAGTTCTTTGTAGATTCTGGATATTAGCCCTTTGTCAGATGAGTAGATTGCAAAAATTTTCTCCCATTCTGTAGGTTGCCTGTTCACTCTGATGGTAGTTTAATTAGATCCCATTTGTCAATTTTGGCTTTTGCTGCCGTTGCTTTTGGTGTTTTAGACATGAAGTCCTTGCCAATGCCTATGTCCTGAATGGTACTACCTAGGTTTTCTTCTAGGGTTTTTATAGCATTAGGTCTAACATTTAAGTCTCTAATCCATCTTGAATTAATCTTCGTATAAGGAGTAAGGAAAGGATTCAGTTTCAGCTTTCTACTTATGGCTAGCCAATTTTCCCAGCACCATTTATTAAATAGGGAATGCTTTCCCCATTTCTTGTTTCTCTCAGGTTTGTCAAAGATCAGATGGCTGTAGATGTGTGGTATTATTTCTGAGGACTCTGTTCTGTTCCATTGGTCTATATCTCTGTTTTGGTACCAGTACCATGCTGTTTTGGTCACTGTAGCCTTGTAGTATAGTTTGAAGTCAGGTAGCATGATGCCTCCAGCTTTGTCCTTTTGACTTAGGATTGTCTTGGCAATGCGGGCTCTTTTTTGGTTCCATATGAACTTTAAAGCAGTTTTTTCCAATTCTGTGAAGAAACTCATTGGTAGCTTGATGGGGATGGCATTGAATCTATAAATAACCTTGGGCAATATGGCCATTTCCACGATATTGATTCTTCCTATCCATGAGCATGGTATGCTCTTCCATTTGTTTTTGTCCTCTTTTATTTCACTGAGCAGTAGTTTGTAGTTCTCCTTGAAGAGGTGCTTTACATCACATCCCTTGTAAGTTGGATTCCTAGGTATTTTATTCTCTTTGAAGCAATTGTGAATGGAAGTTCATTCATGATTTGGCTCTCTGTTTTTCTGTTACTGGTGTATAAGAATGCTTGTGATTTTTGCACATTAATTTTGTATCCTGAGACTTTGCTGAAGTTTCTTATCAGCTTAAGGAGATTTAGGGCTGAGACAATGGGGTTTTCTAAATATACAATCATGTCATCTGCAAACAGGGACAATTTGACTTCTTCTTTTCCTAACTGGATACCCTTGATTTCTTTCTCTTGCCTGATTGCCCTAGCCAGAACTTCCAACACTATGTTGAATAGGAGGGGTGAGAGAGGGCATCCCTGTCTTGTGCCTGTTTTCAAAGGGAATTTTTCCAGTTATTGCTCATTCAGTATGATATTAGCTGTGGGTTTGTCATAAATAGCTCTTATTATTTTGAGGTACGTTCCATCAATACCGAATTTATTGAGCGTTTTTAGCATGAAGGGCTGTTGAATTTTGTCAAAAGCCTTTTCTGCATCTATTGAGATAATCATGTGGTTCTTGTCTTTGGTTCTGTTTATATGCTGGATTACGTTTATTGATTTGCAAATGTTGAACCAGCCTTGCATCCCAGGGATGAAGCCCAGTTGATCATGGTGGATAAACTTTTTGATGTGCTGCTGAATCCGGTTTGCCAGTATTTTATTGAGGATTTTTGCATCGATGTTCATCAAGGATATTGGTCTAAAATTCTCTTTTTTTGTTGTGTCTCTGCCAGGCTTTGGTATCAGGATGATGTTGGCCTCCTAAAATGAGTTAGGGAGGATTCCCTCTTTTTCTATTGATTGGAATAGTTTCAGAAGGAATGGTACCAGCTCCTCCTTGTACCTCTGGTAGAATTCAGCTGTGAATCCATCTGGTCCTGGACTTTTTTTGGTTGATAGGCTATTAATTATTGCCTCAATTTCAGAGCCTGCTATTGGTCTATTCAGGGATTCAACTTCTTCCTGGTTTAGTCTTGGAAGAGTGTAAGTGTCCAGGAAATTATCCATTTCTTCTAGATTTTCTAGTTTATTTGTGTAGAGGTGTTTATAGTATTCTCTGATGGTAGTATGTATTTCTGTGGGGTCGGTGGTGATATCCCCTTTATCATTTTTTATTGCGTCTATTTGATTCCTCTCTCTTTTCTTCTTTATTACCCTTGCTAGTGGTCTGTCAATTTTGTTGATCTTTTCAAAAACCAACTCCTGGATTCATTGATTTTTTGGAGGGTTTTTTGTGTCTCTATCTCCTTCAGTTCTACTCTGATCTTAGTTATTTCTTGCCTTCTGCTAGCTTTTGAATGTGTTTGCTCTTGCCTCTCTAGTTCTTTTAATTGTGATGTTAGAGTGTCAAATTTAGATCTTTCCAACTTTCTCTTGTGGGCATTTAGTGCTATAAATTTCCCTCTACACACTGCTTTAAATGTGTCCCAGAGATTCTGGTATGTTGTATCTTTGTTCTCATTGGTTTCAAAGAACATCTTTATTTCTGCCTTCATTTCGTTATGTACCCAGTAGTCATTCAGGAGCAGGTTGTTCAGTTTCCATGTAGTTGAGCGGTTTTGATTGAATTTCTTAGTCCTGAGTTCTAGTTTGATTGCACTGTGGTCTGAGAGACAGTTTGTTATAATTTCTGTTCTTGTACATTTGCTGAGGAGTGCTTTACTTCCAATTATGTGGTCAATTTTGGAAAAGTGCGATGTGGTGCTGAGAAGAATGTATACTCTGTTGATTTGGGGTGGAGAGTTCTATAGATGTCTATTAGGTCTGCTTGGTGCAGAGATGAGTTCAATTCCTGGATATCCTTGTTAATTTTCTGTATCATTGATCTGTCTAATATTGACAGTGGAGTGTTGAAGTCTCCCATTATTATTGTATGGGAGTCTAAGTCTCTTTGTAAGTCTCTAAGGACTTGCTTTATGAATCTGGGTGCTCCTGTATTGGGTGCATATATATTTAGGAGAGTTAGCTCTTCCTGTTGAATTGATCCCTTTACCATTATGTAATGGCCTTCTTTGTCTCTTTTGATCTTTGATGGTTTAAAGTCTGTTTTATCAGAGACTAGTATTGCAACCCCTGCTTTTTTTTGTTCTCCATTTGCTTGGTAGATCTTTCTCCATCCCTTTATTTTGAGCCTATGTATGTCTCTGCATGTGAGATGAGTCTCCTGAATACAGCAGACTGATGGGTCTTGACACTTTATCCAGTTTGCTAGTCTGTGTCTTTTAATTAGACCATTTAGTCCATTTACATTTAAGGTTAATATTGTTATGTGTGAACTTGATCCTGCCATTATGATATTAGCCAGTTATTTTGCTCGTTAGTTGATGCAGTTTCTTCCTAGCCTCGATGGTCTTTACATTTTGCCATGTTTTTGCAATGGCTGGTACCGGTTGTTCCTTTCCATGTTTAGGGCTTCCTTCAGGGTCTCTTGTAAGGCAGGCCTGGTGGTGACAAAATCTCTAAGCATTTGCTTATCTGTAAAGGATTTTATTTCTCCTTCACTTATGAAACTTAGTTTGGCTGGATATGAAATTCTGGGTTGAAAATTCTTTTCTTTAAGAATGTTGAATATTGGCCCCAACTCTCTTCTGGCTTGTAGAGTTTCTGCCGAGAGATCTACTGTTAGTCTGATGGGCTTCCCTTTGTGGGTAACCCGACCTTTTTCTCTGGCTGCCCTTAAGATTCTTTCCTTCATTTCAACTTTGGTGAATCTGGCAATTATGTGTCTTGGAGTTGCTCTTCTGGAGGAGTATCTTTGTGGCGTTCTCTGTATTTCCTGAATTTGAATGTTGGCCTGCCCTACTAGGTTGGGGAAGTTCTCCTGGATGATATCCTGAAGAGTGTTTTCCAACTTGGTTCCATTTTCCCCCTCACTGTCAGGCACCCCAATCAGACGTAGATTTGGTCTTTTTACATAATCCCATACTTCTTGTAGGCTTTGTTCGTTTCTTTTTCTTCTTTTTTCTTTTGGTTTCTCTTCTCGCTTCATTTCATTCATTTGATCCTCAATCGCTGATACTCTTTCTTCCAGTTGATCAAGTCAGTTACTGAAGCTTGTGCATTTGTCATATATTTCTCGTGTCATGGTTTTCATCTCTGTCATTTCGTTTATGACCTTCTCTGCATTAATTAGTCTAGCTGTCAATTCTTCCACTCTTTTTTCAAGATTTTTAGTTTCTTTGCGCTGGGTTCGTAATTCCTCCTTTAGCTCTGAGACGTTTGATGGACTGAAGCCTTCTTCTCTCATCTCGTCAAAGTCATTCTCTGACCAGCTTTGATCCGTTGCTGGCGATGGGCTGCGCTCCTTTGCAGGGGGAGATGCGCTCTTATTTTTTGAATTTCCAGCTTTTCTGCCCCGCTTTTTTCCCCATCTTTGTGGTTTTATCTGCCTCTGGTCTTTGATGTTGGTGACGTACTGATGGGGTTTTGGTATGGGTGTCCTTCCTGTTTGACAGTTTTCCTTCTAACAGTCAGGACCCTCAGCTATAGGTTTGTTGGAGATTGCTTGAGGTCCACTCCAGACCCTGTTTGCCTGGGTATCAGCAGCAGAGGTTGCAGATTATAGAATATTGCTGAACAGCAAGTTTACCTGTCTGATTCTTATTTTGGAAGCTTCCTCTCAGGAGTGTACTCCACCTTGAGGTGTGGGGTGTCAGACTGCCCCTAGTGGGGGATGTCTCCCAGTTAGGCTACTCAGGGGTCAGGGACCCACTTGAGCAGGCAGTCTGTCTGTTCTCAGATCTCAACCTCCGTGTTGGGAGATCCACTGCTCTCTTCAAAGCTGTCAGACAGAGTCGTTTGCATCTGCAGAGGTTCCTGCTGCTTTTGTTGTTGTTGTTGTTAACTGTGCCCTGTCCCCAGAGGTGGAGTCTACAGAGACAGGCAGGTTTCCTTGAGCTGCTGTGAGCTCCACCCTGTTCGAGCTTCCCATTGGGCTTTGTTTACCTACTTAAGCCTCAGCAATGGCGGGTGCCCCTCCCCCAGCCTCGCTGCTGCCTTGTGGTTAGATGGCAGACTGCTGTGCTAGCAATGAGGGAGGCTCCGTGGGCGTGGGACCCTCCCGGCCAGGTGTGGGATATATTCTCCTGGTGTGCCCCTTTGCTTAAAGCGCAGTATTGGGGTGGGAGTCACCCGATTTTCCAGGTGTTGTGTGTCTCAGTTCCTCTGGCTAGGAAAAGGGATTCCCTTCCCCCTTGCGCTTCCCAGGTGAGGCGACGCGTCACCCTGCTTCAGCTCTGGCTGGTTGGGCTGCAGCAGCTGACCAGCACCGATTGTCCGGCACTCTCTAGTGAGGTGACCCCAGTACCTCAGTTGAAAATGCAGAAATCACCGGTCTTCTGTGTCGCTCGCTTTGGGAGTTGGAGACTGGAGCTGTTCCTATTCGGCCATCTTGCTCCGCCCCTCCTCTGCTCTAATGTTTATTACTTCCTTTTTTTCTGCTAGCTCTGGGTTTATTTTGTCCTTTTTTTTAATCTAATTCTTTAAGTTATAAATTTAAGATGTTGATTACAGACCTTTTTTAAAACGTAAGCCTTTATAGCTATAAATTTCTTTCTTATCACTGCTTTTTCTCTGTCTCATAAGTTTTCGTACATTATGTTTTCATTTTTATTAATTTTTAAGTATTTTCTAATTATTCTTGTGATTTCTTCCTTCATTCATTGCTTGTTTCCATGTTGTTTAATTTTTACCCCATTGTGGTTGGAGAAGATACTTCACAGGACATCTATATTTTAAAATATATGGATACCTTATTTGTGGCCTATCATATGGTCTACTCTGAAAAATATCCCATGTATACTTGAGGAGAATATGTATGTTATTGTTGTTAGATAGTGTTGTTGTTCTGTATATGCCTGTTAAATCAGGTTGGTTTAATGTGTTGTTTAAGTCCTATATTTCTTTCCTTACCTTCTGTCTGGTTGTTCTATCCATTGCTGAGATTGTAGTGTTTAAGTCCGTAACTCAAAATGGATAAAAACATAAATGTAAGACTTGAAATTGTAAAACTACTAGAAGAAAACATAGGGGGAAAGCTCTGTGGCATTGATATGGGCAGTGATTTTTGTGGATGTGACCCCAAAAGTACATGCAAGAAAAGCAAAAATAGATAAATGGGATTATAGAACTTAAAAACTTCTCCACAGCAAATAAAATGATTGAAAGAATAAAAAGATGACCCACAGATTTGGAGAAAATATCTGCAAACCGTATATTTGATAAGGGGTTAATATCCAAACTGCGTAAGGAACTCAAACAACTGAGCAGCAAGAAAAGGAAGAACTTGATTAAAAAATGGCTAAGCACCTAAAGAGACATTTCTGAAAAGAGCACACACAAATGGTCAATATGTAGTTGAAGAAAATGCTCAACGTCACTAAACATTAGGGAAAAACAACTTAAAACCACATTGAGATATCACCTCACATCTGTTAGAACAGCTCTTATCAAAAAGACAAAAGATGAATGTTGAAGAGGATATAGAATAAAAGGAATCCTTGTACACTTTTTGATATTAATGTAAATTGGTATAGCCACAATGGCAAATTGTATAGACTTTCCTTAAAAAACTAAAAATACCACTGCTATATTACCCAGAAATCTCACTTCTGTGTGTATAGCCAAAAGATTTGAAATAAGTATGTCAAAGAGATTATCTGCTCTCTCATGTTCATTGAAGCATTATTCACAATAGCTAAGATATGGAATCAACATGGGTTCCTCAAAGAATGAATGGATTAAAAGAATATCTATATATATTCAAAGGAATTTATTCAGCCTTAAAAAAAGAAGAAAATTCTTTCATTTGCAATAACATGAATGAACCTAAAGGATATTATGTTAAGTGAATAAGCCCAGCACAGAAAGACAATGCCACATGATCTCACAGATATGTAGAATCTAATATAGTCAATCTTGTAACAGTACAGAGTTAAATGATTGTTACACTTGGCTCCTGGTGGTAAGGAGAATGGGGAGATGTTGATCAAAGTGTATAAAGTTTCTGTTACATAGAAGAATAATTTTTTGAGATCTATTGCACACATCATGCATAGTGTATTGTATATTTTGAAATTGCATTTCAAACATTCTCACCCTAAAAAATGGTGTGTGAGGTGATGAATATGTTAATTGACTTGACTTAATCATTTTGCATTATATACAGATAACATCACATCTTATACTATAAATATATACAATTATAACTTGTTAATAAAAAATAAAAATATAATGTTCTTCGTTATCTCTTGTAACTTTTTAGGATTTAGAGTATATTTTGTCTGATATTAGCATAGCTATCACCTGCTGTCTTTTGGTTGCTATTTGCATGGGACATCTTCATTTTTCACTTTCTATCTGTGCCTTTGTGTTTAACGTGAGTCTTCATAAATAACCTTATGTTAAAACATGTTTTTTTAAGAAGTTTATTCTTCCAATCTGTCTTTTGATTGGCGAGTTTAATCTATTTACATGTAAAATACTGATATGAGGGACTTATTCCTGTCATTGTGCTATTTGTTTTTCAGATGCTTTATAGTTTTTGTCCCTCATTTACTGCATCAGTCTCTTCTTTTGTGTTTAGTTTATTTTTTGGCGTAAAATGGTTTAATTTCTTGCCCATATTCTTCTGTGTATATTCTATTGCTATTCCATAAAGAGTGCATTAAACATCCTAAAGTCACAACACAAATTTCAACTAATGCCAGCTTAACTTTAATAAAATATAAAATTTCTACTACTTTACTGATCTGTCTCCACCCCTTTCTGTTATTGATGCCGGAAAATTATAATTTTATACATTGTATGCCCTAAAAGATAAAGTAATAATTTTCACATACATTAGAGTCCTCAATTTTGTGAAAAACAAAATGTAGGTATAAACCAAGGTTATAATACTAGATTTTAGACTAATAAGTATATATATTTATCTATATTATAGATATTAGTTTCTTAAATCATGTGGAAAACAAAAAGTAGAATTGCTAACAGTTGTTAGAAGAATACTAGCTTTTATAATTATATTTACCTTTATTGAGATATTTGTTTCCTCATATGACTTTGAGCTACTGTCTAGTACTCTTTCATTTCACCCTGCAGAATGCCCTTGAGCATTTCTTGCAGTGCAGGCCTATTGGTAATGAACCCCCTTAGTTTTTATCTGAGAATGTCTTAATTTCTCTCTCATTCTTGAAGGACCGTTTTGCTGGAGATAGGATCCTTCCTTGGCAGACTTTATTTTTTTCTTTTACCACTTTGAATACATCAGCCCACTGCCTTCTGGTATGCAAAGTTTCTGATGAAAAATCTGCTAATAATTTTATTGTTGATCTCTTTTCTATTGTGAGTTGCTTCTCTCTTGCTGCTTTCATGATTTTCTCTTTCCGTTTGAGTTTTGAAAGTATTATTATAATCTGTTCCAGTCAATCTCTTTGAGTTCATATTACTTGAAATTTGTTGAGCTTCTTAGATTTCTGTATTAATGCCTTTTATCAAATTTGGAAAGTTTTCAGCCATAATTAATTGAAATATTTTAATTTCTCCTTTCTTTCTTTCTTCTCTTTTTGGGACTCAGCAATGTATATGTGGGCCCACTTGATGGTTGTCCTACAGGTCCCTTACGCTCTGTCCACTTCTCTTTTATCTTTTGCTTCCTTAGACACTATCATTTCCATGGTCTTATCTGTGAATTTGCAATTTTTTTTTTTTTTTTTTTTTCTGCCTGCTCGCATCTGCCTTTGAATCCTTGTGTGTATTTTTCATTTTGGTTATTCTATATTTCATTTCTGTACATTACTTTTGGTTTCTTTTTTAGGGTTCCTGTCTCTGTGCTGATAGTTCTATTTTGTTCATACATCAACATCTTCCTTTAATTTTTGAAGCATTTTTAAGACAGTGGTTTTAGAATTTTTGCATAATAGGTCTTTTTCAATGACAGTTTCTGTTTTTTTTCTTTTTATTTCTTTTGTATGTGACATGATTTCCTATTTCTTTGTATGCTTGTGACTTTGTTGTTGTTGAAAACTGGCCATTTAAGTTTAATAATGTGGTAATTCTGGTAATTAGGTTCTCCCAATTCTCCAGAGTTTGCCCTTATTTTGTTATTGCAGTTGTTTATTGTTTTTATTTATCTTTTATTGTTGTAGCTTTTTTTTTTTTTTTTTTTTTTTTTTTTTTTTTTTTTTTCGTGCCAAGGATCAGCCTGAGGTTTAAACTTAAGATGTTTTCAGGTGTTTTCGGAGCCTGCACTTTTCTCTGAGCGTGTATGGTCACTTTCTAATGTTCCTCATATAAGCAGTTGCTTCTTAGTGACCTAGTCTTTAATGTTTCGTACCAAAAAGGGGGCAAAATAAAAAAATAAAGAGGGGGCCAGGCATGGTGTCTCATGCCTGTAATCCCAGCCCTTTGGGAGGCTGAGGTGGGTGGATCACAAGGTCATGAGTTCAAGACCAGCCTAGCCAACATGGTGAAACCCCATCTCTACTAAAAATGCAAAAATTAGCCAGGTGTGGTGGCGGGCACCTGTAATCCCAGCTACTTGGGAGGCTGAGGCAGGAGAATCGCTTGAACCCAGGAGGTAGAGGTTGCAGTAAGCTGAGATCGCGCCATTGCACTGCAGCCTGGGCGACAAGGGTGAAACTCTATCTCAAAAAAAACATATAAAAATAAATAAACAAAGAGGGAGAAAAGGCACTGGCCCTTCAAATTTTCTGGAAGTCACTTCTGCCAGAGAGGGAGGGACTTGGAACAATTGAGGAAGGTGTAACAATGGCCACCTACCTCTTTGTCTGCAACTCTACGGGAATAAGGAGCAAATGGTGATCAGAACAGACACTCAATATTTGAAGAGCAAGGTTCTTTTTTCCCACCCTGGCACCCACAAACTGTGTGCAAGCTGCTCCCGGATTTTGTGGACAGCTGCTTGTAATGCAGGTGGAGGTAGGGCATGGATAGCTGCTATTGTGGTAAGAGTTAAAACTGACTGAAATTAGATGCAACTTACCATGTAAGCCTTCCTCTGGAGGTTGCAGTCTTTCAATAGACAAAATAGTCACATCAGTGCAGTTGTTGCCTAGGTTGGGAGAGGGATTCCTGGCACTTCTTCTGCTGCCATCTTCCCAGAATTATTTGTCTATTTTTATGACAATACCGTACTGCCTTTATTGCTGTAATATGGCAAGAAGTCTTGAAAGAAGAAATTATTAGTGCTTTTAAAGTTATTTTAAATATTCTCTGCCCTTTACATTTCCATATGAATTTTAGAATTAGCTTGTGAACTTCTTTGAAAATGTTCATGGAATGTAGGTTGGGATTGTGTTAAAACTATAGATTAATTTATCAATAATTGGCATTATAAAAATAGCAAAATTTTCTAACACATTAAAATGGTGCATATTTTTACTTCTTTAAAAGGTCTTTAATTTCTCTCAGTAATATATTGTAGTTTTTAGTATACAGGTCTTGTGCATATCTTGTTAGATTTATTGCCATGTATTTTACAGTTTCAATGCTATTATAAATGATATTTTTAAGATGGAAACTTCCCATTGCATTTTGCTAATACAAAGAAAACTAACTGATTTTTGTCTAATGGTCTTTTATTATGCAAACTTGATTAACTTACTTACTGGTTTTGGTAGTGTTCTTGCACATTGCATAAAATTTTCTACGTAGACAATCAGGATGTCTGTGAATAAAGACAGAATGTTTTTCCAATCTGAGTGCCATTTATTTATTGATTTTGGCATTTGTTTATTGATTTGCCTTATTGTATTTGCTAGGACATTCAGGACAGTGTTAAATAGGACTTTCTTTTTCCTGATTTTAGGGGGAAAACATTCAGTATCTCAAGACTACATCTGATATGAACTATGTTTTTTGTAGATTCTTTATACCAAGTTAGGAAAGATTTTAATCAGAAATAGATGTTGGATTTTATCAATGTTTCTTCTGCATTACATGAGATGATTACCTGATTTTCTTTGCTTAGACTGTAAATATGGTGAATTATATTAATGGATTTTTAAATATTAAACCAAGCTTGCTTTCCCAGGAAAAACCCCCACTGGGGCTTACTGCATTTTTCTTTTAATGCATTATTGAATTTGATTTACTAAATTTAAAAAATGACTTAAATATCTATAATCATGAAATATGTTGGTGTCTAGTATTCTTTTTGTGATGTTGTTCTGTGATTTGATACCAAAGTACTGCTGGTCCCATAGGGGTTGGCAAGCATTCCTTCCTCTTTAATCTTTTGAAAGATTATTTGTAGAATTTATAGTATTTCTTTTGTAAATATTTTGTAGAATTTATTAATGAGGTCATTTGGGCCTAAAGGTTATTTTATAGGAAAAAGTTTTGCTATGAAATAAATTTATTTAATGCATATAAGGCTATACAGTTTATTGGAACTTGTGTATTTTTAAAAATTTGTCCGCTTCTTCTAAGTTGCTGAATTTATGAGTATAAAGTGTTCATAGTATTTCTTGATTTTCCTCTTAACCTATGTAAAATATGTAGTGATTTTTTCCCATCTCATTCCTGACACTGATAATATGTGTCTTTTTATGAATTTTTGATGAGCTTAGGGCTTTATCATTTTTTTGATCTACTCAAAGAGCCAGTTTTTGGTGTTATTGAATTTCTCTATCATTCTGTTTTCTCTTTCATTGATTTGTCCTCTGATATTTTTCTGCTTTTTAAAATTGTCTTTTCTATTTCCTTAAGGTAGAAGCTGAGAGTTTATTTCTGGTATCTTTCTTCTTTTCTAACATAGGCACTCTGTGTTATAATTTTCTTTCTAAGCACTGATTTAACTACATTCCATAATTTTAACATGGTTCATTCTCATTCATTTCAAAATACTTCCTAATTTTCCTTTTGTTTTCTTCCTTGAATTCTAAGGGTTACTTAAAAGTATGTTATTTGGTTTTCAAATATTTGGATTTTCTCCCAGTTTCCATTTGGCTGAGCCTCAAACCTAGAATTTTGTAAAACTATTTAATAGAAGGTGTTGCAGACTCATCTCATTTCTGGTGTCCTGGAACTTCTTTCTCAGTGTTTGGATCTTAAATTTAGAAGGGGAGAGATGAGCTGATTTCTACTTGTGGCCGTTGTGGTGGAAATTCTTTTCTCCCACCAAGAACAGTTATTAATGTAATTAAATAATTAAAATTATTGATTAATAAACTAAACAATTTCTAAATCATTAATAAGTTTATAATTGTTACAGAAAACAGATATTTAAAGGCATAAGAAAATAATTAAGAACTTAAAGATTCATGAAAGAATTAAGTTTTCATGGCAGAAAGACTTAAGGGTCCAAGATTACAGAGAAAATTTATAGCAGACATCTTTGATGTTGCACCAATTTCATCAGTACACTCATCTCTAAGTTTTGAATATATCTGCGACTTTTTGCCTGCAAGCTTTGTCTTATCCAAAAATATATTTGTTTCATGTGTGGGCATATTGGAAACTCTGAATATTCAACTCTCCCAAAGCAACTCTCATCTAGTAATGGTTAAGGTACTAATATATAATTGACCTAATTTCTTTTCAGTTTGGTTGGCATGTCTCTAAGACTTAATCTATATTTTCCATTGTTTCTGATCATACTCTGTCTATCTTCCAGAATACAATTAAATTCTCCCATAAGAAAGATTAAAATTCCAAAAGTCGACTAGTTTTTATTCCATTCTTTTTCCTCTTATTCTTCTAGAATTTTTCAAATAGCCATGCATTTCAGGAAGGAAGACCAAATAACTGAAAGCCAAGAGAAACAAAAATAGACAACAGAAACCTAAGTTTAAATGGTTAATTTACTTATATTATTATGCACTAGTAGAAAAAAGTAGCTTAACTGCTTATTTTATTAAAAAACAAAAAAGATGATGAAGAAGAGAAGATTACAGAATGGAAATGTAGGACCAGAAAAGATTTTTAAATTAAAGAAAAACCAAAAAAGTTAAAAACAGAAGATAGGGTAAGAGACTACATGACATATGAAAAGGTCCAAAATATTTGTAAGTGAAATTCTTGATGGAGAAAAGAGAGAGAATGGGAAGGAGCAAGTTTTGAAGATAGAATGGTGAAGAATTTCCCAAAACTGATTAGAAACATGAACCCAGAGATTTAAGAAGATTAGTGACTTCCAGAAATTATTAATACAAAGAAAAGCACACCTAGACATATTATAATAAAATTACTGAAAGCTAAAAACAAGAAATCTTAAATGCATGCAGTTATAGAAGTAGTGAATGCTCATTAACTTCAACAAAGCAAAAATATATCAACAATGTATATTGTTTGTGTCAGGCCTCTGAGCCCAAGCAAAACCATCGCATCCCCGTGACTTGCACGTATATGCCCAGATGGCCTGAAGTAACTGAAGAATCACAAAAGAAGTGAAAATGCCCTGCCTCTGCCTTAACTGATGACATTCCACCACAAAAGAAGTGAAAATGGCCGGTCTTTGCCTTAAGTGATGACATTACCTTGTGAAAGTCCTTTTCCTGGTTTAACCTGGCTCAAAAAGCTCCCCCACTGAGCACCTCATGACTCCCACTCCTGCCCGCCAGAGAACAATCCCCCTTTGACTGTAATTTTCCTTTATCTACCCAAATCTTATAAAACGGCCCCAACCTTATCTCCCTTCACTGACTCTCTTTTGGGACTCAGCCTGCCTGCACCCAGGTGATTAAAAAGCTTTATTGCTCACACAAAGCCTGTTTGGTGGTCTCTTCACATGGACGCGTATGACAGTTTGGAAAAATAAAGGGAGCCAGAAGACAAATAATCATGTGTTTAGAGAACTACAAAAATAACTGGCAACTTGGAAAATTATACTCAATGATAATATTCCTCAAAATGAAAGTGATGAAGATGTTTCAAATGAACAAAAACTTATTGCTATGAGACACATATGAAAGCATACACTAAAGACAGCTCTTTAGGCAGGAGAAAAATAATCCCAGACTGAAATGCAATGACAAAAAAAAAATAATGAAGAGCAACAAGAAAGTTATTTATGTGATTCTTGACAAAGAAAAGCCAAACTGTAAAATATTTAAAGAGGTTTATTCTAAGCTTTGTATTTGAATAATTTTGGCCATGACACAGTCTTAGGAGATCTCAGGAATGTGTGCCCAAGGTGGTTTCATTACAGCATGGTTTTATACATTTTAGGGAGACAGAAGTTATAAGTAAAGACATAAATCATGTAAAGTATATATGTAAAGTATAAATTGGTTGGGCCTGGAAAAGTGGGACATCTCAAAATTTGGACTTCCAGTTCACAGATAGCTTTGAGGATTTTCTGAATGGCCATTGGTTAAAAGAGTTAAGCTTTGCCTGACGAGTTTAAGTCAGCATAAATAAACGCATGAGTTAATGTAAGAGAGATTTGGAAGCCAAAGTTCTTGTTATGTAGATGAAGCCTCTAAGTAACAGGCTTCAGAGAGAATAGACGGTAAATGTTTCTTATGGCACCTTAAAAAGTGTCAGACTTTTAGTTAAATTTGTCTTGCTTCAGGACATGACCTGGAAAGGGAAGGGCATTCTCTAGAGAATGCAAATTTCCTCCACAAGAGAAGGCTTTGGATGACCATTTCAAAATATATTTTGGAGTAAAATACTTTGATTTTCTTTAGAACCTGCTATTTGTTATGTGATGTTATACCAGAGTCAGGTTGGAATTTAGTATCTCATTTCTACAAAGAGTCTGTTTTGAGGGTCTTATGATTTCCGTTTTAATGTTAATGCTGGTCAGTTGTGCCTAAATTCTCGAGGAAGAAGTACATAAGGAGGCATATTTGACCTCCCTTCCCATCACGGCCTGAAGTAGTTTTTTAGGTTTCATTTGAAATTCCATTGACAAAGATGAGAAGTGTATTCAGTCAATTAGGGGACTTAGAATTTTAATTTTGGTTTACATGAGTAAACATGAGTTAATACTGACTACTTAATGTGATATTAATAATAATGGATTATGGTGTTGTGTCTGTGTGTGTGTTTATGTCTATGGTTGTTCTAGTGTTCAGAGTTGAGTATTTGTGACAGGCCATATGGCCCTCAAAGGTTAAAATATTTACTATGTGGTAAATTACAGAAAATATTTACTGATTCCTGTGAATATTCTTACTATTACAAGGCTAATTAGTTGTGATGATTTAAAGCAAGTGCTATCAACTCATGATTTGAAAGCGAGCCGTGCAATTTTGTCCATAGGTAGTATTAGGCCTCTGAGCCCAAGCTAAGCCATCATATCCCCTGTGACCTGCACGTATACATCCAGATGGCCTGAAGTAACTGAGGAATCACAAAAGAAGTGAAAATGGCCTGTTCCTGCCTTAACTGATATTACCTTGTGAAATTCCTTCTCCTGGCTCATCCTGGCTCAAAAGCTCCCCCACTGAGCACCTTGTGTCCACCGCCCCTGCCCACCAGAGAACAACCCCCTTTGACTGTAATTTTCCTTTACCTACCCAAATCCTATAAAACAGCCCCACCCCATCTCCCTTTGCTGACCTTTGCTCCCTTCTCTCCGTATCTCTACCCTCTCTTTTCTCTGGACTTGCCTTCACTATAGGCAACCTTCCACCCTCCATTCCTCCTTCTCCCTTAGCCTGTGTTCTCAAGAACTTAAAACCTCTTCAACTCACACCTGACCTAAAACCTAAATGCCTTATTTTCTTCTGCAATGCCACTTAACCCCAATACAAACTCAACAATGGTTCCAAATAGCCAGAAAACAGCACTTTCGATTTTTCCATCCTACAAGAACTAGATAATTATTGTCGTAAAATGGGCAAATGGTCTGAGGTGCCTGACGTCCAGGCAATCTTTTGCGGATCGGTCCCTCCCTAGTCTCTGTTCCCGATGCAACTCATCCCAAATCTTGCTTCTTTCCCTCCCACGTGTCCCCTCAGTCCCAACCCCAAGTGTCGTTGAGTCTTTCCAATATTACTTTTCTACAAACCTATCTGACTTCTCCCCTCCTCCCCAGGCTGCTCCTCGCCAGGTGGAGCCAGGTCCCAATTCTTCCTCAGCCTCCGCTCCCCCACCCTATAATCCTTTTATCACCTCCCCTCCTCACACCGGTCTGGCTTACAGTTTCATTCTGCGACTAGCCCTCCCCCATCTGCCCAGCAATTTCCTCTTAACAAGGTGGCTGGAGCTAAAGGCATAGTCAAGGTTAATGCTCCTTTTTTATCCGACCTCTCCCAAATCAGATAGCATTTAGGCTCTTTTTAATCAAATATAAAAACCCAGCCCAGTTCATGGCCCGTTTGGCAGCAACCCTTACACTCTTTACAGCCCTAGACCCTGAAGGGTCAGAAGGCTGTCTCATTCTAAATATGCATTTTATCACCCAGGCAGCTCCTGACATTAGAAATAAAGCTCCAAAAATTAAATTCCAGTCCTCAAACCCCACAACAGGACTTAATTAACCTCACCTTCAAGGAGTACAGTAATAGAGTAGAGGCAGTCGAGTAGCAGTGTATTTCTGAGTTGCAATTCCTTGCCTCCACTGTGAGAGAAATCCCAGCCACATCTCCAGCACAAAAGAACTTCAAAATGCCTGAACCTTAGCAGCCAGGTGTTCCTCCAGAACCTCCTCCTCCAGGAGCTTGCTACAAGGCCACTGGGCCAAGGAATGCTTGTAGCCCAGGATTCCTCCTAAGATGGGTCCCATCTGTGTGGGACCCCACTGGAAATCAGACTGTCCAACTGGCCCAAGGCTCTGACTGACTCCTTCCCAGATCTTCTCAGCATAGCAGCTGAAGACTGATGTTGCCCAATTGCCTCAGAAGCCTCCTGGACCATCACAGATGCTTTGGGTAACTCTTGCAGTGGAGGGTAAGTTTGTCTCCTTCTTAATCAATATGGAGGCTACCCACTCCACATTACTTCCTTTTCAAGGGCCTGTTTCCTTTGCCTCCATAACTGTTGTGGGTATTGACGGCCAGGCTGCTAAACCTCTTAAAACTTCCCAACTCTGGTGCCAACTTAAACAATACTCTTTTAAGCACTCCTTTTTAGTTATTCCCACCTGCCCAGCTCCCTTATTAGGTCAAGAGAGTTTAACTGAATTATCTGCTTCCCTGACTATTCCTAGGCTACAGCCACACCTCATTGCCACCCTTTTCCCCAGTTCAAAGCCTCCTTCACATCCTCCCTCCTTGGCGACTGATCATGCACCCCTTACCATCCCACTAAAACCTTATCACCCTTACTTGCTCAAAGCCAATATCCCACCCCACAGTATGCTTTAAAAGGATTAAAGCCTGTTATCACTTGCCTGTTACAGCATGGTCTTTTAAAGCCTATAAACTCTTGTTACAATTCCCCCATTTTACCTGTCCTAAAACCAGACAAACCTTCCAGGTTCGTTCAGGATCTGTGCCTTATCAACAAAATTGTTTTGCCTATCCACCCTGGAGTGCCCAACCCGTACAGTCTTTTGTCCTCAATACCTTCCTCCACAACTCACTATTCCATTCTTGATCTTAAAGATGCCTTTTTCACTATTCCCCTGTACCCCTTGTCCTAGCCTCTCTTTGTTTTTACCTGGACTGACCCTGACACCCATCAGTCCCAGCAGCTTACCTGAGCCGTCCTGCCACAAGGCTTCAGGGACAGCCCTGATTACTTCAGCCAAGCTCTTTCTCATGATTTACTTTCTTTCCACCCCTCCGCTTCTCACCTTATTCAATATATTGATGACCTTCTACTTGGTAGCCCCTCCTTTGAATCTTCTCAACAAGAAACCCTCCCGGTCCTTCAACATTTATTTTCCAAAGTGTATTGGGTATCCCCCTCCAAAGCTCAAATTTCTTCTCCATCCATTACCTACCTCAGCATAATTCTTCATAAAAACACACATGCTTTCCCTGCCAGTTGTGTCCAGCTGATCTCTAACTCCAACACCCTCTACAAAACAACAACTCCTTTCCTTCCTAGGCATGGCTGGATACTTTCGCCTTTAGATATCTGGTTTTGCCATCCTAACAAAACCACTATATAAACTCACAAAAGGAAACCTAGCTGACCCCATAGATCCTAAATCCTTTCCCCACTCCTTTTTCCATTCCTTGAAGACAGCTTTAGAGACTGCTCCCGCACGAGTTCTCCCTGACTCATCTCAACCCTTTTCATTACACACAGCCAAAGTGCAGGGCTGTGCAGTCAGAATTCTTACACACGGACCGGGACTGTACCCTGTAGCCTTTTTGTCAAACAACTTGACCTTACTCTTTCAGGCTGGCCATCATGTCTCCGTGCAGCGGCTGCCGCCCTAATACTTTTAGAGGCCCTCAAAATCACAAACTATGCTCAACTCACTCTCTATAGCTCTCATAACTTCCAAAATCTATTTTCTTCCTCACAACTGATGCATACACTTTCTGCTCCCCAGCTCCTTCAGCTATACTCACTCTTTGTTGAGTCTCACAGTTACCATTGTTCCTGGCCCAGATTTCAGTCTGGCCTCCCACATTATTCCAGATACCACACTTGACCCTCATGACCGTATCTCTCTGATCCATCTGACATTCACCCCATTTACCCATATTCCCTTCTTTCCTGTTCCTCACCCTGATCACATTTGGTTTATTGATGGCAGTTCCACCAGGCCTAATCGCCACTCACCAGCAAAGGCAGGCTATGCTATAGTATTTGCCACACCTATCATTGAGGTTACCACTCTGCTGCCCTCCACTACCTCTCAGCAAGCCTAACTCATTGCCTTAACTCAGGCCCTCACTCTTGCAAAGGGACAATATTTATACTGACTCTAAATATGCTTTCCATATCCTGCCCCACCACGCTGTTATATGGGCAGAAAGAGGTTTCCTCACTATGCAAGGGTCCTCTATCATTAATGCCTCTTTAATAAAAACTCTTCTCAAGTCTGCTTTACTTCCAAAGGAAGCATTCACTGCAAGGACCATCAAAAGGAGTCAGATCCCATCACTCAGGGCAATGCATATGCTGATAAGATAGCTAAAAAAGCAGCTAGCATTCCAACTTCTGTCCCTCATGGCCAGTTTTTCTCCTTCTTATCAGTCACACCCACCTACTTTCCCACTGAAACTTCCACCTATCTCTTCCCACACAAGGCAAATGGTTCTTGGACCAAGGATCTCCTTCCAGCCTCACAGGCCCATTCTATTCTGTCATCATTTCATAACCTCTCCCGTGTAGGTTATAAGCTGCTAGCCACCTCTTAGAACCTCTCATTTTCTTTCCATCATGGAAATCTATTCTCAAGGAAATCACTTCTCAGTGTTCCTTCTGCTACTCTACTACTCCTCAGGGATTATTCAGGCCCCCTCCTTTCCCTACACATCAAGCTTGGGGATTTGCCCCTGCCCAGGACTGGCAAATTGACTTTACTCACATGCCCTGAGTAAGGAAACTAAAATACCTCTTGGTCTGGGTAGACACTTTCACTGGATGGGTAAAGGCCTTTCCCACAGGGTCTGAGAAGGCCACCGTGGTCATTTCTTCTCTTCTGTCAGGCATAATTCCTCGATTTGGCCTTCCCACCTCTATACAGTTTGATAACAGACTGGCGTTTACTACTCAAATCACCCAAGCGGTTTCTCAGGCTCTTGGTATTCAGTGGCCCCTGGTTTTACCTCAAACTGCCACCCTTAAGTCTCTCTTTAAGTGCATAGAAGATCTTCAGTGACAGAGTACACTCCAATACTTTCACCCTGATGAAGTCCTATTCTTTACTTTTATACTTACTCTTATTTTCGTTCCCATTCTTATGCCACCCTCCACCTCTCCCCAGCTATCTCCACCATACTATCAATCTCAGTCACTCTCTCCTAGCAGTTTCTAATCCTTCCGTAACAAACAATTGCTAGCTTTGCATTTCTCTTTCCTCTAAAATTGCCACAGCCTCGACTTACTCACTGCTAAAAAAAAAAAAAAAAAAAAAAAAAAAGAAAAGAAAAAAAGAAAAAAGAGGACTTTGTATATTTTTAAATGAAGAGTGTTGTTTTTACCTAAATCAATCTGGCCTGGTATATGACAAAATAAAAAAACTCAAGGAAAGAGCCTAAACTTGCCAACCAAGCAAGTAATTATGCTGAACTCCCTTGGGAACTCTCTAATTGGATGTCCTGGGTCCTCCCAATTCTTAGTTGTTTAATATCTATTTTTCTCCTTCTTTTATTCAGACCTTGTATCTTCTGTTTAGTTTCTCAATTCATCCAAAACTGTATCCATCACCAATCATTTTATAGGACAAACGCTTCTTCTAACAACCCCACAATATCACCCCTTCCCATAAAATCCTCCTTCAACTTGACCTCTCCCACTCTAGGTTCCCACATTGCCCCTGATCCTGCTTGAAGCAGCCCTGAGAAACATCGCCCATTATCTCTCCATACCACCCCAAAAAATTTCGCCACCCCAACACTTTACCACTATTTCATTTTATTTTTCTTATTATTATAAGAAGACAGGAATGTCAGGGCTCTGAGCCCAAGCTAAGCCATCATATCCCTTGTGATCTGCACGTATACATCCAGATGGCCTGAAGTAACTGAAGATATCACAAAAGAATTGAAAATGGCCTGTTCCTGCTTTAACTGATGACATTACCTTGTGAAATTCTTTCTCCTGGCTCATCCTGGCTCAAAAGCTCCCCCACTGAGCACCTTGTGTCTGCCACCCCTGCCTGCCAGAGAACAATCCCCTTTGACTGTAATTTTCCTCTACCTACCCAAATCCTATAAAACGGCCCCACATCTATCTCCCTTTGCTCTCTCTTTTTGGCCTCAGCCCGCCTACACCCAGGTGAAATAAACAGCCTTGTTGCTCACACAAAGCCTGTTTGGTCACAAGGATGCGAGTGAAAGGTAGGACCAGGTAAATTAACATATTGGTGTTTTAGGGCTAGGACTAGGTCCTGGAATTAGTGAAGATGAGCTTTTATTAGAAACTAGGAGATTCTACTTTAGTTGAAGGCTAACTGGCTTTGATAAATTAATTTTTCTTCTAGAACTGCTTTGTCTGTAAAACAGAAATAAAATAACAATATATGCCTGTTTCAAAGCTTACATAATATAAAATATGATAAATATAAATAATCTTAATTATAATAAAATTATTAGCATTGACTTTGCATTGAAACAGAAATAGATGTACATGGCTGTCATGTGCGTCTGTGTGAAGAGACCACCAAACAGGCTTTGTGTGAGCAACATGGCTGTTTATTTCACCTGGGTGCAGGCGGGCTGAGTCCGAAAAAGGAGTCAGCAAAGGGAGGTAAGGGTGGGGCCGTTTTATAGGATTTGGGTAGGTAAAGGAAAATTACAGTCAAAGGGGGGTTGTTCTCTGTCGGGCAGGAGTTGGGGGGTCACAAGGTGGTCAGTGGGGGAGCTTTCTGAGCCAGGATTAGCCAGGAAAAGGAATTTCACAAGATAATGTCATCCCTTAAGGCAAGGACCGGCCATTTTCACTTCTTTTGTGGTGGAATGTCATCAGTTAAGGCGGGACAGGGCCTTTTTCACTTCTTTTGTGATTCTTCAGTTACTTCAGGCCATCTGGGTGTATATATGCAAGTTATAGGGGATGCGATGGCTTGGCTTAGGCTCAGAGGCCTGACAATGGCAAAATGTGAACACAAGTGATAAATCTCTACATGACTTCTAAATTGGTTCTTGTTTATTTCATCCATTTTAGTTGATCTTTTCTGCATTTGATCATAATAGTCATATAATTAATTTAACTTTTAATAAAATCTCTTATATTATCTTTAAGCCTCCATCAAATTATGCTCCTTCTTCTTTCATCTTCTTTTTTTTAACTCAGATTTTGGTTGCTTTTTATTGAACACCTACTCTGTACCATGTATGGTATGAAGTACATATTATTATCATCATCCTCATTTTGTTTTAGAAGAAAACACTGATATAAAATAGTTTAAATATTTTGTCCAAGTTTTCAAAATTCTTAAGTGGCAAAACTGAAGTTTAAACTCAGGTCTTTCTGAATTTACAGTGTACAGTATTGCTATTCATTTTCTACCTCTCTTCTAGAATTTATTGCACTTTGTGTTTGAGACTCATCCTTATGGATGCCTACCTAGATCAATGCTTTGCATGGAGAAAGCCCATAATAAAAATAGTAATATTTAGTGATGATAATGATAAAGAATCAAAAGGTTTAAATAAATGAATACAATGATTTTCTTGGGTTAAAAATTGGAAAGTTCCGTGTTCAAATAGGTTTAGAAAATTTTAGGTTAAACAGATTTTCCTAAAACAGAAACTTTCAGAGGTTTTTTTTTTTTTTTTTTTTTTTTTTTTTTTTTTTTTTTTTTGAGATGGAGTCTAGCTCTGTCGCCCAGGCTGGAGTGCAGTGGCGTGATCTCGGCTCACTGCAAGCTCCGCCTCCCGGGTTTACGCCATTCTCCTGCCTCAGCCTCCCAAGTAGCTGGGACTACAGGTGCCTGCCATCTCGCCCGGCTAGTTTTTTTGTATTTTTTTTAGTAGAGACGGGGTTTCACCGTGTAGACCAGGATGGTCTCGATCTCCTGACCTCGTGATCCACCCGTCTCGGCCTCCCAAAGTGCTGGGATTACAGGCTTGAGCCTCCGCGCCCGGCCATTCAGAGGTTTTAAGAAGAAAGGTATAGCATTCACTGAAGATGTTGGAGTACAGAATTTTGAGTAAACATCTTCTTGGACTCTGGAAAAGTTAAAAATAATTTATTTTAAAAAGATTCAAAAATTGTTGATAAGTTATACTTTTAAGCAGAAAACATTAAATTTTATTCAACAAGCAAGCATTTCCATTAATTTAGGCATTGTCAGAAGAGCAGATCATAATTTGCCATTAAGTAATGATCTATAAAATCAATATTTCTACTAAATATGACCTTTACACTTTTGGAACAAATTCCCCATTAATGCCTATGAACTGCATTTTATATTGACATCAAAATAAATATTAATGACATGCTAGAAGAAAAACAGAAATACTAGACCAAGTTAACTTGTTACAAAATGGGGACAGAGGGGCACAAATCAGGAGTAACCACTGGTTTAGAAAAAGTAATACTTTGAGAGAATTGTATTTTCTCCTATTCTCAACCTCTGGCCTAACCATATCTGGAATATAAAAACTCCATTAATGCAAACTTATGCCAATTATGTCTCTATTTAACTGGATGATGTGTGTTAGAGTGTATTCAATTATTTTGAGTACACTAAACTGTTAGTGCAGTAACAATAGATACGTTCATTTTAAAGGGAAATAATCAGAATATTTTTGTTTGATTTTACTGACAAATCAAATGGTGATTTTGGTATTTCATAAGAATAACTTCAGATATTTGCTAAATTTTGAGCTAAAAATGGCATGGGACAAATAAGGAGTGGTGGTAGAAACTAAAGTCTGTACAGCAATAATAGTGTCCAGAAGGTCTGCATTAGAAGGTTCAAATTCCATTTCCACATTCATTCAATCATTCCTTTATTTAACTAAACCTTCCTTATCTACAAGGAAGACAACTGCAGTGTCTGCATAGATTGCTGGATCTCAAGGTACCTCACCCTCCAGCTGGCCTGTGATTTAAAATAAGGATATACATGCTGTGATGATCTCTAAAAATCTCACTGATTTAGAGGGTGAGAGAACTCCCCAGTATAACACTAATGCATGGTGGTATGTTTTATGGCAGAGGTAGGACAAAGTAAAAGGTTGAGGCTCAGGAAAAGGCTCATTCCACTTAAAGCTTAAAGAATGAGTTAGAGTAAATGAGGCAGGAAAGGGAGGAAGAAAGAGGGATAACAAAGATTTAAGAAGAAACTGCTAGGGGGAAAAATGTGTAAAGGAGAAGAGGTTACAGAAATGGGTACATTTGAGGAACTCCATAGAAGAGGAAAAACAAGAGATGAAAAGCAATGAAGAATAATTGAAAATTTTTTACTTAAAAAATTTTTTTACGTATAACACATAAAGAAAAGTTAACACATTGTAAGTGGGTAACATTATCAGCATGGGTAACCATGGGAGTTGGGAGCATAGCTTAGTTTTGCATGTTTTTGAGCTTTATTTAAAGGTTTGGGCCTGGCGCGGTGGCTCACGCCAGTAATCCCAGCACTTTGGGAGGCCAAGGTGGGTGGATCACCTGAGGTCAGGAGTTCGAGCCCAGCCTGACCAACATGGAGAAACCCCGTCTCTACTAAAAGTACAAAAAAAAAAAAAAAATTAGCCAGGCGTGGTGACACATGCCTGTAATCCCAGCTACTCAGGAGGCTGAGGCAGGAGAATTACTTGAAACTGGGAGGCAGAGGTTGCAGTGAGCCGAGATTGTGCCATTGCACTCCAGCCTGGGCAACAAGAGCAAAAAAACTCTGTCTCAAAAAATAAAAATAAAAAAAAGTTTGTATAGATAACCATTTTTGCTTATATATAGTTAATTTGTTTGTTCTCATTGCTATATAATATACAATTGTGTGAATATGCCACAATGTTTCCATCAAGTCTATAGTTGGAAATTTACTTAGTTTCTAGTTTTTAGCTATTATGAGTAGTGCTATCATACACATTCTAGTATATACCCTTTGGTTGAACACATGTGCAGTTCTGTTGGGCATACCTCTAGGAATGGATTTGCTGGATCACAGTCTATGTTTGATTGTAGAATTGTAGGAAAGTAACTGATATGGTTTGGCTGATATGATTTGGAAAGTAACTGATATGGTTTCCATTCATGTTGAAAGATAATCCTGAAATTTGGAGTTGGACCCAGTGGGAGTGACTGCCTCAGAAAACAAGATCCCTTATAAATAGCTTAGCTTCATCCACTTGTTGATGAGTGAATTCTTGCTCTGGTAGTTCACATGAGATCTGGTTGTTTAAAAGAGTGTGGCACCTCCCTGCCACATTTCCATGTGACACACTGGCTCCTGCTTTACCTTCTGCCATGACTGTTAGCTCACTCGGGCCCTCACCAGAAGCCAAACAGATGCCAGTGCCATGCTTCCTGTTCAGCCTGTAAAACTATGAACCTCTTTTATTTTTAAATTACCCAGCTTCAGGTATATCTCTATAGCAATGCAAAGACAAGCTAACACAGAAAATTGGTACTGAGGAATAGGGTGCTGCTGTGAAGATACCTGAAAATATGGAAGTGACTTTGGAAGCAGGTAATGGGCAGGGGTTAGAAGAGTTTGGAGGGCTCAGAAGAAAACAGGACGTCAAAGTAAGACTTTAAGTGGTTGTGACCAAAACACTGACAGAGATATGGACAGTGAAGTCCAGGCTGATGTGGTCTCAGATGGAAATAAGAAAGTTATTAGGAACTGGAGCAAAGGTTATTCTGGTTATGCTATAGCAAAAAAAAAAAAAAAAAAAAAAAAAAAAATGGTTGCATTGTGTCCATGCTTTAGGGAATTATGGAAATTTGAATTTAAGAGTGATAATTTAGGGTATCTGGCAGAAGAAACTTCTAAGCAGTAAAGCATTCAGGATGTGGCCTAACTGCTTCTAACATTCTATAGACTATTTTCAGATGCAGGGAGAATAAATGACTTAAAGCTGGAACTTATATTTAAAATAAAAGCGGAGCATAAAAGTTTGAAAAATTTGCAGTCTGCCTCTGTGGTAAAGAATCGAAGCAGGCTGTGGAACAACCAGATGCTAAACAGATTAGAATGATTAAAGGGGAGCCAAGCGTTACTATTTAAGACAATGGGAAAAAGACCTCAAAGGCATTTCAGAAATCTTTCAGGCAGCCCCTCCCATCACAAGCCCAGAGGCCTAAGAGAAAAACTGGTTTCACAGGCCAGGCACAGGGCAACACTTCCCTCCTCAGACTGGGGACACTGCCCTTTACATCCCCAGCTTCTCTGGCTCCAGCTGTGGCCCAAAAGGCTCAAGAGACAGGTTTGGGATGTCTCTTTGGAGATTGCAAGTTTCCATAAACTTTGGTGGCTTTCGCAGTGTCAAGTTTGCTGGCACATGGAATTCAAGAATAAAGGAGGCTTGGCAGTTTCCACATAGATTCCAGGGAATGTCTGAAAAAGCCTGGGTGCCAAGAGAAGCCTGCTGCAGGGGCAGAACCCCACAGAGAATCTCTACCAAGGCAATGTGTTAGTCCATTCTTGTGCTGCTGTGAAAAAATACCCCAAACTGGGTAATTTATAAAGGAAAGAGGTCTAATGACTCACAGTTCTGCAGGGCTCGGGAGGCCTCAGGAAACCTAAAATCATGGCAGAAGAGGAAGCAAACACACCTTTCTTGATATGGCAGCAGGAAGGAGAAGTGCAGAGCACAGTGGGGGAAAGGCCCCTTATAAAGCCATCAGATCTTGTGAGAAGTCACTCACTATTATGAGAACAGCATGGAGGTGACTGCCTCCATGATTCAATTACCTTCCACTGGGTCACTCCCGTGACACATGGAGATTATGGGGACTATAATTCAAGATGAGATTTGGGTGGGGATTCAGACATACCATAGCATTCCATCCCTATCCCCTGCTAAGTTTCGTGTCCTCACATTACAAAACACCACCATGCCTTCCCAACAGTATGCCAGAGTTTTAACTTATTTCAGCATTAACACAAATGGCCAAGTCCAATAATCTCATCTAAGACAAGGCAAGTCCCTTCTGCCTATGAACCTGTAAAGTCAAAAGCAAATTAATTACTTCCTAGATACAATGGGGGTACAGGCATTGGGTAAATATACCTGTTGCAAAGAGGAGAAACTGGCCAAAACAAAGAGGCTACAGGCCCTATACAAGTCTAAAATCCAATAGGTCGGTTATTAAACCTTAAAGTTCCAAAATGATCTTTGACTTCATGTCTCACATCCAGGTCAAACTGATGCAAGATGTGGGCTCCTACAGCCTTGCACAGTTCTGACCTGTGGCTTTGCAGGGTACAGCCCCTACTCCCAGCTGCTTTCACAGGCTGGCATTGAGTGTCTGTGGCTTTTCCAGGTGCACAGTGCAAGCTTTTGATTGATCTATCATTCTGTGGTCTGGAGGATGGTGGCCCTTTTCTCACAGCTCCACCAGGCAGTGCCCCAGTGGTTACTGTGTGGGAATGCCAGTCCTACAATTCCCTTTTGCATTGCCCTAGCAGAGGTTCTCCATGAAGCCTTTGCCCCTGAAACAAGCTTCTGCCTGAACATCCAGGCATTTCTGTACATCCTGTGAAATCTAGGTGGAGGTTCCCAAACCTCAATTCTTGACTTCTGTGCACCTACAGGTCCAACATCATGTGTAGGCCACCAAGGCTTGGGGCTTGCACCCTCTGAAGCAATGGCCCAAGCTATACCTTGGCCCCTTTTAGCCATGGCTGGAGCTGAAGCAGCTGGGATGCAAGGCACCATGTGCTGAGGCTGCATAGAGACCTGGAGGCTCAGCCCAGGAAACCATTTATCCCTCCTTGGTCTCCAGGACTGTGATGGGAGGGGCTGCCTTGAAGGTCTCTTACATGTCCTGGAGACATTTTCCCCATTGTCTTGAGGATTAACATTTGGCTCCATGTTACTTATTCAAATTTCTGCAGCTGGCTTGAATTTTTCCCTAGAAAATTTTTTTTTGGTTTTGTTTTGTTTTGTTTTGTTTTGTTTTTTCCCCACACTGCATCATCGGGCTGCAAATTTCTCAAACTTTTTATGCTCTGCTTCCTCTTGAATGCCTTGCCGCTTAGAAATTTCTTCTGCCAGATACCCTAAATCATTTCTCTCAAGTTCAAAGTTCCACAGATCTCTAGGGCAAGGGCAAAATACCATCAGTCTCTTTGCACAGCAAGACTGACCTTTAATTCAGCTCCCAAGAAGTTCCTCATCTACATCTGATACCACCTCAGCCTGAACTTTATTGTCCATATCACTGTCCATATTTTGGTCAAAGCCATTTAACAAGTCTCTAGGAAGTTCTAAACTCTCCTATTTTTTCCTATCTTCTTTTGAGCCCTCCAAACTGTTCCAATTTCTGCCTGTTACCCAGCTCCAAAATTGCTTCCATATTTTAAGGTATCCTCATAGTAATGCCCCAGTCCCAGTACCAATTTACTGTATTAGTCCATTTTTATTCTTCGAAGTCATTCTGCTACAGAGAAATACTTGAGACTGGGTAATTTATAAAGGAAATATGTTTAATTGACTCACAGTTCTCCAGGGCTGGGGAGGCCTCAGGAAACTTACAACCATAGTGGAAGGGGAAGCAAACATGTCCTTCTTTACATGGCAGCAGCAAGGAGAAGTGCAGAGCAAAGGGCCAGGGGATGGACCCCTTATAAAAGCATCAGGTCTTGTGAGAACTCACTCACTATCATGAGAACAGCATGGAGGGAACCACCCCATGATTCAATTACCTCCCACTGGTTCCTCCCACAAAACATGGGGATTGTGGGAATTACAATTCAAGACGAGATTTGAGTGGGGACAGAGCCAAACCATATCAGACAGTGTGGAAGCAAAATGTGGGGTTGGTGCCTCTATATAGTCTCCACCAGGACACTGCCTAGTGGAACTGTGAAAACAGAGCCACCATCCTCCAGACCCCAGGATGTTAGATCCACTGGCAACTTGCAGCCTGCACTGAGAAAAGCCACAGGCATTCAGCTCTAACCCATAAGAATAGCTAAAGGACTGCACACTGAAAAGTCATCATGGTGGACCTGCCCAAGGCCTCGAGAAGCCACCTCTTACACTAGATATGGGACATGGAGTCAAGGATTATTTTGGAGGTTTAAAATGTAGTTCCTGCCCTGCTGAGTTTCAGACTTGTTTGGGGCCTATAGCTCCTTTCTCTTGGCTGATTTCTTCTTTTTGGAATGGGAATATTTACCCAATGTCTTTACCACCATTGTATCTTGTAAGTTAAATACATTCTTTTAAATAATATATTATTTTACAGTCTCATAGGTGGAAGGAACTTGATTTATGTCTCAAATGAGACTTTGGACTTGGGACTTGGGGTTGGAATCAGTTAAGGCTTTGGGAGGCTATTGAGAAGGGGTGATTGTAGTTTTCAATGTGAGACGGACATGAGTTTTGGGGGACCAGGGACAGAATGATATGGTTTGGTTGTGTGTCCCATCCAAATCTCATGTTAAAATCTAGTTCCCAATGTTGGAGGTGGGACCTGGTAGGAGTTATTGGATCATGGATGTGAACCCTTCATGAATAACTTAGTGCCATCCCCTTGGTAATGAGTGTGTTCTCACTCTGAAAGTTCACGTGGGATCTGTTTTTATAAAAGACTGTGGCACCTCCCCTATTCTCTCTCTTGCTTCCCCTTTCACCATGTGATACACCAGCTTCTGCGTCTCCTTCTGTCATGGATTGTAAGCTCTCTGAGGCTCTCCTCAGAAGGTGAGCAGATGCTAATGCCATGCTTCCTGTAAAGCCTCCAGAACCAGCCAATTAAACCTCTTTTCTTTATAAATTACCCAGCCTCTGGTATTTCTTTATAGTAAAGCAAAAACAATGAACACAGAAACTGATTATATTAGCTTTTTAAAATGATACTTTTCATAATGAAAAGAATGGGTTAAAGAATAGTGAGAGTAATCTTAGTGAGAATTGATAAGGGTTTGAACTAATCCATGTCAGTGAGATAGGAACTACAACATGAATTGGAGAGCTATTTAGGAGGAAAA
This sequence comes from Rhinopithecus roxellana, assembly GCF_007565055.1. Lineage (NCBI taxonomy): Eukaryota > Metazoa > Chordata > Mammalia > Primates > Cercopithecidae > Rhinopithecus > Rhinopithecus roxellana. The sequence continues at coordinate 31,450,929 of NC_044549.1, read as the reverse complement.
TACTTGGACTTGATGGCTTAATTAGACATGAAGTGAGGTCAGAATGACTTCCAGGTGTTTAGCTAAGTGGTTATTGGTGCCATTCATAGAGATAGAGGCTTTGGAATCTCATTAAATGAGCATAAATATGCTTCAAGGATGGTGTTATTTATCTTGGAGATGAGGAAATAGAGACTGACAAAAATAATGACTAATAAGTGGCTTATTTCCTCCAAAATGTTTTACCAATTCCTTACATAGCCAGAATAATTTTCAGATTCATTTATCAATTGTCATGCATTACAGTAATTATATTCATTGTTACTCACAGAGGGCTATCACTTATAAGTTATATGGACTTAGGCTAGTTATAAGGTCTAAGAGACAGTCTCTTCACATGTAGCACAAAGATAATAATATTCATCCTTCATAATTCAATAAGATATACAAAGCATCTGTTAGTACCTGAAACATAGTGATTTCAAATGATAGACATTATTTATGTGACATTTAGTTATTACATATTGATGCTTTTTTTTTTTTTACCACTTATATTCTCAAATAAAGAAGAGAAGTCACCTTTCTGTTTTCCTCTCCTCAACAATGTACCCTAAAAAACTGAGCATTTGAGTGTTAAGTAAAAAGTGACATCATATTTAGCAGCTTTAAACAAGACTCAACCATTTCTACCAATGTAGCCACTTATATAAAATAAGAATATATGCACTGATATCCAATTCAATTCTGTGTTTTGCCATTTCTATTCAATTTTAATGACTTCATCAGTTATTTTTATATTCTCCCATTTGTATTGTTATCTATCAATTTGTGTCATCTATCTAATTTTATTGTTATTTTCAGATTATATAAGATCCTGTGTGCTTAATACATTAATACATATTAATACTAATAAATTATTTTTATTCACCATTTTTCAATATGCTGCCATATTGTGATAAAGAAACAGCTTTTTATTTAACCAAGCTTATATTCATAATAGGCACTTTCACATTACAAAGAAATTTTCATAGTTTTCCTCAGTTTTGTTTAAAATAGATGAGTTACTTTGTGTGTGTGTGTTTTTTTTTTTTTTTTTTCCCCAATGGAAATGGAACTAACACAGTTCTATGGTGTAGAATTAGCAAAGAATAGCACTGTAAAACACAAAATGTAGGTTGATCTCATGTCTTGGGAAGAACGTTAATAGAACTAATGAATGTTGCTTCATGAACTAATGAATTAAGTTTACAGAGTTGCTCTATACCTAGAGGAAGACAGATTATTTAGGTTACAAAGTTCACAATGAAAAAAACCAACTGAGTGCCTACTTTCTCTGAATCAGGGAAGACTAGATGTACTGAATGAGAATGAATCTTCCACTAATTCATGAAATTTTGCTTCTTCACTCATAACCAGTAGCAAAAATTGGCATGGTTATTGTTGAGATTCTGCCCTGGGGCACTGATTCAGGAAGTCTGCAGGTTTTCTGAAAGGTTTACAAAGTTTCCACCAAGTTTACTGAACTTCACTGAATCTATGCACCCTGTCTAGCTTTTCCCAGAGTTCTCAGTTCCTCATCTTCCTGGCCTAAGAATAAGCCAGTTTCTGCTGCCCACATTAACTTTATAACAATCTATTTCCACAGAAAGTCTAGCCAGAGGGATTAACAAGGAGAGACAATATTTGTTCAATTTCTTTCAAGTCTGCTGCCTAATTTCTTGCCAACTGGATGGCTGGATGGTTTTGGGTATTTGGCATGTGGGTTAATGTGAAGGGACAAAGCAGGAATCCCAATCTAGTCATGTATTTATAATCCCTGAGAAAAGGGTTTCCTGACCCTAGTTGCAGAGAACTCCCTAAAGAGTTTTAAAATATTATTGCTGGCAAGACCCCACCAGCCAATTAAGTCAGAATCTCTGAGGGTGTATTCTGGGCACTGAGAATTCTTCCATTCTCAAGATGATTCTAATTTGCAGCCAAGGTTGAAAATGATGGCTTTAGTTACTTAGATGATTTTAGATACCCTGCAAGGCCCCTTGGATATCATCTGATCCAATATGTGTAAAGATTAATTTTAGTTAACATGGAGAAGAGGGTTTCTGATTTTTGTCCTCGTACATGAATCAAGGAGAGGACTATTCTGATTATGGAGTGAAAGTGATTTAATTCCACATGTGTTATTACCAAAGTGAGACTATAAATCACAAAATGTAGTGATCTGTCTAAAGTTACACAGCCTGTAAAAGACCAGTGATGCCTCCTGACTTCAGTTCCACTGTTTCATTTTTACATATTGCTTTGGCCATGTTAAAATTAATCAAGTGGTACTTATCACTTAAAACAGCTTCTAGCATTATAACTATGAGGAATTTGAAAGCATCAAGTTCAAACCGTTTGTAAACCAGCACTATTTCCATTGCATGTTTTTCACACATAATATTTGATATTTCTTTTCTGCCTTTATTACAAGATCTGGGACTCCAGATTTTAACTAATTTGAATGACATGTGTAACATCTAATCTAATGGAGATTCCCACCACCTTGTTTTTATAGGCTTAATGTAGAAATTTCTTAAAAAGATCATATGTACCCATGAATGTTCTTTTTCCAGCAAGATGGAAGAAGCCAGAGACTCTCTGGTCATTGCAGAAGGAAGAATGAGAGCCCAAACCTGAGAAAGAGAAAATGAGATGATGGGGTTGAATGTGAATTAAGGCAGCTGCCAGTGGTTCTGTAATGAGATGATGGGGTTGAATGTGAATTAAGGCAGCTGCCAGTGGTTCTGTAATGAGCAAACTGATTATTTTTTTATGTAGCCTCTATTCACATTTTTATGTTTGATTTTGTCCTTTGATTGTAATGACAGGTTGTGGTTACACATTATTAAAGATGAATACTAAAGAAGTGACTAAATAAAAAGGCAAGATATTGAGGATGATTGATGTCATCCCAGCAAGGAAGCAGATGAGGAAAGGCAGAAGATAAAGTTTTTTTTATGTCTCTGCTACTATGTGCTCCTCACCTACACATGCTGGAATAAACTTAGCACATTTCCTTTATTCAATGCTGTTGTGCTATTTTCCAATGATCGGAATCTGTGGATGGTGAAGGGAGTGTTCAACTCTGCAATCCTTTCAACAAGTAAGGCCAGTAATTTCACTTATTAACATATATATCCTAGGGAAAATTTCCCCATGGCAAAAAGAAGCAGTATGAGTGTGTGTGCTATAGTTTAAATGTCCTCTCCCAAACTCAAGCTATCGAGCATATTCATTTGTAGATAATACATATTATCTAGGCATGTTGTAGCACTTGTTACTTCATTTCTGAAGTTCTTCTCTCAAACCCTTTATTTCTTTCCGGAAACACAGACATCACTGAATCTCTTAGGAGAAGAAGCTAATCAGATTTTACTACTTGGGAATACTGTATGTATCAGGGCTGATTTTTGGGAAACCTTTAGAAATACTCAGGAATTGGTGATTTGAGCCTAAACTTTAGACATGGATACATTATCTAAGGCTTTTTAACTGATTTGCTCTCAAATTTGGAGCATGTTCTTGTCTTTGGGATGCCTATATTTTGCATATACTAAGGAGAAACATTTGCCAGTGGACATTAAGAAGCATATACCTGGCCGGGCGCGGTGGCTCAAGCCTGTAATCCCAGCACTTTGGGAGGCCGAGACGGGCGGATCATGAGGTCAGGAGTTTGAGACCATCCTGGCTAACACGGTGAAACCCCGTCTCTACTAAAAAATACAAAAAGCTAGCCGGGCGAGGTGGCTGGCGCCTGTAGTCCCAGCTACTCGGGAGGCTGAGGCAGGAGAATGGCGTAAACCCGGGAGGCGGAGCTTGCAGTGAGCTGAGAACCGGCCACTGCACTCCAGCCCGGGCGACAGCGAGACTCGGTCTCAAAAAAACAAAAACAAAAAGAACCATATACCGGAATGTTTGTTTCAGTGGTGTTTGTAATAGCAAGAACGGAGAACAATTCAAAAGTCCTTTGAAAGGAGAATGATTAAACTGACATAAATGTAAACACTGGAATACTGTACAGTAGTGACAATGAATAAAGTGTAGCTAATCACATTTATCTTGGTAAAAAGTCCTGTAATGCAAAGTGTTGGTGAGTTAGCATGACCTCCTAGTATCACTAGTACAAATATAAATTTATGTGACCACTTTGGAAAATAATTTATGATTATCATGTTTGTTGAAAATATAATAAACATTTGTGGAGTGTTTGCTATATATTAGTTATTTTTCTAAATGTGCAAATGCAAAATCACTTTATCCTAATAATTGTGAGGTAAATACTACCATTTTCATTGTTTACATATGAGAAAACTGACAAAGAGAGGTTGGGTAACTCGGCCAAAATAAAAAAAAACCTATTCATGGTACAAACAGCATTGAACCCAGGCAGAATGGCTTCAGAGTTTGTCCCTTTATAAGGGACCATTATATTATGCTATCCCTTCCAACAAGTAAAGCCAGTAATTTCACTTATTGACATATATCATAGAGGAATTTTCCCCATGGCAAAAAGAAACTGTATGAATATATTTGCTATAGGTTAAATGTCCTCTCCCAAACTCATGTTGAAATTTAATTATCATTGTGATGGTATTAAGAGGTGGAATCATTAAGAGTTGATTAGATCATGGGGCTTTGCCTTCATGAATGGGTTAATGTTGTTATCATTGAAGTGAGTTTATAATCATGACAGTGGGTTGCTATAAAATTGAGTAAAGGGCCGGGTGCAGTGGCTCACCCCTCCTGTAATCCAAGCACTTTGGGAGGTCGAGGCGGGTCGATTGCCTGAGGTCAGGAGTTTGAGACCAGCCTGACCAACATAGAGAAACCTGTCTTTACTAAAAATCTAAAATTAGCTGGGCGTGGTGGTGCATGTCTGTAATCCCAGCTACTTGGGAGGCTGAGACAGGAGAATCACTTGAACCTGGGAGTTGTAGTGAGCTGAGATTGTGCCATTGCACTCCAGACTGGGCAACAAGAGTGAAACTCTATCTCAAAAAAAAAAAAAAAAAAAAAATCGAGTTCATCCCTCTGTCTCTCACTCTTGCCCTCACTTGCCCTTTTACCTTCTGCCATGGAATAATGAGGTATTATGGCCTTTGCCGGATACCTACACCTTGATATTGAAATTTCCAGCCTCCAGGACAGTGAGAAATAAATTTATTTTCTTGCTACATATCCAGTCTGCAATATTCTATTATAGCAGCTCAAAATACATTAAGACAATCTTCATAGCAATTATACTGTTAGTGAAAAAAAAGAAGAAATCGCTTAAAAATCCACTATATCATAATGGATAAATAATCAAGATATAGTCATACAGAATAATATTATACAACAGTGAAAATGAACTGACTTTACCATGCCAATTCACACCAAAATAATCTTTTAAGTGATAAAAGCAAGGGACAGAGGTCATATATCATATATAAATATATATGTCTAAATACATGTAAAATTAATAATCTATATTTACATGTGAGTTAAGACTATAAAGTTTACTCATCACAATACCACAAAAAAGGACAATAGCCATTACAAAAGTTGTATTTCACTTTAATTTTTTAAAATGCAAAATGAAATACACTGAGTGATGTGTTTTTTTTTTCCTTATTGAATTGAGGAAAATGTTGCATGTTTGCAAACTACAACTTTTCATGAGGCAGTTTAAAAGTATATATAAAGTCTTTTTCATAGATTTTTAAAAGATAATTTTTCATAAAAATTTTGTGCAAGATAATAATCAGAGATGGGCCAAAAATTCTGTGCAATTACAGTCTTATTTATCAAAATAAAAACTTGAAAATAAAGTTTTCCTGTTATAACAAAATACCACAATCTGAGTGACTTAAAAATACAAATTAATTTTCTCACGGTTCTGTAGGCTAGAAGTCTAAGATGAAGGTGTCAGCAAGCCTGCTTTCTACTGAAGACTTTCTCCTCATCTTTCAGATGGCTGCTGTCTTGCAGTGTTCTCACATGGTTAGCCCTCTGTGTTGTCTCTGTCCTAATCTCTTCTCATAAGAATATCAGTCAGATTGGGTTCAAGACTCACCCTAACAATCCCATTTTAACTTAATTATTTCTTTAAAAGCCCTACCTCTAAATAATGTCACGTTCTATGGTATTAGGGGTTAGGGCTTCAACATAAAAATCTGGGGAGTATACACTTCATTTCATAACATTAAGTAAATATTAAATGATTCAAAATAAACAGATATAAAATAATCTAATATAATATAGTTAATAAAAAATAAAAGCTTCTTCAATGACATGAAGCAATGCACATATGTTCTGAAATAATAAATTTAGAAAACATCAATATGTATTTCAACTTTGTTAAACGAAACCTATACAAGAAAAAAGGTTAATATTAATCATGTCTAAGTGACAGATTTGATTGCCCATTCAAATGGTAGTATTTTGATCTTTTTTTCTTATGTATATAACAGGTTATCTAGGATGAATATTATTTTTATAATAAGAAGACTTTTTAATTTACTACATGGAGAAGATAACACATCAAGAACAACCATTAATATATTAAGAGCAACATGGTTAAGTTTATTCATGTATTAATTCAGCCAGGATTTACTGATTGCTTACTCTATGCCTGGCACTGGGGATGGGTGGGAGGATTAGGAGGAAAAGTTCTCATTTCTTTTTATGTAAATATTTATGCATTTACATATCTGTGACTTAAGTTTGTCGATTTGTGATTGAGAATGCAACTCAAACTTTGTGATTTTAAAATAATGTTCTCAGGACAAACTCAGCAAACTCTATCATACACCTAAAATACAGGAGATAGCCATATAGGAGGACACAAAAAAGAGGAAATGAGGCACATGACAATTTTCTTTAAATATCTGAAAGGTTAGAAATGTGGAAGAGCGTGTGACTAGAAGGCTAATTTTTTAAAATAAAATTAAGAATAAATGGATAGATATTTCAGGAGTTTGATACAAATATGGAAAAAAAATTCTAACAAAATAATATTGTAAAAGTATCAAAGTACCTGGGAGGTGGTGGGCTTACTATAATGAAAGTACTAAAGCTTAGTCTATATCCTCACTGTCTAATAGAACGTTCTGTGATAGTGGAAGTAATTTAGTTCTGTGCTGTGCAGTGTGGACCCTGATAGCCACATTTAGCTTATGAGCACTCGAAATGTGGCTAGTACAACTGAAGAAGTGAAGTTTAATTTTTGCTAATTTTTATTAATTTAAATTTAAATGATGGTTTTCATATTGTACAATACAGGTCTATCAGACCTCTGGGGAAGAGTGGAACAGACTTGAATAACACTACTGGAGTATATGACTTTTTAAAGTCTCTTCTAGCTTAAGACTGTATGATTCTTTAAACTTGAGGTTATGAGATCATATTCCTCTATGAGGAATAAAGGACAAACATCTAGGAGGAAAAGACTGATTAATATGCCTTGGATTGTCTCAAGTCCTTTAAAGAACATGTTTGCCAAATTTGAAGGAGTGGCAGAGAACAGATATTCAACAAAATATGAATAATCAGGGGCTATAGAATATTCACATTGTTCTATTTCAGCTAAAGGTAACAGAGAACAAACATGTTTGAAATACATTATCAGTATAACTGCAGTTATAGATCACTTACAAAAATTCTAAATTTATAAATTAGAACAATGAGATCTAGAAAGTTTGAGAAACAGGACTCTTATCTACTAGGCTCACATATAAATTTTTAGGCATCTCCCAAAATTAAGAGTAGTATCTAAACAATGCCACATTAAAAAATAAGGTATGTTAGTGTGGGCACTAACACTGGTCTGCTCAGTCCAGTCTGCATTCCACCTTGCCTTCTGTAAATGGTGAACACACCAAGGATGTTAACGTAATAGACATGTCCAGGAATGCCAAAGACCCAAAGTTCATTAGATGCATGTACATATTAGAGACAAAGCTTGAAACCCCAATTGAGTTTAAAGAAATTGTACTTAATATGAGACTTGTGAAAGAATGAGCAACATTTGATGGTTTCTATAAAACATTCAAAAGGGTGAGTAAACAGTGACCGATATCTTGTGACAAATATGTTATCTATAATAAGCAAGACTTTGAAGAAAGGACTGCAACTTCAAAACAAGTTTCCTAGTTTACAACAAGCATTAATGTCAGAAAAGTCAATTAAGAGGTAACCTCCAATAGCAAGCCTTTGTCATTCAGGTTTAGGCAACATTCTTTGTCAGCCTCAATGTGCCTAACACTAACTGTTGACCTTTTGCTTTGCATTGAAAGGTCATTAGGATAAGTTAAGCCTCCTAAGTGTTTACTACTTTTGAACCTGTGGCTCACAACATGCCATTAAAGGGGTTATCAAAGGGTGGCAAGAAGAAAAAGGAAAATATCACTATGATCTTTTTAATCTATAAACTACATTAAGCAGTTCAAATTGTCATCTGTCATTCAGTTGTATAATTAGAAATACTTTGAACTTAATCCAAATGCCACATCTCATTGTGATACTAATAGTATGTTGTCTTCACCAATATATGACTGTGTTTATTTCTGTACTTAAATGTTTAGAAGCAAAATTTCCTGTTTCTCTAAGCTCTAAGTTTCCTTTTTTATTAACTCTTCCGTATCAAAGACATCTCAGAGGACCTCTCAAACTGAACTGCTGTGACTAAAAAAAAAAATAAAAATAAAGTAAAAAATAAATGTAGTAGGATGTCATAAAGTGGTTTGAAAAAACACTGGCATATATGTGAGAAAAATTCATTTTAATCCTGGGGTATGTTTTGGAACCATGTGTAGGAACCATTGAAGAATAGATATTTTATGTATGTAAAGTAGTTTCTAACTAAGTAGACTTTGTTAAAGCAGCCAAAATTGTCTAAGTCACTCTCTGTCAGAGAAGTGAAAGACCTATACAAAGAGAACTATAAAACACTGCTTAAAGAAATAATAGGTGACACAAACAAATGGGAAAATGTTCTGTGCTCAAGGATTGGAAGAATCAATATTGTTAAAATGACCATACTGCCCAAAGCAATCTACACATTCAACAATATTCCTATCAAGCTATTAATAGCATTTTTCACAGAACTAGAAAACACTATTCTAAATTAATATGGAGCCTAAAAAGAACCCACATAGCCAAAGCAGTCCTAAGCAAAAAGAACAAAGCCAGAAGCCTCACATGACACAACTTCAAACTATACTATAAGGCTACAGTAAACAAAACAGCATGGTATTGGCACAAAAACAGACACACAGACCAATGGAACAGAACAGAGAACTCAGAAATGAAGCTGCACACCTACATCCATCTGACCGTTGTCCCAGCTGCTCAGGAGGCTGAGGTGGGAGGATCACTTGAACCTGGGAGGTCGAGGTTGAGGTGAGCGGAGATTATGTCAGTGTACTCCAGCCTGGACACCAGACCAAAAACGAATAACCCCATTAAAAAAATCAGCAAAAGACATGAACAGATACTTCTCAAAAGAAGCCAACAAACTTGAAAAAATGTTCACTGTCACTAATCATCAGAGAAATGTAAATCAAAACCCCAATGGGATATTATATCAGTAAAAATGACCATTATTAGAAAGTCAAAACAGCAGATGCTGGCATGACTGTGGAGAAAAGGGAACACTTATATACTGTTGGTAGAAATGTTAATTGGTTCTGTCACTGTATAAAGCAGTTTGGAGATTTCTCAAGGAAATTAAAACAGAACTACCATTCAATCCAGTAACCCCATTAATGTATACATATCCAAATGAAAATAAATTATTCTACCAAAAAGACACCTACACTAATATCTTCATTGCAAGACTATTCACAATAGCAAAGACATGGAATCAACCCAGGTGCCTATCAATGATGAATTAGATAGAGATTAGGTTACATAAGGAAAATGCGGTACATATACACTATGGAATACTATGCAGCCATAAGAAAGAATGAAATCATGTTCTTTGCATGGATGCAGCTGAAGACCATTATCCCAAGCAAATGAATGCAGGACAGAAAACCAAACAACAAAACAACACGTTCTCACAAGTGAGAGCTACACATTGAGCACTTATGGATGAAAAGATGGCAACAATAGACACTGGGGACTGCTGGAGGAGTGGAGGGGGCAGCAGTTGAAGAACTATTGAGTACTATGCTCAGTTTTTGAGTAACAAGATCAATTATATCCCACACCTCAACATCACACAAAGTACCCATGTAAAAACCTGCACATGTACTCCCTGACTCTAAAACAAAAGTTGAAATTATTGAAAAATAAAAAAAGACTGGGCTCATGCCTGTAATCTTTGGGAGGCTGACTGGGTGGATCTCTTGGGTCCACGAATCTGAGAGAAGCCTGGGCAACATGGTGAAATCCTGTCTCTATAAAAAACTCAAAAAAAAAAAAAAAAAACCCAAAGAGGCCACACATGGTGGCACACACCTGTAGTTCCAGCTACTCAGAAAGCTGAGGTGGGAGGATCACTTGATCCCAGGAGGTAAAAGCTGCAGTGAGCTGGGATCACAGCACTCCACTGCAGCCTGGGTAGACAGGGAAAGACACTGTCTCACATACAGAAAAATAATAAAAATAAAATAAATACTTTTTTTTTAAATAGTGTGTTGCTACACACATCTATTACTATAAACAAAATTTTAAGAGGTTTATTTCAAATCCTGGATAGGCAATAGCATCAAGAATAGTATTTGATTTTACAGGTATGACATTCTGAAACTCTGTATTCCTAGGTTTAGAAGATGCAGCTTCACAAGAATCATCTAAACCAAAGACTGTAGCTTGGCTTTTTTATAGAAACATGTAATTTTCCTGAAAGCTACTATGTTATGAATTATATAGAGTATTAAGTATAGGCCTTTGATAACATGTTATCTTATTTTGGGCTCTAATTTGTACAGTAGTGATTATAGTTCCAAAAAGTGTTCTCTCAATGTGAAGATACATACCATATTCAACTGCATTACTGAGAAGGTATCCTTTTAAAATTTATTTTAAAATATGCCTACTATTTACTAAAGTAATGTAGTGAAGTGGTAGGAATATCCTATATAAGTTTGAAGATAAAATGTATTCCTTTTATATTTCTGAAATTTGCTAGATGTTAGGATTAGGTGGTTATAGAAGTTACAGAGATGGATTACTACAGAAATCTAGTGTTTTCTTTTTCATCACTAAACGGATGCTGCTGCAGGCAGTTAGCTTGTTTCTTAGCTCACTAGAATGCCGGTGATTTTTGTATATGTTCTACGGACTGATTCACAGTTCTGACCCTGCTTTTTGAAAAGGTTTAATTTCCAGCAGGTTTTTTGAGAAGGTCACAAACATATTGTCTTGATGTCATGTGGAAAGCGCTGGCTCATCACAAGAGCCCTGTGGCTTTTAATGAGTTTTGCCATCAGAGAGGTATTTGAATATTGTTCAGTAGCCTTGTGTCTCATTATTATATTTTGCTTCAAACTTGAATTAAAGGAGAGATGCAAGCAAAATCCTGGCAAAGCAATTGATGTTTACTTTGTGTGTAAACCCTTGCAGCAGATCGAACTTGAAAAAGATCTCCTGGTTTTTAGTAATATCTAATTGGACCCTCACAAATATCAAGCATAGGTCCCTTTAACTAGGCAATCCCAGCATAAATGGAGTGGTTACCGACATTAAGTGGTCTATTTTTCCTGGAATGAGAGAGGAATTGCAGTCAGCAGGAGGGAGGGTAGTTTCTGAGTCATACGCTCTTGCATGGAAGGAGAGACAGGAGGTGTTGTTAAAATTAATTTGCTATCAGGCATTTTAGAAAATATGCTTGCCTAGCCTCAGGGATTTAGAGGTGTCTGAAGCTGCTGGCAACCAGGCTACCTGAGAAAGAATGTAAAACATGGTAGAAGAAGAATAAACAATAGTTCTGTATCTAATTCACTGTGACTTCTCTGTTTTTATTTTTTCTGGTGCCCTTAAAATAGTCATGAAATAATGGAGTGAGAAGATGCCAATTGCTGGAATGCTTGTCATGAAGACAACCATGGCTCAAGCATCTTCTTAGTCATATAATAATGAGTACCTCCCTAATTTGATGTGCTTCAAGTAGCTCAGACTGTTGAGAGTAGCAAACCCGGTAACAGAGGAAATGGCCTGTGCAGAGCCTATGGAGGGCATACAACAGACCCTCAATAGAGGAATTCTCACTTTTACCTCCAGCTAGTTCTGCTGCTGCCAACCAAGAGATTTAAGGTTTTTCTCTTATTCAGATAAGATTATTATTACTACCACTAAAATGAAAGCAATAACTACAACTACTGCTACTCTGAACAGTGGCTGCCATTTATTGAATAGGATCTGTTAGGGTCTGTCCTGAACTCCTTGTATGCTCTATTATTAGTCCCTGTTATAACTCAGATATATTGCTCATCTCATATTGCAGATGAGGAAACTGATTTAGAAAGATTAAGCACACACAGAAAGTAAATGGTGAATACAGAATCTGTTCCTGTCCGTATAGCCCCCAAATGCAAACTTAGTCATCATTTAGTTAATTCATATACAAGAGGTGCTTATCAGTGGGAAGAGTTCCATTCTGTAAATCATATACAGCAAGCCACATGTACTTTCTCCTGTTCTCTCTGGTCTGATCTTGTTTGCTGCTTGATAGGCCATCCTGGTCAGCCCTGCTTGGGGATCACAAGTCATGGATGTATGTGACCACCTTAGTCCCACACTGTTGCTCTTTGTTTTGCTCAACTCATTTTAGTCCCAATTTTTCAGTTTTCTTTTTATAGTTAAGAGCTTTGCTTCACCACTTCCTTCGTAACGCTGATCACATACCCACTCTTCCTTCAATCTCCTTTAGTGTCAATTTATTCCTTAAACATGTATTGAATTCTTACTATATGTTGAGGAAACTAATACTAATATTTATTGGTCTATGATCATAGGAAACTTGGAAGTTAATGAAACTTAGATACAGATAAACAGCTAAATGCAGTTCAAGGTGATGCATAGGATTATAGCGATAGGCAGAGAACAATACATTTTTAAACTAGGGCGGAGATATTAGAGGTCTCTTCCTAAACGAAATAGTAACTAAATTGAGTGTTGAACACCAAAAATAAGTTAGTCAAGTGAAGAAACATTTCAAAAAGTGGAAATAGAATGTTTAAAGACAACATTAAAAGAAAATTTCAATTAATTCCAAATGACTGGAACTTAAGACTGGGAAAGGTAGAGGCTTATGGGATTAGATTGAGGAGGAATTCAGGGAGAAAATCAGGAAGGACCTTGAAGTTCACCGCAAGAAGACTGCATTTTATCGAATGAACAGCCCCTGGGCAATTTTACACACTAACCAAGAAAGGGAGTGAGACGGGCTTGAACTAAGGCACACTGTAGTTCTGTTTACTGCAGAAAGGACGTTCAAGAACAGCCTCACAGCTTGTCTGGGCAGTATTTCCTCACAGCTATTTAGGCTTCTCGGTGCCCCAAACTGGCCAAGAAAATTAAAATGTTACATTTCTCTAATAATTAGAATTCTTCATACTGAAAACTTCCTTTGAAAAAAATAAGGACGTTTTAATATAAAGTAGAAGTTTAGTGGTTATTTTTGGCATGTCTGTGTGCATGTGTGCATGCTAACTTCTGTGCGACTTGGTCATAATCTTAATCATTCTTGAAAGCAGAGAGTGATGAGTCTGACCTCGGGGAAAAGCTAGGCTGTCTTTCCTGGCATCTTGGTATTAGAATAGATTTTAAGATTCCGTCAAGTAGACTGAAAGGAGAATCCATGAACACTGTACATTTATTAAAGACCTACTATGTGCCCGCAATTTTGCTCTATGCTATGAAATGTAAAAACAACATTTAGTGTCTCTGTCTTCAAGTTGCTAAAATATAATTGGAGAGAGTAAAAAAAAATCCCCATATTATTAGATAAGGTTTTGTGGCAATACAATTTTTTTTAAAACTTGGTAACGCAGGCTATGAAAGCAATGAGAGTTCAGGGAAGAAAGATGTCCAAGCAGGATATGCTTGACTAGTGGGTGCGACAGAAGGGGCCTTCCTTTAGCTGGAGGTCCTGGCTGAGTAGCAAGTATGGTTTACAAAAACGGAGTAAGATTGGATATTGAGGGTGGAGGGGGCCAGGGTTGAGGTACAGAGTATTAAAAATCTTTAATGCCAAGCAAGAAATGTAGGTCTTATTAGGTAAGTTGTGAACAGAAGATAATAAGGAAGTCTTTTTATTTTTTTTTTTAACTACTTTTGCAGTGGTGTATGAATTTGCAGCCACATCCCTACCTGGATTTGTGACTTTTGTGAAAACTCACTTCCTAGCCTGGCTTCCCCTATGAAAGCAGGACCTGTGACACAGGCTTGCATGGAGGTAGTTTATTTTGAGAAATCATCCCGAGTCAGGAGAGAGTGAGGCTGGGATGAGGGAAACGAGGATGGAGGACAAGCCAACGCAAGGTTCAATAAATACTAAGCTGTCCTTACAAGGGCATCTGGGGCTGATTAGGCTGGGGCTTTCTGTGGAGTCATCTCACAAAACCTACCCAAGGAACAAAAGATTGGCACATTTATTCACAATTGCTCCAGGGGTATTAACTCCCTCATTGTTTGCACTGCATTTGCATGACTGCTTGATGCTGAGTCAGAGATGCCCAAGAACAGAATATGAGAAATTCTAGGTTGAACTGAGAGTAGGTGTTGTATTTGTATATTATCAAAGGTTGTGCGTAGAAAGGGCTGGAGTTTAAGATGAACTGAAAAGTCCTGACCAGAGGCAAGAGGTATCAGATACACTCATCATTTCATTTTTACGTAAAAATTTTAAATGATTACAAAATATATACAAATGTATTATTACCAAAAGTATTATTTTAACAATTAGCTAATGAAACATTACCTAGAAATCATTTGGACACATCTTTAATGAATAACTTAAACTGGCTTATTGTATTAATATTCTTTTTCTACTTGTTTCTTTCCTTGCTTAAATGATAGTATTTACATACTACGAAGTTGTTGGACATCAAATTTTAGTATTAAAACATACGTTTTTGAACCAAAATGTCCTCATCGTGCTCTGGAGAATTCCCTTCTAGTTTTAGCATGGTACCCACAGATTCACCTCCCGATGGTGATGCTTGTGAGCTACAAAGGAGGGTGTGGTTTGGGCAGAGAGCAGGCTCTGAGCCCTTCTTCCTGGACTTTAATGAATTAGCTTCCTTTTTTTCACCATCCAATTTTTGTGACCTTATTTTATATAAAGGTAGATGAAGATCTTAAAGATGAGTTGCTATACCACACTTCACAATTGGGTACTGAATTTTAATATTCCAAGCAGTAAGTTTCTTAAACATGAGATTTCTGATATCAAAATATAAGAGTGCTCTGGAAAAGATATAATTTCTTTAAGCATTAGAATGCGAAGTTTAAGATAAATATGTTAGATAAGATGCCTAAGAGTTTTACAATGCTACACAAACAACCATTGGCCAGCTCTGATTCCATTTTCCTAATTTCTCCAGAATCCTGACAAAAAATCAGTCTGAGGAATCACTTTTCAGCTGGTTCCTTGTGGTGATGTCTTGTTTGTTGTGAATTACTTCATTAAAATTAAACCACTTATTGTTGTGAGGATTAAGATGACTTGAAATTAAAATAACCTCCATGGATGAAAAATTTTCTATGGCTTATATTTATGGGCACTGGAAATCTTGAGAGCTTGCAAGTCCACATGATACTACAGAATTAAAACCAACAGAAACACCTCTGAAGTGACTGCCCAGGTTTAAAGCTATGTAGTTGAAAGAAAATCTAAGGCAACTGGATCTTCATAATTCATATACATGGAGGAGAGCCACAGAATAATTCCCTCAACCTTCCCATGGGGTTCAGAAGCTTATTTATCATCTTGAGGTTATAGAAAGAATAGGAGCTTGGACTGTGGCCAAACAGGTTCTGCTGGTAAACAGGTTATGGGAGTTGGGGCAAGATGAGGCCTGGCAAGCAAAGACAGCTTTGTCCTGTAGATGAAACCTCATAGGTAGCAGCCCTCAGAGAGAATAGACGGTAAATATTTCTTTATTTTTTTATTTAAAAATTTTTTTTAAATTATACCTTAAGTTCTGGGCTACATGTGCAGAACTTGCAATTTTGCTACATAGGCATACACGTGCCATGGTGGTGTATCAACCCGTCATCTATGTTAGGTATTTCTCCTAATGTTAACCCTCCCCTAGTCCCCTAACCCCCACAGGCCCCGGTGTGTGATGTTCTCCTCCCTGTGTCCATGTATTCTTATTGTTCAACTCCCACTTATGAGTGAGAACATGCGGTGTTTGGTTTTCTGATCTTGTGATAGTTTGCTGAGAATGATGGTTTCCAGCTTCATCCATGTACCTGTAAAGGACATGAACTCATCCTTTTTTATGGCTGCATAGTATTCCATGGTGTATATGTGCCACATTTTCTTAATCCAGTCTATCATTGATGTACATTTGGGTTGGTTCCAAATCTTTGCTATTGTGAATATTTCTTTCAGACCTTTACAGGTGTCAGACTCTCTGTTAATTTTCCCTAGATTCAGGTAAGGGAAGCCCTCGGAGAAATCCTGGCTGCCCCGATGCGGATTTGTGCTACAGATACTAATCTTACCCACAAAAAACAGCTTTCCAGGTTACTTCTGTTTGCATGCTCTCTGTACTGCAATCTCAAAATATGCCAAAGAAGTATATTTTGGTGTGAAATATTTTGATTTTCTCTATTGGAATTTTTTTACCTATGAGACAGCATAATAAAAATTTTATTCATCACTGAAGCCCTATCTTCGAAATCAGCAGTGAATGGAAACTCTTTTGATCCTCTGAGCGAGGTGTAATCTCTCATGCTCTTTTAAAAATACGGCTGGCCGGGCGAGGTGGCTCACTCCTGTAATCCCAGCACTTTGGGAGGCCGGGGCAGGCGGATCACGAGGTCAGGAGATCAAGACCATCCTGGCTAACATGATGAAACCCTGTCTCTAATAAAAATACAAAAAAATTAGCCGGGCATGGTGGTGAGGGCCTGTAGTCCCAGCTACTCAGGAGGCTAAAGCAGGAGAATGGAGTGAAGCAGGGAGGCAGAGCTTGCAGTGAGTTGAGATCACGCCACGGCACTCTAGCCTGGGCAACTGAGCGAGACTCTGTCTCAAAAAAAAAAAAAAAAAAAAATACTGCCTACGTATAATAAAATTCACACATTTTAAGGCTATGCTTTTATTTTTTCTTAATTAATTACTTTGAAGCTTTATCAAAAATCAATTTACTACATATGTATGGTTTATTCCTGGTCTCTCCGATCTGTCACACTGATCAATTAATCCACCTTTATACCAAGACCATATTGCTTGATGATTTTTAGAATAAGTTTTTTAATTAGTTGATGTAAGTGCTCAACATTCGCTCTTATTTTCTAAAATGACTTTGAATAATCATGGTCTTTTGCATTTTCATATGAAGTTTAAAATAAGCTTACAAGTTTCTTCACAAAGTCCGGTAGTGTTCTGATTGTGATTCCATTGTACCTACAATTTAATTTGAAGAAGATTGTCACGTTACCATTATAGAATCTTCCATTCATAAGTATAGTATATTTCTTTGTATATTAAGGTCTTCCTTAACTTCCAATGTTTTTTTTTTGTATTTTTTTTTATTATTATACTTTAAGTTCTAGGATACATGTGCATAACGTGCAGGTTTGTTACATATGTATACTTGTGCCATGTTGGTGTGCTGCACCCATCAACTCATCAGCACCCCTCAATTCATCATTTATATCATGTATAACTCCCAATGCAATCCCTCCCCCCTCCCCCCACCCCATGATAGGCCCCGGTGTGTGATGTTCCCCTTCCCGAGTCCAAGTGATCTCATTGTTCAGTTCCCACCTATGAGTGAGAACATGCGGTGTTTGGTTTTCTGTTCTTATGATAGTTTGCTAAGAATGATGGTTTCCAGCTGCATCCATGTCCCTACAAAGGACGCAAACTCAACCTTTTTTATGGCTGCATAATATTCCATGGTGTATATGTGCCACATTTTCTTAATCCAGTCTGTCACAGATGGACATTTGGGTTGATTCCAAGTCTTTGCTATTGTGAATAGTGCCGCATTAAACATACGTGTGCATGTGTCTTTATAGCAGCATGATTTATAATCCTTTGGGTATATACCCAGTAGTGGGATGGCTGGGTCATATGGTACATCTAGTTCTAGATCCTTGAGGAATTGCCATACTGTTTTCCATAATGGTTGAACTAGTTTACAATCCCACCAACAGTGTAAAAGTGTTCCTATTTCTCCACATCCTCTCCGGCACCTGTTGTTGCCTGACTTTTTAATGATTGCCATTCTAACTGGTGTGAGATGGTATCTGATTGTGGTTTTGATTTGCATTTCTCTGAAGGCCAGTGATGATGAGCATTTTTTCATGTGTCTGTTGGCTGTATGAATGTCTTCTTTTCAGAAATGTCTGTTCATATCCTTTGCCCACTTTTTGATGGGGTTGTTTGTTTTTTTCTTGTAAATTTGTTTGAGTTTTTTGTAGATTCTGGATATTAGCCCTTTGTCAGATGAGTAGATTGCAAAAATTTTCTCCCATTCTGTAGGTTGCCTGTTCACTCTGATGGTAGTTTCTTTTGCTGTGCAGAAGCTCTTTAGTTTAATTAGATCCCATTTGTCAATTTTGGCTTTTGCTGCGTTGCTTTTGGTGTTTTAGACATGAAGTCCTTGCCCATGCCTATGTCCTGAATGGTACTACCTAGGTTTTCTTCTAGGGTTTTTATGGTATTAGGTCTAACATTTAAGTCTCTAATCCATCTTGAATTAATTTTCATATAAGGAGTAAGGAAAGGATCCAGTTTCAGCTTTCTACTTATGGCTAGCCATTTTTCCCAGCACCATTTATTAAATAGGGAGTCCTTTCCCCATTTCTTGTTTCTCTCAGGTTTGTCAAAGATCAGATGGCTGTAGATGTGTGGTATTATTTCTGAGGGCTCTGTTCTGTTCCATTGGTCTATATCTCTGTTTTGGTACCAGTACCATGCTGTTTTGGTTACTGTGGCCTTGTAGTATAGTTTGAAGTCAGGTAGCGTGATGCCTCCAGCTTTGTTCTTTTGACTTAGAATTGTCTTGGCAATGCGGGCTCTTTTTTGGTTCCATATGAACTTTAAAGCCATTTTTTCCAGTTCTGTGAAGAAAGTCATTGGTATCTTGATGGGGATGGCATTGAATCTATAAATTACCTTGGGCAGTATGGCCGTTTTAATGATATTGATTCTTCCTATCCATGAACATGGTATGTTCTTCCATTTGTTAGTGTCCTCTTTTATTTCACTGAGCAGTGGTTTGTAGTTCTCCTTGAAGAGGTCCTTGACATCCCTTGTAAGTTGGATTCCTAGGTATTTTATTCTCTTTGAAGCAATTGTGAATGGAAGTTCATTCATGATTTGGCTCTCTGTTTGTCTGTTACTGGTGTATAAGAATGCTTGTGATTTTTGCACGTTGATTTTGTATCCTGAGACTTTGCTGAAGTTGCTTATCAGCTTAAGGAGATTTTGGGCTGAGACAATGGGGTTTTCTAAATATACAATCATGTCATCTGCAAACAGGGACAATTTGACTTCTTCTTTTCCTAACTGGATACCCTTGATTTCTTTCTCTTGCCTGATTGCCCTAGCCAGAATTTCCAACACTATGTTGAATAGGAGGGGTGAGAGAGGGCATCCCTGTCTTGTACCAGTTTTCAAAGGGAATTTTTCCAGTTTTTGCCCATTCGGTATGATATTAGCTGTGGGTTTGTCATAAATAGCTCTTATTATTTTGAGGTACGTTCCATGAATACCGAATTTATTGAGTGTTTTTAGCATGAAGGGGTGTTGAATTTTGTCAAAAGCCTTTTCTGCATCTATTGAGATAATCATGTGGTTCTTGTCTTTGGTTCTGTTTATATGCTGGATGACGTTTATTGATTTGCGAATGTTGAACCAGCCTTGCATCCCAGGGATGAAGCCCACTTGATCATGGTGGATAAGCTTTTTGATGTGCTGCTGGATTAGGTTTGCCAGTATTTTATTGAGGATTTTTGCATCGATGTTCATCAGGGATATTGGTCTAAAATTCTCTTTTTTTGTGTGTCTCTGCCAGGCTTTGGTATCAGGATGATGTTGGCCTCCTAAAATGAGTTAGGGAGGATTCCCTCTTTTTCTATTGATTGGAATAGTTTCAGAAGGAATGGTACCAGCTCCTCCTTGTACCTCTGGTAGAATTCAGCTGTGAATCCATCTGGTCCTGGACTTTTTTTGGTTGATAGGCTATTAATTATTGCCTCAATTTCAGAGTCTGCTATTGGTCTATTCAGGGATTGAAGTTCTTCCTGGTTTAGTCTTGGAAGACTGTAAGTGTCCAGGAAATTATCCATTTCTTCTAGATTTTCTAGTTGATTTGCGTAGAGGTGTTTATAGTATTCTCTGATGGTAGTTTGTATTTCTGTGGGCTCCATGGTGATATCCCCTTTATCATTTTTTATTGCATCTATTTGATTCTTCTCTCTTTTCTTTTTTATTAGTCTTGCTAGCGGTTTGTCAATTTTGTTGATTTTTTCAAAAAACCAACTCCTGGAATCATTGATTTTTTGGAGGGTTTTTTGTGTCTCTATCTCCTTCAGTTCTGCTCTGATCTTAGTTATTTCTTGCCTTCTGCTAGCTTTTGAATGTGTTTGCTCTTGCTTCTCCAGTTCTTTTAATTGTGATGTTAGAGTGTCAATTTTTTGTCTTTCCAGGTTTCTCTTGTGGGCATTTAGTGCTATAAATTTCCCTCTACACACTGCTTTAAATGTGTCCCAGAGATTCCGGTATGTTGTATCTTTGTTCTCATTGGTTTCAAAGAACATCTTTATTTCTGCCTTCATTTCCTTATGTACCCAGTAGTCATTCAGGAGCAGGTTGTTCAGTTTCCATGTAGTTGAGCGGTTTTGATTGAGTTTCTTAGTCCTGAGTTCTAGTTTGATTGCACTGTGGTCTGAGAGACAGTTTGTTATAACTTCTGTTCTTTTACATTTGCTAAGGAGTGCTTTACTTCCAACTATGTGGTCAATTTTGGAATAAGTGCGATGTGGTGCTGAGAAGAATGTATATTCTGTTGATTTGGGGTGGAGAGTTCTATAGATGTCTATTAGGTCCGCTTGGTGCAGAGATGAGTTCAATTCCTGGATATCCTTGTTAACTTTCTGTCTCGCTGATCTGTCTAATGTTGACAGTGGAGTGTTGAAGTCTCCCATTATTGTTGTATGGGAGTCTAAGTCTCTTTGTAAGTCTCTAAGGACTTGCTTTATGAATCTGGGTGCTCCTGTATTGGGTGCATATATATTTAGGATAGTTAGCTCTTCCTGTTGAATTGATCCCTTTACCATTATGTAATGGCCTTCTTTGTCTCTTTTGATCTTTGATGGTTTAAAGTCTGTTTTATCAGAGACTAGTATTGCAACCCCTGCATTTTTTTGTTCTCCATTTGCTTGGTAGATCTTCCTCCATCCCTTTATTTTGAGCCTATGTATGTCTCTGCATGTGAGATGGGTCTCCTGAATACAGCAGACTGATGGGTCTTGACTCTTTATCCAGTTTGCCAGTCTGTGTCTTTTAATTGGAGCATTTAGTCCATTAACATTTAAGGTTAATATTGTTATGTGTGAACTTGATCCTGCCATTATGATATTAACTGGTTATTTTGCTTGTTAGTTGATGCAGTTTCTTCCTAGCCTCGATGGTCTTTACATTTTGGCATGTTTTTCCAATGGCTGGTACCGGTTGTTCCTTTCCATGTTTAGGGCTTCCTTCAGGGTCTCTTGTAAGGCAGGCCTGGTGGTGACAAAATCTCTAAGCATTTGCTTATCTGTAAAGGATTTTATTTCTCCTTCACTTATGAAACTTAGTTTGGCTGGATATGAAATCCTGGGTTTAAAATTCTTTTCTTTAAGAACGTTGAATATTGGCCCCCACTCTCTTCTGGCTTGGAGAGTTTCTGCCGAGAGATCTGCTGTTAGTCTGATGGGCTTCCCTTTGTGGGTAACCCGACCTTTTTCTCTGGCTGCCCTTAAGATTCTTTCCTTCATTTCAACTTTGGTGAATCTGGCAATTATGTGTCTTACAGTTGCTCTTCTGGAGGAGTATCTTTGTGGTGTTCTCTGTATTTCCTGAATTTGAATGTTGGCCTGCCCTACTAGGTTGGGGAAGTTCTCCTGGATAATATCCTCAAGAGTGTTTTCCAACTTGGTTCCATTTTCCCCTTCACTTTCAGGAACCGCAATCAGACGTAGATTTGGTCTTTTTACATAATCCCATACTTCTTGCAGGCTTTGTTCATTTCTTTTTCTTCTTTTTTCTTTTGGTTTCTCTTCTCGCTTCATTTCATTCATTTGATCCTCAATCGCTGATACTCTTTCTTCCAGTTGATCAAGTCGGTTACTGAAGCTTGTGGATTTGTCACGTATTTCTCGTGTCATGGTTTTCATCTCTGTCATTTCATTTATGACCTTCTCTGCATTAATTATTCTAGCTATCAATTCTTCCACTCTTTTTTCAAGATTTTTAGTTTCTTTGCACTGGGTATGTAATTCCTCCTTTAGCTCTGAGAAGTTTGATGGACTGAAGCCTTCTTCTCTCATCCTGTCAAAGTCATTCTCTGACCAGCTTTGATACGTTGCTGGCGATGAGCTGCACTCCTTTGCAGGGAGAGATGCGCTCTTATTTTTTGAATTTCCAGCCTTTCTGCCCTGCTTCTTCCCCATCTTTGTGGTTTTATCTGCCTCTGGTCTTTGATGTTGGTGACGTACTGATGGGGTTTTGGTATAGATGTTCTTCCTGTTTGATAGTTTTCCTTCTAATAGTCAGGACCCTCAGCTGTAGGTCTGTTGGAGATTGCTTGAGGTCCACTCCAGACCCTGTTTGCCTGGGTATCAGCAGCAGAGTTTGCAGAAGATACAATATTGCTGAACAGCAAGTGTACCTGTCTGATTCTTACTTTGGGAGCTTCCTCTCAGGGGTGTACTCCACCCTGTGAGGTGTGGGGTGTCAGACTGCCCCTAGTGGGGGATGTCTCCCAGTTAGGCTACTCAGGGGTCAGGGACCCACTTGAGCAGGCAGTCTGTCCGTTCTCAGATCTCAACCTCTGTGTTGGGAGATCCACTGCTCTCTTCAAAGCTGTCAGACAGAGTCGTTCGGGTCTGCACAGGCCTCTGCTGTTTCCCCTGTTGTTTTTTTAGCTGTGCCCTGTCCCCAGAGGTGGAGTCTACAGAGACAGGCAGGTTTCCTTGAGCTGCTGTGAGCTCCACCCAGTTCGAGCTTTCCAGTGGGCTTTGTTTACCTACTTAAGCCTCAGCAATGGCGGGTGCCCCTCCCCCAGCCTCGCTGCTGCCTTGCGGTTAGATGGCCGACTGCTGTGTTAGCAATGAGGGAGGCTCCGTGGCCGTGGGACCCCCCCGGGCCAGGTGTGGGTATAATCTCCTGGTGTGCCCGTTTGCTTAAAGCCCAGTATTGGGGTGGGAATTACCTGATTTTCCAGGTGTTGTGTGTCTCAGTTCGCCTGGCTAGGAAAAGGGATTCCCTTCCCCCTTGCGCTTCCCAGGTGAGGCAATGCCTCGCCCTGCTTCAGCTCTGGCTGGTCGGGCTGCAGCAGCTGACCAGCACCGATTGTCCGGCACTCCCCAGTGAGATGACCCCAGTACCTCAGTTGAAAATGCAGAAATCACCGGTCTTCTGTGTCACTCGCACCGGGAGTTGGAGCCTGGAGCTGTTCCTATTCGGTCATCTTGCTCCGCCCCCAACTTCCTTTTTTTTTTAATTTTGCACTTTCAACTTATGTTCTTGCACATTTTGGTCAAATTTAGCCCTAATTAGTTTATATTTTCAGCTGCTATCATAAATATGTTACTTTTTTAAAATTTTGTTTTCTAATCATTTTTACTACTATATAAAAATATAACTAATTTTGAATATTGATCTTGCATCCCAAAACAGTGTAACATTCACTTATTTATATTAGTAAAGTTTTTATGCATTTCTTAGCTTCTTTCCACATATACAATCATGTCATGTGCAAATAAGAAAAGTTTTATAATTCCTTTATAAGCTTTATATATGGTTTTTATTTCTTTTACTTGCTTTAATGTGTTAGTCGAATGTTCAGTAAAATTTTAAATAGAAGTGATGAGAATTGACCTTCTTTGTTTTAACCTTGAGTAGGAATCACTCATCTTTTCAGCTTTGAGGATAATGTTAGTTGTTGATTTTTCAGATTTTCTTAATCAAGTTGAGAAAGTTTTCTTCTATTCTCAGTTTTCTGAGAATTGTTATGAATGAAAAGGTTTAACTATTTTTCAGATAATTTTCTTGTGTGCATTGAAGGAGTCATACGGTTTTATCCTTTATTTTATTAAAACGTGAATTCAGTTGATTGATTTTTCACATATAAACCAACCTTAAATTCCAAGGATAAACTTCCACATAGTCATAATGTATTATTCTTTTTATATTTCATTGGATTTTATTTGCTAATATATTGTTAGTTTTTGTGTCTATGTTCATGAGGACTATTAGTCTGTCATTCTCATTTCCCCTTATATCTCAACAAAATAAGTTGAGAATTGTTCAGACTTCTATTTTCTGAAAGTGTAGAATTGGAATGTTTCTTTCTTAAACATTTGAAAAAAGAATAATCAACGGAGCCTTTTGAGCCTAAGAAAATATTTTAAAATAATGTGGAGAAGGAAGTGGATTAATTATGAATTCAATTTCTTTAATTGTGTACATCAATATACATTTTCTATTTTTTCCTACATTAGTTTTGGCAGTTTATTTCTTTCAAGAAATGTGTTAATCTCAGATAGATTATCAAATGTATTGCCCTAAAGTTGTTCATAATATTTCATTACTATCCTTTTGAACTCTTAAGGCTCTGTAATCATGTTACTTCTTTCATTTGTTGTTAGTAATTTGTGCCCTAACTCTGCTTCTCTCCTTCCTTCCTTCCTTCCTTCCTTCCTGCCTGCCTGCCTTCTTTCCTTCCTTCCTTCCTTCCCTCCTTTCATCCTTCCTTCTTTCCCCCTTTTTTTTTTTGTTCCTCATTCTCTCTGGCTAAACATTTAATCATTATATTGACTCTTTTTCAAAAAGAAGTTTTAATCTCATTGATTTTTATTTTTATTTTTTTGTATTTCATTGATTTCTGCTCTAATTTTTTGTCTGGTTTGGACTTAATTTGCTCTTTTTTTTTTTTCTAGTTTCTTAGAGTAGAAACTTAGATCATAGTTTTCAGACTCCCTTATATTCTAATATACACTTTTAGTGCTATACATTTTCCTTTAAGCATTGCTCTGGTAAAACCCTACAAATTTTAATACTTTATATTTTTATTATAACCAATTTTATAATTTCTTCTTAGCAAAATATTTATTGAGAAACATATTGTATAATTTCCAAACATCAGGGATTTTCCTGGCAATATTGTTATGAAAGTTTAATTTAATTCCATTGGGATTAGAGAACACATTCTGCGTGTTCAAACTTTTTACATTTATTGAGGCATTTTTAATTCCTCGAAATATAATTTAACCTGAAAAATGAACAATACACATTTAAAAAATATGCATTCTTCTATTTTGAGCTGTAGTGTTTTATAAATATCAATCAAGTAAAGATATTTGATAGTGTTGTTCAGATCCATGTCTGCTAATTTCTGTCCAGATATTTAATAAATTACTTAGAGAAATGTGTTTGTCTTCACATAAAATTATAGAAATGTATACTTTTTCCTGAAATTGTATTATTTTTTGCATCATGTATTTTAAACTTCTGCTATTATTTGTACATCTGCTATGATTGTTTTCTGATGAACTGACACTGTTACCATTATGAATTATTCTTTTCTGTTTTAATATCTATTTTCTCTCATAGATATATAGTCTTTCTAGCCTCTATGCTCAGTGTTCACATTTATTCATTTATTTCTAACTAATCTTTATCTTTAGATTTTAAAGCACATCTCTTGTAAGTGTTCTCTAAATGTTTGGCTTAAAATTTATTTGGCAAACTGTTTTTTTATCAGAATATTTAATTAATTAACTTTTAATGTAACAATTGATAAGTTTGCATTTGAGCCTACTATTTTGCTTTTTATTTTTTTGCTTATCTTTGTTTTCTGTTCCTCTGTTCTTCCTTTTCTGCTTTTAAAAAGTCATTTGGGCTGGGCGCGGTGGCTCACGTCCGTAATCCCAGCACTTTGGGAGGCCGAGGCAGGCAGATCACGAGGTCAAGAGTTCGAGATCAGCCTGACCAGCATAGTGAAACCCCGTTTCTACTAAAAATACAAAAATTAGCTGGGCGTAGTGGTGCACACCTGTAATCCCAGCTACTTGGGAGGCTGGGGCACGACAATCGCTAAAACCTGGGAGGCAGAGGTTGCAGTGAGCCGAGATCGCACAGCTGCATTCCAGCCTGGATGATAGGGTGAGACTCTGTCTCAAAAAAAAAAACATAAATAATAAATAATTTGGATGATTCTTTGAATTTAATTTAAATTTTTTAATAAACATTTTTGTGGCATTTTTACATTTTAAGTGTTTTTTTAATAAGACATATATCATTTACTTTTCACAGTCCACTTATAGTTAATACCATACTACTTAAAATCAATTATAGAAATCTTGAAAACATGTAGATCGATTTTAGCTTCCTTTTGCTTATAACAAGTAGTTGTTATATATAATATATAACTACATCTTAAAGTACTGCAAGAAAATGTTTTAAGTTTGTTTTAAACATTGACATGATATATAAAGAACCAAAGGAAAAAAGTAAAATAAAAAACAACTTGCAGTTTTCCAGGTATTTACTATTTTCTGTGTTCTTTAATGTTTTCTTGGAATCTGAGTTTCTATCTGGGATCACTTCTCTTCAGTCTGCACAATTTACTTTAGTATATTTTATAGTACAGGTTTGCTGTTGTTGAATTTCTGAAAATGTCTTTATTTTGCCCTCATTCTTAAATAACATTTTTACTGGTTATAGAATTCTGGGTTAGCAGGTTCTCCTCCCTTCTTTCATTTTCTTTTTCTTTTTGAAACATTCATCACAAAGGTGTTGTTTCAGTCTTTTGTAGTCACCTTGATTTACGGTGAAAAGTCAGCTATTAATGGGATTTTTGTCACCCTGTACATTATATGTCATTTTCTATTTGCTACTTTCAGGTTTTGTTCTTTATATTTGTCCTTCAACAGTTTTACTATAATGTACCTCAGCATAGACTTTTTTATTTGGTTGTTTTTTTTCTATTTGGGGTACCTTTAGCACCTTATATCTCCAAATTCCTATCTTTCAATACTTTTAGAAAAATTTTCACGATTATTTATTTAAATATTAGTTTTCTGATTTGTTTCCTTTCTATTATTTTGGTATTATAATAATATGTATGTTTGACAGTTTTGTATAATCTAGCAAGTCCCTGTGGCTTTATTATTTTCTCTATATTCTTCAACTTAGATGATTTTCATCATCTGTCTGAAAGACCCCTCAATCTTTCTTTTGTCTTGTCCTTTTGGTTCCTAAGTTAATCCAGTAAATTTTCATTTCAGAATTTTATTATGGAATTTACATTTTGTTTATTTTCGTTGTTTTTATTTTTTGGTTGATATTTTCTACCACTTCACTTATATTTTTATTTATAAAAGCATCATGTTTTGTTTTATTTCACTGAGGATAGATACAACAAGTAGCTTAAGATTCCTGCCTGTTAGTTTCAATATTTTACTTTCTCTTGAGAAAGTGTTCCATTTTCTTCGTTCTTATTTTACATAACTTTGGGTTGCATATTAGACAGTCTGAATGCTGAGTCATGGAGGATCTGTATTGTGTGATTTTCTCCAGTGAGTGTTTTCTTTGTTGTATAAGGTAATTTTCTTTCAGATGGGATTGAGTTTCAAACTCTGCTTCTTGGACAGCTCTCTGGTCTCAATTTTAGATCTATGGTCTTTAAGTGAGTTTTTAGTCTGTTCTGTAAATGCCTGATTCAGGAATTAGTCAGAGATGTGAGAAAACTAGGGATTCCCTCTATGACTCTTTCCCTTCGGCTATTCCCCCACTCTCTGCAGCATTTATAACTTTCCTGCTCCAGTATTCTGGTTCCCCAGGCCAGAAAGACTGTGGGCTTTTGGTACGTGTGTCTTTGCTACCATTATGTGAGAGGTATGGACTGAAATTAGTTCAACGTTAAAGGTTGTGGAGACTGATACTTCCCTGTCCAGCTTCTGTCTTTCTTCCTCAGGTAGTCTGTGCAGAATCTGTTTCTGCTCAATCTCCAGCACCTTCAGGGAGTTGCTGTTTATGATATGTCCAGATTTTACAGTAGTTTTCTTCAGTATGTTTATCCAGTAAGGTCTTAGATTTTTGTACCTACAAGAGAAATAGGCTCCCTCTTGATGAATTACCATAGTTTTTGAATCTGCTTTGAAGTACCCCTTGAATATATAGTATTTCATGGCCTGCTAAATATTAAGTATTTTTGAGGCAAAGACAATGTCATGTTCGTCTTCGTGGCTGTAGCACACAGTGAATATTCAATACACTTTTGTAGGATTTAGCTGAAATTAAACCGCACTGACATAAAAGTAACATGTAACAGAGAAAGGATCTACCCCACTAGAGGGGAGATGAACAGAGAAAACTTCAAAGATGCTAACTGAGGCATAAAACTTATGCTGTACTCATTTAGTAGCATAAAGCTATGTACCAGTCTCATAAGTACGAAACCCTCTCACATGACCAACTTGTAAATTTTAAATCCCTTAGGCGCTGCCCTTTTTATTTAACATGAGCTCATCATGTTTAAACTATACTAGTACAGAATGAAGCATAGTGTCTCATTTTTTTCAGGAATTCCAGAGCCTTTACACATGACAGTAGATCAGAGAGGTTAAAAGTAGCAGAGAAAAGGTGAAGAAGGAAAGACAGTACTTCCAAGAACACCAGCTTTGACAGGAAAATGCCCTCTTACTTCATTAACATATTCCATCTTAAATACTGTGGACGCAAGGGAAACAAAATTTGAGGTCATTATGAAAGGCAGTAGCTTTCTATATCAAGACAATCAACACACTGTGACAGAGTTTAAATATTCTGCACTCTGGGTTATAGGACTTCATTTTAAATAAAAATGTTATGTATGCTGAGACAGTTTTAAACATTTTATTGCTCTTAGTATTGTGATATCCAGATATATTCTGGCTTTCCATTTTCTCTTCACTGGTTAACTTTGTAGAAAAGTCATAGGCCTTGAATATTTTATAAATTAAATTATTGATCTATCAATAATATTTTAATATTTATTTTGTGATCAATGTAATGTTTCTTCATTTTTAAGATGTTAGAAGGTTTTTCCAAAGTCAATCTGGGTTTAACTTTCAGTTTGAAATAAATTAAGGTGACGTTTTAGTACCAGATTTTAAAAAAGAAAGAAAGAAAGGAAAAAAAAAAAACTGTAAAGTGCTCTTTTGCCCACAATAATAGTAATCAAAAGGCTAAAATTATCCAGGTATTGAATCTTGATATGTGAGAATAAAAGTGCTTTTTGAGTACAGAAAAACTAAGTATAAAAATATTCCTTAAACTTTGGAGAAGATTAAGGGGTGAAGACCAGAAGGTTTGCTCTTAATCTGATGCCCAGAAATAATGGAATATTCTTTTTAAGTATACAGTTTTATAGACTATTTTATAAAATTGCCACATAGGGCTAACTCTCAACTAAACTTCATTTATAATACTAACTTACGCCCAACACAGCTTTTTCCTCTTCTCATAGTACCTATGTAACTAAGTAAACATACGGTGCTGTCAATTTGAGTTTCATTATAGAAATAATGCATGCAAGAAGAAAACAGTGTTTGTGTTCTCTATGAGTATTCTGATTAATATAAAGTCTGAATGAATTATTTCACTTGTTGAAAAATCACAGGCCGGGCGTGGTGGCTCAAGCCTATAATCCCAGCACTTTGGGAGGCCGAGACGGGCGGATCACGAGGTCAGGAGTTCGAGACCATCCTGGCTAACACGGTGAAACCCCGTCTCTACTAAAAAAAAATACAAAAAAGCTAGCCAGGCGAGGGGGCTGGTGCCTGTAGTCCCAGCTACTCGGGAGGCTGAGGCAGGAGAATGGCGTAAACCCGGGAGGCGGAGCTTGCAGTGAGCTGAGATCCGGCCACTGCACTCCAGCCTGGGCGACAGAGCGAGACTCCGTCTCAAAAAAAAAAAAAAGAAAGAAAAATCATAACAAAAAGATGTAAATAAACCATTTACTTAACAAATAAGAATAATTATCTGGTAATTGGAGAAGGTTATTTCTGTATTGTTTAGAATTTTCAGAATAATAGTTTTGATTATCTTGAATACAAACAGCAATGATATATTTTAATATTGGGGATTATTTCTTGTGAACACTAACTACTACTGGAATTTAATTATTCAGTTTTAAATTAAAAGATGACTTTCCAGTTTAAGTTACATAATGACCTTTCCTATGATCTTTAAGAAAAAAAGTCACCATTAAACTTACACTTTAGAAGAAGGTTCACCATAACTATATCACATCAAAGAGAATTAAACTATTAAAGAAGGAAAATATGAGTATATTATTCCAAATAGTGATCAACCTTTTCACTTCTCAATAAATAAATAATAAATATTTTCTTGTTTGGAAATAGATTTGATCTTGAGAAAAATCATTTAAAATGCATCTTAAATTTGTTATACACTGGTTTCATGATATTGTAGTGAAATCTTAAAGACAGATACCAACTTTATTTGATAATATAATGTACTTTATTTAAAATTCTGAAATTAGATTCTATAATACCATTTAGTTCTGCTATACAAAGAGAAGTTGAGATTAATTAATCAGACAAAATGTATTTATTGATCTTCCTCTGTGTTCAAATTAACACTTGGCTGGATTGTCTAAGGATTGTTAAAATAATGAAAAAAATAAATTTTACTTTGCTCTTATGTAGGCTAAAATAATACAAAGCTTGAGCTAAACAATTTTACTAGCATATCGCAGCAACGTGTGAATGTATTATATTTAAGAGATTTCAACTTAGACGTTCTGAATATTCACTTCAATTATGAATGGAATAGGTAGTTTTTGTGTGCGTGTTTTTTTTTTTTTTTTTTTTTTTTTGAGACGGAGTCTCGCTCTGTCACCCAGGCTGGAGTGCAGTGGCCAGATCTCAGCTCACTGCAAGCTCCGCCTCCCGGGTTCATGCCGTTCTCCTGCCTCAGCCTCCCGAGTAGCTGGGACTACAGGCACCGTCACCTCGCCCGGCTAGTTTTTTTTTTTTTTTTTGTATTTTTAGTAGAGACGGGGTTTCACCGTGTTAGCCAGGATGGTCTCGATCTCCTGACCTCGTGATCCGCCCGTCTCGGCCTCCCAAAGTGCTGGGATTACAGGCTTGAGCCACCGCGCCCGGCCAATAGGTAGTTTTATATAGATAAAACAATAGACTTATTTATAAATTCACAAATGAACATCAAGGTGACTTACTTTTGAATATTGTGTAGAATCTGAAAGGCCTTTATTCTGGCTGAAAGAGCAAAAAAAAGTAAAAGGATTAATCAAAAAAATCAAACAGGTAAAAATTTCACTGAAGACCTATGCACACAAGTAAATCTAAAATACCTAAACTCCACAGGGACAAACTTTTCCGGTTAAACAAGTAACAGAAGATGCTTTCATGTTTGAATCCACCTGTTGGTGTTGGGGAAAGGGGAATTACAACTTACAGATCAGGACTGTCTTTGTCCAGAGAAGGAGAAACCAGCCAAACTTTTGATCAACTTTTGTGCTGCAATGTTGAATTTGAGTCTATAACATTGTCCAGCACCAAAAGAATTCTCTTCCTGAAGTAATTATTTTATATGATAACTTTGCTGAGTAAGTAGAAGTTGAAAGCAGCACTAGAAATCGGAAAGAGATCTCATGATCTCTGAATCTCACAATTTCCGAGTCTCATGGCCCTGCAGTCCTAAGGTTTTCAGTCCCATGTTCTCATGGTATCAATGTCTGTCATTTTCAAACTCTCCACAGTTTGGAGGTCTGGAAGTCTAATGGTGTTTGGTTCCAAGGTCCTATCTTAGGAAGAGACTTGAATTCTGCCGGGCGTGGTGGCTCACGCCTGTAATCCCAGCACTTTGGGAGGCCGAGACGGGCAGATCACAAGGTCAGGAGATCGAGACCATCCTGGCTAACACGGTGAAACCCCGTCTCTACTAAAAATACAAAAAACTAGCCGGGCGAGGTGGCGGGCACCTGTAGTCCCAGCTACTTGGGAGGCTGAGGCAGGAGAATGGAGTAAACCCGGGAGGCGGAGCTTGCAGTGAGCCAAGGTCCGGCCACTGCACTCCAGCCTGGGCCACAGAGCGAGACTCCATCTCAAAAAAAAAAAAAAAAAAAAAAAAAAAAAAGGAAGAGACTTGAACTCACCTTCAAAATGTTTGAATCCAGAGGCAAAATAATGAAAGGTGCAACTCATTTTAACCTGTAGTGAGATCAAATAGATCAGCATCTTGTGACTATGTAGAAGGTTGGAAGCTAGGCGGAAAAGCAAAGAGATATGTCTTTAATTTCCTGGTACTTAACTTCTTCTGCCCTGCTAGAAAGACTAAAGTTTCAGCTTCTCTCTGAACTTATTCAAAATCTTATTGAAATAAACTAATCACAATTTTACTGTAGCTTCCTCACAAAGTAAAGACCTCTCATTAGTTATTTATTGTTGTACAACAAATTGCCACAAAAACATACTTACAATTGCACAGATTCTGTGGTTTAGCTTCTCCCTTTGCTTTACAATTTCCCACAGTTTATAATCAAGGCCCAGGGTCTTGCTGTCTTATCTAAAGGGTCATCTGGGAAGGATCTTTTCCAAGCTTATTCAGTGATTGTTGACAACTTAGTTTTTTTTAATGTTGTTGACCTGAGGGGACACAGTTCCTCATTGCCTGTTGGCCAGAGGCCGCTCTTAGTTCCTTGTCACATGGGCCTGTCTCAGATGATGGCTTGCTTCATCAAAGTGTGCAAGACAAGAAGGTAATAGGGAGAGTCAGCTATCAAGATGGAAGTCACACTCCTTTGTCAGCTAATCATGGAAGTGCTATCACCTTCACATACTCTGTTGATTAGAAGCAAGTCTCTAAGTCTAGCTCACACTCAAAGGGAGGCCATTACAGAAGGTCAGAGATGCCAAAAATTAGAGTTAATTAGGGGCCATCTCAGAAGTCTACTTAGCATGGCCCTCTGTTGTTCTTTCAAACACACTTCTCAGAATTCAATAAAAAATACAAAAACTGCAAAAATTAGAAAAATGTCAATGGAAACAGAGACAGATAATCAAGATGTTGAAAATATCAGTGAAGGGATTTAAACTAACTGTGATCAATATGTTAATGGAACTACAGGAAAATAATCAAGTAAAGTAAAGGGAAATTTCAGGAAGGATTTAGAAAACAAACAAAACAGAGCAAATATAATCAACAATATTAATATCTGATTGAACACAGGCAATAAAAAATCAATAAATTTAAGGGCAGGATAGGATAATTGTTTAATTATTTCTAAACATGCTTAGATACAGACATGCTAAAAACTAAATATAAAACAAAAAAGCATGAGCACGACCTCTGCCAAATGGGAGTAGGAATTTACATAAATGTAAAATGATTCCCAGTGTGTCAGTAATCATGTCAACTGAAGCGACAAGTGCTTCTTTGTGGACCATCTTTTTGTTAATCTCTTCCAATGGGGGAGCAAGTGAATATGGGTCTAAATCTTTGATATTTATAATCGTAGAAATTTGGAGTATCAAAAGCACAAATGTTAACCGCCTGTAGTATCTGAATGGGAATCTTTCCAGGCATTATCCACTATTCTTCTTGCCTACTCTCTTCTGCTCTGGTCTCGTATTCCTGGCTTTTACAATGTATTAAAATTGGATTTTTGGAGGCAAAGCACGATGACTGAACAGAAGCTGCCACTGATCATCTCTTCTCCTAAGATCACCAAACCTAACACAAAAGCAGTACCTTAAAAGAACCAAAAGTTAGGTTTTGAACAGATATTTAAAAAGAGACACTGCAAAGAATAGGAAAGATGGTCTTGAATTGCTTTCACCACTCCTCCCCCATTCCCTGGCACTGGCTGCCTGGTATGGAAAAGCTGTACACTTGGGGAAAGGAGAATGCAATGATTGTGGGACTTTGCTTTGGAATTCAGTACTGCCCTGTCACAGCAGAAAACAACACCAAGCACGACTCAGCCAGTGCCCACAGAAGGAGCCCTTAGACCAGCCCTAGTCAGAGGAGAATCGTCTATCCCACCAGTTGGAAACTGAGTTTTGATAACCCTCGTCACCATGGGCAAAAGGGCTCTGAGGTCTTAAATAAACATGAAAGGCAGTCAAGGCCATAATAATTGCAATTCCTGGACAAGTCCTGCTGCTGTTCTGGGCTCAGAGTCAGTAGACTTGTGGAGCATGCAACCTATTGAGATGTCACCTGGAGTAACCAAGAGAGTGTTTGCACCATTCTTCCCCCAACTCCAGGCAGTTGAGCTTACAGCTCTGGGAAAGACACCTCCCATTCACTTGAGGAAAGGAGAAGAAAGAGTAAAGAGGACTTTGTCTTACAACTTAAATACCAGCTCAGCCACAACAGGATAGGGCACCAGGCAGAGTTCTGAGGTCCTCATTCCAGGCCTTAGCTCCTGGACAACATTTCTCGACATACCCTGGGTGAAAAGAGAACCTGCCTGTTTGAAGAGAAGAACCCAGTCCTGGCACAGTTTATCACCTGCTGACTAAAGAGCCCTGAGGCCCTGAATAAACAATAGTGGTATCCGGGAAGTACTCACCGTGGATCTTGGGTGAGACTGAGAGAAATACTGGCTTCGGGTACGACTCAGCACTTCTGCTTGAGAAACAGAGAGAGAAGAATAAAGGGATAAAGAGGACATTGTCTTGCAGCTTGGGTACCAGACTTGCCACAGTGGGGTAGAGCACCAACTGGGCTTGTAGCATCTCTGATTTTAGGCTTTGGCTCTTGAATGGCACTTCCAGACTTACCCTGCACCAGTGGGGAGCCAATGGCCCTAAAGAGAGAGTCCCAGACCTGTCAGCATTCACCAGAATCTGACTTGGACATTGAATGAACATTAGCAATATCCAGGCAGTACTTGCTGTGGGTCTGGGGCATTTGTGGCCACAGGGAGACACTTCTCTGCTTGTGTAAAGAGGAGGAAATAATGGGGAGGATTTTGTCTTCCAGCTTGGGTGCCAGCTCAGCTGCAGTAGAATAGGGTACCAGGTAGATTCCTAAAGTTTTTGCCATCATGCCCCACCTAGGAGATAGCATCTCAGGATCCACCTGGGACTGGGGGCGTCCTTGCCACCCTCAAGGGAAAGACAAGCCTGGCTGGATTTGCCACTTGCTAATTGTAGAGGCCTAGCCCTTCAGCAAATGGAGGCAGTGGCAATGCAGTTGTTAAAGCAAGCTTTTGGTGAAACACAGTGCTGTGCTGGCTTCTGGTGGCAGCCACAGGAGTCATGTGTTGTGCCATCCCAAGCTCCAGATGGCTCAGCACAGAGAGAGAGAGAGAGAGAGAGAGACTCCATTTATTTGGAAGAAAGAAAGGGAAGAGACCAAGAGGCTCTGTATAGTAATACAGATAATTCTTCCAGATACTATCTAATAAGGCTATCAAGGTGGTACCTCAATGAGCCTGCAAGATCCACAGCGTTACTGGGCTTGGGATGTTCCCTAATGCAAACAAGATGGCAGTCATCAAAAACTTAGATAACAATACCCAAGTCCCTTTGAATACCTGGAAGGCCTTCCCCTAAAAAGAAAGGTACAAACAAGCCTAGACTGTGAAACCTACAATAGCTACATAACTCTTCAATTGCCCAGACACTGACAAACCTCAACAGGCAGCAAGACCATCCAGGGAAACATGACCTAAACAAAGTAAATAAGGCACCAGTAACTAACCCGATAGGGCATAGAATATGTGATCTTTCAGAGAGAAAAATCAAACTACCTGGTTTGAATTCAGAATTC
Source organism: Rhinopithecus roxellana (assembly GCF_007565055.1). Classification (NCBI taxonomy): domain Eukaryota; kingdom Metazoa; phylum Chordata; class Mammalia; order Primates; family Cercopithecidae; genus Rhinopithecus; species Rhinopithecus roxellana. Next base: position 31,414,721 of record NC_044549.1, on the reverse strand, counting down.
TATCAGATAAATTTAACCAAGAGATTAAAATAATTAAAAAAGAATTAAGGAGAAATTCTGGAGTTGAAAAATTCAACTGACATACCAAAGAATGCATCAGGATCTTTTAACAGCAGAATAGGTCAAGCAAAAGAAAGAATTGGTGAACTTGAAGACAGGCTATTTGAAAATACACAGTCAGATGAGACAAAAGAAAATAAATTTTCTAAATCTTCAAAGTGTGCTTCACTCTTTTTTACTTATATAAAGGTAAAAACTTATATAAAATTTAAAAAGAGTGAAGCACACCTAGAAGGTTTAGAAAATAGTCTAAAAAAGGCAAACCTAAAAGTTATTTGCCTTAAAGAGGAGGTAAAGAAAGAGATGAGGTAGAAAGTTTATTCAAAGAAATGCTTTTTGAAACCTAGAGAAAGATATCAATATTCAAGTACAAGAAGGTTATAGAACACCAGACAGATTTAACCCACATAAGACTACTTCAATACATTTAATAATCATACTCCCCAAGGTCAAGGAAAAGAAAGGATCCTAAAAGCAGCAAGGGAAAAGAAACAAACAACGTACAATGGAACTCAAATATGTGTGGCAGTAGACTTTTCAGTAGAAACCTTAAAGGTCAGGAGAGAGTGCCATGATATATCTAAAAGTGCTGAAGGCAAAAATCTGTACCCTTGAATAGTATATCTAGTGAAAATATTCTTCAAACATGAAGGAGAAAGAAAGACTTTCTCAGACAAACAAAAGCCGAGAAATTTCATCAACACCAGACCTGTCTTACAATAAATGCTAAAGGAAGTTAGAAAAGAATGTTAATGAACAATAAGAAATCAACTGAAGGTGCAAAACTCACTGGTAATAGTAAATACACAGAAAAACACATAATATTAAAACATTGTAATTGTGATATATAAACCATTCATATCTTGAGTAGAAAGACCAAAAGATGAACCAGTAAAAAATAACTACAAAACCTCTCAAAACATAAACAGTGCAATAAGATATAAATAGAAACAACCAACAGTTTAAAAGTGAGGGAATGAAGATAAAATGTAGTGTTTATTATTATCTTTCTCTTTGCTTGTTAGTTTGTTTATGCAATAAATGTTGTCATCAGCTTAAAACAATGGGTTTTAAGATAGTATTTGCAAATTTCATAGTAACTACAAATTTTAAAAAATCCTACAAAAGATACACAATAAACAAAAGGCAAGAAATGAAAATACACCACCAGAGAAAATATTCTTTACTAAAAGGAAGAGAAGAAGGGAGAGAGCACAAAACAACCAGAAAACAAATAACAAAATGATAGGAGTAAGTCCTTACTTATCAATAATATTACTGAGTGTAAATTGATTAAACTGTCCAATTAAAACACAGAGTGGCTGAGTCAATAAGAAAACAAGGCCTTTCTTTCTGTTACCCAAAAAGAAACACACTTTACCTATAAAGACACACAGAGACAGAAAATAAAGGGTTGGAAAACATTCCATGCAAATGGAAATTTTAAAAAAGCAAGAGAATCTATACTGATATCAGATAAAATAGATTTCAAGACAAAAACTATAAAAAGAGACAAAGAAGGTCATTATATAATAATAAAGGGTTGAATTCAGCAAGAAGATATAACAACTTTAAAGATATATGGAACCAACACTGGAGCACCCAGGCATATAAAGCAGATATTATTAGAGCTAAGAAGAGAGATAGATCCCAATACAATAATAACTGGAGATGTCAACACCTCACTTTCAGCACTGGACAAATTACACAGACATAAATTCAATAAATGTTGGATGTAAGCTGCACTATAGAACAAAAAGACTTAATATTTATCTACAGAAAATTTTATCCAATTACAGAAGAATGCATATTCTTCTCAGCATGTAGATTCTCAAGCATAAATCATATGTTAGGTTACAAAACAAATTTTAAAAAATTCAAAAAATATCAAATTATTTCAAGTATCTTCTCTGACCACAATGGAATAAAATTACAAATCAATAACAAGAAAAATCTTGGAAACTATACAAACACTTCAAAACTAAACGATATGTTTCCAAATAACCAGTGGGTTAACGAAGAAATTAAGAAGGAAATTGAAAATGTTCATGAAGCAAATGCTAATGGAACATAACATGCAAAAACCTATGGGACACAGGGAAAGTTGTACTAAGAGGAAAGTTCATGGCAATAAGTGTCTACATCGAAAAAGTAGAAAAATTTCAAATCAACAACCTAATGATGCATTTTAAAGAATTAGAAAAGCAAGAATAAAGTATACCCAAAATCAGTAGGAGAAAAAAAATAAAAGAAATAATAAAATTTTATTTATCAGTAATAAATGAAATTTAAATGAAGAAACAACACAAAAGATCAACAGAATGAAAAATTTCATTTTTAAAATGATAAACAAAATCTACAAACCTTTAGCCAGACTAAGAAAATAAGAGAGAAGATCCAAATAAATAAAATCAGAGATGAAAAAGGAGACAATATGACTGATAATGCACTAATTCAAATGATCCTTAGAGATAACTAGGAACAACTATATGCCAGTAAATTGTAAAATATAGAAGATATTAATAAATTTCTAGACACATACAGCCCAGCTAGATTGAACCATGAAGAAATCCAAAATCTAAACACACTAGTAACAAGTAATGAAACTGGAGCTGTAAAGAAATATCTGCCAGCAAAGAAAAACCCGGAACCCCATGACTTTACTGTTAATTTTTACAAACATTTTAAGAAGAACTAATACTAATGCTACTGAAACTATTCTCCCCACCCCCCAAAAACAAGTGGAGCAGAAAATACTTCCAAACTCATTATATGAAGCCAGTGTTATCATGATACCAAAAGCATACAAAACATTAAAAAATAAAAATTAAATAAACTACTGGCTAATATCCCTAAAGAATATTGATGCAAAAATCCTCCACAAATTTCTAGCAAGCCACATTCAACAACACATTACATTAACATAATTATTACCAAACAGAATTTATCTAGGGATGCAAGGATACTTTAATATATGCAAAACAATCAATGTTATGCCTCATATCAATGGAATGAGGGACAAAAACCATATGGTCATTTCAATTGATGCTGAAAACCTAATTAATGAAATTCAACATCCCATCATAGAAAAACACCATTAAAAAAACTGGATATAGAAGGAACATACCTAAACACAATAAAAGCCATATATGACAGACCCATATCTTGTATCATAGTAAATTGGAAAATGCTGAAAGCCTTCCCTTTAAGATCTGGAATAAGAGAAGAATGCCCACTTTTACCAATGTTATTCAACATAGTACCAGAAGTCCTAGCTAGAGTAATCAGACAAGAAATAAAGGGCATCCAAATAGGAAGAAAATAAGTCATAATATTACTCTTTCCAGATTAGATAATCTGATGTTTGGAAAATCCTAAAGACTCAACCAAAAAAATGTTAGAACTCTAAAAAAAAAAAAAAAATACAGTAAAATTGCAGGATACAAAATCAACATACAAAAATTGGTAGCATTTCCATATGCCAACAGCAAACAATCTGAAAAAGAAACTAAGGATTATGGGAGTCTGAGACCAGCAGACCACCTGAGGCCAGGAGTTCAAGATCAGCCTGGTCAACCCCATCTCTACCAAAAATACAAAAAAAAAAAAAAAAAAAAAAAAAAAAAAATTAGCTGGACATGGTGGTGCATGCCTGTAATCACAGCTACTCAGGATACTGAGGCAGGAGAATCCCTGGAACCCAGGAGGTAGAGGTTGCAGTGAGCCGAGATGGCTCCACTGCAGTCTGCACTCCAGCCTGGGCGACAGAGTGAGACTCCGTCTCAATAAAAAATAAAAAAAAAAAAAAAAATCAAGGAAAAATCCCATTTGAAATGGCTAGAAATAAAATACAATACCTAATAATTAACCAAGTAAGTGTAAGATGTCTCCAGTACAAGCTGTGAAACCCTGATGAAAGAAACTGAAGAAAACACAAAGAAATGCAAAGATATCCCATGTTCGTGGATTAGAATAATCAATATAATTAAAGTATCTATACTAACCAAAGCAACCTACAGATTCGATGCAATTTCTATTAAAATAGATATTCTTCACAGAAATTGAAATTTAAAAAAATTCTAAAATTTATATGGAACCACAACAGGTCTAGAATAGCTCAAAGCTATGAGCAAGAAGAACAAAACTGGAAGAATTACGTTACCTGACTTCAAATTATAGTACAGAGTTATTGTAATAAAAAAATCATGGTACTGTAATGAAAGCAGGCACATAGACCAATGGAATACAATAGAATCCAGAAATAAATTCATACATCTACAGTGAATTCATTTTTGACAGGGGTGCCAGGAACATATTTTGGGGAAAGGACAGCCTTTTAATAAATGATGCCAGGAAAACTGGATGTCCATAGGCAGAAGAATGAAACTACACCACCAATTGGTAAAAATCAAATGAAAATGGACTGAAGACTTAAATTTAAGACCTCTAACTATAAAACGAATAAAAGAAAACTCTAGGGAAACTCTCCAAGACGTTGGACTCGGTGAAGATTTATTGAGTAATATCTCATGAACACAGACAAGAAAAGCAAAAATGAACAAATGGGATCACATCAAGTTAAAAAGTTTTGGCACAGCAAAGGAAACAATGGGGTGAAGACACAACCCAAATAATGGAAGAAAATATTTGCACACTATCCATTTGATGAGGTATTAAAACCCAGAATATGTAAGGAGCTCAAACAACTCTGTAGGAACAAATCTAATAATATGACTTAAAAATGGGCAAAAGATCTGAGTAGACATTTCTCAAAAGAAGACATAGATGGCAAATAGGTACATGATAAGGTGCTCAATATAACTGATTGACTGAGAAATGCAAATCAAAACCATAATGAGATATCATCTTACCCCAATTAAAATAGCTTTTATTCAAGAGAATGTTAATAATGAACGCTGGCTGGCATGTGAAGTAAAGGAACATTTGTACACTATTGGTGGGAATATAAATTATTACAATCACTATGCGGAATAATTTGAAGGTTCCTGCAAAAACTAAAAATAGAACTACCAGATAACCAAGTAATCTCGCTGCTAAGTATATGCCCTCCAAAAAGAAAATCAGTGTATCGAAGAGATTTCTGCACTCCCACGTTTATTGCAGCATGATTTGCAATAGCCAAGAATTAGAAGCAACGTAAGTTTCCAACAACAGATAAATGAATAAAGAAATATAGTACATGTACACAATATAAAATGTGTAAAATGTACATGCAAAATGTACACAATGGAGTACTATTTAGTCATAAAAGATGATATCCTATCATTTGAAACTGCATGAGTGGTACTAGAGTTCATTTGGTTAAGTGAAATAAGCCAGGCACAGAAAGACAAGCGTCACATATTCTTACTTATTTGTGAGATCTAAAAATTAAAATAATTGAACTTACAGAGATAGAGAGTAGAATGATGTTTACCAGAGGTTACAAGGGGTGGTGAAGTTTGAGGAAAGTGGAAATGGTTAATGGGTACAAAAAAATAGAATGAGTAAGATCTAATATTTGATAGAACAACAGGATGACTACAGTCAACAATTTATGGTACAAGTAAAAATAACTAAAAAAGTAGAATTGACTGGTCTGTAACACAAAGAGATGATAAATGCTTGAGGTGATGGATACCCCATTTACCCTCATGTGATTATTAGGCATTGTATGCTTGTATCAAAATATCTCATATTTGATATTCCATAAATATATATATCTACTATGTAGCCATTAAAAATAAAAATAAATTGGATTTTTGGGTCACTGCCTGGCTTCTTTGGAGTGACACCTCAGTTCAATGGTACATGTTCTTTTCATCTATACTGTGTTAGATCGCTCAGGTCACCCATTCCATAACCTGTGGCTAGTCCTTGGCTCCTATATATCTAAGACAAGAGAGTGGTTCTTAATATTGTTTTCATGGTGTAGTTTTCCTAGATGAATGAGAAATACTATCTTAGTGATTAATTTTAAACTAGACATAAGGATAAGTTTTGGCAGTATTGGCAGGACGCTGCAGAAACTAAGCAAGAACCTTAAGCATATATTCCATCTAGCCTGCCTCCTCTGGATAATTTTGACGTGTTTAGTTTTTAGGGAGTGAGAAAAGGATAATATTAGATTTTTACCATGATCTTTAACTACTTATTTAATCCAATATTTGTTTTTAACTTTCTATATACCAGGCAGTTTCTTAAGCACTGAGAATTAAATGGAGAACATGACATACAGGCATCCTTGAGTGTTGAGACTTTATGGATCAATCCTGTTTCCAAGTAGAGGAAAATCATCAATCTTGAGTTTTCTTTGCCTCTTTACCAATCCTCCCCAGAGAAGGTTAAATGTTGTATTGGATGGAGAATATCGGATTGAGTATTAGGCATGCACGACTTCACCCCTGTGGAAGTACTCAGATTTGGGATCTTTCTGCTTACAGGAAGCTAAAAGGGGCTTTTTCCACAGATCAGAGGAGGCCAGTGTTAGTCCGACTGTGACAACTAGTAAAGTGAGTATTAGATATCTAACTCAGTGATGAACATTATCATGATTATTTGGTCATATATCTTGAGTCCAGACTTTTTCTTCTTTTAATAAGTCAATAATAAAACTAACATCTTAAAGTCTCTATGTGTTCAATTCCTGTGTCTATCTACCTTTCTCAGACAAGGAAGAATTTATTTATTAACCTCTAAAATCTCAATAGTGGGGTTAGACACAAGTACATCCAGTATAATGAGGGCTAAGATCAGCATAATAAAGAATAATAGCGCCAGACGAGGTGGGTCACGACTGAAATCCCAGCACTTTGAAAGGCCGAGGCGGGCGGATCACGAGGTCTGGAGATCAAGACCACCCTGGCTAATGCGGTGAAACCCCATCTCTACTGGAAAAAAAAAAAAAAAGAATAATAGCACAGAGAAGGGTTACCTTATCCAGACTGGGAAGAGTGGAGCTGTCAGAAAAGGATTTTTTAAATGTGTACTCAGAACATCTTCTGTACTCTTTAGCTAGTGCCGTGTGAAAAGCGAAAGTCAGTAGATTGTGAAATTTTTTGGGACTGTGTTAATTATGGAATCAGGCCACTGAAAATAATTTTAAAGTTTGGGTCAATATATATAATTACATCTAAATTAAGAGTTATCTAATCAGTTATTCAATAAGTTGTTACTAAATGTATATCATGTGAAGTAAAATTTCTTTGAATAAGTAAGCTATACTCCCAAATTAGGGCCTTCCTTTACATTTACTGTTTCTTCTTCTTAAAATAACATATCCCCGGATATTCATATGACTTGCTCCCTCCTGGGTTTTAGGCTTTTCCTGATCCAGTCTGATTAATATTATTAGGTAGGTGCAAAAATAATTGCAGTTTTTGCCATCACTTCTCACACCAGTACTCTCTCCTCCCCACTTCTCTGCTTTATTTTTTCTTGGAGCTATTATCACCATGTGACAGAAAATAGTCCACTCAAAATATTTCAAAGTCTCCCCTCTTTCCCACAGAAGAATCCCAAGCTCTCAAGAAGGCCTTCAGAGCCCTCATGATAGGCTCCAGCTCCATTTCATCTCTAATTCCATCTCTTTCCCTTATTCCAGAGTGATTTTAATCTAGGAAAGATAAGAAGAGGTTTGGAAAGAGTTTTGTGCCATGACTTAGGCTTAAAAGAATCTCTCTGGCCACTGGGTTGAGAACAGATTGGTAATGGGTGGAAGAACTGTGGCCAAGATTGGAGCTGGGAAACCAGTTACAAGGCTACAGATTTAATCCAGGTGAGAGATGATGATGTTTTGGAACTGGGTGGTATCAGCACCTGGGAAGTGAAGAAAAAGAGTCAGTTCTGGACATATTTTGAAAATAGAATCAACAGGATTTGCTGAGATTGAATTTGGGACTTGATAGGACAAGAAGAGCCATCACTGATTCTAGTGGTCCTGTCTCAGTAACCAGAAAAATGGCATCACACTCACCAAAAGGAGAAGATTGTAGAATGTAGGGTTGGGACTGAGATACAGGAGTACAGTTTGGGACATGTTGCATTTGAGTGACCTATTTGATATTAACGTGAAGGTCCTGAAGAGGGAGTTGGAAATAGAAGATTACAGTTTGAGAGAAAAGTGGGCAGGAGATCTACATTTGGAGTGTTTGGCGTAGTTAGTATTTAAATTTTAGACTGAATAAGATCACAAAGAGGGAGTGTGGATAAAGAAAAGATTAATGGACTCATCCTTGGGGCACTTTGATGGTTGGAGGTCAAAGGGATGAAAAATAGCTGGAAAAGGGCAAAGGAGAATTCAGTGACATGGAGGGGAAAATGCTAATTTTGGTGTCCTGGAAACCAAAAGAGAAGCGTTTCAATGAATAAGAACTGATTAAGAGTGTCAAATACTCCTGATAGGTCAAGTAAGATACATTAGCTAGAATACATTGCCTAGATCACTAGAAATATGTTTGAGAAAATGTCAGGAGGATAAATTAAACTCCTATCTTTTAGCCACATGAAAAGGCAGGGAGAAAAGCATAGGTCAATTTTCAGTGGACAGAAAACTTAGCATCCCAAATAGATAAACAATCATACACACGTAAATATGCACTCATACTTTCTTTTTATATCATGACTACAATTGATAGATACCTGGTTCTCTTATTGACCCACAGTAAAATTGAAGGTGATATATCTGTGGACACAATTCAGGGTATTTCATAGAATCTATCATGAGGAGGGACATGGGGTGGCAAAAAGTTGTTTTGTATTTTACCTACACAAAACTTTCATCAGGTAATTTCCAAGTTATTATCTACTCATTGCTGCCTCACATTGCCCCACCCTGAATACCACTGTAGAATTATAGGATATTTTATCATTTGGTTTATTTTTATTCCGTTGATAAGTGCATCTCATGAAGACATATTTTGTAGTTCTCAGAATGACTTATGTGAGAACTCCTAAATAAAAATATTGATAAGGTAATGTCCTTGGACTAAAAGTTCTATTGAGTTTCTTTTTTGATTAGCTTAACCACTGATAACCACTTGTGAGCACATTTTCTCACACTCTATTAATTCTATTATGTTATTCTATTAATGATTCTATTAATGTTACTCTAATACGGTATTAACTTAGAATTTTTTTTCCAACCCACTACTTTCTAAGATATTTTTATAGTGGTTATTAAAATCACTGCCTATTTATTTATTTACTGTGAACCCAATTTATTATTAACTTTGCTACATTTAACAAGACATTATTACACCTGTTTGATGTATAAAATATGAACCTAGAATCAAGCACAGGTGTAACTTGTCTAAACATTTGTATTGTCATTGAATTTTGGAAATTTAAATAATTTTAATAAGTCCTTTTTTTCCCTTTGTCATTCTGTTTCTTTCAGTAACCATCAGATAACTCTATCCTTAAGCATCTCTTCCTGCCAATAACTATATGTTTTCCAATTTGGCTTAGTTATCAAGATTTTGATAGTATTGGATATTTTCCAAATATAGAAAATACTCTCTCTGTTTTCTTGGTGAGAATTAGCTCTTCCCAAGGATATTTTACTGTGTTGTATGAAAGGAGAGAAAGCTAAGGCTAGCGGTAGCACTCCCCTTGACAAGAATGGAGGAGGCCCTCGGGCCTGACAACACACAAGGTTATTAAGGCATTGACACCTGCTTCCAAGGACGTTTTATTAAGTACCTTCTAGTGCATTTGTTTGTATTCTTTAATTATTTTATTGTGTCTATTGTGGATCCCCAACTAGGCTTTAAACTCTTGAGAATCAGTATCATAAAACAAAATAGTAAAACAACAGCAACAAGGATTAATTTTTCAAACATACAGGGAATTTCATACCTCACAAGAAAATTGTCACCTTGAGAGTGTCTTACATTTATTTCAATGACAGAGCTTTAAAAAAAAAATCTTTGTAACTATTTTTGGAATTGTCTGTACAGCTATTTGGAGTAAAATGAGTAAATCTTTTATTTATGAGCTATATTTTTTTCTGAAATACACCCCTAAAATGATATTATCTAAGTGAATTCCCTTTTGCACATCTCATTGACCTCTGGAAGACATTTGAGAGTCTCCTTAAAACAAATGTATCCTCAAATAATAGTTTTGCTAAAGTTGAACCTAAATCTGCTGGAATCTGTAAAACTATCAATTTGGAGAAAACCAAAGGGACAGAGAAACATGTCAAATATGGCCATGGAAATGCAATCTATAAAATCAAGGCTAAAAAAAAAAAAATCTCAGAATAAAAAAGTCTAAATTTTTCAAAAAATAATCTCTTGTTCTAACTTCTCTGGCCATTGTCTTTCATAAAGTTGCTTTACTGTAAGTGTGAAGATTTATGAGAGTATAAGCCAAGTGCAAAAAGTTAATTAAATTAGAGAATTGTAAAGAGCTCAATTACGTTCAGCTGGCGAGTGGTATTTTTTTTTTTTTTTTTTTTTTTTTTTTGAGGCGGAGTCTCGCTCTGTCGCCCGGACTGGAGTGCAGTGGCCAGATCTCAGCTCACTGCAAGCTCCGCCTCCTGGGTTTACGCCATTCTCCTGCCTCAGCCTCCCGAGTAGCTGGGACCACAGGCGCCCGCCACCTCGCCCGGCTAGTTTTTGTATTTTTAGTAGAGACGGGGTTTCACCGTGTTAGCCAGGATGGTCTCGATCTCCTGACCTCGTGATCCGCCCGTCTCGGCCTCCCAAAGTGCTGGGATTACAGGCTTGAGCCACCGCGCCCGGCCCGAGTGGTATTATTTAATCCAGACCCCTTTGTTGTCGTTCACTTCAAGTCTGTCTATACCAGGGTCTCCTCCTGTGCTCCATCTTTGCTGCATTGAACTGAATTGACTTTGTGGTCTTAGTCCCAGGGGCATATTGAGTTCACTTCCTCCATCTATTTTCTTGTTCTTTTGCAGGGCTGTAGATAACAGCTGACTGTTCTTAAGTTTACTAATTATACTTCTTTAGTATCATAGATTGCTCTCCTTGACTTAACTTTTTGGTTTTCCACTTTACAACTTCCTTCTTTTTTTCTCTTTTTCTTTTATTATTATTATTATTATACTTTAAGTTCTAGGGTACATGTGTATAACACGCAGGTTTGTTACATATGTATACTTGTGCCATGTTGATGTGCTGCACCCATCTAGTCATCAGCACCCATCAACTCGTCATTTACATCAGGTATAACTCCCAATGCAATCCCTCCCCCCTCCCACCTCCCCATGATAGGCCCCGGTGTGTGATGTTCCCCTTCCCAAGTCCAAGTGATCTCATTGTTCAGTTCCCACCTATGAGTGAGAACATGCGGTGTTTGTTTTCTGTTCTTGCGATAGTTTGCTGAGAATAATGGTTTCCAGCTTCATCCATGTCCCTACGAAGGACACAAACTCATCCTTTTTTATGGCTGCATAGTATTCCGTGGTGTAAATGTATGTGCCACATTTTCTTAATCCAGAGTGTCACTGATGGACATTTGGGTTGATTCCAAGTCTTTGCTATTGTGAATAGTGCTACAATAAACATACCTGTCTTGTGCCAGTTTTCAAACGGAATTTTTCCAGTTTTTGCCCATTCAGTATGATATTGGCTGTGGGTTTGTCATAAATAGCTCTTATTATTTTGATATATGTTCCATCAATACCGAATTTATTGAGCGTTTTTAGCATGAAGGGCTGTTGAATTTTGTCAAAGGCCTTCTCTGCATCTATTGAGATAATCATGTGGTTTTTGTCTTTGATTCTGTTTATATGCTGGATTACATTTATTGATTTGCGTATGTTGAACCAGCCTTGCATCCCAGGGATGAAGCCCACTTGATCATGGTGGATAAGCTTTTTGATGTGCTGCTGGATTAGGTTTGCCAGTATTTTATTGAGGATTTTTGCATCAATGTTCATCAGGGATATTGGTCTAAAATTCTCTTTTTTTGTTGTGTCTCTGCCAGGCTTTGGTATCAAGATGATGTTGGCCTCATAAAATGAGTTAGGGAGAATTCCCTCTTTTTCTATTGATTGGAATAGTTTCAGAAGGAATTGTACCAGCTCCTCCTTGTACCTCTGGTAGAATTCAGCTGTGAATCCATCTGGTCCTGGACTTTTTTTGGTTGGTAGGCTATCAATTATTGCCTCAATTTCAGAGCCTGCTATTGGTCTCTTCAGGGATTCAACTTCTTCCTGGTTTAGTCTTGGGAGAGTGTAAGTGTCCAGGAAATTATCCATTTCTTCTAGATTTTCTAGTTGATTTGCATAGAGGTGTTTATAGTATTCTCTGATGGTAGTTTGTATTTCTGTGGGGTTGGTGGTGATATCCCCTTTATCATTTTTTATTGCGTCTATTTGATTCTTCTCTCTTTTCTTCTTTATTAGTCTTGCTAGCGGTCTGTCAATTTTGTTGATCTTTTCAAAAAACCAACTCCTGGATTCATTGATTTTTTTGGAGGGTTTTTGTGTCTCTATCTCCTTCAGTTCTGCTCTGATCTTAGTTATTTCTTGCCTTCTGCTAGCTTTTGAATGTGTTTGCTCTTGCTTCTCTAGTTCTTTTAATTGTGATGTTAGAGTGTCAATTTTAGATCTTTCCAGCTTTCTCTTGTGGGCATTTAGTGCTATAAATTTCCCTCTACACACTGCTTTAAATGTGTCCCAGAGATTCCAGTGTGTTGTATCTTTGTTCTCATCGGTTTCAAAGAACATCTTTATTTCTGCCTTCATTTCCTTATGTACCCAGTAGTCATTCAGGAGCGGGTTATTCAGTTTCCATGTAATTGAGCAGTTTTGATTGAGTTTCTTAGTCCTGAGTTCTAGTTTGATTGCACTGTGGTCTGAGAGACAGTTTGTTATAATTTCTGTTCTTGTACATTTGCTGAGGAGTGCTTTACTTCCAACTATGTGGTCAATATGGAATAAGTGTGATGTGGTCCTGAGAAGAATGTATGTTCTGTTGATTTTGGGTGGAGAGTTCTGTAGATGTCTATTAGGTCTGCTTGCTGCAGAGATGAGTTCAATTCCTGGATATCCTTGTTAACTTTCTGTCTCGTTGATCTGTCTAATGTTGACAGTGGGGTGTTGAAGTCTCCCATTATTATTGTATGGGAGTCTAAGTCTCTTTCTAAGTCTCTAAGGACCTGCTTTATGAATCTGGGTGCTCCTGTATTGGGAACATATATATTTAGGATAGTTAGCTCTTCCTGTTGAATTGATCCCTTTACCATTATGTAATGGCCTTCTTTGTCTCTTTTGGTCTTTGATGGTTTAAAGTCTGTTTTATCAGAGACTAGGATTGCAACCCCTGCTTTTTTTTGTTCTCCATTTGCTTGGTAGATCTTCCTCCATCCCTTTATTTTGAGTCTATGTATGTCTCTGTATGTGAGATGGGTCTCCTGAATACAGCAAACTGATGGGTCCTGACTCTTTATCCAATTTGCCAGTCTGTGTCTTTTAATTGGACCATTTAGTCCATTTACATTTAAGGTTAATATTGTTATGTGTGAACTTGATCCTGCCATTATGATATTAACTGGTTATTTTGCTTGTTAGTTGATGCAGTTTCTTCCTAGCATCAATGGTCTTTACACTTTGGCATGTTTTTGCAATGGCTGGTACTGGTTGTTCCTTTCCATGTTTAGTGCTTCCTTCAGGGTCTCTTGTAAGGCAGGCCTGGTGGTGACAAAATCTCTAAGCATTTGCTTATCTGTAAAGGATTTTATTTCTCCTTCACTTATGAAACTTAGTTTGGCTGGATATGAAATTCTGGGTTTAAAATTCTTTTCTTTAAGAATGTTGAATATTGGCCCCCACTCTCTTCTGGCTTGTAGAGTTTCTGCCGAGAGATCTGCTGTTAGTCTGATGGGCTTCCCTTTGTGGGTAACCCGACCTTTCTCTCTGGCTGCCCTTAAGATTCTTTCCTTCATTTCAACTTTGGTGAATCTGGCAATTATGTGTCTTGGAGTTGCTCTTCTCGAGGAGTATCATTGTGGTGTTCTCTGTATTTCCTGAATTTGAATATTGGCCTGCCATACTAGGTTGGGGAAGTTCTCCTGGATGATATCCTGAAGAGTGTTTTCCAACTTGGTTCCATTTTCCCCCTCACTTTCAGGCACTCCAATCAGACATAGATTTGGTCTTTTTACATAAAGCCATACTTCTTGCAGGCTTTGTTCATTTCTTTTTCTTCTTTTTTCTTTAGATTTCTCTTCTCGCTTCATTTCATTCATTTGATCCTCAGTCGCTGATACTCTTTCTTCCAGTTGATCGAGTCAGTTACTGAAGCTTGTGCATTTGTCATGTATTTCTCGTGTCATGGTTTTCATCTCTGTCATTTCGTTTATGGCCTTCTCTGCGTTTATTATTCTGGTTATCAATTCTTCCACTCTTTTTTCAAGATTTTTAGTTTCTTTGCGCTGGGTAATTCCTCCTTTAGCTCTGAGAAGTTTGATGGACTGAAGTCTTCTTCTCTCCTCTCGTCAAAGTCATTCTCTGAGCAGCTTTGATCCGTTGCTGGTGATGAACTGCATTCTTTTGCAGGGGGAGATGCGCTCTTATTTTTTGAATTTCCAGCTTTTCTGCCCTGCTTTTTCCCCATGTTTGTGGTTTTATCTGCCTCTAGTCTTTGATGATGGTGACGTACTGATGGGGTTTTGGTGTGGGTGTCCTTCCTGTTTGTTAGTTTTCCTTCTAACAGTCAGGACCCTCAGCTGTAGGTCCGTTAGAGATTGCTTGAGGTCCACTCCAGACCCTGTTTGCCTGGGTGTCAGCAGCAGAGGCTGCAGAAGATAGAATATTGCTGAACAGCGACTGTACCTGTCTGATTCTTGCTTTGGAAGCTTCCTCTCAGGGGTGTACTCCACCCTGTGAGGTGTGGGGTGTCAGACTGCCCCTAGTGGGGGATGTCTCCCAGTTAGGCTACTCAGGGGTCAGGGACCCACTTGATCAGGCAGTCTGTCCCTTCTCAGATCTCAACCTCCATGTTGGGAGATCCACTGCTCTCTTCAAAGCTGTCAGACAGAGTCCTTTGCGTCTGCAGAGGTTTCTGCTGCTTTATTGTTGTTGTTGTTGTTGATTAGCTGTGCCCTGTCCCCAGAGGTGGAGACTACAGAGACAGGCAGGGCTCCTTGAACTGCTGTGAGCTCCACCCAGTTGGAGCTTCCCATTGGGCTTTGTTTACCTAGTTAAGCCTCAGCAATGGCAGGTGCCCCTCCCCCAGCCTCGCTGCTGCCTTGCAGTTAGATTGCAGACTGCTGTGCTAGCAATGAGGTAGGCTCCGTGGGCAGGCGTGGGGCTCTCCTGGCCAGGTGTGGGATATAATCTCCTGGTGTGCCCATTTACTAAGACCCTTGGTAAAGCACAGTATTGGGGTGGGAGTTACCTGATTTTCCAGGTGTTGTGTGTCTCAGTTCCCCTGGCTAGGAAAAGGGTTTCCCTTCCCCCTTATGCTTCCCAGGTGAGGCGATGCCTCGCCCTGCTTCAGCTCTGGCTGGTTGGGCTGCAGCAGCTGACCAGCACCGATTGTCCGGCACTCCCAAATGAGATGAACCCAGTACCTCAGTTGAAAATGCAGAAATCACCTGTCTTCTGTGTTGCTGGCACTGGGAGCTGGAAACTGGAGCTGTTCCTATTCGGCCATCTTGCTCTGCCCCCTCCTTCTTTTTACTATGCAAAAATATTGGTGTGCACACCATGCGATTGGAGTTAGAGATAGAGTTGAAGGAAGTTACATGGTCTCTACCTTCAAAGGGCTCTCTGTCTGTTATACTGTCCCTTGCAGATTCTGAGAAATTTACTACTGCTTGTCTTCATTCACTTGTCACTTCACTCTCTGGAAGAGTTGCATGCTTCTGAACTGTGAGATTTTATTCTGTGCTTCTACTTTGGATCATTTATAAGATGTTAGATAAAAATGACCCCAGAATTATTCATGAAAAGCTCCAGTCTTCGCCCTTTGCCATAAATAGAAATAATCGATTCTCTCTACCAGCAATTTGCTTTTTAGAAGACACTTATTATCTGATCAAATGACTTTTTCTTTTCCCCAATCTCTTTTGGATTCATTGTTTAAAACAATCTTTAACGTAATTTAACCTAAGCATTTTCAATCTACCTTTATTCATATGTACCCCAGCTTAGATATGCCACTCCACTCTCGACAGCCATAGCAAAATATTTAATTTTCTTTACAATGGCAAACATAATACAAAAAAATTGTGAAAAGTAAGGAAAATAAAGATTTAAAGTAGAGAACTATAGTAACCCATAACCCCAGATGTTTATTCTTTTATCCACACTCCCTCAAAGGACTAAGTGATCATCCCATTGTGATCCTACCAAACTCCTATTTGTTTGGTTGCTTCAGGACTGTTATTCTTTGTTATTGATCTTACCAGCTTGCTTAGTATGGAAGCGTAGGTGAGACCTACAGTTCTACGTTCATAAAAATCCTTCAGGAATTCTTTTCACGTACAACACGAGAAAATATTCACTCTTCAAGTCAAGGAAGTGAGGGAGGTTTACACATTTGTGCTTCAGAATTAACTGGGCTATATATTTAAATTATAAAGATGTTTGCAACATGATTTGTGAGCTAGATTTGGGGATACGATATTCTAAATAGGCAGAGTAGTAAACAACATGCCTCTGGAAGTAAACTGCTTTTGTCTCTGTTAAAAGACCATTTTTAAATTTTTTTTGTGATCTTTTTTCCATTTGCTTTTGCTATTCCTTCAGAAAGTCATGAGCGTGACCTCATATTCACCTCTGCATTTGCGTACTCCTTTCTAATATCTCTCCATGCTGATTATCTTCTTTGAAAAAAGTCTTTGGAATTGTGAGGGCAAATGCAAGCTAATGTCAAACAAGCCCCTTTGTAACCTCTGGGCAATAAAACGGTTGATACTTACTAGACAATGTTGACATGTTAAATCAACTATTTGAGAATAGCTGGTATTTGTGAACCAAAAAAAAATGCTCATAATAAAATCCCTGTTTAGGGGCAGGTCTTTAAAATTCTATCTAAATTAGGAATTGCTTACCAGCGCTATTAATGATCACTTTCTGCTGGGAAATAATTGTAATTTCACAGTTTATAATGGATTTTACAGTTGAGAGTATTTAAATATGAGACGAGACACCAGACCTGGTTGCTTTTGTGATTCTGATTATTAGTATTATCATTTAATTCTTTCTGGTCAACATTTATCAGGGTCAGTTGATAGTGTTTTTTTTTTTTTTTTTTTTTTTTTTTTTTGAGACGGAGTCTCGCTCTGTCGCCCGGGCTGGAGTGCAGTGGCCGGTTCTCAGCTCACTGCAACCTCCGCCTCCCGGGTTTATGCCATTCTCCTGCCTCAGCCTCCGAGTAGCTGGGACTACAGGCGCCCGCCACCTTGCCCGGCTAGTTTTTTTTTTTGTATTTTTTAGTAGAGACGGGGTTTCACCGTGTTAGCCAGGATGGTCTCCATCTCCTGACCTCGTGATCCGCCCGTCTCGGCCTCCCAAAGTGCTGGGATTACAGGCTTGAGCCACTGCGCCCGGCCGTTTTTTTTTTTTTTTTTTTTTTTTTTTTTTTTTTTTTTTTTTTTTTTTTTTTTTTTACCAAATTTCCTTTGTTTTCCCAAATGCTAATATTCAAAGGTTTTGTGTCTATTAATTCAGAAAACACACTTTGCTTTAGAGTTTTAAAATCAATAACTTATTTTGTAGGAGTTTAAATTCTGATAATAACTTTCATGATTTTAATCAATTAAATATGAATTATAAATAGTATTTCTACAGAATAAAAAGCATCTGGAGAAATATTGGTAAGAGGAAACTGAAGTACAGGAAAAACAATAGAGGCTTTGAGTACTTTGAGTAAATTCAAGGTTGTAAACTTAGCTGAATTACATACTGGGGGCTCAGAAGTCTCACATGTTAATTCTAAGCCCCTGTCTACACATTTGGAAAGGCTCTTTAGAGAATGGAAATATTCCAGAAAGCTGCAAACAGGCAAATGAAGTCACCCATTCCATAAACTCCAGAGTATTGGTGACTTTGATGTTCACGATGGGCAATATATTGATTGATTAATTTTTTTATTCAGCCATTTAGTCATTCAGTAATCATTTATACCAATGTGCCAGATATGGTATTAGGTGTTAGGAATGCAGTAGTAAACAGAAAACTAACCAGAACTTTAATGAGTTTATGATCCAGAGATTACATACAAGTAAATAGGCAGTTAATGCAGAAGCAAATAGTACAAAATGGGATTCCAAAGAGTATAAAGTAAAAGACTTTAATTTCTTACCAGAAGATCCACTAAAAAATGAAAATTAAGATGTGAAGGTATATGTGTGGGGGAAGGCAGGACAGAAGTGTGGAGGGGACCGGGAGCTGAGAGAGCTTTTCAGAAGAAAACGATGGCATAGGCCAACATCTGAAGGCAAAAAAAGATCATGACGTAGTTGAGAGGCATATTAGAGATTCAGGAAAGATTCTAGAACAGCTTATTGAAGTGGATCAGCATGGGTTTACAAAAAATAAATCAAATCAAATTATCACATTTTTTTCCTTCTTTACTTTCTTGCTTTCCTCTCTTCCTACCCTCCTACCTTCCTTCTTTCCTTCCCTCCTTTCTCTCTCATTTGATTTTCCTTTCTTTATGTACTTTAAAAAATATTTTATAACTACTACTCTAAATGGATAAGGGCAAGGCAATTGATATATCACTTGGGGAACTCAACAAGGCAATTTACACTAAATCTTTATTGACACTCT
The DNA here is from genome assembly GCF_007565055.1 of Rhinopithecus roxellana. Classification (NCBI taxonomy): domain Eukaryota; kingdom Metazoa; phylum Chordata; class Mammalia; order Primates; family Cercopithecidae; genus Rhinopithecus; species Rhinopithecus roxellana. Next base: position 31,395,907 of record NC_044549.1, on the reverse strand, counting down.
TGTGAATCATATAGTTGATTAACTTTACTAAAAGGGTATTGGCTAATAAAGGGATTTTCTAGTGACTTAGCTTAAGGTTCTTTCTTTAGTCCTGTGTAGTTGAGTCTATTCAAAATTTGAGTCAAGATTTGGAGACTCTTTCAGGTTTAGGAATGATACAAAAATACATTGAATGATTGAATTGGGATGTAGAAGATCTTAGGGTGAAATTATGAATCAAACGTGACAAGATAAATTATGAGAAAATTTTTTTCTGATTATAACAGTAATAAGCATTTATTGTAAAAAACTAGGAGCCATATTACAAAAAGTTATATGCCAGTCCTAATACACATACATTAAATAACCTAACATAACTTATTGTTTTCTAGTACCTTGAAACAATAAATTTTAAAACAATAGAATTTTTTTATCCTGTGTATTGTTATACATACACTTTGTAACATATTGGAATATTATTTTATTGCACTGTTTTCTGATTATCATCTTTCCAGGTTAATAAATTTATGTGTCATTCAACATCATAGTGACTACATAATATTCCACTAGGTAGATATAGTATAATTAACAATGGACTCCGCACAAATATTTAGTAGATTGATATGTGTTATCATGATCAAGAATGTTTTGATAATACCTGTGTGTATTAGTCTCTATATACTTGCCTGCATATATATTCAGTTTCTAGAAATGGACATGCAGGGTCAAATGGCAAACTTTTTCAAAATCTGGTATACATTGCTAAATCAGCAAGATAACATTTTACAACCATACCTACAAAACTCTGAGAACAAGCAAAGCAGGTTGAGAAACACAACTTTTGAAAAATCTTAAGGGATTTTAGGTGATATTATTATAATGCAATGTGACTACATTGGTAGCTTTTTGCACTTCATAATTGTAGCAGAACCTACCTCAAGAGACATTTAGAAACGTGAAGGGACAGTTTTGGTTGTCAAATGACTGCGGAATATTGCAAACATTTAGGAGTAGCCAGTGCAGAGTAGGAAACAACGCAGCAGTAGCCAATGCAGAGTACAGCACAATGAATTTGTCCACATAAGTGCTAATAATACATACTATTTTTGAAAAACACTGAGCACCCGTGCTTATAGGCTGTATTAATACAATAGTGTTTAGGTATGGAGGAATAACACAAATATATTAACTTATTTACAATATATGTTTTTAATTTTATGTCCTCCAGCTTAAGATGTGAATTAGATAAGTTTCTTTTTATGTACCAATTCTTTTCAATTATTAGCAACAGCCAAGAAAGCAGGAGTGAAAAGCACTCAGAAACCATGTCCAGGCTTGGAATGTGCTAATTAGTTAATGCCAGTCAGATTTGTTAGACGGGGGACACATTGTATTTCTGCTAAATATTTGTTGTTACCAATTTGTTTAACTATATTCTGTAAGAAAGAATGACCAGAGTTCAAAACTATGTCACGATTCCTTGCATATATGCTGTTTTGTCAAAATTTCTTTTAAAGTGAAGCATTCAAAATGGAGTGCAAGATGTTCAGGTTGTTTATGGGCTGAATTGTGTTCCTCCTAAATTTATCTGTTGAAGCTCTAGCCCCTAATATCACAGAATGTGAATGCATTTGAAGATAAAACCTTAAAGCGGTGATTAAGTTCAAATGAGGTGATTAGGTTGTGCTCAAATCTAATCTCACTAGTGTCCTTATAAGAGGAAATTTGTACACACAAAGACCAGGGATTCATGTACACAAAGGAAAGATCATGTGAGGACATGGTAAGGAATGGACCATCTTCAAGCCAAGAAGAGAGGCCTCAGGAGATACCAACCTACCACACGTTGATCATGGACTTCCAGCCTCCAGAACTGTGGGAAAATAAGATTCTGTTATTTAAGCCACCAAGTCTGTGGTATTTTGTTATGGGAGCCCTAGCAAACCAGTACAATGTCTTTATTAATACTTCACTAGATAAACTTAATTATAAATTTTTATTATGATACAATAAAGGGACAATGCATTTTGAATTGTATCATTATTGGGATCACCATTACATATACTATGGTAAAAGAAATTAAAGAAATAACCCCTAAAGTATCTTCAAGGCCCTATCTATCCCAAAATGCCACTTTTTTTTGGTACTGCCAACCCACTCTTTCACTGTTTTTCTCTTCTCTCAGGCTTGAACTTTCCAGTTAAAATCATCTTTATTGGACAACAGGAAAGAAATATGCAAAGAAACCTCTAAAATATAGGTCATTAGTGATTATCTCCTTTCCTATCCTTCCATTGGCATAAAAGCATTGATGAGCTTATCAAATGAGTGAATTGCTGCTTTGGGAGGTTCACAGGACATGAGATCTAGGAAGGAGCGTGTACCAGTAGACTAGTAGTAGATATATAAGGATGAAATAAGGAAAAGAAAAATAATTTTTGAAAGGAAAACCAGCTATACATTGCCATTTATTGAGAGATCAAATGAAGTCTCAAACCCAAGGAGGAAAACCCAAATTATTAATCAAATCCTGAGCCTTATACTTGAGTAGGGTGAGACCCAAGAGAGGTAAAGGAATCAAGCTTTTTTTCTGATGATTAAGAATAGAGTATGTCCTCATACTAATTACTTAGACATCTCATACAATATTTTTAAAGAGTTAGTTCCATAATTATGCTTTTGAAATCCATATTATCCTGGAATTGCTATTACACATTGTGGTCAAATTGGCTATTTATTTTCTGATCAGTACCTTTTTGTAATGCTGCTAGTGGGAGAAGGTTCACAAAGCATCACTTTGGAATGCCCTGGGATATTCAATGCTTGCTGCTCTGTCATGAGAGGCTGTAAAAACCAAAAGTCACCTGCTGGGAAGTATGGCCCTTGTGTGTGGACAGCAAGGTGTTCGTGTTGACACTTCAACAACCAAATGTATAATAAAACTATTGAGAATTTCCTAGTATTGTAACTTGAACACAGTGGCTATGGATTCTCATTTCTAACTCAGTAATCTGGCAAGCAAAGGGATCATGGTCTGTTTGACTTTGTAAGTCTTTCTCCAAGATATGGCATATATTTGGGAACACTGCAAGGTTGAGTAGACAAAGAAAACATATTTAAAATTGCAGATGTTATTTCTAAATTGTTCATAAGTAACAGGAAACTGCAGGATGATATTTAACTACTCTGTAGGTAGCAGGCAATTTGCATTTGTAATATCAGCATAATGAGTTTAAGATGTGCATTGATCCCATTTCATTTTATATGGAATGCAACAAAGCATGTTAATGGGTGACCTAAAAGCATATAAATCAGGGAAAAATATAAAATGTCATAAAATGCAGAGCTGCCATAGTAATTGCACTTGTTTGAAACATTTCATCCTATATATCCACAGTGTCTATGGCAATTAATACCAAAAGTAATGACAGTGAATGGAGAAAATAAGATTTTCTATTTTTAAATTTCCATGAGATACAATAGTGGAAGACTTGCTCTAAAAAGATGCCCCATAGTAAAATCTTATATGATTGATAGTTCTTTAATTAAAAATAAGAAGCTATTTCATAGTCATGTTAGTTTTCTCTCTCAGAAATAGCTGATAGACTTTGGCCATGCTGGCTTTTCTTCGTATTTTAGTTGTTGCTCATTAATTAAATTTATCATATCTTCCTAACTCACTTAAATATTCAAAGGGTCATTTTATCCCAGAGAGGCATGTGAGAGTTTTCTCATTCATCACAATTTTGAGAGAAATATACTCCATTATTTCACATTATTTTTATGTTTTTGTTTTTCTCTTTGATTGACAATTATTTTAAGAAGGGCAGAATATTTAATTTAAGAAGGGCAGAATAAGTACATAAGAATTGTTAGGATGAATACTGTGATACAAAGGCAGCAGGGTCAATGTAAGCTATTACACACATATTTATGTGTGTGTAATTAATAACAGAAGTATATATTTATAGTATTTATAATATTTATATATTATATATAATTATACATGTATATATAATATATAATTACATATAAATAGTATATTATATATTTGTATAATATATAAATTATATATAACATATAATTATATGTAAATACATATTATGTATGTTATATATAAATTTATATTATATATAATTTATATATAATATAATATATAAGTGTATTATATATTATATAATATATAAGTTATATATAATATATAAGTATATATAATATATAAGTATATTATGTCTTTATGATATGTTTCTGTTATAAATGCAATATCCAGGCTATCATTAGGCAGGAGCCACTTATTTCTGTAACTTACTGGTTGGACTCTTGTGTTTGTTCTCTACCTTGCTCACTTCCCAGGCCCTTAATAAGACCAACAAAAAGATGTAAAGGTAGTAATAAGGGAACTATTAAAAGATGCTTTATTCTTTTAGTAATTAGAGAAAAACAAGTTAAAAATACATAATTATATACCATCCTATACACTATCAATTTGTAAAATTTAAGAGTGATACTATGGTAAAGATAAGAGAAAGAGCCTTTTTGGTAAGAGTATGAATTGCTACCAAAACTTTGGAAAGAAATTTGTCAGAATTTTATAGGGCTAAATATACCCATTGATTCTACTGTATGTCTAAAAGAGTGGACCTCTAGATATCTATTTATAAAATTTTTCCAAAACTTGCCAAAGAAGGATAATTACTGTATTTTTAAAATAGAAGGAAAATGACAACAACCTACCTAACCATCTCTTAATAGAGTAACAAGTGTATATCTTTAATTAGTAAAGTGGAACGCTGCATAACAGTTAAAATGAATCAGCCAGAGCTTCATGTATCACAATACGTATAACTAAAAAGATCAATAGATTGAGTGATAAAATGATATTTAAGAGTGTGATGATATGTATGTAAATTAGAAGATATACAAATGATAGTATGGGCATTTTAAAAAATGTGTTTGAAACTGATAAACATTAACATCAGAATAGTGGTTACCTCTGGAAAAGAAGGGACAAGAAATAAGGAATGGGGTCTTAGCTGTATTTATGATGTTTTATTTAGTTTGCAATGCATGATCTGGAACAAATATAGCAATATGTTAACATTTAATAAATCTGAGTGTTCTACACACAATGTCTTACAGTCTGTTTTCTGTTGCTGTAATAGAACACCATAAACTGGGTAATTTATAATAAAAATAAACTTATTTCTTACAGTTCTGGAGAGTAGGAAGCATGACACTGGCATCTGGTAAATGCCTTCTTGCTGATGCATAACATTTGCGACTCTTGCTTCCCTGTGTTCAACAGAACTCAAGATTTCTGGCCTGAAGATAAGATACAAAGTCCAGCTCCCTCTGAGCACAGTCAGCCTGGCTCTCAGAAAATACAGTACACATTATCAGTCTCTTCTCTGTGAATGAAGTTCGGAATTAACCAGGAGTCAATTATTCTGGTATTAAATTGAAGTTGAAGTCACTGGGAATTGCAGGGCAATTTAAAGAAAATGTGTTAGTGAGACTGGGTAATAGCAGATTTGAGTCTCTCTCACACACACAAGCTCCATGTGGTATTCCATATGAATACAAAATGGGCAAAACCTTAAAAAAATGTGGTAGGATAACTACATTGAAATAACTGAGGTTTGGAGTCACTGCTAGGATCCTTAACATTCTGCTATCAATTGTTCTTTTGATTTTTAGCCTCTATCCTACAAGTGACCTTAAACTTTTACTTTTTTAATGTATTTTTACTTCTTTAACTTCTGCTATCCCTTTGTCTTATTTCCTACATCTTCAATAAGGTCTTAAAATGGCAAATTCTAAAATACTGATTCTTTAGTTTTCATTTGGAGTTTTCAAAGCCCTTTGGTGATATTTGCCACAAAATAGTTTTCAAAATTTAAAGCCCATCAATTTTTTTGTAGAAACTACCTCTTCTTACAAATCAAGCTGGGCTATCCCTGTTTAACAGGGTTCATGGTGTAAAACAGAAATGTAGGAGAGTAACTCTCATAATGCCAGAGGAAATCATGACCCTGAGGCAAGGTAGCTGAAATGTGAATCTATTACAGTAACACCTACTTGGTAAATAAGAACTACAAAAGGATATAAATAAAGTTGTGATTATTAGAAAAGATACTTATATAATACTATATCTATAAATATAATACACATAAATATAAATATTACATATATAATATATAATACTGTAATTAGAGGTAAACCCGGGATGTGCTCATTGAGATTGGGATTGAGATAAAAGCAGATCAAATTTGACTGTAGCAGATAAAATGTGAGTCACAGTTCAAGGGACTTTGAGGTCAATTTGCACATGGAGTCCAGGGGATAAGGTAGTGTTTCAAACAGAAGAGTGCCTTGCTTTCTCTGGATGGCTGGAGGGAAAGTTCAGCCTGAGGATAAGAAAAGAAGTCTTACGCATAGAGGTGGGTCTAGAAGATAGAAAAGTAATAACTTTTTGACAACTACAAGTTGTGCCAAATAATGAATAACACATAATTGTGTATTTACATCTTACAAAAATTGCATGCAGTTTTTCTCCTAAACTGATCTAATAAAAATTACTATGCATCTTCACATGCATTACAGCATATTCTAGACTCTGAAATAATTTTTGAGTGTTTGTTTCTGGTGATATGCCATGTAAAAAATCTGAACTGCTTACCTGCTTATGCATATTCTGTAGTACAGAGATATTCCAAACTGATTACTAGTATTACCCCAGGAGTTAACAAAAATAGATAGACAGGAGGATGGAAGGATGGTTGGATGGAAGGATGGATAAATAGATAAATTTTAGTTGTCTTACCAGATTTACCAATTGGAAGCCTTAAGAGTGAGACAAAACAGGAATGCCTTCTTAAGGACCTGTGTCCTCCGTACCAAAAGCATGGAAATAACATAAAATTTGAATTCCTTCAAGGGACATTCCTGGCACCTGGATAGCCCTGAGAAGTAAATAATCAACTTGATAAACAAGAAAGTAATAATAGCCTGAAACAATAGCCAAGGAACCTAGAACCATGGGATATTTAGTGCCCCTATAGAAACTAAAGAAAACATCTTAGCATATGTTTCGAAGTTGTTTTTCAGAAACCTGGATCCCAATGAATGGATCCACTGGCACATAGAACTCAGATAAGAAGGAAGTGAAGACTCAACTCTGACCGGTCTTCTTTGCTCTCAATTTCTCCCTGAGGGACCTGAAAGGAGTCACACCCACAAGCCAGAGCTAACATTTTTTTTTCTGCTGACCCCAAATTCTAAAACAAAGCTTCTCCTCCTTAACCAATTGCAATTCAGCAAATCTTTGAATCTACATATAACCTGTAAGCTCCTGCTTCAAGACATCCTGCCCTTTTAGGTTAAAATCAATATGTAGCCACCATTTATTAATTTATAATTTTGGCTTTCCAAAAATGTACCACTGCCTTTAAAATCCCTTATCTTCAAGCCTCTGGAGAGGTCAGGATTTAAGTGTTAGCTCCCTGCTCCTCTTTGTTTGGCGCCCTGGAAATAAATGCCCTCCTTTCTCCCACTGCAAACTTCAGTGTGGATATCTGGTCTTACTGTGCCAGGTGGGCAGACCCCAGTTCGGTTCTATAATAGCAGTGGAGGTCTAGCATTGCAGTGGAGACTGTGAGAGAAACATTACATACAACAATGGCAACAAAAAAGGTGAGAACTGCAATTTCCAAGGGCTTAGTCCCTGGAGAAATGACCCTCACTTTATCCAGTGATGGGAGCATCCAGTTCTCAGGAGAAGCTCCCCTGTGAACTGCTGTGGTGGAGCCTTCTGTTAGAAGTCCTTATAAGGGTATTGGTTGCTTTCTTTAGCAGTCAGATGAGCTGAAAGGAAACAATAGCCCAGAGAGCTAATATGTTTTGGTTTCACTAACAGGCTATTACTAATGACCCCTGAAAGGTGTTAAGAACCATATTTGGGAGTTCATTAAAGAAGGTGAGAGTAGGAATTACAGGATTGGGCCAATAAAGGAATAATAGGATTGTGCCTGAGAATTCTGGGACTGAACCATGCAAGTCACAGGAAGTGTTTTTTTCCAAATGTTGTGGGGGAGCTCCAGTCCTGCTGCAGCACTTACATATCTGAAAACAGGTGACACTTGTGACCCTACTCTATCTTTCATGGTAGTCCCACATTTCCCTCTGGTGGAAATGCTTGTATCTCCTTCTTGCTTCTGGTTTTCTAGCATCTTTCCTAATTGGCTTCTCTGTGATGTCCTTCCCTGAGCCTGTCTCTATCTTTAGTCTGCTCTATTTACCTCATTGTATCCTCACAATGCAAACAATTCCCCACATGTAAAGTAACACCATTACCTCTTTAGGAACATGAACTCCCTCACCTCTTGTTAATAACTTTAAGGATGTAGTTATGCAAATGTGGTCACCTAAGTTTTTAAGCCCAATTTTTACAAGGGCAGTCGAAACAAAAGTGCTCATTTTCTTTCCCTGAACAATGTGTCTACATGTTAGCAGTATGGTATAGTGGAAAGAGTATATCCTATCTTATCAGGGACACCTAATTTTAAATTCCTTCTGTTGCTTTCTAATTGTGTGGCAAGTTACTAGATCTCGCTGAGATTCAAGTGTAAATTGAAGGTGATTCTTATTTTATAGGGCTATTGTTAGAATTAAATGAGTTAAGGAAGGAAAATATTTAAAATGTAGGCATTACTCAACAAATATTAAAAATATTTTCTCCTACCTAAATTCATAGACAATAGAGAAAAATTCTTTTTTCTTTTCCCTTTCCTGAGTTCCCAAAATGAGCAACATTCTAGACTTAAAATCAGGGGTAAATAGTGAGAGGTATATGGGCTTCTAGGGTAATAGTCTGTTTTCGCACTTCTATAAAGACATATCTGAGACTGGGTAATTTATAAAGAAAAGAACTTTAATTGACTCACAGTTCCACAGGGATGGGGAAGGCCTCAGGAAAGTTACAATTATGACAGAAGGAGAAGAGGCACATCTTACATGGTGGCAGAAGACAGAGAGAAGAGCAAGCAAGAGCAGAGAAAACTGCCTTATAAAACCATCAGATCTAGTTGAGAACTCACTCATTATCACAAGAACAGCATGGGGGAAATTGCTTATGATCCAATTACCTCCACCTGGTCTCTCCCTTGACACATGGGAATTATGAAGATTATAATTCAAGATGAGATTTGGGTAGGGACACAAAGCCTACCCATATCATAGGGGTTCCCTATATTAAATTTAAGTTTTAATAGTTGTAGGCATATGTATTTGTGGGGTGAGGGTTCATGACTTTCTTCAGATTTTCAAATGATCTATGACCCACACACCCACTTAAAATGTTGGGAATCACTGTTTTTCCTGCCTTATGAATCAAACTAATTTTCTCCATGAAGTTGAAAGTTCTCATTCTGTAAAATTCCTTGATTCTGTCTTCAAATATTCCCGATTTCTGTAAGCATATTTAATTAAGGAGCATTTCATAGAGTAGGTGTGAGATCAAATGAGATAATGTATATAAAATGTTTTCTTAAGCTGTAAAACTCTATGTAAATAAAGGTATGGTTAATATTAGCAACAACCTGTATTATACTGTTGCCTTTGTAGCTGTAGAAGATCTCCTCCTGATTTGTTATGATAAAAATTATCATAATGATTACAACATTAATCACAATTATATTGCAATCTTATCACAATGCTCAGCTTAGTAAGTTAATTGAAGCCTTGGAGAAACCTAATGGTGATTATAATTTTTCTTAGGTACCATTTGTAATCTTCTATCAATTTAAAGCTACAATTATTCTAATGCTTGAAGAAATCTTTGATGGCATCTAATTTAACCTCTTTGTTTTTAGATGGGGATAGAGCCCTGATGAAAGAAAGTGACAACCCACAGCCATACAGCTAGTTTGTTGAAAGTTAGGATGAGTGGATGTAATCAAGCTATTTCCCTGCACATTTTACTTGGTTGAAATAGTAATGTAAATGATCTTTCCAATTTTTTAAAGGGGATGGCACTTAAGGAAAGTCCTGTTTAAAGTGTTTGTAGTGGTAGATTAAAAAAAAGATATATTATTGCGAAGAACAAAAGAAAAATCTATCTTCCATTGAGTATCTGCCCTCAAAGTATATTTTAATTTGCATGGCCCAGAAATGTACTTTAATTGTATAATGTGTTTTCTTCAGCAGTTAGCAACTTGTGTCTCAGATTCTGGTGTTTTAGTCAAGGCAATTTGGTAATAATGAACCATTTAGGCAAGTCTAAATGGAAAGATATACTGAAGAATAAAGAAGCACATCTCAGCCAGGCACAAGGGAAGATGTATGACATTTGAGGACTTGGGGAACTTTAAGGCCAAGGCTTTTCTTTGTATATCTGTTTTATTCTCCTAGCCAAGAGCAGGGACCATCTTTGTCTGCATCTCATCTTTGAACGTGTGGTCAAAAATGAAGGAGTCAAATTTGACCCCGTGTGAACTTGCAGGTCAAGTACCTAACTGTTGTACTAAGGTCTCTGTATCTCTTTATTCATTTTAGGGAGAGAGAGAGAGAGATAATCTGATCCTTGAGCAGCTAAAGATTGTCCCCTAGACTGCAGGGCTCACCTCTGGCCCGTCCAATGATTGGAGGTGAAGTATTACTAGTATTTTGCTCCATCGGTCAGCTAATGTCACATTTTTAATGGAACTGATATAATGCTCAGTCACTTGAGAAGAGGAAATTGCAGCTAACTGGCAATTTAAAGCTAATTTAAAATAGGATAAAATAATGGTTCTGAAATTTCTAGGTTCCATTTTTTTTTGTTAGCAGAATTATATTTTGAGACATATATGTTGGTATGTGGTCTAGCAATGAGACAGGCTATCTTAAATAGTTACAGTCCTGTGTAAAGCCTGATACATGATTGCTATATTTTCAGGATCAGGAAACTATAGAAGATTGTTTTCCACCGGGAAAAGCAAGGATCTGGGAAATCTATGGCTGATTCTAATGAGCTGTGAGGGAGTCCAGTACTATTTCTTTTCCGGTTTAATATAGAATTACATGAACCCATTGGTATAAACAACTCCCATGAAGGTTATTTCTGGCTATCTTCTAGTTGTTGTTGTCACCTCTCACCCTCAATGCTACTCTTGGGTTGAGGGCATAGTATTTAAATGACTACCAAATTACACAAGGAATATGGAGTTATTCACAATGAAATACCTGCTGAGAGGTTACACATCGTTTTTGGTTTTATCAGATTAATGTTATGTTTTAAAAAAAATCAATATTTATTTTAAAGTGTATGTAGTAGGCATACATATTTATGGGTTAGATGAAATATTTTTATACAGGCATACAAAGAGTAATAATCACATCAGGGCAAAGGTGGTATATATCACCTCAAGCATGATCATTTCTGTATGTTATAATTTCAATTATATTCTTTTAGATATTTTAAATGTATAATATATTATTAAGTGTAATCATCCTGTTATGCTATCAAATTTTAGATCTTATTCATTCTAGTTATTTTTTGTGCACGTTTATCATCCCCACTTTCCCTGAATTGCCCCGCTACCTTCCCCAGTGTCTGGTAACCATTCTACTCTCTATCTCCTTGAGTTCAATTGTTTTAATATTTAGATCCCACAAATGAGTGAGAACATGCAAAGTTTTTCTTTCTGTAACTAGACTGGCTTATGTCACTTAACATAATGACCTACACTTCCATCTATGTTGTTGCAAATGATAGGATCATATTTTATGGCTGAATTGTGCTCCATTTTGTATAATACTACATTGTCTTTATCCATTCATCTGTTGATGGACACAAAGATTACTTCCAAATCTAGGCTACTGTGAATAGTGCTGCAGGGAACATGTGAGTGCAGATATATCTTTGACATATTGATGTCATTTTCTCTGGAACAATATCCAGTAGTGGGGTTGCTGGCACATATGATAGTTCTATCTTTAGTTTTTTGAGGAATCTTCACACTGTTCTCCATAGTGGCTGCACTAATTTGCATTCCAACCAACAGTGCATGACAGTTCCCCTTTCTTCACCTCCTCATCAGTATTAGTTTTTCTTGTCTTTTGGACAAAAACCATTTTAAATAAGATGATGTATCTCATGGTAATTTAGATTGGCCATTTCTCTGATGATTAGTGATGTGGAGAACCTTATCATATGCCTATTTTCCATTTGTATGTCTTCTTTTGAGAGAAGTTTATTCAGATATTTTGCTTATTTTTAAATCAAATTATTAGATTTGTTCCTTTAGAATTATTTGAGCTCTTTATATATTCTCATTAGTAACTCTTTGCCAGATGGATAGTTTGCAAATATTTTTCCCACACTGTGCATTGTCTCTTGACTTTATTGATTGTTTTCTTTGCTGGGTAGAAGCTTTTTAACTTGATGTAACTCCATCTGTCCATTTTTCCTTTGGTTGCCTATGCTTGTGGGGTATTACTCAATAAATTTTTGCCCAGTCCAATGTCTTGGAGAGCTTCCCTGAAGTTTTCTTTCAGTAATTGCATAGTTAGAGGTCTTAGATTTAAGTCTTTAATTCATTATAATTTTACTTTGTATATGGTGAGAGATAGAAGTGTAATTTTATTCTTCTGTGTACAGATAACCAGTTCTCCCAGCATGGTTTATTGAAAAGGCTGTATTTCCCCAGTGTATGTTCTTAGCACCTTTTTTAAAAATGTGTTCACTCTAGATGTATGGGTTAATTTCTGGTTCTTTATTGTATTTCATTGGTCTGTGTGTCTCTTTTTATGTAAGTACCGTACCATGCTGTTTTGATTATGACATCTCCGTAACATAATTTGATGCCAGGTAATGTGATTCCTCCATGTTTGTTCTTTTTTGCTTAACATGGCTTTTGTTATTCTGGGTATTTTGTGGTTTTATATAAATTTTAGGATTGTGCTTTCTATTTCTATGAAGAATATAATTGGGATATGGATAGGAATTGCATTGAATCTGTGAGTTGCTTTGATTGGTATGGACATATTATCAATATTGATTCTTCCAATACATGAACATGAAGTATTCTTCCATATGTTTTATGTCCTCTTCAATTTCTTTCATCAGTGTTTCACAGTTTTCACTATAGACATATTTCACTTCTTTGGTTAATTCTTAGGTGTATTATTTTATTTGTAGCCATTTCAAATGAGATAACTTTCTTGATTTCTTTTTCAGATTGTTTGCTGTTGGCATGTAAAAATGCTACTGATATCTGTATATTGATTTGTATTCTGCAATTTTACTAATTTCTTGTCTTAGTTCTAATAGTTTTTTTGGTGGAGTCTTCAGGTTTTTCTAAATATGAGATTATAGTATATGCAAACAAGGATAATTTGATTTCTCCATTTCCAGTTTGGATGCCCTATATTTCTTTCATCTGATTGCTCTTGTTAGGACTTCAGTTCAATGCTGAGTAACAGTGGTAGAAGAGGGCATCTGGTCATGTTTCAGATCTTAGGGGAAAGGCTTTCAGTATTTCTCCATAAACCATGATACACGATGTGGGTCTGTCATGTATGTCTTTTATTGTGTTAAGGTTTGTTCTTTCTACACCAAGTTTGTTGGGGTTTTTATCATAATGAGATGTTAAATTTTATCAAATATATTTTCAGCATCAATTGAAATGATCGTATTTTTTTTTCTTCATTCAGTTAATGTGATGTATCACATTGATTGACTCATGTATGGTGAACCATCCTTGCATCATGGGGATAAATCCCACTTGGTAGTGATGGATGATTTTTGCAATGTGTTTCTGAATTTGGTTTGCTGTTATTTTGTTGAAGATTTTTTGCATCAATATTCATCAGGGATATTGGTCTGGTTTGTTTGTTTGTTTGTTTGTTTGTTTGTTGATATGTCTTTGTCTGGTTTGGTATCAGGGTAACACTGGCCTTGTAGAATGAATTTGGAAGGATTCTATCCTTCTCTATTTTTCAGAAAAGTTTGAGTAAGATTATGTATTAGGCTGTTCTTTCATTGCGGTAAAGAAATACCTGAGACTGGGTAACTTATAAGAAAAAAGAGGTTTAATTGGATCACAGTTCTGCAGGCTGTACAGAAAGCATAATGCTGGCATCTTCTTGGCTTCTGGGGAGGTCTGAGAAAACTTACAATCATGGAAAAAGGTGAAGTGGGAGAAGAAATTTTACATGTCAAAAGCAGGAAAAAGAAAAAGGGGAGAGGTGCCATATACTTTAAAACAATCAAATCTTGTGAGAGCTCACTCATTATTGTGAGGCCAGTACAAAGGGGATGGTGCTAAGCCATTCATTAATAACCCTGTCCCAGGATACAATCACCTCCCACCAGGCCCCCTCCAACATTGGGGATTACATTTCAATATGATATTTGGTCAGGAACACACATCCAAACTATATCATTCTGCCCCTGGCCCCTGCCAAATCTCATATCCTTCTCATATTTCAAAATACAATTATACCTTCACAATAATCCCTCTGAAGTCTTAACTCACTCTAGTATTAACTCAAAAGTCCAAAGTCCAAAGTCTTATCTAAGACAAGGCAAGTCTTTTCCACCTTTGAACCTGTAAAATCACAAACAAGTTAGTTACTTCCAAAATACCATGTGAGTATGAGTATTAGGTAAACATTCCCATTGCAAAAGGGATAAATCAGCCAAAGAAAGGAGCTACAAGCCCCACACAAGTCTGAAATCCAGCAAGGCATTCATTGAAACTTTAAGCTTCACAATAATCTTCTTTTGACTCCATGTCCCACATCCAGGGCACACTCATGGAAGGGTGAGCTCTCAAGGCCTTGAGCAGCTCCCACCCCCATGGTTTTGCAGTGTTCAGCACTGAGCCTTTGCTAAATGGGTAACAAGGCCAAGGAAGGTGAAGCAATTTGACCAATAGTACAGAAATGAAATAAAAATTAATTAAGTTACCTTTATGTGCTAAACATTTATGTACATTGTAGGGAAAAGCATTTGTATTTAAAAAGACAGCTAACTTGAATAGAATAGCTTTTAACCTCTGAGGGATGATGCAAACCACCTCAGTGGGGACAAATATCTTTATTCTTTTTACTATAGAGTGTTGTGGGTAGAGAAAAAAGACAGAACAGAATGCCTAGCTTCTGCCTATTTTTCTGGGCTATTTAAATTTAGGATCCAGAGTAGATAGGTAGACTTCTGTTTGGAAAAGCACATATGTATATGCTTGGAGAAAAAGATAGGCTAGTTGGGAAGAGAGTATGAGGAACAGACAACCAGTTGACATGTTTTGAGTTGGTACCTGAAAAACATGCTACTGAAGGTCCATGGATGGGGCCCCTACAGGACTTGTCAGTAGAGAGGTCTAATATTCAGTTTTAATTATATATGTTATTAGATTGCAATCATCTTCCTGACCCCAAATTTCAGCACAGTCTTCAGCACACATAATTTCCTTTCTTGGGTGAGAGAATTTGGTAAAAATCTAGAAAATGATATTGTATGTTCACACCTGGATCAGAAAGAAGACAGAGAAGAGAACAGCTTTGGAGTAAAGAAGATTCTGAAACAAGGAAGTAAGGAGAGTAAGGTGACTCAGAATCAGTTGTAATTATGGGGAACTAAATCCCTAGGAATTCACAAAATCACAAAATTGTGAGTTAGTGATCTTGAGCAATTTCATTTAAATTTCAAAGGAGAGTGTGATCTCAGTTCCATATACTTATCTCATTTAACACATATGATTATGTGGCAAAGATAGAGTTGCAGCTCCCGGGTTTCTTGGGTCTATCTCTGTTTAGCATTCTTTCCATAATGCAGATGGAGGAAGGTGAAGCAAAGCAATCTGGAATTGTTAAGAATTTGGGAGACTCTGGTGGGTAAGTAAAGAAGAGTGTCCTATCTTTAAACTCTTTTAACAAATGGAGATTTCAATGCTGTACCAAGGAACAAATGGTAGAAATCATCCCTAGTGCAGACAATAATGGGTGTACTTTTCTTTCTTTTTGGCAGAAAATATAAAAGCAAAAATAAAACTGACTGAGAGTCAGTCTGCTGTTGTTACTATCATGCAAAGGTAACACTAAACAATTTCTGTGCCACAGTCATTCTTTGCTGGGTCTACCCTTCCCACAAGTCCCAGGTTTGGTGTGCACTGAAGACATCGTTTGGGAAAGGCATTGCCCGCAAGACTAAACTCAAGATGTGGCAAAAATTTACATGAACCTGGATGTCTGCAAAGCTTGGTAAAACATCTCACTTTCCAGAGCCAGGCAGTATCACATAGTGGCAAATTCCTTGCTAAGTATTTTTCAATTGTTCTTTTGAGGTTCACTGTATCTGTTTGCATACACCCCACTAGATTTTATTATGCACCTACACTTCGCCAACTTAAAAAATAAACACAGTGTACAAATTTGAGAAGGAGAGAAGATTTTATTTCTTATAAAGGGTTATAGTCTGTAAGGTGGCCATCCTGCAGGTTGGGAAGTACAGCCACAAGCCAAGTGCCACCAGGCACTTTAAAGGAAGAGGGATTGTGATACAGCTTTATGCTGAATAGTTTTGCTAAACATATGTATTCAACAGCCTACAGGAAGAGCTACGAATATGCATGAAAGTGGTCCTGACACGTGTGTATCATGAAAACTTGCATGTAACATAAGACCTATGTTCAACTTGAGATGGAAACTTAATATCCAGATGTATTACAATTAGACCTTTTACATCAAAAGGTCCTTTTACAGCCCAAAGGCATGTAAGTGTGCAATCTCTGTAAATGGCTGGAACCAATCCATGGTCAGTGTTCTTATCTGGAGAGAGTTACTAAAATTAGGCTTTTTTCCAATGAAAGCTGTAGTTATAGCTGGTGGAACAGGAGTTAGGGGTCAGTTAGTCAGCATCTCGTGAAATTACACATTGTTTTAATATTGCTTATCTCATGGACAGTGCTTGTTCATCTGGTAGAGAAAAAGAAACATCTTACAGCAGTTAGAACATAGTTTATTCTTTAAATATATTAATAGAGGTACATGATGTAGCTCTTGCCTGGCATGGCCTTAGGTCCTGTTTATAAATTGGTATCTTGTACGAAGAGGCTGTTCTGTCAGTCTTATGATCTGTATTTTGACATTAATGCTAATCAGTTACTGTATCTAAATCATAAAAGGGAGTAGAGTATAGTGAGGCATGTCTGATCCCCCATGCTGTCATGCCTAGGAAAGTTTTAAGGTTGTCCTGGGGTCCTTGGCCACAAGGGTGTTTATTCAGTTGGTGTTGGCCTTAGAATTTTATTTTGAGTTTATACCTTATACCTTATTATTCTGATCATTCTCATATTCAAATCTAACTCCTCAAGTTATTAATTAGCCAGTTAAAAATAAAATTATATTAGTCTAAATAATTTCCATGTGTAAGAATGGAGTATGCTTTGCTTTTGTTCTCTTCTTTAAAATTTTGTATGAAAAAACACATACAGTGAAACATGCACTTACAATATGATATTTTGAGTGTCTAATTCTTTTACTCATTTTCTAAAATTAAGTAGTTTTTCTTTCCTACAAAATTTTAGGAATCATTTGTATACTCTCAATACATCTACTTTGTGACTCCCTCCCTTCCAGGACCACTTCTTCTCTTGAAAGTTGAAATGAGTTTGGCAGCCTGAAATCCATCCTTCCATCATCAAACCAGTAAGATCTCAGCTTTCTTTTAAAGTTCTAGCTGCCCTATATCCCTCTGCTGACTGAGGGATTTCCTGGGGGAAAAACATATAAACATGAACCTCTTACTTTCTTTCAAGGCTTCTTCAGTTTCTGTCTGCTTTTGGTCACTCCTGTGCTTTCAGATAGCTTCAAATATTTTTTTCTCCCAGATTTAGCATTGGTAACAGTAGGATGGCTAGTTCAATACATGCTATTTCACCATTAACTGGAACTGAATCATATTCCTGCTTTTGTCATTATATTCCCAGATGCTGTAACAATGCTTTCAATATTATAGATATTTAATATATATTTTTTGAATTATTTTTATTTTATTTTATTTTTTTGAAACAGATTCTCACTCTGTCACCCAGGCTGGAGTGCAGTGGCACAATCTCAGCTCGCAGAACCTCCACCTCCTGGGTTCAAGCAATTTTCCTGCCTCAGCCTCCCAAGTAGCTGGGATTACAGGCATGCATCACCATGCCTGGCTAATTTTTTGTACTTTTAGTAGAGATGGGGTTTCACTATGTTGCCCAGGTTGGTCTTGAATTCCTGACCTGAAGTGATCCACCTGTCTGGCCTCCCAAAGTGTTAGGATTACAGGCGTGAGTCCCTGCACCCAGCCAAATTATTTTTGAAGGATTGCATTTCTTTCTCTCCTGTCCTGAAAGGATTGTGCCTCTTTCTCTCCTGGTATTGCAATATTTCTTTCTGCTTTACAAAGCAGGGTAAAACCTAGACTATTGTTGTTACAGTACCAAACTCATGGCACGACACTGTGTAATTTAGAGTTTTATTATTTAATGTAACTCTTTACTCCCTCTATTAAGTATCTCTTGTAGTGTAACGGATCACCCACAATTTAGAAGCTTACTACAACAAATATCTATGATCACAGTGTTGGTAGATCAGGAGTACTGGCCCAGCTTAGTTGGGTGTCTCTGACTCAGGGTCTCTCAGAGCACTGTAGTCTCCTTTGAAGTCAAAATTGGGGAACAATTTGCTTTTAAATTCATTCACATCATGGTTGTTGGCAGAATTTCAGTTCTTCTCAGGACACTGGGCTGAAGACCTTATTTCCTCTCTAACCGTTGACCAGAATCCTCTTTCAAATGAAATGTAGACCTTTTCATCATGTACTTCTAACATGGCAGCTGCCTTCCTCAAAGAAGAAGAGGAGAGAACAAGAGAGAGTGACCAAGATGGCCATCACAGACTTTTTGTAAACTAATCTTGGAAGTGACACCCCATTCCCTCTGCTGCATTACCTTCCCTAGAAGTGAGTCATGAAATCCAATTGAAGGGGAGGGAATTTTACAAAAGCATGAATACAGGAGGCAGAGTTTTTTGGAGACCATCTTAGAAACCACCTACAACACTTCTCTTACATGAAGAGATGAATCATTTTAAAAAATACATTTCAAAAGTGCATGGATCTCCTATTTTATTTCAGGAACTGCTATGCTCTAAGGGGTGGAAAGATAAGGGATGGAACTATAAAATGGCTCACTTCTTATCTTCCAGGAACTTATGTTCTGGTTCAGGAGGCAGAACTATTGAAATGTGATCAGTGCTATAAAAGCTGTAGGAGTTGTGGGAGCAGAAAAACTTTTTAAGATGTAATAAATGTTACCTTTGTAAACTAAAAACAAAATTCTAAGCCCTCTAACCATCTGAATGAACCCCTCTTCTAGGCCTAGGCCGTTTCGAAGTTAACCTGAGAACCCAGTTCAGGCCATGATGGGAAGTGGAGGTCATACATACCTCCTTATACCCTCCTTCCTTTGGAATCAGGCACAACTAACCAACATTAACATTAAAACAGAGGTTTTAAGACTTTTTGTAGCAAAATGACACTGAATTCCAGCCTGTATTGTGTCACAAGGCAGATAGCATGCTCTGAAAGAAATTGAAGTATTTTACCCTAAAATATATTTCTTTGTAATATTTTGAAATGCCCCTGCAAAGCTGTCTCTTGTGGGGAAAATCTAAATTCTGTAGAGAATTTCTTTCCTTTTCCAGTTCTTTTCCCTGGAGAGAATTAACGGAGTCTGGTACCTTTTTAAAGTCTGATAAGAAACATTTACAATCTTTTCATTCTCAAGCCTGCTGCCTGGAAGCTTCATCTGCATAATAAGAACCTTGGTCTCCACAACCCCTTGTCTTAACCCAAACACTCCCTTCTATGGATTGCAGATCTTTAGATAAACTCTTTTAACCAATTGCCAATTAGAAAATCTCTGAATCCACCTATGACCTGGAAGCCCATACTTTGAGTTGTTCTGTCTTTTCAGACAGAACCAATGTACATCTTACATGTACTGATTGATGTCTTACGTCTCCCTAAAATGTATAAAACTAAGCTTTAGCTCAACTACCTTAGCACACGCCATCAGGACCTCCTGAGGCTGTGTCATGGGCATATCCTTAACCTTGGCAAAATAAACTAAACTGACACTTGTCTCAGATAACTTTATGAAGGTTCACACCTTCATAAAGGAAGTGAAGTTCATAAAGGAAGGCTATGTGTTGAAGAAAAGAACAGGAGAGAAAGCATCTTCCAACATGCACCTGTGAGAACCTTGCAAGAATTACAGACACTTTTAATGACAAAGTCAGGCATCCGCATTGGGAGGAGTGGTGAGGAAGAAAGAGGCTGGATAAAGGAGCCAGAAGACATGTTGGGAGGGGCCTATTAGGCCACACTCAGGACTTTGGACACTGCAGTATGTGAAGTGGAAACACTGAAGGATATAATCAGTTATGTACAGGACAAAAATGTTCTGAGCCAAGCTTGGTGTGCACTGTTTTATCAATAAACAGACCAAAAAGAAGAGGAATATGTGTCATCTCCCATTTCAAAACCTCTAAGACTACTCTATCAAATGACTAGGTTATAGTCTAGGTGGAAAGCTTTGTGTGAGCTCCTTTACTTCAGGTCAAATTATACATCTCAAAGACTGAGAACCGCATCTCAATAACATGTAATTTCTCACAAGCACCACATTTTGTGAAGTAACTGGAAGAATATGATTCAAGATTGTTTCCAGAGAAGAATGAAAGAAAATAGTAGTGTTCCTGTGTAATGTTAACCATGAGACAGCTCAACCCATAGCTCCTTTATTTAGCTTGGTAAATTAAATGAATCTCTAAATACTTTAATTACTTCCCCCATTGCCTTTCTTCCTCCACAGTGCAAACTCTGTGCCATTCACTTGTTAAAGCCTCTTTTGAAACTCATTTCTCACATTTCCCCAAAGATCCATAAGCTTTCTATATGGAAGTGAAAAGAAGCAGTGAGGCATATAGTCGGTGATACTTAAAACTGGATGAGTCACCCCCAGGGAATGTCTGGGAAGTGTTTGAGGGCTTAAACATGTGCTAGAGCCCACAGTCTTACAAGTATTCAAGCAGACCAGATTCTGACTGAATAATGCCATAATTTCTAAGATTCTAAATTCTAAGATTCTTTCCAGTGTCATATTGTCAGATACCTAAGAACCCAGTTGACTTACTAATATTTATAAACATACACCATCATCAAAGGGAAAATATGTGGCTAAACCTGGGAGATGACATTGCCCTTGCAGAATTGTATGACCTGTAATCCTATAGTGCTCTTCTGAGCAATGAAGGATTAAAAAATTTGCAGGTACTATGTCTCCATGTACACTAAATCTTGCTCTAATATTCTTCAGAAAAAACAGGACCACTCGGTCAAGGCTATAAGTGATATCTGGGTTACCTATATGAGAGACATTATGTCTCCTTTCAAAAAAGTAAAATTTTCTATATGAAATTTTAACTTCAGAAACAGGTAGGAAAACTATAATTATCATCAAAAACTTTATTTCATACATTTATCTACAAAAAGATACTTGCTTTTCCTTATTAAACTAGATAATTTATATCCAGTCCAGCAGGAAATTCACATATCAGAAGGAAAATAACATTCATTTTATTACCCACCTCTTCTTAGCTGGGATCACGTAGGGCTTTAAAATTATCATTTAATTATGACCGAGGAAAGGCACACTTTTGGGAAGATTAAAGGATCTGGCATGGAACTTCAGAGAAGGTGAATATCAGGGAAACTTAGCAAGCATATATTAGAGACAAATTTGATTGATGACAGTTATAGAAAATGAATGACACAGGATGAAATGAAAGACCACTAAATTAGAGAAGGCATTCTCTAGTGCATGGTGTTATATATTGTCAGACTGAGAGATGTTTATAAGATGAAACATGAGCGCTTCATCATCAAATATAAGTTGTATTAGTCTGTTTTCACTCTGCTGATAAAGACATACCCGAGACTGGGGAATTTACAAAAGGAAGAGGTTTAATTGGACTTACAGTTCCACATGGCTGGCAAGATCATGATCATGGCAGAAGGCAAGGAGGAGCAAGTCACATCTTACATGGATGGTAGCAAGCAAAAAAATAGAACTTGTGCAGAGAAACTTCCATTTTTTAAAACCATCAGATCTTGTGAGACCCATTTACTATCATGAGAACAGCACAAGAAAGACCTGCCCCCATGATTCAATCATCTCCCACCAGGTCCCTCCCACAACACGTGGGAATTATGGGAGCTTAAAGATGACATTTGGGTGGGGACACAGAGCCAAGCCATATCATTCGGCTCCTGACCCCTCCCAAACCTCATATTTTTACATTTCAAAATTAATCATGCTTTCCCAATAGTCCCCCAAAGTCTCAACTGATTTCAGCATTAACTCAAAAATTCACAGTCCAAAATCTCATCTGAGACAACACAAGTCTCTTCTGCCTATGAGCCTGTAAAATCAAATGCAAGTTAGTTACTTCCTAGACACAATGTGGGTACAGGCATTGGGCAAATACAACCATTCCAAATGGGAGAAAATGGCCAAAATGAAGGAGTTACAGGCCCCATGCAAGTCCAAAATTTAGCAGTGCAGTCAAATCTTGAAGCTCCAAAATGATCTCCTTTGACTCCAGGTATCATATCCAGGTCATGCTGATGCAAGAGGTGGGTTCCCATGGTCTTGGGCAACTCTGTCCCTGTGACTTTGCAGGGTACAGTCTCCTGCCCAGCTGTCTTCACAGCTGGCATTGAGTATCTGTGACTTTTCCAGGTGCACAGTGCAAGCTGTCAGTGGATCTACCATTCTGGGGTCTGAAGGATGGTGGACCTCATCTCACAGCTCTACTAAGCAGTGCCGCAGCAGTAACTCAGTGTGTGGGCTCCCACCCCACATTTCCCTTCTGCACTGCTCTAGCAGAGGTTCTCCATGAGGGCTTCACCCCTGCAGCAAACACTGCTTGGGCATCCAGGTATTTCCATGCATCTTCTGAAATCTAGGCAGAGGTTCCCAAACCTCAATTCTTGATTTCTGTGCCCTCGCAGTCTCAACACCACACGAAAGCTGCCAAGGCTTGATGGTTGCACCCTCTGAAGCAAGAGTCCAAGCTCTACATTGGCCCCTTTGAACCACAGCTGGAGCGTCTGGAATGCAGGACACCACGTCCCTAGGCTGCACACAGCATGGGATCCTGGGCCCGGCCCAGGGAACCACTTTTTTCTCCTAGGCCTCTGGGCTGTGATGGGAGGGGCTGCCATGAAAACCTCTGACATGCCCTGGAAACATTTTCCACATTGTTTAGGGGACTAACATTTGACACTTCGATACTTATGCAAATTTGTGCGGGTGGCTTGAATTTCTCCTCAGAAAATGGAATTTTCTTTTCTATTGCATTGTCAGGCTGCAAATTTTCTGAAATTTTATGCTCTGATAAAACTGAATGCCTTTAACAGCGTCTAAGTCACATCTTGAATGCCTTGCTGCTTAGAAATTTCGTCTGCCAGATACCCTAAATCATCTCTCTCAAGTTCAAAGTTTCACAAATCTCTAGGCCAGGGGCAAAATGCAGCCAGTCTCTTTGCTAAAACATAGCAAGAGTCACCTTTGCTCCAGTTCCCAGCAAGTTCCTCATCTCCATCTAAGACCACTTTAGCCTGGACCTTATTGCTCATATCACTATCAGCATTTTTGTCAAAGTCAGTCAATAAGTCTCTAGAAAGTTCTGAACTTTCCCAAATTTTTCTGTCTTCTTCTGAGTCCTCCAAACTGTTCCAACCTCAGCCTGTTACCCAGTTCCAAAATTGCTTCCACATTTTCATGTATCTTTTTAGCAATGCCCCACTCTACTGGTACTAATTTGCTGTGTTAGTGCGTTTCCACACTCCTGATAAAGACATACCCGAGACTGGGCAGCAAAAGAAAGAGGTTTAATGGACTTACAGTTCCACATGGCTGGGGAGGCCTCACAATCATGGTGGAAGGCAAGGAGGAGCAAGTCACATCTTATGTGGGTGGACAAAAAAAAAAAAAAAGCTTATGCAGAGAAACTTCTGTTTTTTTAAAACTATCGGATCTTGTGAGACCCAATCACTATCATGAGACCAGCACGGGAAAGACCTGCCCCCATGATTCAATCATCTCCCATTAGATATCTCCCACAACACATGGGATTTATATGAGGAACAAGATGATATTTGCATGGAGACATAGAGCCAAACCATACCATAAGTTAATACAGAAACTACCAGAGTTCTAAAATTATAAACCTGGATTTTCCAGAGTTCTAAAATTATAAACCTGGATTTTCCTAAGAAAATAGAGTGAATTATGACTTATAAAATATCAATAAGATATTTTTCTATTTTGGAAAGTTATTAACACCCCAAATTCATGTGACCATATCATAGTGAAGAAGTAGAAGTATATTTGGAAACAGGAATAGCCAACTAAAGCCAATTGTCATTATAAGGCTTTCATCAATTTAACATATTATTGCTGAACATTTTACTCTCAAGCCTTTTTTTCACATGGAAATTAATTGGATTTAGTCCGTAGATTCTTACATCATGAGTATATCATTAATACCTTAAAAATAGGTATAGAGTACATATGACTAGCTGGAATATAATATTAAATTCATCTTAAACCTAATTTTAGAGTGTAATTTTTCTGCTCCCAAGCAAAATTAAGAAGTAGAAATGAGGACCAACTGGGTAGATTTTTTTTTCTTACTCACTTATTTCAATATTTACCACACATCTACTACATTCAAGGTACTGTGCCAGGCTTTGTGTTCACAAAGAAAAAAAGAAAACTGACCTATAAACATATATAAGAAGATGTGGTAGAATAAGGACAAATCCCAGGTTAAGTCTCCTCTCCTCCAATGATGGGGTAACTCCGAATGCTACCACTAAAGGACGTAGAAATAAGCTGATGCTTCCAACTCAGAGGTTGTGGGACTTTGGATGCTCCACTTTCACATTCCTCTTGTTCTCTCTAGCTGTAGGGTTTCTTAGCTCCACACATGCTCAGTCATTCAATTAGTTATTACCAACAGTGCTAAAAATATTCCTCCTCCTTAAATGGACCTGTCACTTCATTTAAACTCCTTTGTGCATTAATTTAGATTTAAATAATGATACCCAGTTTTACTTCCTGGTTTACCACTTTATTTCTCTGCCCTGACTTTGGCCCACATAAGCACTTCATAGCTCTTCAAAGCTGGAAGGGCAAACATTTCCAAATTTTTTCATTAAAATAAGAATGTACTTTAGATAATTTAAGAGGTTCTCTATTTCTCCCTTACTAGTCCCCTCCCAGGACTCTCCTTTGCACCCAGTCTATCCCATATCCCACAGGTGATCCACTTCACCTTCATGCTGCGTATTCCCTCCCATCCTGGGCAAGTCTTGCTTGGGGTTTCCCGTGTATGTAATTGCAGTCAAATGGATAGTAGCTGGGGCTGGAGTCATCTGAAGTTTCTTCATGTGCATATCTGACACATGGCCTGAGAAGCTAGAGCTCTGAAAGTTGTTTTGCTTCTCTCTCCATGTGACCCCATGGCTAGCTTAGGCTTCCTTACAGTATGGTGGTCCTAGACTAGTGTGACTTTTTTACATGTGACTCAATTTCCCAGAAGAAGCATTCCAAGAGTCCCAGATGAAAGACGCAATTCTTTTTGTGACCTAAACTCAGAAGCTCCAGAACATCATTTCTGCATTCTACTACTTGAGTAATTCCTAGGGCAAGCTGACATTCAACTGGAAGCGTGACTTGATCTCTTAATGGAAACAATAGCCAAGATTCTGTGACTGCCTTTAATCCACCCTATGCTGTTTGTTTAACTCAGACGCCATATTTGTAGGGCTTATTAATGTTTTTAAAATAATGAAGACACAGAGACTTGGAGCAAATGACTTACTACCAAGGTTTTTCGGTAAATTGGTGTCAGAGCAGTGAAAACAAATGTATACAGAGCTCTTTATTCTTTAAGTATCCGATTCTCTACTTGCTGAAGGGTTTTTAAGTGAATAATCAATCCTGTATTCACTTTTTAAGTGAATTTAATCCAATGTTAAAATCCACCAGAATGACATCTTAAAGATTCTTGTTTATGTGCATTAGCAGCTTTTGTGCAAATAAAATCTTTTCTCAATTTAATGCTTTTTTTAATCACCAAATTTCCTAATGTTTTAGTCTCTGATGTTCTAGAGACATGCTACAAAAAGCTACTTCACTGATCATTTTTTCCATGATGATTTTATCCTACTGATTCTACAGATTGAAATAATGATTTTACCTTATCCTTTGAAAATTAATCTGTCATGTCAAGTAGATATTATAAAGTTTTGGTTAGTTAATATATTTTACTCATGAAAATCTACTTAATTCTCAATAAGCACAAGTTGAAATTTTAGAACTTTTGGCTCCATGCATTTATGTTAAACAACTGGTTTTGGGGGAAACAAAGAGAAGAAGGATATTTTCTACAATCTTACTTATGTGAACATCTTGGGGAATTAAGCTGTTTTCTTTGGGCCTCCTCTTGGTTTTCTGTTCAGTTTCTCTTCTCATCCAAATCTATTCTTTTACTTTAATTTTTTTTCTGAATGTGTTTCGCCACTTTAGTTCTCTGTGAGGTTTCTTATTTTGTTTATAGATAAAAACTTGGTGCTTTTCTTCAGTTACCAGTAAATGTTTGTGTAGAATTGCCTAGTTAGCCTCTGATGATGATGGCGTGAGTCAACCCTTTCTCTATGTTTCTGTAGTTTCCCCTGCAATGTGTAAAGGCACCCTGTTTCATCTTATCTAGCTTTGGCATGAGTCCATACTGTGTGTATGTGCATATGCACATGAAATGCCTTCGCCTGCCAAGTGAAAATGCACAGTACCTTTCCCAGAAACTGCAATCCAATAGAAACAAAATACAAACTCTGCAGCAAAATTAGAACTTGTTTGTTGAAAATAAGTTTTCGGCAATAAAAATCATTAAACTTATATTATATGGTATCAATTTCTTGTTTACAAAACATTTCAAATAGGCCATTTATTGTCACTCCAATTTCAGAGTCCAAGAGGTTAAAGACTTGTCTGTTTATGGCAATAATTACGAAATGTATGACCAAAACTATTTTGAAACAGTTAAAAGTATTCTTAGGAATTGGAAATGAATCTATGAAATGATAATTAAATTATGAAGGAAGTTTTTTTTAAAGTAACCAGAACTGTATATATTTGCCTCACTTGAAAAAGTGATTAGTGAGTCCAATAAAGATGATTAGAATGTCAATTTTAAAGTAGCGAATCCTTAAGAAGAATGTACTTGTGAGGGAAGATGCCTACATGGCATATGGAAAGTGGGCATTCTGAAGGCAAACACCTGCTAGTACATTCTAGCTTACTGACTAACACTATATGGGCTGCTGGGCAGGTAGACTTCTAAGTGGAGACCAAAGCATCTACCTTTCTGTATCAGAAGACACAAGTCAAACATCACCCATAGAACTGGCCTGGCTCACAAGACAATTTTCTGATTGAAATTTGATAATATTTTATGTTAATTTTCCTATAGGTGAGAATTAACTGACTCATTGATTAGTCTTTCTATAGTTTTGTTTCTCATTTAAAATTAATATATTGCCAAGTGTGGTGGCTCATGGCTCTAATCCTAGAAGCCTGGGAGGCTGAAGTGGGAGGATCACTTGATACTAGGAGTTTGAGACCAGCTGGGCAACATAGTGAGACACAATCTCTAAAATAAAAATAAAGCAAGCAAGCAAGCAAGCAAGCAAGCAAGCAAGCAAGCTGGGTGTGGTGGCATGTGCCTGTAGTTCCAGCTGTTTTAGTGGCTGAGGTAGAAAGATTATTTGAGGCCAGGAGTTGGAGGCTGTAGTGAGTTATGATCCTGGTATTGAACTCTAGCCTGGGAAACAGAACCAGACCCTGAGTATATAAAAAAAAATTATTATATTACCAATATAATCAAGTGTATTGTGAGATAGTTGCTCTGATTCTGATCACCTTTGTGTTTACTGGCAAAACCAAGTTTCTGACCCTGTGAAAGTATAGACTAGACTCTAGACTCCTGTTTTTTTAACTGTTCTAATGGCCATCATTATTAAAATCACCGGATGGTTTTCGAAAAGACAGATTACTTAAGTCCTTCTGTGATGCACTGAATACAATTATCTTCCGGAAGAAGCTGACATCTACTTTTTAGGTAATTTCCTGTGCTAATTATTATATAAAGAAAAGAAGGCAAGTGACTATACACTGCTATGTTAATTTCTCAATGGAAAATGGGAAAAATATGCAGTAAGCTTTTGCTGTGTGCCAGGCATTGGAGTAGATGCTGGGGACACATGGTTGGATGAGGCAGAGATCCATTTTCAAGGAAGACATCATGAAGATAACAGGCCAATAGTCAACTATCTAAAATATATTTGAGTGCCTTTTAAAATAAAGTTCTATCAAAAGATAGAAAAAAAAGAGCAAGTAACTTTAAGGACTTTCCAGGGACAATAATATAGAAAGTTCAGAGTCACAGTTTTAAGAAATAGCCAGATTTGAAGCATCACAGCTAATGAGAAGACAATTCTGCTACTAATGTGGGAAGAAAAATCTCAAGAGGTGTGGAAGGCAAACTATACAGAGGTTTAATGAGTTTCATTAACACAATTAGGGGCAGAGTGGAAGAAGAGGATTTAGCTGAATTTTAAATCAGAGGAATGAAGCATTGGCTGCTGACCTTGGGGAATTGCCAGAATTAACAGGAAATTTTCCACTTGCTCATGTCCAACATCCCTGCCTATCCCAATGTGGGAATGGTTTAGCATATAAAATGGGGTAAAGCTGTAAAAGTGATATTGTAGTTTAGTAAAACGTTCTAATGATTTTTTAAATACATACCCAGTTTCCCATTTGTGATCTACTGATGAAGAAAATAATAGGTTTGCTTCATATTAGGCTACCAATACTGTAAACTGTTAGACTCAGTTTCCAGATACATACAGTATGTGAAGAATGGGCATAATCACATGGTAGAAAATCTACACTATGAGTAGAAAAATTAGACTATACTTTGTGTTTTTTGGTTCTGAATGAGAAAATCTAAGAAATAGTCTTTTTAGTCTTGTATTCTGCATCAACCCTGCTTAGAAAGGTTTATCTACCTATACAAGAACCATGGTCATCATCTGTTATTAATGTGATGGTAGTCAACTGAATTGTGGATCAGTGCCTAGCAGTAAATTAATTTTTCCTTAAAGTAGCATTGTAGCTGCACAAATTCATAAGGTGAAAATAAATCCTACAGCAACATATTGCCAAAAAAGAAAAAAAAGAAGGAAGAACAAGATTTAAAAAATCTGAGTAATCCTTGAAGTAATAATGGAATAAAAATACAATACCTTTTAAAAATGTAAATTTGGCCAATAAAATTTAGGCATGGAAATGCCAATGATAGCTAGTACTATATAGTATTTATATACCAGCAATTGTCCTAAATTTTTTACAAGTATTAATCTACTTAATTCTCACAAAAACATTATTATTACCACTATTACTGTCTTAATTATAAATATTGGGACAATTATGGTATCAAGGTTAAGTAATTTGTGTAAGATCACTTGGTGCCAAACCTATTATTCACTGTTCCAACTGGCATCCCAACAGTATCCCAAGCTTCCAAACATTGATTTCTCATCTTTTCCTGTTGGTGTCTTGGCACAAGGAATCTGAAGTTAACTGGCAGGCACCTGTAGCCTGAGGCTTAATGGAACCATACGGACATTCCATAGAATATCACACTTGTACACTACTTACTACATCAATGACATCATGTTAATTGAAGTGAATGAGCTAAAAGTGACAAGTATGCAGGTTTCACATCCTGTGAATGCTGCATTTTTTAAATCCCCTTTTGGTTAAAAAAAAAAAATCTACATTTAACAGAACCAAACAGTTCCAATACATGTTGTTCAAGGGTCAACTGTATGCTGAAGCTCTCTAGCTGCAATGAATGAGTCATTAAGATCATCTGTCTTTCACATTTAATCCTTAATTGGTGATTAATCACCTATTAGTCTTCCATTGTCTTTTTTCAAATCATCAATTCCCAAAAACAGTCATCAAAAGTCATAAACCTTATCATAATAATTCCCACATATTTCTCAATTGCTTTATATATTGCATCTACCAGTGCATTTCTTTTTGCCAGTACCATCTCAATTCACAACAAGTAGAAATTGTAACAATAGTACTATTATCACCTGCAAAGGACTGTATCTATATATTTACTGCTAGTGATGGGATTCTCCTTGTCAGCTAGCCAGCAGGTGATCCAGTTTTAAAATTCCGTTTTTGAGTTGCTTTATCAGACCACTTTTAGCAACAACTGTTTCAGATTGGGTTTCCCAGAAAGCAGCTTCTGAGATTAAAAATGTCCATGGAAAATGTTTACTAGGAATTTCTCCCAGAATCAATATCTAGGAATGGTGGAAGTAAAGAAAGCAGGATCTGGCAGAGGTAGAGATTTAACTACAAGGAAGTTATGTAACAGGCCCCAACCAATCTGACAGGGAGTGCTGGAGTTGGGATGTCCCTTAAAAATGGTCTGAAATGGACACAAGAGTCTTTATATTCTCATATAAACCAGTCGTTGGATATGCATGGCTTTAGGAAACAGGGCATGACTTTGAGTAAGTACTGGAAATGCATTCACCCGAGAACACTTAGCTGCCAACATTCTGAGAAATAAGTAGTATTCTATTGTGTATATGTACCACATATTCTTTATCCATTCATCCTTTGATGGATATTTAGGTTTATTCCATATCTTGGCTATTGTGAATAATAACATGGGATGATTATGCAATAAACATGGGAGTGCAGCTATCTCTTCGATGTACTGATTTTCTTTCTTTTTGATATATTCCTAGCAGTGAGATTGCTATATCATATGGTATCTCTAGTTTTAGTTTTTTGAGGGACCTCTATACTGTTTTTCATAATGACTGTATTACTTTACATTCCCAGTAACAGTGTACAAGAAAAGGTTCATTTTGAAAGCAGTCAAAACCAATGTGGGTGGGTGGATTGCTTGAGTTCAGGGGCTCAATACCAGACTGGGCAACGTGGGGAATCCCTGTGTCTACACAGAATTCAAAAATTAGCTGGGTGTGGTGGTGAACACCTGAAGTCCCAGCTACTCGGAAGGCTGATGTGGGAGGACTGCTTGAGACTGGGAGGCAGAGTGTGCAGTGAGCCGAGATCATGCCACTGCACTCCAGCCTGGGCGACAGAGTGAGACACTATGTCAAAAAATAAAAAATTAAAAAAAAAAAAACAGAAAAAAGAAAAAAAGGGGGATAATAATCTCTTTGTTGTGTGGTTGTTCCAGAGTACCTAGTTATGGCTGTCATATGTTATAAGTTAAACAAATGTCCTTTTTTCAGAAGAGGGTGATAATTTATTCTCACCAATATCCTTGTAGACTTGGGAATAAATATATTTGTTAATACTTAAGTCATTAAAAATAACTAGTTCAAGAGAAGGTAATGGGATATGATGATAGTAGTATTCTTCTCTGAGTTTTATATAGTGTTTATTCAAAAGCCTGAAATGTCTATTAATAGTTCTAGGGGGAAAAAAAGCTTAAACACAGTATCGTTATAATTTTATATAACAATTAGAGAATTAATATTTCATTTTATTTTCCCAGTGGGATTGTGCCAAGCCCTTCCTAGACGGAAATTCTGGAGCTCCTTCTGTGCATATCCAATGTTGGGTTTTCCCATCTTGGTCCTTTTTCTCTTTCTTACCCTTTCTTCACTCCTCTTTCTCTCTCCTTTCATTTCTGTTTCTCTCTCTTTTCCTTTCATTTATTATCAAATTGTTTGTTTTTTTCCATCTTTATCTATATCATTTTGACTGCTTTCAAAATGAACCTTTTCTTGTACACTGTTACTGGGAATGTAAAGTAATACAGTCATTATGAAAAACAGTATAGAGGTCCCTCAAAAAACTAAAACTAGAGATACCATATGATATAGCAATCTCACTGCCAGGAATATATCAAAAAGAAAGAAAATCAGTACATCGAAGAGATAGCTGCACTCCCATGTTTATTGCATAATCATCCCATGTTATTATTCACAATAGCCAAGATATGGAATAAACCTAAATATCCATCAAAGGATGAATGGATAAAGAATATGTGGTACATATACACAATAGAATACTACTTAGCTATAAAAAAGAATGAAATGTCATTTACAGCGGCATGGATGGAACTGGAGGAAACTGTGTTAAGGGAAGTAAGCCAGGCACAGAAAGACAAAGCTTGTATGTTCTCACTCATGTATGGGAGTTAAAATAATGGGTCTTATGGAGGCAGAGACTAGTATGGTGATTACTAGAGTCTGGGAAGGGAAAGGAAGAAGGGGGATGGTGAGAAGTAGATTAATGGGCATTAGAATACAGTTAGAAAGAATAAGTTCTAGTATTTTATAGTACACTAGAAAAATTATAGTTAATAATTTATTGTGTGATTCAAAATAGCTAGAAGAATTGTAATTTTCCCAACACACAGAGGAAGATAAATGTTAAAAACAATGAATATCCCAGTTTACTCTGATTTGTTCATTACATTGTGTACATGTAGCAAAATATCACATATATCCCCAAAATTTGTACAACTATGGTTGTACAAATGTATTATCAATTAAAAATACAATAAGAAACTTCTAACTGTAACAAATAAAATGATCCTTTCTTCTTTTCTGATCATAAAAGTAGTAAATGATTATTGAAGTATATAAACAAAAATTACAATACATCTATCACCAAGAAATGACCACTATTAAACAGAGTATTTTTTCCAATGCTTGTTCTCTTCCATTTCCATATTGCTTTATCTATACATGTTTAAATATTTACATACTTATATATAAGAACATTTTAAAAACAATTTTATAACAGCTTTCCTTCTCTTTAGAGTATTTTTAATATCATTATTCCTTGAAAACATGATTTGTAAAGTTTGTATAATATTTTAAGTGTATAATGCAAATTATTTAGCCTAATTTTGGACATAAGCCTTTGTTGTTGTTGTTGTTGTTGTTGAGACAGAGTCTTGCTTTGTCACCCAGGCTGGAGTGCACTGGCATGATCTCCGTTCACTGCAACCTCCGCCTCCTGGGTTCAAGCAATTTTCCTGCCTCAGTCTCCCGAGTAACTGGGATTACAGGTGCCCGCCATCATGCCCAGCTAATTTTTGTATTCTTGGTAAAGACATGGGTTCACCATGTTGACCAGGCTGGTCTCGAACTCTTGATCTCGTGATCTGCCTGCCTCTGACTCCCAAAGTGCTGGGATTACAGGTGGGAGCCACTGTGCCCGGTCTTTGTTTTCTATTATAAATAAAGCCTTGAACATCCTCAACTGTAAGTAACTTACACCTCTTTTTAAGTCTTGAAACTGGGTTAAAGGATAGAAGGATTTTTAATATCCTTGAAACATTTAAAATAGCTTTGTAAATGTGTGCAGCAATTTATACCTTAAAAAATTAACAACTGTAACACGAAGGATAAATGCTTGAGAGGATGGATAGTCCATCCTTCATGATGTGATCACTATGCACTGCATGTCTGTATCTGAACATCTGATGTACTCCATAAATACATACACGTATGATGTACTCACACTAATTACAAACTAAAAAATTAAAAAGATTAACAATTTCTTACTGACAATGTATGTTTCCAATTTATTTAAAATGAGACTATATATTTATTAGTTTTTTCTATTTGTTTTTGATAAGAATCAAATTCATAATTTATATCTTTTCTATTAGGAGTAATTCTATTTACATTTTTATTTCTATTTTATATTGAGTGTGATTATTCAATCTTAGCACATAAAATAACCTATTTTTAAGCTTGTATTCTCATTGCTATTGTAAAAATTAAATAATTATTGCATTTCTTTTTTTGTGAAATCTCATAAAGTAGTGCGTTTCGTGAATATAAGTAACACTGAGCTAAGCCTGATGAGAGATGAATAAAATTTAATTTTAGATAGACCAATATAGTCATTTTAAAGCTAATGACAGGTTGAAGTATCAAAGATGGATTTTATCAGATATCTTCACTACAGATTACTTACCAACTCAAGGACAGCTTGAATATTTGTATGCTTTCCACAAATGGTGCCCAGTATAAAATTATTTTTCTTTTTTTTAAGACGGAGTCTCGCTCTGTCGCCCAGGCTGGAGTGCAGTGGCCAGATCTCAGCTCACTGCAAGCTCCGCCTCCTGGGTTTACGCCCTTCTCCTGCCTCAGCCTCCAGAGTAGCTGGGACTATAGGTGCCCGCCACCTCGCCTGGCTAGTTTTTTGTATTTTTTTAGTAGAGACGGGGCTTAACCGGGTTAGCCAGGATGGTCTCTATCTCCTGACCTCGTGATCCGCCCGTCTCGGCCTCCCAAAATGCTGGGATTACAGACTTGAGCCACCGCGCCCGGCCATAAAATTATATTTCTGATGCAATGTGCAAGCTGATGTGGTATAAAGTTTGTCAGACAATATAAAATAATCAATTTGCCTGACAACATCATAAATAAAAAGAAATGTATGTTTCTTCCCTTTTCTCTTTACATAAATAGCAGGAATTAGTTTGTCATACCTAGAATAATCTCCTAGTGAGGCTTTGTGAGGTGCCAATGTTCTAGCCTCTGCCCAATTTACAAGTCTGAAGCCTCAAAGGACATTTGGTCTTATTAAAGAAAGAAAAGAGTAAGAATGGATCACAAGGATTATATGCAGGGCTCAATTTGGAAAAATATCTGAAAATTGCCAGGAGGTAAATTGAAAGGTGAAAGTGCATGGAGTAGTGAGAAGAGAGAGATTATTTAAAAAAAAAAAAGAAGAAAAAGAAGAAGAAGAGAAAGAAAGGAGGAAGAGAGTCTTTGTGTCGGCAGGGATCATTTATAAGCAAGGTTTAAGGAGTTTAAACATAGCTCCTGAGGTAAATGAGCATTATGGCAAATGGGAGGCAGGATTAGATTGCAGCTCCGGCTCGGATAGACAGAGCAGCGTGTGGAGGCTCGCATGGTAAATTTTAGCACTAGAACGACTACAGGAATAAATCAGGTAATGTGAGAGGACCCACAGATCCTCCGAAGGAAGTGAATTGCTCCTGCAGGACCTGGGAGACATCCCAAATACTGTGAGTGCCCAAACTGTGAAAGTGGGAAAAGGAGGTCCTCTGCCCCTGAACGCACACCAGCATGGCGAAACTGAAGGTCTAGCTTAGGAGAGAAGATTCCAACCTTACCTGAAACTGAGTCAATTTAGAGAGCTAAGCAAAATACAGGGGTAGAGGAAGCAGTGGGAAAGGCCCTGTGAGCTAGCTGGGTCCCCAAGCAGGCCATTTCTGCCTGGCATCACAGGGATCCTTTGTGGGGATGGCCAGAGGCGTGGGGGAAAATGCTACAGAGAGAAGGAAGTCTCCAGCTGAACTTTGGAACAATTTGAACTGGTCAAGAAGCCTCCTGGCCAGAACTCAGGAGAGGGCGCAAATCTGGTGTGCAGACTCCACAGGCAGCGGAAGAACTAAACCCTACTTTCTTTCACAGCCCGCGGCAAGTTCTCAGCCTTGCTTGCCCACTTCCTGAAAACAGAAGGGAGGGCATGGTGGGAGTGAGACTGGCCCTTTAGATTGCGTGGGAACAAGATGAGGTCTGTGACAGTTGGGTTTCCTCCACTTCCCTGACAATCTGCCTGACTCAACAGAGCCAGTTATAATTCTAGTTACTTAATTCCATTGACCTAGGAACCACAACCCCATTTGCAACAGCAGCCGCAGCAAGACCTGCCTGAGAAGAGTATGAGCTCAGGCACACCTAGTCCTGCCCCCACCTAATGGTCCTTCTCTACCCACCCTAGTAACTGAACACAAAGGGCATATACTCTTGGGAGTTCGAGGGCCCTGCCCACCATCAGTTTCTCTCCATACTACCATAGCTGATGCTCTCTGAAAGTGCCACCTCCCAGCAGGAGACCAACCAGCACAAAAATAGAGCATTAAACTACCAAAGCCAAGAACCCTACAGAGTACATTTCACCCCTTTGCCACCTCCACCAGAACAAACACTGGTATCCACAGCTGAGAGACCCCATAGATGGCTCACATCACAGGACTCTGTGCAGACAACCCCCAGTAGCAGCCTGGAGTCGTGTATACCCTCTGGGTGGGGAGACCCAGAGGAGATACAACAATCACTGCAGTTCAGCTCATAGGAAACCACATCATAGGAAAAGGGGAGAGTCTACATTAAGGGAACAACCCATGGGACAAAAGAGTCTAAACAACAGCTTTCAACCCTAGACTTTCCCTCTGACAGAGTCTACCCAAATAGGGGACCAGAAAACCAACTCTGATAATATGACAAAACAAGGCTCTTCAACACCCTGTAAAAATCACACTAGTTCAACAGTAATGGATTCAAACCATGAAGAAATCCCTGATTTGCCTGAAAAGGAATTCAGGAGGTTAGTTATTAGGCTAACCAGGGAGGCACCAGAGAAAGGCAAAGCCCATTGCAAGGAAATCCAAAAAAATGACACAAGAAGTGAAGAGAGAAATATTCATGGACATATATAGCTTAAAGAAAAAGCAGTCAAAAATTCAGGAAACTTTGGAAATACTTTTAGAAATGCTAAATGCTCTGAAAAGTCTCAGTAATGGAATTGAACAAGTAGAAGCAAGCAATTCAGAACTTGAAGACAAAGTCTTTGAATTAACCCAATGTCAGCAAAGACAAAGAATAAGAAAATATGAACAAAGCCTTCAAGAAGTCTGGGATATGAATAATCGGAGTACCTGAGGAAGAAAATTCTGAAAGCCTGGAAAACATGTTTGGGGGTATAATCGAGGAAAACTTCCTCAACCTTCCAAAAGCCTTAGACATGCAAATATAAGAAACACAAAGAACACATGGGAAATTCATTACAAAAAGACACACTGTCATCAGGTTATCCAAAGTTAAGACAAAGGAAAGAATCTTAAGAGTGGCGAGACAGAAGCACCAGGTAACTTATTTAAAAAACCTCTCAGATTAACAGCAGATTTCTCAGAAGAAACCCTATAAACTAGAAGGTCTTGCGGCCCTGTCTTCAGCCTCCTCAAACAAAACAATAATCAGCCAAGAATTCTGTATCCAGAGAAACTAAGCATAATATATGAAGGAAAGATATAGTCTTTTTCAGACAAACAAATGCTGAGAGAATTTGCCACTACCAAGCTACCACTACAACAACTGCTAAAAGTCTTGAAACAAATCCTGGAAATACAACAAAACAGTACCTCTTTAAAGCGTAAAGAAATCTCACAGGACCTATAAAACAAAAATACTAGTTAAAAAGCAAAACCAAAGACCAATAAACAAAACCAAAGTACATAGGAAATGAAAAGCATGATGAATGCAATGTACCTCGCATTTCAGTATTAACATTGAATGTAAATGACCTAAATGCTTCACTTAAAAGATACAGAACCACAGAATGGATAAGAACTCACCAACCAACTACCTGCTGGCATTTCATGCAAATGGACATCAAAAGCGAGCAGGAGTAGCTATTCTTATGTTAGATAAAATGAACTTTAAAGCAGCAGCAGTTAAGAAAGATGAAGAGGAACATTTTATAATGGTAAAAGGACTTGTCCAACAGGAAAATATCACAATCCTAAACATATATGCACCTAACATTGGAGATCCCAAATTTATAAAACAATTACTAATAGACCT
The DNA here is from genome assembly GCF_007565055.1 of Rhinopithecus roxellana. Lineage (NCBI taxonomy): Eukaryota > Metazoa > Chordata > Mammalia > Primates > Cercopithecidae > Rhinopithecus > Rhinopithecus roxellana. Next base: position 31,358,067 of record NC_044549.1, on the reverse strand, counting down.
AAGAAATGAGGTAGACAGCAACACTTTAATACTCCACTGACAGCACTAGGCAGGTCATCAAGACAGGAAATCAACACAGAAACAATGGATTTAAACTATACCTAAGAACAAATGGACTTAATAGATACATGCAGAACATTCCATCCAACAAACACAGAATACACATTCTATTCAACAGTGCATAGAACTTTCTCCAAGATAGACCATACGATTGGCCACAAAAATGAGCCTCAATAAATTTAAGAAATTTGAAATTATATCAAGCACTCTCTTAGACCACAGTGGAATAAAACTGGAAATCAATTCCAAAAGGAAATTTCAAAACCATGCAAATACATGAAAATTAAATAACCTGCTCCTGAATGATCATTGGGTCAAAAACAAAATCAAGATAAAAATTAAAAAATTATTTGAACTAGATGACAATAGGAACACAACCTACAAAAACCTCTGGGATACAGCTAAGAGGTAAGTTCATAGCCCTAAATACTTACATGAAAAAGACTGAAAGAGCACAAACTGACAATCTAAGGTCACATCTCAAGGAACTAGAGAAACAAGAATAAACCAAACCCAAACCCAGCAGAAGAAAGGAAATAACCAAGATCGGAGAAGAACTAAATAAAAGTGAAACAATAAAATCACAAAAGATAAATGAAACAAAAAGCTGTTTTGTTTAGAAAAGATAAATAAAATTGATAGACCATTGGCAAGATTAACCAAGAAAAAGAGAGAAAATCCAGATAACCTCAATAAGAAATGAAATGGGAGATACTACAACTGACACTACAGAAATACAAAAGATCATTCAAGGTTACTATGAACATCTTTACATGAATAAACTAGAAAACCTAGAAGGGACGGATAAATTCCTAGAAAGATGCAACCCTCCTGTCTTAAATCAGGAAGAATTAGATACCCTGAACAAGCTAATAACAAGCAGCAAGATTGAAACATTAATTTAAAAAATACCAACAAAAATAAGTTCAGGACCAGATGGATTCACAGGCAAATTCTTCCAGACATTCACATAATAATTTGTACCAATCCTATTGGCACTATTCCATGAGATAGAGAAATAGGGAACCCTCCCTAATTCATTCTATGTAGCCAGCATTACTCTAACACCAAAACCAGGAAATGACATAACCAAAATGAAAACTACACACTGATATCCATGATGAACATAGATGCTAAAATCCTTAACAAAATGCTAGCTAACTGAATCCAGCAACATATCAAAAAGGTAACCCACCAATATCAAGTGGGTTTCATACCAGGGATGCAGGGATGGTTTAACATAAACAAGTCAATAAATGCGATGCACCACATAAACAATTAAAAACAAAAATCACACGATCTCAATAGATGCAGAAAAAACATTCAGCAAAATCCAGCATCCTTTTTGATTAAAACTCTCAGCAAAATCAATATAAAAGGGACATACCTCAATGTAATAAAAGCCATCTATGACAAACCCAAAGTCTATACAATACTGTATGGAGAACAGTTGAAAGCATTCCATCTGAGAATTAGAACAAGGCAAGGATGCCCATTCTCACCACTCATCTTCAACATAGAACTGGAAGTCCTACCCAAAGCAATCAGATAAGAGAAAGAAATAAAGGGCATCCAAATTGGTAAAGAGGATGTCAAACTGTCACTGTTTGCTGCTGATATGATCATTTATGTTGAAAACCCTGAATACCCCTGCAGAGAGCTATTAGAACTGAGAAAAGAATTTAGAGTAATGTACACAAATCAGTAGCTCTTCTATACACCAACAGTGACCAAGTTAAGAATCAGATCAATAACTCAATCCCTTTTACAATGGCTATAAAATTAAAATAAAATATTTAGGAGTATACCTAACCAAGGAGGTGAAAGACCTCTACAAGGAAAACATCAAAACACTGCTGAAAGAAATCATAGATGACACAAACAAATGGAAACACATCCCATGCTCATGGATGGGTAAAATCAATATTACGAAAATGACCATACTGCGAAAAGAAATCTACAGATTCAACACAATTTCCATCAAAATACCGCCATCTTCACAGAATTAGGAAAAAACAGTTCTAAAATTCAAATGGAACCAAAAAAGAACTCACATAGCCAAAGCAAGACTAAACAAAAAGAACAAATCTGGAGGCATCACACTACCTGATTTCAATAAAATATACTATAAAATATACTATAAAACCATAGTCACCAAAACAGTGTGGTACTAGTACAGAAATAGGCACATAGACCAATGCAAGAGAATAGAGATCCCAGAAATAAACTCAAATACTTACAGCCAACTGATCTTTGACAAGCAAACAAAAACATGAAGTGGGGAAAGGACACCCTTTTCAGCAAATGGTGCTGGTTTCTAATTGGCTAACCACATGTAGGAGAATGAAACTGGATCCTCATCTTTCACTTTATACAAAAATCAACTCAAGATGGATTAAGGACTTAAATCTAAGACCTGAAACTATAAACATTCTAGAAGATAACATTGGAAAAATCCTTCTAGGCATTGGCATAGGCAAAGATTTCATGACCAAGAACCCAAAAGCAAATGTAATAAAAACAAAGATAAATAGCTGGGACCTAATTAAACTAAAGAGCTTTTGCATAGAAAAAGGAACAGTCAGCAGAGTAAACAGACAACCACAGAGTGGGTGAAAAGCTTCACAATCTATACATCTGACAAAGGACTAATATCTAAAATCTACAACAAACTCAAACAAATCAGTAAGGAAAAAACAAACAATTCCATCAAAAAGTGGGCTAAAAACATGAATAGACAGTTCTGAAAAGAAGATATACAAATGGTCAACAGACATATGAAAAAATGCTCAACATCACTAATGATCAGGGAAATGCAAATCAAAACCACAATGCGATACCACCTTACTCCTGCAAGAATGGCCATAATAAAAAAATCAAAAACACAGTAGATGTTGGCATGGATGCGGTGGTCAGGGAACACTTCTCACTGTTGATGGGAATGTAAACTAGTACAACCATGATGGAAAACAGTGTGGAGATTCCTTAAAGAACTAAAAGTAGAATTAACATTTGATCCAGCAATCCCACTACTGGGTATCTACCAGAGGAAAAAGTCATTATACAAAAAAGATACTTACTTGCAAACACATGTTTATAGCGGCACAATTTGCAATTGCAAAATCGTGGAACCAACCCAAATGCCCATCCACCAACAAGTGTATAAAGAAATTGTGGTATATACATATGATGGAATACTATGCAGTCATAAAAAGGAATGAATTAACAGCATTTGCAGTGATCTCGAAGAGAGTGTGAAGTAACTCAGGAATGGAAAACCAAACGTAGTATGTTCTCACTGATATGTGGGAACTAAGCTATGATAATGCAAAGGCATAAGAATGATACAATGGTCTTCAGGGAATTGGGCAGAAGGGTGGGAGGTGGACAAGGGATAAAAGACCTCAAATAGCATACAGTGTATACTGCTCGGGTGATGGGTGCACCAAAATCTCACAAATCACCACTAAAGAACTTACTCATGTAAACAAACACCACCTGTACCCCAATAACATATGGAATAAGTAAGTAAATAAATAAATAAAGAAAGTTTCTAATCTGTAGTGGGAAACAAATACAAAAATGGAGAAAAACCAATATTCTTTGCATGGTGAACAACATTAGTGTGGCTAAAAGAAGAAACAACTGCTCAATAAAGCAGATGGCAGCTTAAGAATGGGTGACGCACAGGTTGAGCCTCAATAATTTTGTCTCTTTTTTCCTCTTGTTGATTTCTTTCCCATTGGTCCTCTGTACACATGCTTAGTTTATTTTGAATTTAAATCTTATGAAAAAATCTATTGCATATAACTGGTGGAAAGCAAAAACTAAATACACTTACAGTTTTGAGTCATCTTTTGCTAATAATTGATCTAGTCATTATAGGCATAGGGATGTGAAAAAGTCTTTGCAAACCTTGGAAGACCTCCTTTTAAATAATATTTTTAACTGATGTTTGAAAAAGCTACAATTATTTACTTCAGATTGCATTAATCACTATCCTCTCCATAGCCTTCTTATTTAAAAAGCATAGTTTCCTGAAGGTCAATGAAATCTCAATTTTTATGGGATTTTTCTGGACAATTTGGCCAGTAACATTTTTGAGTTTCATGTAACAAAAATGAAGTCTCCTTTTACTACTTCCATAGTATTTTATGCATTCTTAATATTACTTTGAAATCAAACTATTTTTGGCTGGGTGCAGTGGTTCATGCCTCTAATCCTGGCACTCTGGGAGGCCAAGGCAGGTAGATTGCTTGAGTCCAGGAGTTCAAGACCACCCTAGGCAACATAGCAAAACCTCACCTCTACCAAAAACACAAAAAAATTAGTCTGGCGTGGTGCCACGTGCCAATAGTCCCTGCTACTCAGGAGGCTGAGGTGGAAGAATCACTTGAGCCGAGGAGGTCGAGGCTGCAGTGAGCTGAGAATGTGCCACTGCACTCCAGCCTAGGCAACCAGAGTGAGACCTTGTTGCAAAAAGGAAAAAAAAAGAAAGAAAAGAAAAAGAAAAAAGAAAAAACACATGAACAAAACCTATTTTAATCTCAACTTTGTTGGAACCCCTGAAACATTTCAAAATTCGGTGAGGGGCCATCATGCAAATGTTGCCCAGGAGGTAGCCATTTCGAGTTTGTGAATTAACTCCTTATCAACCCCTTATCAATATCTGAGTAAAAATTTCTAAATGTCAAGATGGATGTTAAAAAAGGGTTTTTAGAAAGAACTATCAATATGCTTTATAATATCTTCCTCCCAAAGTGCTCTAGCCATGGAGAAGGAATGGTGAACCCTTGTCTCCCAAGTCAAGTATTATATATATATGTATATCCATCCCCTGGAGCTTGGTGGACTAGAGTCTGACTCACATCTGATCACATCTGAGAATTTTTTTTTTCTTTTATTTTTCAGAAACAGGGTCTTGCTCTGTTGCTTAGACTGGGATACAGTTGCTAACTGCCTTAGCCTCTGTATTAGTTAATTCTTATGCTGCTGATAAAGACATACCTGAGACTGAACAAATTACAAAAGAAAGAGGTTTAGTGGACTTACAGTTTCATGTGGCTGGGAAAGCCTCATAATAATGGCGAAAAGCAAGGAGGAGCAAGTTACACCTTACATGGATGGCAGCAGGCAAGAAAAGAGAACTTGTGGAGAGAAACTTCCCCTTATAAAAGTGACAGATCTCATGAGACTTACTCACTATCATGAGAACAGCACAGGAAAAATCTGCCCCCATGATTCAATTATCTCCTACCAGGTCCCTCCCACAACATGTGGGAATTGAAGGTGAGACTTGAGTGGGGCCCAGAGCCAAACCATATCAGCCTCCCAAGTAACTGAGACTACAGACATGCATCACTACACCTGGCTACTTTATTATTATTATTTGAGAAGACAGGTTTTACTATGTTTTTCAGGCTGGTCTGAAACTTCTGGCCTCAAGCTGTCCTCTCACCTTCGCCTCCCAAAGTGCTGGGATTATAGGCAAGAGCCATCATAACTGGCCCGATAAATCTATTCATAAAAGATGACAGGCCTTATAACCTCTCTGATGGTAGTCTGTAGAGGGTTGAAAGAACTAGAAAATCTGCATCTCCAGAGTTTGTTGGGACAAAGGCTTTCAGAACACTGTCTGTGTGCCAGATGTGGGCAGTGCATTCAGGAAAACTGACATCAAACGTGTTCAACAAGATTGCCAGGGCTGGACAACTTCAGATACAACTTAAGATACAGTTTCTATTATTCATGGCAGTAGTGAAGAATTAGTAGGCTTTATCAAACAACAGGAGAGGACTGGCTGCCAACGGAATCAGTGGCTAGATGAGTAACAAAGGGCGGGTTCCATGGGGCAAGCATCTGTGCCAGAGGACATATGAGGTCTGTCCTGGGAGCATGGGAGCATGCACATATGCCTAGGGAAGATTCTACAGCCCTGTGGTCATATGGCATCCTGACTTAGAGCTGAAGACCAGAGCAGACAACATTGTAGGTGTATAAAGACAGATAAAAAATTTGCCCGTTTAGCGAAACAGCAGTTATCTGGTACTAAAGACATACTTTGCCCACTTCACAGGTAACTTAAAACCAGCTCTTTTTTCCTCTGACGAATACTTAACAGGGCAGAGTTAAAGACAGGCTAAGTTGAAGAACTTATGACTGCCTTTTTCCTGCTGAGGAAAGAAAAGTATATTTTGAGCAACAAGTTTTATAAAAAAGCCTGAAAATGCCACCTTCTGCCTCAAATTTGATCTATTAGTAGAGATGAAATCACTAGAATTAAAAATATAAAACTTAAATGTGAATGCTCTCTTATAGTATTTTGACACAATCCATGCCATATTCCCTTTTACAAATGTTTTATTTTTAATTTTTGTAGTTACAAAGTAAGTGTATGTATTTGTGGGTACATGAGATTTGGATAGAGGCACGTAATGCATAATAATCATATCAGGGTAAATGGGGTTTTTATCACCTCAAGCATTTATCCTTTGTGTTCCATCAATACAATTATATTCTTTTAGCTATAGTAAAATGTATAATTAAATTATTTTTGACTCTAATCACCCTGTTGTACTAGCAAACACTGGGTTTATTCATTTTTTCTCTTTTTGTAAACTTTTATCATCCCCACTCTTTCCCACTCCTTCACTACCTGTCACAGCCTCTGGTAACCATTCTTCTACTCTCTATCTCCATGAGTTCAATTGTTTTCACTTGTAGCTCCCATAAATCAATGAGAACAGGCATACTTGTGTGTCAAATTGTAAAAAGAAAGGATATAAAGTTGGGCATACTTCCTACATCCAGGATACATTTGGCTCTACATAATCACATACACAAAAATCATTCTGACAAATCTTAAAATATTAGGAGTCATACCTGAGAATGCTGTAAAGAAAATGTTGAAAGTTAATAATAACTACCCCATCTGGGTGACACAGATAGCCAGCATTGTTAGATTTTTAATCACCTGCCTAGAAGAAAGGTCTTTTTAAAATAACACCTTTCAGACAGAAATGTTGTATGTATTCTTTTTCAACTTGTGTTTAAAATCAAAATCCACTGTATAAAACTCTTTATATAGACAGCATCAAAAAGTCTATGTTTTGTAAAGTCAATGGTATTTCTCTAGAACGTAATAATGTTCACAACAGTACTAATTCTACAAAACAATAACAGCTAACATTTCTATGTCAGACCCTCTTCTAAGAAACCTTTGTATATTAACTTCTTTGGTCATGATAACTTTATATATTAAACCTAACAATAAACTTCTAATAAATCTTTATATATTAACTTCTTTGGTCACTTCTTTTTCACAATATTGATTCTTCCTATTCTTGTGCATGGAGTGTTTTTCCATTTGTTGTGTCTTCTCTTATTTCCTTGAGCAGTGTTTGTAGTTCTCCTTGAAGAGGTCCTTCATATCCCTTGTAACTTGTAGTCTTAGCTATTTTATTCTCTTTTGTAGCAATGGTGAATGGGAGTTTACTCATGATTTGGCTCTCTGTTTGTCTATTATTTGTGTATGGGAATGCTTGTGATTTTGGCACGTTGGTTTTGTATCCTGAGACTTCGCTGAAATTGCTTATCAGCTTAAGGCATTTTTGGACTAAGACAATGGGGTTTTATAAATATAAAATCATGTTATCTGTAAACAGAGATAATTTGACTTCATCTCTTACTATTGAATATTCTTTATTTCTTTCTCTTGACTGATTTCCCAGGCCAAAACTTCAATATTATGTTGAATAGAAGTGGTGTGAGAGGGCATCCTTGTTTTGTGCTGGTTTTCAAAGAGAATGCTTCCAGCTTTTGCTCATTCAGTATGATACTGGCTGTGGGTTTGTCATAAATAACTCTTATCATTTTGAGATATGTTCCATCAATACCTAGTTTATTGAGAGTGTTGAGAGTTTTTAGTATGAAGGGTGTTGAATTTTATCGAAGGTCTTTTCTGCATCTATTGAGATAATCATGTGGTTTTTGTCATTAATTCTATTTATGTGACAAATTACGTTTGTCAATTTGCATATGTTGTACTAGCCTTGCATCCCAGGGATGAAGCCAACTTGATCATGGTGGATAAGCTTTTTGATGTGCTGCTGGATTCAGATTGCCATTATTTTATGGAGGATTTTCGCATCAATGTTCATCAGGGTACTGACCTGAAATTTTCTTTTTTTGTTGTTGTGTCTCCGCCAGCTTTTAATATCAGGATGATTCTGTCCTCATATTAGAGAGGTGTCTCTTTTTCAATTGTTTGAAGTAGTTTTAGGAGGAATCGTACCAGCTGCTCTTTGTACGTCTGGTAAAATTCAGTTGTGAATCCATCTGTTCGTAGGCATTTTTTGGTTGTTAGGCTATTAATTACTGCCTCAATTTCAGAAATTTTATTAGTCTATTTAGGGATTTGACTTCTTTCTGATTTAGTCTTGGGAGGGTACATGTGTTCAGGAACTTATCCATTTCTTCTAGATTTTCTAGGTTCTTTGCATAGAGGTGTTTATAGTATTCTCTGATGGTAGTTTACATTTCTGTGGTATCAGTGGTGATCTCCCCTTTATCATTTTTTATTGTGTCCATTTGATTCTTCTCTTTTTCTTCTTTATTAGTCTGGCTAATGGTCTATTTATTTTGTTAATCTTTTCAAAAAACCAGCTCCTGGATTCATTGATTTTTTTAAAGTGTCTTCCATGTCTCTATCTCCTTCGGTTCTGCTCTGATCTTTGTTATTTATTGTCTTCTGCTAGCTTTTGAATTTGTTTGCTCTTGCTTCTCTAGTTGTTTCAATGGTGATGTTAGACTGTCAATTTTAGATCTTTCCCACTTTCTCCTGTGGGCATTTGGTGCTATAAATTTTTCTCTACACACTGCTTTAGCTCTGTCCCAGAGATTCTGGTATATTGTATTTTTGTTCTTATTGCTTTCAAAGAACTTATTTATTTATGCCTGAATTTCATTATTTACCCAGTAGTTATTCAGAAGCAGGTTGCTCAGTTTCCATGTAGTTGTGTGGTTTTGAGTGAGTTTCTTAATCCCCAGTTCTAATTTAATTGCACTGTAGTCTGAGAGACTGTTTGTTATTATTTCCGTTCTTTTGCATTTGCTGAGGACTGTTTTACTTCCAATTATGTGGTCGATTTTAGAATAGGTGCTATATGGTACTGAGAAGAATGCTTATTCTGTTGATTTGGGGTGGAGAGTTCTGTAGATGTCTATTAGATCAGCTTGGTCCATAGCTGAGTTCAGGTCCTGAATATCCTTGTTAATTTTCTGTCTTATTGTTCTGTCTAATATTGACAGTGGGGTGTTAAAGTCTCCCATTATTATTGTGTGGGAGTCTAAGTCTCTTTGTAGGTCTCTAAGAACTTGCTTTATGAATCTGGGTGCTCCTGTATTGGGTGCATATATATTCAGGATAGTTAACTCTTCCTGTTGCATTGTTCCCTTTGCCATTATGTAATTCCCTTCTTTGTCTCTTTTGACCATTGTTGGTTTAAAGTCTGTTTTGTCAGAGACTAGGATTACAACCCCTGCTTTTTTTTTGCTTTCCATTTGCTTGGTAAATCTTCCTCTATCCCTTTATTTTGAGCCTGTGTGTGTCTTTGCACATGAGATGGGTCTCCTGAATACAGCACACTGATGGTTCTTGACTCTTTATCCAATTTGCCAGTTTGTGTCTTTTAATTGGGGCATTTAGCCTGTTTACATTTAAGGTTAATATTGTTATGTGTGAATTTGATTTTGTCATTATAATGCTAGCAGGTTATTTTGCCCATTAGTTGATGGAGTTTCTTCATAGTGTCAATGATCTTTACATTTTGGTATGTTTTTGCAGTCCCTGGTACCAGTTGTTCCTTTCCATATTTAGTACTTCTTTCAGGAGCTCTTGTAAGGCAGGCCTAGCAGTCACAAAAACCCTCAGCATTTGCTTGACTGTAAAGGATTTTATTTCTCCTTGACTTATGAAGTTTAGTTTGGCTGGATATGAAATTCTGGGTTGAAAATTCTTTCTTTAAGAATGTTGAATATTGGCCCCCACTCTCCTCTGACTTGTAGGGTTTCTGCCGAGAGATCCACTGTTTCTGACGAGCTTCCCTCTGTGGGTAACCTGGCCTTTCTCTGGCTGCCCTGAACATTTTATTTCCTTCATTTCAACCTTGGTGAATCTGAAGATTAAGTGTCTTGGGGTTGCTTTTCTCAAGGAGTATCTTTGTGATGTTCTCTATATTTCCTAAATTTGAATGTTGGCCTGCCTTGCTAGGTTGGGGATGTTCACCTGGATAACATCCTGAAGTGTTTTCCAAGTTGGTTCCATTCTCCTGTCATTTTCAGGTACACAAATCAAATGTAAGTTTGGTCTTTTCACATAGTCCCGTGTTTCCTGGAGGCTTTGTTCATTCCTTTTCATTCTTTTTTCTCTAATCTTGTCTCATGCTTTATTTCATTAAGTTGATCTCCAATCTCTGATATCCTTTCTTCCACTCAATCAGTTTGGCTGTTGATACTTGTATATGCTTCATGAAGTTCTTGTGTGTAGTTTTCAGCTCCATCAGATCATTTATGTTCTTCTCTAAACTGGTTATTCTAGTTTCCAGTTCCTGTAACCTTTTATCAAGGTTCTTAATTTCCTTGCATTGGGTTAGAACATGCTCCTTTAGCTTGGAAGACTTTGTTATTACTCACCTTCTGAAGCTTACTTCTGTCAATTTTTCAAACTCATTATCCATCCAGTTTTGTTACCTTGCTGGTGAGGAGTTGTGATTCTTTGGAGAAGAGGCACACTGTTTTTTGGAATTATCAGCCTTTTTGTGCTGGTTTTTCCTCATCTTCATGGATTTATCTACCTTTGGTCTTTGCTGTTGGTGACCTTCAGATGGAGTTTTTCGTGGTTGCCATTTTTGTTGATGTTGATGCTATTTCTTTCTGTGTGTTAGTTTTCCTTCTAACAGGCCTGTCTTCTGCAGGTCTGCTGGAGTTTGCTGGAGGTCCACTCTAAACCCTGTTTGCCTGGATATCAACAACAGAGGCTGCAGAACAGCAAAGATTGTTGCCTGCTCCTTCCTTTGGAAGCTTTGTCCCAGAGGAGCACCCACCAAATGCCAGCCAGAGGTCTCCTGTATGAGGTGTCTGTCAACCTCTGCTGGGAGGTGTCTCCCTGTCAGGAGGCACAAGGGTCAGGGACTCACTTGAGGAGGCAGTCTTTCCTCTAGCAGAACTCAAGTGCTGTGCCAAGAGATCCACTGCTCTCTTCAGAGTTGGCAGGCAGGAACTTTTAAGTCTGTTGAAGCTGTGCCCACAGCTGCCCCTTCCCCCAGGTGCTCTTCCCAGGGAGATAGGAGTTTTATCTATAAGGCCCTGACTGGGGCTGCTGCCTTTCTTTCAGAGATGCCCTGCCCAGAGAGGAGGAATCTAGAGAGGAGGTCTGGCTACCACAGCTTTGTGGTGCTGCAGTGGGATCTGCCCAATCCAAACTTCCTGGTGCCTTTGTTTACACCATGAGGGGAAAACCTCCTACTCAAGCCTCAGTAATGCTGAATGCCCCTCCCTCAACCAAGTTTGAGTGTCCCAGGTCGACTTCAGACTGCTGAACTGGCAGCAAGAATTTCAAGCCAGTGGATTTTAGCTTGCTGGGCTCCATGGGGGTGGGATCCACTGAGCAAGACCACTTGGCTCCCTGGCTTCATCCCCCTTTCCAGGGGAGTGAACAGTTCTGTTTCACTGGGGTTCCAGGCACCACTGGGGTACAAAAGAAAACTCCTGCAGCTAGCCCAGTAGCTCTGTGTCTGCCCAAACAGCACAAGTTTTGTGCTTAAAACCCAGGGCCCTGGCGGTGTAGGCCCCTGAGGGAATCTCCTGGTCTGTGGTTGTGAAGACTGTGGGAAAAGCGTAGTATCTGGGCTGGCAAGCACTGTTTGTCATGGCACAGTCCTTCAAGGCTTCATTTGGCTGGGGGAGGGAGTTCCCCAACCCCTTGCACTTCCTGGGTGAGGCAATGCCCTAGCCTGCTTCTGCTTGCCCTCCATGGGCTGTACCCACTGTCTAACCATTCCCAGTGAGATGAACTGGGTACCTCTGTTGAAAATGAAGAAATCACCTGCCTTCTGTGTTGGTATCCCTGGGAGCTGCAGGCTGGAGCTGTTACTATTTGGCTATCTTGTCCAGGAATCCTGAATTCTTTTTTTTAATAGAAAGAAAGTGGCATACAAATTTTTACTGATGTGCATATGAACACAAGAGTCATATACAATGTCTTATATACATGAGCGTTTAAGGAGGGGCCAGATGGTTGATGATTAAATATTCTTACCTTTCAGAGATTCTAGTTGACTATTTTAGCTCTTATAGAAAACTCCTGTGAATATTTATTTATTCACAAAGGACTGCATAGGTGAAGGCCGTACATACTATCAAGAGCCTAAAGTCAGTAGGGGCTTTATTCCAATTTAGAACCTCTGCTACCAGTTTGTGTAGCCTGGGATATTTGCTCAGAGTTCAATTTCACAAAAATCCATGTCCTACAGTGCTGGCATGAATAATACAGTCTTGTTTGTATCTGTTCACACATCTCTCTCCTGCCAACTATAGGACAGCCTCTTTTATATATAGTGCTTTATATACATACTTTCTGCTGCTTCCGAGTAGTGACAGATTGTTTTGTGACAGCAGAAACACAAGATTTCTCCTTAGTTCAACTCCCAGATGCTGTAAGAAACTTAGAAGAGGAGATGGCTAAGGAAAGGTAGCTAGCTGCCATCATCAAAGGAAAGAAAGAAATGATCTTGAAACTAGTCAAAAAGCACTCCAACAGCTGGCCGACTTTTTTTGTGATTTTTAAAGAAGATGCTCCCTTTGTGCTACTGGAGAAATGTACCGAAACCTCCTGAGTATGTCATCACTATTTACATGTGCCATCATGGCCCCGAGGGACCTATTCTGCAGTGTCAATTTGCAATTTTGAAATCTGCAGCATATGCAGACCTGCTTTATTTGACTCAGCTTGGGAAGACAGGCTGTTACTGGGCAATATCACTAGGTAACCAAAGAGGAGGCAATAGAGATCAAAACCCTATTTCTTATTTAAGTAAAAGCACAATTAATTATTCTGCAGCATGCTATTTAGGTTGTATGATATCTTTCAAAATCAGGCTTTTATTTTTAGTTGCTTAGTTACTGAGATCACTATTCTAAGTAAACAATATCATATACTATAACATGAACAAGAAAAAAAAAGTCCCAAAGCTTTGAACAAGGAAGCAAAATAGTCCTGTAAATGGGTTTACCTAGTAAGTGGAAGGCAAATCTAGGAAAAACCAGATGATAGCTGCTGATGTTGCATTTTGCAGCTCTCCTTTATATGCTGCAAGGCTTACAAGTCAATAAAACACTATTTAAGACAAGGAGATAAAATTTAAATGCCTAATATGTGTATATTATTGAGATGTGATTCTGTCATTAGGTTAAAGTAACGGTTGTATGTTCAGACTTTCCTTATAGAGAAAAGAGAAAATCCAGAACATGTTGGGAAATATCCATGTCTCCTTTTCCCTGTCAAATGCTTCTAATTATTTATCTGTGCTTACAGTTTCATTTTTCTTGTCTACACTTACTCTTTTCACCCTAGTCTGTTTCTGCCTTCAACACTTGCTGAGATTATTTTCTAAACTATCATAAAAGTCTAGCTAATTGCCAAATTCTGCTTGACCTCTCTACAATGTCTGACATTACTATCTATGTGATTGCCTTGAAATGCTCTTTTTCCTTGCATTGCATTCTCCTAATGGTCCTTCTTCTTTAATGGAAACAACTGCCTGTGTGAAACTGGACTTTGTTCAATATAGCATGTGTGGCTAATAGCTATGTTATGCAAATGGCTTTAAAAATTTATGCCTCAGATTTTTTATCTGTAAAATGGATACAATAATAGTAACACTCCCTACTTACACAGCTCTTGTGCGAATAAAATGAGTTGACCAGTGTAAAGGATTTACAACAGTGCCTGGCAAAGTGAACTATCCTACTCTTGCTTGTGCTATTACTGTCTATCTGGTTCTAAAAAGACGTTGTTCTTGAAAGTTGTGATTTTTTTTTTTTTTTCTTGAGCTTTGTATCTGCTTTCTGGCTTATACTTTTATCTAATTGATATTGAATGTGGCCTCTTTCCTCCTGAGCTCTACTCTCATATCACTAAGTTTGCTAATACCCTCTTGTGGATGTCTAATAGGGAATCAAATTAATTAACACACACTATCAAAAAGTTCATTCATTTATTGATCCATTTACTATTTTCCATACACTGTATTTGACCTAAGAGCACTGTTGGCCTGAGACCAATAGTTTGTTGGATATAGTAATATTGTATCTCAATGTTTTTTTCATCTTGAAACCTTTGGGTATTGCCCCACTGTATCCTGGTGTTGAATGATGTTGCTGACAGTGTCTCTGAGGACAATCTAAGTTTTTGTTGTTGTTGTTTGCTTTTTTAATGGATAACACAACTCTTTTTTAATTTTTTTAAGTCCAGTAATTTTTATTGGGATATTTGTTGGTGCTTATAATTCTACATAATTTTTTTTCCTGGAATCAAGTATACTCCTTCAATTTGTAAATTCAACTTTTTACTTTTAGAAACATATTAAATATGTATCATTTAAATATATTTTCTCTGGGAAGAATTTTTTTTTTTGTTAGGAGTAGTTATATTCATGTGATATCTGCTTTGACTGTCTTCCCTATTTCATATTTTCTCTACACACATTTACATTTTTACTTCATTATTCTCTGTCCTATGTTTTTTATCCATGTCTATGTAAATATTGCCTTTATTATGTTACGATTTTTCTTTTCTCTCTCTCTCATTTTTTTACTGAGGATTGTTAGCTCATATTTTGTGTCCTCCTGAGTTATCGTATCTTCGCTGTGATGATTTTTCTTGATTTCTTAAGTTACTTGAATTTAAGGAAGCATGCTGTTTTTTGATAATATTTTTCTCAGTCTGTGGTTCATTTATCCTGTTCTTTCTCTTATGCTTTTTCTTAATCATTTTTAATTTATTTTTTATTATTCCTCACCTCTGAATAGGATGAGTCTTAACGAGATGACTTAATTACAGAATATTCATGGGAAAAGTAAGTGGAATGAGTTCTCAAATAGCAGATATTCTTCCCAATTCACACAAAAATTCCTTATGACACAGAGCTGTGTGGCTGTATGCATTTGGTCAACCATTTATCTGTTTTCTTCAGGCAGTATGATTTGCAGCTACTGGGATCCTTGTGATTCAGAATCTCTTTCCCTAGCATAAGGTTTCCTATGGAAATAGAAGAGAAGACTCTAACACCAGTTTCCATGCTACATTTTTATTATTTCTGATATGATATGTTTTTTCTTCCCCTCAAGGTATGCTATGCCTGTGGACAGCTATGCACTGATGAGATTTGTAGCTTCTCTTACCCTGGTTATCTTTTTATACATTGTGCCTTCACTACATTTGGGATAGTTTCTAACACAGTTATTTGAATTACGAATATTTTCTATTTCTGTTAAGATGGAAGTTTTATTTCTGTTTCTTGTCCTTCTCTTTTTTTCACATGCTTTCCAAGATGGAAAAAGGGCAAGATCATTTTATCCACCATTTAAAAATTAAAAGTGAAGTATACATTTACATCTAAGCTATGCTATGACATACTCCCTCAGAAGGCAGAAAAGTACTTGTCTTCCTCTACCCCTATTTATTAAGATTAGATTTCCAGTCCAATTCAAATGTATGCATTTTTCTCCAATTAGAAAATGCTCCCACCACCCTAAAAATTGTTATTGTAACAGATAAGCGCCAAAAGCCAATCTGGACAATAAAAATGCTTGCATTGAACATTTGTGAAGATACAATGAGTTTAACACTTAAGTGAATTTTAGACTGTAGATACTTTAAGGAATTAGATCTGCTTTGCTAAAGTAGCTGTTTAAACACATTAAATTGTATGTAAATAAGTGAATTAGTACTCAAAGGTTTATATATGGTTATATTGTTATATATTGTCAATTATTGTGCTAAAATGGTGGCAAAGCAGATGCACAATTTTCTGCAGAGATGAAGAGTTTTCTTTTTTTGTTAAACCTATATGTGTGTGTATATACGTATATGAATATATATATTTATGTACATATATAGGCATTTATAATATGAACATTGCATATGTAACAATTGCCTAATGCTGTTCTGAGACTGATACGAATTCACTTTAGAATTTCAATGTCAGTTATGTCACAGGAAATTTTCCTTTGTCCTGACTTCAGTTAGGTACTATTTCATATGCCTGTGATGGGAAAAATTAGAAAAATGGTAAATTTAAGGCAAATGTTACATGTTTTTGTTTTTCTATTTATGCATAGGCTTAGAATAAGTGACTCTTCAGCTATGTCATGACTAGGTCAGATACTCTGTGCAAGACCTGAAAGAGAGAATGAAGGAAACAAAACACTTTTGAAATGTATGTTTACAAAAATGGAACATGATAATTGGAAACAATAGATTTGTATTTTGGAAATCTATGGTTTGGTGAGCCCCTTATGTGTTTGAATTTCACATAGTTATCTTAACAAACTGTTCTTACCTGAAATATTCCTTTTCATCAGCAACAGAAGGAAATTTTCTTCATAGGACAGTTTATACCCACTATGAAATTTCTATAGGAAGATCAAAGTTTAATGGGTATCTCAAGGAACATGGTATGGTTTTTAAAGGAACAGCTTTCAACATTCTCAGATTAATAAGTTATTAGTGGGTTATTGTGAAAATGGACTTAGACAAAACACGCCCAAAAGAAACATTGTCTGGGGACAAGCTGTCTCAGGAGATTAGTAACAGGTGACATGGAAACTTAAACCTCAAGGTCAATAGCTCCCATCTATCCTTAGTCAATAGTGGCTAGGAAGTCATTAGAGTATAAATGCTGGCCAGTTTTCTAGGATAAAGAAGAAAGGTGTTCTAATGTTGCTCTTTGAAAGTATTTGTATCACAGGTTCTGGTCTGAAAACAAGAGAGGATGTATACACATATGCAAGCATACATAAACATACAAACATAAACATACCTATTAGGATAAAATCTAAAGAATATACAGGTATGTGTTCCTAATCAGCAGGATTATAGGGATTTTAAATTTCATCTTTTTGCCAATTCTTGTTTTCTAAATGTTTTACAATGAAATATATTGCTTTATACTACAAGAAAAAAATTAAAAACTCTTTTTTTTCCCAGACCAATTTCTAAAGAACTAAAAGACAATCTCAACATTATCTTCACTTGTTTATCTCTTTAGATCCTGTCTTTAATTACTTGCATCAGTAACTCTTCTGTGAAACATTCAATATTGTCTTAAGTGTCTGGCCTAACAGCTAATCTTCCCCACTTCCTCATTATTTAGTACTTATTTCTCCATTACAGGTATCAAAATAGGTTAAATTCTCATGCCTCCAGAAACCACCAAGGGATTACCCAAATGTTTTTCAGACTCAGTATCATATTATAACAATTTTAAAAAATATTTGACCTAGCTCATCTTAGTTTTAATGTACTTTTCAATCTGAGTGAGTGGATGCTCACTTAAAAAAAATCATAGGACAACAAGACTTCCAATGACAAAAACAGCAAGCCTCTATTCCACCTCTTCACAGCTCTCATTTTGCTTCTCAGAGATCACATTTAACATGTATTATTTATTCACCTAATATCTAATGAAGGCCTACTATGTTCTAGACACTGTTTAAGTGATATGAATTAGCAGTGAACAAACCCATAGTAGTCCTTGCTAATATGGAGTGTACATTCTTGTGGAAGAGAAAATAACACACAAATCCATGAACAATGTACATGTAACATACAATTCATTGGATGGTGGTCAGAGTTAACTAAAAATAATTCAGTATGAAAGGAAATATGAAATATTGGGAGGGGCGAAATATTAAATAGATTTTATAGGACAAGCTTAATTGAAGGGTGACTTTTGTCACCTGAGGGAAGTGCAGGAGTTACTTAAGAGGATATCTAGAATCTGAGGTCTCTAGGCAATAAATGCAAAGGCCATGAGACAGGAATATGCCTGTTGATTTCAAGAGTACTTCAACTACTCACAATCCTCCTGGCATTTTGGTATTTTTCTACACAACTGATCAGTATGATTTATTAATATTAAACATGTTATCTTGAATTCCTCCAATTTAGAAGTCAATTGCTCTCTGTTATTCTACTGTCACATCATGCTTATCCTCCCTTGACCCCCAGCTCAGTAATAGAATATTTGATTAAGTTGATGATCAGTTTTTACATTATTCTGACTATGTAAATTATATTCTTAATAAGTAGTAGATCACAACCACACTTTTTTTGCATGAGTTAAATTTCTGAAGTCAATACCTACTTCATTCTTCATTGGCTTATCATGCTGTACAATTTTATTAATATTCACCTAAACACTTCAATATTTCTTTTAAAGTTTTTTGTTTGTCTTTCATTTTTGTTATGTCTTGCTATACTCCTCTTGGGTTAAATTTGATTTGAGACCTCTATGCTTTCTATACTGGGTATGAGCAATTTCCCAGATTAGGGAAATTTCCCGCCATTATTTATTTAAATATGATTTCTGGGTTTTTTTCGTTCTTTCTCTTCCTTCTGCAATTCTTATGATGTGAAGTTTTGATCTCTGAATAATATCCCATAATTCCTATAGGCTTTCTTTTTGTTCTTTTTTACTCTTTTGTCTTTTTGCTCCTTTTGCTCAATCTTAAATTCTCTTTAAGCTCATTGATTCTTATTTTGCTTCGTTGAATGTGCTGTTGAAGCTTTCCTTTGAATTTTTCAATTCAGTCCTTGCATATTTCATCTCTAGGATTTCCAGTGAGCTCTTTGCTATTATTTGTATTTCTTTGTTGATCTCATGTTTTCATGCAAATTATGCTACATTTAATATTTGTATATTATTGTAGTTTACTAAACTTCTTCATGAATCTTCTTCTGAATTCTTTGTCAGTTATTTCATATATCTCATTTCTTTGATGTCCATTACTGGAGCTTTATTAGTGTACTTTGAAGGTTTCATGATTCCCTGATTTTTTTGTAATTCTTATATTCTTGCATTGTTGTCTGTGTATTTTAAGGAAGAGCCATCTCCTCTAGCCTTTACAGCTTTTCTTTGGGAGGGATGAAACTTCTCTATTTAGTCTACCCTGTTATTTTGCAAGAGCCAACTGATAATAACCCAGGGCAGGCAGAACTTGTGCGTTTTCTAGTTGACTGGACCACTGGTTTTGCCCTGATATTGAATGGTGCTACTGGCTGGACTCTATTGACTGGTGACACCACTGACTGGGTCCTTTTATCAGGCAGAGCTGCTGGCTGGGTACTTCAGTGGACTCTGGTAAGTCTGGTTACAGGAGATATTTTTTGGCGAGACATTACCACTATTTGGGATCTGCAATTGGGCAGGGCTGCAGATTGAGCTCCAAGGTTAAGTAGAGTTGCTTCTCTGGACAGGCAGGATATAAACCTAGGCTTCGTAGGGATACCCAGTTGAGTATTCCTGTCTCGGTGGAGCCATAGTGTGGGCTTTTGGCTGAGCTGAGTGGATGTTTGACCTCCTAGATCAAGCAGTACTACCCCCTACATTTCTCCAAAATGCACAAAGGTAGAGTAATTGTGTCAGCTGTTGGGCTATGTGGAACCACTGCCTGCATTCCTGGGACAAGCTGGTCTAATTCCTTTGTTTCTCTGAAATCATGGAGGTAGGGGTCTCTATTTGGATGGGGCCATTAAGTGGCTTTAATGGCTATGTGGAATTATTGCTTGCCTTCCTGGATATAGCAGGTTAAATCCCTTCACTTATCTGAAATGAGTGGAGCTGCATTTCTCCGTGCCTGGGTGGGGTTGTCAAGGTGGGTTCCAAGATTGGATAGGGGGACTGGCAGTATTGAGGCTCAAAGTAGGTTTTACTTCCCAGCATGCTTCTGAAGACAACCTGCTCAGTTTTGCAGGGGGCTATGAGGCTGGCTGATACAGTTTATTAGCACCACAGCTGGCAGGAACAAAGAAGTAGCATCAAGATCTGTGCATTGATCACTGTTTTTGTGTCTACTTGACCTCTGGGTTGTCAAGCTTTGCCATTTTGCCTAGTGTTCTCTGTGAGGTGAGTACAGAGTTTTTCCTGGTGTTGAGAGTCTAAAAATAAAAATGCTCTAGTCTACAAGTAATTGCTAGTTGAACTTTCTGTGGGAAGGAGTGGATCTGGAGACTTCCTATTCCACCATTTTGCTGACATCACTCTCCTAAACACTTTCAATGTTTCTACATGATGCCTATCAGTAGTGTTTATCATGTGCTGCCCCTCGTCTTTTCTGTCTGTGTTATTCAGTGGGACTCTTGCCTTTTAGGACTGCTGCCATTAAGGACTTTGTGCTATTCTCGGACTTTCCTTTGCTAATTGCCCATGTTGAATCTCTTGTTACATGAATTTCATTTCTTCTTTCATGGAATTTTGTTTCTTTCCAGACTAATCAAATCAAATTTCAGTGCTTCTTCACGGGTGTCTTATCTTTCCTTTGTTTGTGCAATTATATTTTATTATTTATTTCTTACTTTTGAATTAAGTTCTCTGTTTTTTTGAAACATAAAGCACTCTAGGAAATATAGAATTTAAAATACTATATAAAATGTCTAGTAACAAGAAGTCCTGAAGTGGTTTCACTTCATATCTGGTTAATGCAATGGCTCAGAAACTCATTATAGACCCAGAGTTTCGGCAGTCTTGAAACTTGCAATTTTTGATATATTCCATTATGCCCACAGTGGATTCTAATAGCACTAGGTATTACCAACATCTAGAGGAGGAGAAATACATGTTTCTTTTGTCAATATGCAGAAACTCTAGATAATTTTTTCTTTAGGATTAATTAGTTTTTCCAAAGATGAGCCTTCTAATCCTCACCTGTGATGTGAAGTGGCCAGATTGTGGGATGGTAGGGTGATGTGTGTGTTAACAATCTTCTTCTAGTAGAGAAAGGAGTTCAAAAATCACACGGCTTAATATGTAGACTTTTAACTAATTTCTGTTTTCTCCCAGTACCTCACCTCAGCTCTTCACTGTGCCTGGAATTCCCCAGTCCAGGTCCTTTTGGAGTGATGCTTTGTAAAGAAGAGACCCCTGATCTCCAGCCTGAAGAAGGATGCATTATGTATCTAACTCTTTAGTCATCGGGATCAGACTATTAGAGCCTATAATTCTGTGTAAATGTTTTGTGTAATGTAATATTTTATTTCTCTGGGATATATTTCCAGGAGTGTAATTTCTGAGTCATATTATATTTTAGTCTTTAAAAAACTGCCAAACTATCTCCCAGAATAGGCATATCATTTACATTCACACCAACAATGTATGTGAGATCCAGTTTCTCTGCATTCTCACCAACTTTTGTAATTGTCACTCTTTTTAATTGTGCTCTTCTAATACATGAAGAGTAATGTTTTAACATGGGCTTACATTTTAATTTCGATATTAGTGAATGACAAAAAGTATAAAATCTTAATCACCTTTTTCATTCATTTACCCTCTACCCTTTTATTCCGTATGTCTTTAATATTTTGTCTGTACATATTAGAAATCATATCAGACAATGGTATGATTTTTGTTTCACCCACCTGACATAATTTAGAAGACCCAACGTGAGAAAGATAGTATACTACATTTACCCATATTTCTACTTTTTCAATTTTTCTCTCTTCAGTCTTGATGTTCCAAGTTTCCTTTTTTTATCATTTAATTTCTGTTTGAAAAACTTGCTTCAGACATTATTTTTGGAAGGCCTGTTGATATCAGATTCTCTTAGATTTTCTTCATCTGAGAGTATCTTCATTTAACCTTTGTTTCTGAAGGATATTTTTGCTGGATATAGAATTCCAAGTTGACAGGGTTTTTTTGTTGTTCGTTTGTTGTTTTTTTGTCAGCAATGAAAAATATGCCATTTCCTTTTGGCCTCCATGGTTTCTGATGACAAAATTGCTCTCATTCACAGTGTCGTTCCTCTATGGATAATGAAACATTTCTTTCTGGCTGCTTTAAAGATATTTTTGTTTTTAATTTTCAAAAGTTTCACTATGTTGAGTGTTGGCATCGATTTCTTTGGGTTTATTCTGTTTGAAATTTCTCTCAGCTTTTTGGATCTGTAATTATGTCTTTTTGGTAAAGTTTGAATTCATCAGTCATAGATTTTGTTTTAATACTTTTAAAGACCCACCACATTTCTTCTTTCCTTCTTACGGCTTTGATGACATGAAAGTAAGATCTTTTGTTTTAGGTCTTCAGATCTCAGAAGCCCTGTTCTCTCTCTTTCTCTCTCTTCTCTTCTCTCCTCTCCTCTCCTGTCCTCTCCTCTCCTCTGCTTGCTTTCTTTTTCTTTCTCTCCCTTCCTTCCTTCCTTCCTTCCTTCCTTCCTTCCTTCCTTCCTTCCTTCCTTCCTTCCTTCCTTCCTTCCTTCCTTTCTTTCTTTCTTTCTTTCTTTTCTTTCTTTCTTTCTCTTTCTTCTTTCTTTCTTTTTCTTTCTTTCTTTCTCTCTCTCTCTCCCTCCCCCTCCCCCTCCCTCTCCCTTCCTTCCTTGCTTCCTTCCTTCCTTCCTTCCTTCCTTCCTTCCTTCCTTCCTTCCTTCCTTCCTTCCTTCCCTCCCTCCTTCCATTATTTTTCCATTGTTTATATTGGGTAATGTCTGCTATTCTATATTTGAGCTTATAAATTTATTTTTTGTGCCCTCCATTCTGCTGCAAAACACATCATCAACCACCTTATTTGATTAATTTATATTTTATTCTAAAATTTTCATTTGCTTCTTGTTTATATTTTCTTATTTGCTGAGACTTCCTATTTTTTTATTTATTTCAAATGTTCCTGAGATTGCTTACTGAAAATATCAGTGATAGCTTCTTTAATATTTTTGTCGGATATTTTCTTTTTTTTTTTTTTTTTTTTGAGACGGAGTCTCGCTCTGTCGCCCGGGCTGGAGTGCAGTGGCCGGATCTCAGCTCACTGCAAGCTCCGCCTCCTGGGTTTATGCCATTCTCCATTCTCCTGCCTCAGGCTCCGAGTAGCTGGGACTGCAGGCGCCCGCCACCTCGCCCGGCTAGTTTTTTGTATTTTTTAGTAGAGACGGGGTTTCACCGTGTTAGCCAGGATGGTCTCGATCTCCTGACCTCATGATCCACCCGTCTCGGCCTCCCAAAGTGCTGGGATTACAGGCTTGAGCCACCGCGCCCGGCAGTCGGATATTTTCATAATCTGTGCCATCTTGGTGCTGGTATCTGTTTATTGCCTTTTGTCATGTAAGTTCAGATTTTTCTTATTCTTAGAAAGGACAGATTTTTTTTTTTTTTTAATTTTTTCCTTGGCATTGTAGAAAGTATGTTGTTAGACCCTAGGTCTTATTTAATATCCCTTTTTTTCTGGCAGGGAGTCACACTATGTAGGTGTAGAGTAAAGCCCTGGTTGGGGCAAAAGCTCAGTTTACCACACTAGGCCCCACTGATAGTATCACTATAACAGTGAAGAAATCAGAATGCCAATTAACATCACATTTGTACCACTTAATTTCACCTCATTGTTTATCTATGTGCATAAAAGTTATACTTTCTATTTTGTTCCATTGACATAAGTCAGGCAAAGGGAAGTGGAAGACTGACATGACCTATCTTCTGTCATTGCACAGAAAGAAAATTTTAACTCTACAACAACCCCACTGATTCTTCAAGAAAAAGGCACTTTTTCTTTTATGTTTGTCTGGATTAGGGTGGGTATTATTAAAAATGTCTTTTATACTTCTACACAACTTTTTTCTGGTCCTTTTGTTAGAGGGTACAGGCATACTTCGAAGATATTGTGGTTTTGGTCCCAGACTCTGGCAATAATGTAACTATCACAATAAAGTGAGTCACACAAACTTTTTAATTATCTAGTGCACATAAAAGTTATATTTATACTATGCTATAGTCTAGTAAGTATACAATAGCCTTGTGTCTAAAAAGTATACATATCTAAATTAAAAAAACACTTTATTGATAAAAATGCTAATAATTATCTGATCCTTCAGTGACTCATAATATTTTTGCTGGTAGAAGATGTTGCCTCAGTGTTGATGGCTGTTGACTGATCAGGGTGGCGGTTCCCGAAGGTTGAGATGACATGGCAATTTCTTAAAATGAGACAACACTAAGTTTGCTGCATCAATTGACTCTTTCTTTTATGAACGATTTTTCTGTAGTAAATGATGTTGGTAGCATCTTATCCATAGTAGATCTTCAAACCCTGCTGCTGCTGCTTTATCAACTGAATTTATGTAATATTCTAAATCCTTGGTTGTCATTTCAACAATGTTCATGGCATTTTCACCAGAAATAGATTCCATCTCAAAAAACACTTTCTTTGCTCATCCATAAGAAGCAACTCCTCATCTGTTCAAGTTTTATTATGAGATTGCAGCAATTCAGTTACAGCTTCAGGGCCTGCTTCTAATTCTAGTTATCTTGCTAGTTCCACTATATCTGCACTTCCTTCCTTCCCTGAATCCTTTAACTCCTTCAAGGCATTTATGAGGATTTGAATAAACTTCTTCCAAACTCCTGTTTATTTTTACCTTCCATGAATCATGAATGTCCTGAATCCTGAATCATGGATCCTATCCAGAAGGTTTTCAACTTGCTTTGCCCAAATCTATTAGAGGAATAACTATCCGTGGCCACAATAGCCTTATTAAATGTGTTATTTAAATAAGAAGGCTTGAAAGTTGAAATTCCTCCCTGATCCATGGGCTACAGAATGGATGTTGTGTTAGCATGTAGAAAAATCATTAATATCCTTGTAAATCTCCATCACTGCTCTAGGGTGACTAGGTACATTGTCAATGAGCAGTAATATTTTTAAAGGAATCTCTTTTTCTGAGCAGTAGATCTGAACAGTGGGATTAAAGTATTCAGTAAACCATATTCTAAACAGGCATGCTGTCATCCAGGCTTTACTGTTTCATTTATAGAGCATAGGCAGACTAGGTGTAGTATAAAATTCTTAAGGATTTTTAGAATTGTAAATAAACATTAGCTCTAATTTAAAGTCATTAGCTGCATTAGCCCTCACAAAAGAGTCAGACTTCCCTTTGAAGCTTTGAAGCCAGGTATTGACTTCTCCTCTCTAGCTATGAAAGTGCTAGATGGCATCTTATTCTGATAGAAGGCTG
This sequence comes from Rhinopithecus roxellana, assembly GCF_007565055.1. Lineage (NCBI taxonomy): Eukaryota > Metazoa > Chordata > Mammalia > Primates > Cercopithecidae > Rhinopithecus > Rhinopithecus roxellana. Next base: position 31,332,738 of record NC_044549.1, on the reverse strand, counting down.
TTTCATCTACATTGGCAATTTGCTGTTTAGTGCAGGCACTTTCATCAATGATCTTAGCTAGATCTTATGGATCACTTGCTTCAGCTTCTACATGAGCACTTATTACTTCACCTTGCAATTTTGTTATGAAGACAGCCTCTTTGTTTAATCCTTATGAAGCAACATCTTCTAGCTTCAAATTATTTTTCCGCAGCTTCCTTACTTCTCTCAGCCTTCATAGAATTTAAAACAAAAAGTTAGGGCCTTGGTCTATATTAGGCTTTGGCTTAAGGGAATGTTATGACCGAGTTTGACCTTCTCTTCAGACCATTCAAAGTTTGTCCATATCACCAATACAGTTATCTCCCTTTGTTGTTATTCATGTGTTCACTGGAGTTGCACTTTTAATTTTCTTCAAGAACTTTTTTTTTTTTGCATTCACGATTTGACTAACTGGCAAAATAGGCCTACATTTTGGCCTGTCTCAGCTTTCAACATGTCTTCCACACTAAGCTTAAATATTTCTAGGTTTTAATTTAACGTGAGAGATACGTAACTTTTTCTTTCACTTAATCACTTGGAGCCCATTGTAGGGTTACTAATTGGTCTAATTTCAATATTGTTGTGTCTCAGGGAATAGAGAGCCATAGGAGAGGGAAAGAGATGGGTGAATGCTGGTCAGTGGATCAGTCTGAATACACACAACGTATATTAAGTTCACTGTGGGCACAGTTCATGGCACCCTAAAACAGATAAAATAGTAACAGCAAAGACAACTGATTATAGATCATAATATTAATACTAGATATAATAATATTGGAAAAGTTCGAAATATTGTGATAATCACCAAAATGTGACCCAGAAACACAATGTGAGTCCATGCTGTTGGAAGTTTGCTGTCGACAGACTTGCTCAAAGTAGGGTTGCTACAAACCTTCAATTTGTAAAAAATGCAATTTCTCTGAAGTGCAATAATAGGAAACACGAAAACATGAAGTATGCCTATATAGGTTTTTAACTGGGGCTTTTAAAATTGTCTGTGTTTGTTAGTAGTTCTGGGTTCCAGTTTTCTCCAGTGCTCCATATAAGGTATATGAAAAGAAAAAGAAAGAAAGAAAAAAAAAAAAAAAAACCCAAGGAACTCATTTTCATGCTGTTCTTCAAGTACTGAGGTTCCTAGTCAGTCTACCTTCTTTTTTGGTATTTCAGTCTTTCTGTGCTTTCTTATCATAACTATGCCCAGAATTTTTAGTTGTATGAGAGAAGACTAGCAAGAAATGGGGCTATTCCATCTTAGGAAAGCCAAAAGCCCTGACATTCATCTTTAGTTTATTTTATATTATTCTACTTAGTTGACATATAGTGTTGAACTAGGTCATCCATCCCTTTATCCAGCTATTTCTTTTCCCGCGCATTTATTTATTCTTTCTTCATCCTTTGATTTATCCACAATTTGTTTGTATTGAATAGGAGTGAGGTTCTATTCTGGTGGCTACTGGACATGAGATTGGAAGCATAACTATCAAGACCAATAAAGCCCTGGCTATGTCTGCACTTCATTGTAGAAGACATCATTTAAAAAATGAATTTTGTTTCATGTGGGAGAACAGAAGATAAATCATTACTGGCTTTGTTTATACGCATAATATTTGTTTGCTGTGAACAAACTAACATTTTCTTGAAAGAGTATCTGCAAAATGTAAATATCTGGCACAAAGGCTTGAGGTGAGAGGTTCAAAGGCTTCCTCATCCACTAGTGTTGGTAATGGTGGTTATATAAATTATCTCTTAGCATCAGAGTCTCTACCTGAGTCACTCCTGCCCAACTCCCTGCCTTCAGCCCTGGAGGAATATTTCATGGTTCTCTGAAAGTTTTTAAACACCTGGGCACTATTACAGTGAGAATTACACTCTATAAATATTATTCACAAGGTGACCTGTTTACAGGTCCTGGCTAATAATATTTCATTTCCTTCACTACTGCATTTTCTGTTGTAGCTTTGGTGTCTCCCAAAGCATGAAGCACAGAGGGATCACCTTGCTCACTGTACTCCAGCGACAGCTGTCACAGTCACAGATAATTACAAACTCTTGGGTCAGATATACTAGGCCAACCAGAGTGTCATAAACTGTATGTGTGAATTGCCCAGGGGCCCCTGATTCTTCTGAAATAGAGCCAAAAATAAAACTCCTGACTCTTCCCATACAATTGGCTTGCTTCTTTAAATCAAGGTCTCAATTGCCTGTGCTTTTAGTGTCCTAAGTATCTCCCTTTGTTATTCTTTCCAGTTGTCTCCTCTAATCTCTGCAGGCTCAGTAACAATTTTCATTTCTTTTCTGACCTTATAAACAGGTGGTACCAAAGATATGATATGTGTCATTATACCATGGAAATATATGTCTTTTTAGTTTGGTCTTACTTCTGTCATTCTGCTATTCTCTTACATGCACATACACATATGATTTTTCTATGTACCTTTTCGTAAGCATTGTGTGCCTTACCCCTATGTTGTGTTCTAACGAAGCTTAATCTCTAAAGGTGTTTCTTAATATGTTATATCCAAAAAGTTTACTTACTACAGCTTCTTTGGAGATTAACAGTATCTATCAGTACAATGTAGTCTATTAGTACTATTAATCCATTAGTGCTATTTAATGCCAAATATAGACCATTAGTACTATCATAGAAAATCTACTTTGTTTAACTTTGTTTCTTTCAGACTTACATGACATTGTTTTTTAAATCAAAGTATTATTTATATATATTGTAGTGCACTGATCTCAAGATTACAACTTGTCTAGCTTTGACAGATGCAAACACATAGGTGATCCACACCCCCCATCAAGATGTAAAACATTATATCCCTGAAAAATTTCACTCATGTCTCTTCCCAGTCAATCTTTGTGAGTTCTGAAGCATCTGTGAATCTGTGTTCTGCCATTGTAGATTATTTTTGCCTTTTTCTTAAAAACAAAATCATATGTATACGTTCTTTTGTGTCTAGGTGTTTTTTTTTTTTTTTTTTTTTTTTGGTCAGAATACCATTTTTAAGCTTGTCATGTTGTTGCATATTTAACTAGTGTAATCCTACTTTTCAGTGGTATTTCATTGTATATTTCAGTTTGTTTATTAATTACTTTTTCTCTTGACTGGTACAATATTATTTCTACTTTTTTACTACTGTGAATAAATTTGTTAGGAGTATTCTTGTACAAGCTTTCTGTGGACATAGGTGTTTCTTTTGTATGTATTCCTAGAAGTGGATTTGATGACTCATAGGATAAATATATGTCTAACTTTTTACAAAACTGCTAACATGTTATCCAAATTGATTGTATCATTTTTCACTCTCACAGAAATGTATGAGAATTCCTGACTCTCAATAATTTTTGGCAAACGCATGGTAATAGACTGAGATATGCAGTGTGAAATGTTGATATAGATATTATCGAAAGGGGTATAGACAAAAGAGATGAGAAAATAGGAACCTATTCTTTCGAGGTCTGATTCAGATAAATTTAAATTTAGCTATATGTCGTGTTTGTTCTGCTCATGACTCAAAGTATTCTTAAGGTGTAACTGATCTCTGGTGGCTGAGAGATTTTAGATATTTCTTCATGTTTCTATGGTGTGTCTGGATAATTTCACTGCAAAATATTTTCCAGTTAAATTACAAAATCTGATGCAGAATTTCTAGTCCATTTTTTTCCTGTATAGAAGAATTAGTAGTTCTCCTTGAAATTCATAATTTACTTCTATATTAAAATAACAAGTCATATTGAACAACAATAAGAGATTGAATATTGAAAATAAAGACATTTTTTTCACATCTATAGATTGAAACTTCATGGTATTCTTAAAATAAAGCTTGAGTTTTGTAAACATTATTTAAATCTGGACTCTTCGAAGTAAGTTTGGCTAATAATATTTCAGACATTTCTATTGAAGCATTTTAAAAATGTGTGATTTGGAGGCTCATTCAATCACTGTAAATAATCACGTCTGTGTTTTGAATGAGAGAATGACTTTCTAGGGTGTAAGATGAGGTAAATTAAAGCAGGACCTGCTGACTTTTGGGTGGGAGATTAGCAGACAGAATAATATGATAACTCTTGACTACTGAATGGTTCATATCCACTTTGCTTGACTCCTGGGATCTTCTAAACATTTTTTTTTTTAATTATACTTTAAGTTCTAGGGTACATGTGCATAACGTGCAGGTTTGTTACATACGTATACTTGTGCCATGTTGGTGTGCTGCACCCATCAACTCGTCAGCACCCATCAACTCGTCATTTACATCAGGTATAACTCCCAGTGCAATCCCTCCCCGCTTCCCCCTCCCCGTGATAGGCCCCGGTGTGTGATGTTCCTCTTCCCGAGTCCAAGTGATCTCATTGTTCAGTTCCCACCTATGAGTGAGAACATGCGGTGTTTGGTTTTCTGTTCTTGCGATAGTTTGCTGAGAATGATGGTTTCCAGCTGCATCCGTGTCCCTACAAAGGACACAAACTCATCCTTTTTTATGACTGCATAATATTCCATGGTGTATATGTGCCACATTTTCTTAATCCAGTCTGTCACAGATGGACATTTGGGTTGATTCCAAGTCTTTGCTATTGTGAATAGTGCCGCAATAAACATACCTGTGCATGTGTCTTTATGGCAGCATGATTTGTAATCCTTTGGGTATATACCCAGTAATGGGATGGCTGGGTCATATGGTATTTCTAGTTCTAGATCCTTGAGGAATTGCCATACTGTTTTCCATAATGGTTGAACTAGTTTACAATCCCACCAACAGTGTAAAAGTGTTCCTATTTCTCCACATCCTCTCCAGCACCTGTTGTTTCCTGACTTTTGAATGATTGCCATTCTAACTGGTGTGAGATGGTATCTGATTGTGGTTTTGATTTGCGTTTCTCTGATGGCCAGTGATGATGAGCATTTTTTCATGTGTCTGTTGGCTGTATGAATGTCTTCTTTTGAGAAATGTCTGTTCATGTCCTTTGCCCACTTTTTGATGGGGTTGTTTTTTTCTTGTAAATTTGTTTGAGTTCTTTGTAGGTTCTGGCTATTAGCCCTTTGTCTGATGAGTAGGTTGCAAAAATTTTCTCCCATTCTGTAGGTTGCCTGTTCACTCTGATGGTAGTTTCTTTTGCTGTGCAAAAGTTCTTTAGTTTAATTAGGGATCTTCTAAACATTTTATTATATTTTCTATTCATAGGTGCATATAATAATAGGGTAGGGAACAACCCTAGTGTCTAATCAGAACTTTCACTTGATGCTTACATTTTCTCCAAACCATTTTCTCCAGTTGTTATTTACCTTCAATAACTGAAGGATTTGCTTCAATGACATGGAGAAGGTCAAAGGAACATATATTTTTGGACTGAATATGAGTTTTGCCACTCTTTTCTTAGTCATATTCATCAGGTTCCCTTTTTTATTACAAGACAAAAGACAATAAGGAGAATATTTGTGATGACAAAAGACATATCTACCTGGTACCAAGGTTCATAAAAAATGGGAGGCTGCTTGGTGCCTGTCAAAATGGGAAGCACAGATTAGTACAGCTAGAGAACACTATAGTGTCTATACCTAAAAACACCATAGTCACCCAGAATGTCTTCTTTTATTACATTAGCTTTAGATTTTCAGTGTCCTTTATATCAACACAGTTGATCTGAGCCCTCTCTTCAGTTCTCTGATATTGTATCAGATATTTTTTTCTATTATTCTAGTTTATTATTTGAATTTTTTGATTGTGAAGTATTTTCATTTTGAAGAGAACAAATGATTATTTTAGGAATCACTATTTTATCTACTCTCATCAACCTCAACTAATAATATCCCAAATAAATGCATTTTCTTTTTTTAACTAAGTCTTGTTTTAAAGAAAAGTGATGTGGGTGTCAGAGAGTAGGAGGCTGTCTGACTGAAATCAACTGAGAATTCTTCTCAAAGTGTTTCTGTTAATTAAAATCAGAATTTCTTTTTATTTTAACACAGCAACCACTCATTGCTAATATTATCAGGAGCCTGTTATTATCCTGTAAATATTTAAATTGCTTTGGAAGGGACAGAAGAGTGACAAAAGAAAGGATGAGAGCAAAACCCAGAGATTACAGCAAGTTGGTTGGTTCCAGTGAGTTTTGCTGATGTCATGTGGGCTATGGTATACTGGAGTCTCATACATCAACCTTTCATATGGTTGTGGTAGGCAGAATTCTAAGCTGCCCCCTAAGAGTCTGAGATTCCCTGATGTACATGTCCTACATAATCTCAGGAACTGTGAATATAATTTATTTCAGTCTGGTGTTTAGGTTATACAATATGACAGAATTTACTTTAAAAGAAGGAGATTATCATCACTATAATCAAGGTAAGGGGGTTTGTTTATATTCAAAATCGTCATATATACACTTTTAATGTGTGCAGTTCTTTGTATATCAATTATACCTCAATAAAGCTGTTTAAAAAGAGACAGAGGGAGATTACCTGTGTGTACCTAATCACATGAATCCTTTAAAAGCAGAACATTTTCTCTAGATGGTTCCAAAAGAGAATGTCAGGGAGACACGCTCTGGCTGGCAGGGAAGACAAGAAGCAAATGTGCATGCTGTGAATGGCCTTTGGGGTCTCTATGGCAAGGAAGTCTCCAGGACCTGAGAGTGGTTCCCAGCTAACAGTCAGCATGAAAATGGGGACCTCAGTCCTACAACTGTGAGGAAATGAACTCTGCCAACAACCAGTGAGCTTGGAAGAGGACTTTAAGCCCCAGATGGCAGCCCCACATGACTCTTTGATTTCAGCTCCCTGAGACGCTAAGCAGAGAATCCAGTCATACCATGTCCAGACTTCTGACCAAAGAAACTGGAAAATAAATTTGTGTTATTTTAAGCTGTTAATAGAAAACTAATACAGTGAGGCAATCAAGGTGAGTTAGTTTATTTGAAGCAGGGAATCACAAGTAATACAGTTATCTATAAATGTTTTAAAACTCAGTACATAAATATTTATTAATTTCTTGATTGTTGTGGTAGGACAAATGGATTCTTCAATTGAAATTACAATTACCTTTTTATGTAAATCACACTTATAATGCTTCTATATTTTCTGGTTTTGTGTTCTTTAAACTGTAACAAGATCTTAAAGTTAGTTGCGAAATAATCTGATTTCAGGATAATTTGAAATGTTGTGATCCACCCCCTCCATCTTCTCAGTTGTTTGGCTAATACCTAGTTCCACAGAAATAATTTAAAGATTAACCTTTATAAGTCTTTTACAAGCATTAGATTTAATTTTCATCAAGTCAACATTTTTCTCTACTGCTATTTCAGTATTTATAGAATAACCAATTAAATTATTTATTTTTAGTAACATATAAACCTGGCATATAAGCAAGTTTGGGAGCAAACACAAATGATTCAGTAAAAGCTATTTGTGCATTTAAGTTAGAGTACATATGTACAGGCATACTGGAATATTAGCCATAGTGTTTAACACGCTGTGGCTCTCAGTAAGCAGATACCACAGAGAGATTGGTGGGTGTCTTTCAGTCAATCTAACAAGTAAATGAAGTGGAGGTAGGTTATGAGACTTTCTATTAAACACATACATATATAAACATATATATATAATTATCAATAATATTGGTATTGCTTTATGAAGAGTCATCCCAATTAGAGTACAATAATATTAACTCCCCAAAACACAGCTGACAGGGGCTCTAAATCATTTAAGTGTGGATGCAAAATTACTTTGTTAATATAAAACTTACTAACTTTTTAGGTTCAAGTGAATATTCATTTACACATGCTCCTATCTGAAGCACAGATAGGAATGAGATTGAATCAGATTCTCTGGCTCTGTGGTTTTAAACAAGTTAACTCAATAGTTCCAAAGCTCCACTTGTTCCTCTCTAACATGAACTCATAGAATCTTCCAGGATTGGTGTGAGGTGAATGAGATAACCTGAAAAGTGTGCCAGTAAATGTTACTTCCTCTCCTGTTTGGGCTTCTGTGCTATGGTGGAATTATCCTTAGCATTTGGTTTGCATGGTGTGGGTAAACACCTCTAACTCTAATTTTCCCCTACTTTCAACTATAGCAATTTGCTAGGTGTATATGAAAAACTAATATGAGTATCATTAGACTTTTTTTAAGAATTGAGATATTATCCCTAGACTTAATGTCAATAAATCCACAGCCCTAGAGCCACTTTGTGCTTAAATTTTAACCCTTATTGAAACATTTTTCTAATACTAAAATATAATAAAGTTCAAAATTGAGAAATATTTACCCCCACCTCCCTATCATAATACAATAATTGTTTTTTATATTCCCTATTACATGATTTCTTGTTCCCCTACAAAATGATAATGTTAGTCTTTTAAAAAATACATGCTTTTCTTCCTCCCTTTTCATTTGCATTGTGAGACCATCTTAATGGTACCTACAGTTAGATGAGCTAAGCATTATTCCTGTCGCTACTGCCAGTCAGTATGGTGCTTCTAACACCTCTGCTTCCAAGCCTCCTCCATCACTCTGCTGCCAGGTTTAGAGCACACACATCTAGAGTGAATTTATATGTGAGATGCTGAAGAGAGCTGGTATCAACAGAAAAGCTTGCTCCTTGCTGAAAATGATTTGAAATTTCTGACAGACCATTTGTTTCTTCTTGAGAGTAGTGCCTACATGTTGGTGTTGGATAGAGCTAGTTTCAGGAACAGTGAGGCAAGGTAAAGCCTCTTTCCTCACCAAATGGCATGCTGGGAGAAAATGAAAACAATGGTGGAGATACTGTAGAACTGGGAAAACTGACACTTTTCAGAAGAAAGAAAAAATGATATGTGTGGAACAACATTGAGAAATCAAGAAAGAAAGGGGGAATGGATTAAAATATATAATTAAATTAGCAGAATCTCAAAATTAGTTTTGAACTCTTACTGCTTATTGGCACGTGGTAATTCAGTTGGCCTCTTGAAACTCCAAATGGAGACTAAGCTTCTCAGGTCACACATGCTGCCTTGGGTGAAGTCCATGATTTATGTCTGTGTAACCTCTAGGGCCTACTGCAGAGCCATCGGGTCTATGGAAAGGAAACATAAATATACCCCCTGCCCCTGTGACACACACACACTACTCCAAAACCTTTTATCTGTGAGCTTCAAACATTTGTGTTGGCACCTGTTAGGCCAACTGTATTATCTTTACAATAATGTCTTCACTAACAAAAGACAAACAAAATTGAACACAAACTCAGATGTGTCACCTTGTTTTGTTATATTATTATTTGTTTCTATTCTTTTATTTATTAAATACATGTTTTGAGCATGAAATACATGCTGTTCTCCATTCTTGGAAAAAGGGTAGGGAACAAAGCAAATAAGACCTATGGAGCTCAAAGTTTAGTTGAGAGAAATAGGCAATAAACACTTTAAAAGTTACTATATAGTATCTATAAAGTCTAGGGAGCACCAGGGTAGAAAGAAGTGGCTATTTTATAGAGCCTACTCAAGAAAGGCCATCCCTGATAAAATGGCATTTGAATAGATAACAGAAGGAAGTAAGGGAGCGAGTTGCCCAAATGGCTCTGGAAGGCTCATTTCAGACTGTCTCAGGGAGTGCAAAGGTTCTAAGCTGAATGTATGTTTAGTGAGTTTAAGAGACTCTTAGAGATCCAACATTATGAAGAAAAATAAAGAAGAGAAAAAAAAAACATGCAAGAGAAGTGTAGGAGGTGAAGTTAGGGAGATAGCAAATAATTTACAATTTTTTAGACCAATGTAAGAAATTTGGATTTTTTTAGATTTTTTTGGATTTTTTTTTTTTTTTTCTGAGTGACTTAGACAGACATTGACAGGTTTTGGCAAGATATATAGATATATGTGCTGGCACTTCGTTTCTCAAGTCACCCGCTTGGCCCTCTTCCAAGTAGTATGTTCCTTCTTTTCTTTCCTTTCCCTCCTGTTCTAAAAACTTTTTAATAAGTTTTAACTCTTGTTGTGAACCTTGCCTTGGTCTCTTCTGCTTTATGCTTCTCAGTCAAATTCTTCCTTCTGAGGAGGCAAGGACTGAAGTTGCTGTGGACCCGTACGGATTCATCACCGGTAACTTGGGGTAACTGGGATGTCTTCCACTAGTAATGTATTTGGTACATGTGACTCGAATAAGTTCCTAGTGGTAAGAGGTATTTATGCCTTGTCTTCTTCGGTTGGAGGCATCTGATCCCTGTGCATGGCTTTTTCTCCCTGCCTTACTTTCTCTAAAAAAGGAAAAAAAGAAAAAAAAAAAAAAAAAAAAAAAAAAAAAAACAGATCATAAGCACTAACATAGATTTTCACAGACAAATGTGGCAGTATGTTGGGAATAGATGCTGAATTATGCTTTGATGGCCCGTGTTATGAAGCAGGAGTCTCTTACATCCATGAGGGAAACAAGAATCCAGGTGTCTTTTACAATGTTTGAGAAAAATAAATGGGTGTTAATTTGATGAAAGGAGACAATTTTTTATCACCTTTATAATAAAAATATTAATGATGATTTTTACCCCATAATGAAAGGCAAAGGTGCTCTAGAAATTAGCCTTCAGAAGTAAATTCCTAAATAAGGGCATATTGTACCTGTTTTCACATGTGATTTCCCCACATCAGTAATATTGAGCCAGAAAATTCATTGAAGTTTGTGCAAGAATCTTCAGAAATTTGCTACTTTCTTTCTAAGATAAACTTGTGAAAAAATAGTTACAGGTAGTGTTCTAGTAGTAAGGTTTATAGCCAGCTTCTTGATTCACTAAGATAAATCAATTATTTCTTCTTGCCTCAACTGCTTAATTTTTCAAACGTAAACACTAGTCTGACTTGCCTTATGAAAGTCTCAAAAGCTTTTTAAATTATTTAGCATGCACTATTTTGAGAACATTAAATACTGAAAATTTTCAACCCTCAAAAGTCATTATATAAATCACTATAGATGGTTGAAAAACCAAAGAAATACTCAACAAATTGGCTATTTATACTGTAGTAGAATAATTTTTAAATAAGGGGGAAAGAAATTTTGCAAGTTATTCCATGCAAAGTATGTAAAACGCTGGAGACATCACTAAAGTAAACATGTTTTTCATAAATATTGGGTAGTTTTTGAAGTAATTTCAGGATATGCTAGACATTCAGCTTTTGACTGAATTTTGACAATATAGATTTATTAGAATTGAGTGTTGGCATAGCTTACAAACCTGAGCTATTAGGTTAAATATCACAAGGAATGCAAGTCCAATAGCACATTCCAGAGAACTTTTTCAGAAACATTCTTTGTGTGATAATGTGTGTGATGAGTCACATACATGTATACATGCAAACACATACACACGTATACACATGCATGTAAACATATGTATATATAGATAATTTTATACTAAAGTCTACAAAAAGATTTAGACTGTTGCTTTAATTCTGACTTATTCGCTGACTCCTGGTTCATTTTCTAATAGAATATTCAGGAACCTAACAAGACAATTCCAAATTCAAATTAAAGGTTTATTCAGTAATTTCTCAATTACATTATGTATGAAATATGACTACTATTCAACAAATACATTTAAATGTGGTTTTAATTGTAGACCAAGAATGTTCTACCCTCTAAGTTAGTATGTTTACTGGCACTATGCCAGATGGAGAGTAAAGTTTGGGGGTCTTATTTATAAACCATCACTGGAACTTTCTGGCAAAGATAAAGCCAATGCTGGGTTGAATGAGATACCCATCACCATTGCATAGAGGTTTTTCTTGTCAGCCAAGGTCGTGGTGCAGGGACCTGGAAAAAGAAAGCATAGAAGGTAATCCTGCATATTTGATGCTGGCACTTTAATCATGACACATGGGAAGAGAGTGGGGTGCTCAGCCTAGTTAGGATGAGTTCAACAGAAAGTGGTAGCTGGCAATAGCCAAGGGCATGGGAAGAGGTGAGTGGCACTGAAAGGAGTATAATGTGTTTGAGAAAGGGGACCCACCGGTGTATAATCTGCTTCATTCTTCTCCTTTCTTCCCTACCTTCAGTAAAAGTAAGATTTCCTAAGGCTTCATCTGTTTGCCTTTTCTCCACTGGTTCTTCCTATCACTCTGTGTCTATTAACCTTCCTTATGCCAGTTAATCTTATAAACGTATACATGGTAATATGATAAAATATTCTATAAAATGTATGCATATAAAGTCCTCTCAGATAGCATTTGTTTTAATGTAAATTCAGCCTCTGTAACTATGGTTAAATCAAATGAGGGAGTGATGTAAATTTGAAATTTCATGGTAAAATGTTTAGAAGATAGAACATTTGAGAGTTCTATTTTGGTGGCAGGCTGTCCTGATCAGCCATAGAATATTCCTTCAAAGCTATAAGTGAAAGATTTTAAAATATTATAGTACTCAAGAATTACCTGGAAAACTACCCAAACATGCATCATTTAACTATAAAGCAATTAAAACAGAATGCACTGTTAATAAACTCAACAACACTGATGAATCTAAAATACCAGATGTTGAAAGAAGTCAGTCAGCTACAAAAAGCATATATCATGTATTCCATTTGTATAAAGTTCAAGAAGAGGCAAAACAGTCGTATTTTTTTCTCTGGTTGTGTTATTGCCTAGAAAGAGCACGAAAAATCCTTCTAGAGTGATGGAAATTTGCCATCTGTTGATTCTGAATGACAGTTACATGGGTATATTCATATGTAAATATTTATCCAGCTGCACATTTGAGATTTCTGTATTTTATTGTTATACTTAAAATTCAAAAATCACTTGGGATACTTAGTATAAATATAGATTCCTGGGCTCTCCCACAGATATTCTAATTTAGTAGCCTGAGAGTCCTAAAAATCTGTATATTTCAAATAAGTCTTTCAGAGCATTATGAAGTAAATAGTCTATGAATCACATTTTTAAAAACACTGGATAAAAGGCAGACTCTATACCTCCAGTAAGAACCCAGAACCCATCTGGTTTATTGGTTCTTTCTAATTTGATAGCTTGTATCATGATTTATGAGTTTAAGCAATTTTAACTGAATTCTCCCTATTGTGAATCAAATCATAATTCTACTTCCAAATTATTTTCATTTACGTTATATAAAGGAGAGAATTTGGTTATGATATATAATTTTTTTAGGCTATCTTCTAATAGCTATCAAAACCCAAGCTAGTAGCACTTACAACCCGTCCATAGCCTGCAATTATCCCTACTTGACTCTCAAATGAGAGTGAAGTTTTGAATTCAAATATAAGGAAAACCATGTAATAAGGCATATTGGGTGACTTTCAAGATGATCTATTTAAAACAACTGGCTTTTTAATTTATTAACTGTAAGCAATGCTGTGATTCAATATGCAACTATATTCTATAACTTTTAAAATAAGTTCTATTTGCTTAGAGATTGAATATCTATTTTCTTCCACTAAACAAATATTCCATGAATTCTCACAGGAATGCAGTTGTTAACAAGAATTCAGATTTAAATACAGTTATTGTAGATTTGTATAGAAGACTACATAGCATATGAATTTAATTTTCTTCACTTTCAGTTTGCTTACAGGTAATTCAACTCAAGGTAATACGATCACTCTGCTGAATTCTTTTGTCAAATGTTGAAGGTGTTCAAGGATGGTTATTATGCTAAAGAGGAATTTGAAGTTACTGAATGATAGCTAATTTTACTCTCCTAAATCTTCTTTAATCTGTTGACTTAAATAAATATTAAAGGTAAAGAATTCTTTCAAAATGTAATCTTTGCTTGTATGACTTTACTAAGTCATACTTTTGTATGCATTGACTTAAGTGGAAATACATTAAATTAAAAGCATAATGCAAATGTTCAGTTGAGATGTAGAATATACTGATGAATTTAATGACCCTGTTTTTCAAAACATTTAAAAGAGAAGTGAGAGTGAAAGAAAGTGAAAAAAGAGGGTGCAAATACAAGTAATTTTAAACATATTTGAATGTATTCAATTTAGTATTGACAGTATTGAGTTCATATTAATACACATATTTAGCAGAATACCATTGAAATATGTGCAGATTAACTTAAGAGCTAAGACTGATAACTTTTATGGTCACATTAACCCAAGTTCAAGGCCTACTTTCACTACTGTGAATCTTCGGTCAAGTAACTTTTTAGAAATAATGCTATTTATATTCTAAGTATTAAATCAGTTAATCCTTGAAAAATACCAGAGTTCTGGATACATACTAATTACAAAAAGTATGTTACTTGCTGACATGGTGATGAGAATGACATTTCGAAGTAATGATTGATGTAGGGCACTGGCTGAAACAGACATATTCTCATTCAGAATTAGAAGAACCACTAGTTCAAAATGTTGTTCCTGAATTTCACTATTTCAGCTTGAGAACATTTAATCAAATCTAATTTAAATATAAATGAGGATACATTTATTTCTGTTAAAACCGCTTTTAAAACATAGCAAAGAGGAGTTTTATTTTTCTTGTATTTAGAACTGACCTAATATGCTAGTACATACACAAAGTTTATAAATATTTTGCGTATGCTGAAAGGCAATTTAATTTTACTAAGAGACTTTCACAACTAAGGTCCAATAGCAAAATTAGACCAAACCAAAACAAAAACAATTTACCCAAACTAAACCAGACTAGAGTAATTAAAATCAAACCAAAGAAAGACACTGCTCTCAGAAGAAATGGCATGCAATTGGATGTGAGGCTGCACGATGTTTAAAACATTTTTAAAAATACCTACATAATTTTGTAATTTTGACTTTCACACTGTTTCTACATGGTAAAGCTTGGAAAATTGGAGCTAATGGTATCCCCAAAGAGACAATTCAAAGAAACAATGTAAAAATAATGATACAGCTCATTGGTTATTTCTGTGTTTAAATTTTTATCAATTCCTCATTTCTGAAAGCCTACTTTAAATAATTAATAATAAAATAATTTATATTTTAGTTATTCCATGACAATGTGTTTATATCGTCTCATACATGAGATTAAGAGAGATTGAGAAACCATTATCTCTTCCTCCCATCCCATATGTCCCCCTACTCTGCCCCTTTTACTGATGACTCATACTATCAGTCAACACTGTTAAGAAAGCTCTTTGTATTTGGCTAAAATTTTCAAATCCTATTTTCAGGAGCTAGGCATTCTGATATTTATAAAACACTTAAAGAAGATAACTTGGCAGCATAATTTTTATTTAACCAATGGGCTGTGGAGGTACTTCTTTTCACCAGGCTCCTCTATCTCAGAAAGTGACACTGTTCCATCAATTACTACCAGGATTAATCTGGTTTGGCTACAGTTAGGTATATGCACCCTTCTTTTCTCATTTCTCCAAGCATGTCCTTCCCAAACCCATATACTTGCTCAAACATTCCCATTTTCGAGGGAGGACTTTTTCTAAAATGGAAGATGGTTGAAAAATACTCATTACAGTAGGCAGTGCTAAATCGCATCAATTTTACAGATGAGGCAACAGGCACAGAGAGGTTAATTAGCTATTGAAAAATGACATAATAAGTAACAGAGCTTAGAATATGCATCCAAGAGTCTCTTAACCACTGGATTCAATATCTTAATTATTTTCACCCTAATTATCAGTATGGTTACTTTTAAATTAAGAGGATTGAATCAGGTGAGCCCAAACTTTATTTTAGGACAGTACTGGCTCCTGGAAGACATGGTGTTTTTGGGCAGAAAACTTCCAGACCCGCAAAGTTAGTGCA
This sequence comes from Rhinopithecus roxellana, assembly GCF_007565055.1. NCBI lineage: Eukaryota > Metazoa > Chordata > Mammalia > Primates > Cercopithecidae > Rhinopithecus > Rhinopithecus roxellana. The sequence goes on along the minus strand of NC_044549.1, from coordinate 31,316,995 downwards.
AGTTGCCAGCAGCCCTTTTGCTAGATGTTGCCCCAGTTTTTTGTTGACGGATCTTTGAAGTCGTCACTGAAGTGGATGCCCATCAAGTCATGTGTTACTCAGAGTAATTCATCTTCCCCATGAAATTGGCAGCTGAAATGGGACACTTGTATTTGGCAGGATTTAGTGGGAAGAGAAACATGGTATACTAACAGTATCAATGACTAACATGATAGAAAATTCTAAAACTAGTGACAACTCCACTTCTCCAGGGCTTGAGCTGTCCCCACTTGTGCTATCGTTTCAGAGTTTTGTTACACTGGGAAATTAAAACTAAGATTAAAGCTTTTATTTTAATAACTATCTTAGCAAACCTTTGGTTAAAGTCTGACTATGTGCCAAGCACCATGCCAACTGGCTTATAAGATACCAACTAATAACACTTGGAAATTTACTGAATTGCTGTGCAACATGTGAGGCAGGAAATGTGCACATTTTTACCTGCAGGTAATAGAAGGAGGTCTGCTTCAATGCTTAGCAAGTATCACTGAGCTTGCTAGCATCAGCCCTATTGAGAACTCTTCCCATGGCCAGTTTCTGGTGTCTGTTCTCTTCTCTCCCTTGGTTTATCCATCATAAAGTTCTGAGTCCTAAAAGCAAGCAAGCAAACGAAAAGCATTGTAAAAATAAATGGGGGTGGGGGGAATTTAAAAGGGATTTTAGTGATCTCTCTCTCATTCTGCCCTCTCAAATTATAGGTAAAGAAATTGACACACAAAACACTAAGTTGCTTGACTGAAGTCATACAGCTAATGCTACAAAAATTAAAACCAAAAAGTCAAATATAAGCTGTTGCTTGTTTTAGACAAGATAGCACAAATTAATCACTAGAATCCAAAGCAAACTAGATAAATCACAGTACCTTAGAGTTTTAAAACTTAAAATTATTTCAAATATATCCTTCATATCAAATAACTGACTCCAGATGTCACAGTTATGTCAGTGGTATAGCTAGAAGCAAAGGTTCCAGTGATGGCCTTCCTTCAGCTTTTCAAATTCCAGAACATCTCAAATGTTTCCTGCTGCATTCTTTGACTACAAAACTCTTCCTGTTTACATCTGGTTGCATATAATGTTTCAAGACCGTTTCCTTTTATCAAGAGGGCAGGTGCGTGACAGGAATTGCAGGATAATTTAGGAATGCAAAAAACTGATCAATACAAGTGAAACTTCCACCTTAGTAAACTAACTAATGTTTACATGGGTAATTTCACAACAAACATATAAATAGATAAATAAGCAAGAAAACTGAAAATTGTTGTTACCAAGAAAGGAAATAATCGTGCAGTGGGTTACGGAGTGAAATTGGGAAAGCCAGTTGGGACAAGGTGGTGAGGGAAGTCTCTCTGCTGTGTGACATTTGAGCTGGGAAGACAAAATGAGAATGAGGCAGACATCCCTAGGTACTATGGGAAAAACGCTGTGGACAGAGTGCCCTGAGGGATGGCTCTGCTCTCCCTGAGGAAGAAGTCTGAGTTTTCTCTTTGAAGATAGGGAAGGAGGACCCTCCAGGCAGATAAAGAGGCAAATGTGAGGGCCAGGGCTTGAAAGCTTGGATATAGCCAGGAATTGCAAGAACATAAGGTGCAATGGTGATGAACCCTGGGGCTGAAGGGTAGGCAGGCAACGATGAACACCAGCCTTAAGTCCTCTGACAATGCTTGAGAGGTAGGGAGCCATAGTATGCTGTTAAATATTTTGTTCTTTTATTTATTCAAAAGTGAATTTTATTTGGTTGCTTCAGACTTTAAAGCTATCAGGGAACTCATCCTTTCAAGAGTCTCCAGAAGAGTCTTTTCAAAAGGAAAATAAACTTAACTAATTCACATTTTAAAGAAAGTGTGAAATGTGGCAGTTTGACTGCTTAGTTTATAATTTCGAAACTTTTAAATTTTAAATCAACCTTAAAATATTGCATTCATTTTCTTCACTTTATTTCTATAATATCACCATTTCCTATTTTTTTTAAATTAAGAGGTATTTAAGAAAACTTATAAAACAAAAATGTCTTCTAATTCATTCCAGATGATTATCACTATTTTAGCATGTCATTTTGAATGGAGAGACAATCAGAATACAACAGGAAGTCTTTTAACTGCCAGTACTAATGACTATGAATTTTCCAATTTAAGTAACTACAAAAGGGGAAGCAGATACTTTATAGAGGTGTATTATTGTTGTGTATATTTTTTAAATTAGAGAGATTCACAGTGTTTAATTTGCTTTTAAATGCAATGTCAATAATTTTATCAATAAACATTTATTAAACCTTTACAAGATTTAATGTGCTTTCCTGAGTCTGAGTGTCTGCTGGTATTCAGACACGAAAACCATAGCGTTACATTATAAGAGGGGAAAAGCTAAATACTCTTGAAAAGATGACCAATAAGATAAGATAGCATAGGATAAGTTAAAATTGGGTACAAACTAGAAATGCCATTGAAGATCAGATCAGGGAGAAGCATTACAAGGTAGACATCAGGGCTGGTGTTCAGACCAACCTTTGAAAAAAGTGAGGTTGAGATGGGGTGGAAAGAAGGGAGAAAGCAGAAGAGGGAGAAATCAATGGGATTAAATAAATGTGATAAATACTAAATGACTGTTCCACTTTAACCCACTTACCCTGTGCCACAGCAAGCCAAAGGGAAAAAATAATAGATTAACAACTTTTAAATTCTGTTTCTGTGGCTCTATCCCTCCATCAGAGAACCCGCTGAAATTCCAGCCCCCAAAACTTATGCACTCTACTCCTTATCCTCAGTCTTTCTGGGAGCCCTGAAGAGGTGTGGTGTTATGTGCTCTGCTCTGCTATCTTATAATTCTGTCACTTCTATTTCTCTTCAAAGCTGCTGCTTTTGGTGGAGGAAGACCTCGCCACTGTCCCAGGTACTCTGTTTTCAATGAGAGGTCTACGGTTCTTCCCAAAGTCCCCATCTCTATTTCCCATGCCTCTCCCTCACATTTTGCTGCTAAGATGCTGAATGTCTCAATGCAAAATGCACACCATATTCTCTCTGGTGTACACTGCGCAAAGCTACTGATAAACAGGAAAGATCCCTATCTTCTAGCACTGTGCTGCCCACTTGCTTACCTGGGCCCAGAAATAAGGCTGACTCCTGATCCAATGTCTTTCTTATAAGGATTTTAGTTTAAAAAAAAAAAAAGAGAGAGAGAGAGAGAAACTCATCCTTTCTTTTTCTTAGCAGAATCACTCATCTCAGAAGAGAAATCTAAGTCTTGCCACATAGATTGATGAAAATGGGACTAGATGACAAAGTTAAAATCATAGCTCTGAAACCCATAGGGGCTCACTGTGAAGAATAATACCATTCTGTGGATAACTGACTGGAAGAAAATTATTTTCTAAATATGATACTAAACACCAAATTTTCCCTAATTGAAGGAAGAGGTTTCCTCCTCTCAATTAAGCAATTGTTAAGATAGGGCCAGACTGGCTTAGGTTTCTTATGAAGGCAGGCAGTGCTGAGACTGTGTTCCGGGAGATGTGAGCCTTGGTCCCGACTCTACCTCTGGACATCTGTTATTTTAGAGGCCATGCTATGACTTTGGATTTCAGTTTTTTTTTTTTTTTTTAATCTGAAAAAAAAGTCCTGAGCCTAAATTGTCTTTTGTTCATTTTTTTCTTAATATTCTATAAGCGTACAAATATAATAAAGCTTACTATGTTCACATTCACTTTGAAAACAGTAACTAGATCTAAATAAGGGCAGTATTTCTACAAGGGACTCTTTAAATTCTGCAAAAGGGGAAGCAACTAAGTTAGCCTTGCTATAAGCACTATTATTAAGCACATGCCACAAAGGAATACTAATCTAAAAATGTAGTAGTGAGAGAAACAAAAATGCTTTTAAAATTGCCTTAAAATCAACATCAAAACGCTGCCAAACCTCTCCCTTGTTTATTCTTCTATCTTCTGGAAGAAAAATCCTATTTTTATCAGTGTCAGGGCCCTTCCTTTCGGCAAGACATCTCAAGAAACTGGAAAGATCATGTGATTTCTGAAATACAGGAAGACCCTTCAGTCTTTACTGAATTATGATGGCTGCTGCTACCCCCATTTTCTACCCTCGTAAGTCGAGTAGAACTCGACTTCCGAGCTATTCACGGGGCACTGGCATACCCAGGGGCCAGCCTCCCATGCGTAGCATGCTTCCGTCCTCTCTGAGGGCTGATCTTCTCCCCAGGGCATTACTGCAGAGTAGGTATCAAGTGAACAAGAACATTAGGGTCTGGTGACTTTTGTTTCTTCCTGCTTTCTAGGAATTATCTCCCTTTTCTTTCTCTATTCCCATATCTTCAACTTGTTGTGGCATTTACTGAACACAATAAGAAACATTATCTTCAGGAAACTTCTGATTTAGCTCCTGTAAAATTATCTGAGGCAATGAGTAGGTAGGCTTGGCCACTCACTTTAGTGGGAGGAGAGGAAATTGAGGAAAAACTATATGCAAATGAATATCCCAATAGATTATCATGCTTACACCTGCTGGCTTAAGAATTAAGGTAAGAGATTAATTTAACAAGCCTTAAATGAAGATGAAAATTAGCACTAGCTTTGGGTAAATCAAATTAGGTTAATGGGTGCTATTTTGTTAGTTTCTAAATTGGCTCTAAGTCAGGTAGATAATTCCCTCTAGTTTATATTGCCAAAAATAGGAAGAAAAACAAAATAAAAACCTTCAGGTCTCAATGAAGATAATTACACCAATTTCTTAGTTCCAAGTCACAAACATGAATTTCTGAACAATTATAGTAAACTGCCAAGGGTTTTTTTTTTTTTTTTTTTTTTTTTAAATCCAAGTACATTTCCCTCTCCATGTAACTGATACTGCTTCCATACTTCAGTTTTAGATTGTCTTGCTGCTGTGGTTTAAATGTGTACCCCAAAATTCATGTGTTGGAAACTTAATCCTAAATGCAACAATGAGTGGAGGTGGGACCTAATGGGAGATGTTTAGGGGATGAGGACTGCACCCTCAAGAATGGAATAATGTTGCTATCAAAAAGCCTTGTGAAGTGGGTTCTGTCTTCCTTGCCCTTTCATCTTCCACCTTCCACTATGTGAGAATGCAGTAAGAAAGTCTACAACAAATGACAACACCTTACTCTTCAATTTCCCAGCCTGTAGAACTGTGAGAAAATAAATTGCTGCTCTTTGTGAATGACTCAGTCTCAGGTATTCTACTACAGCAGTACGAAACAGTCTAAGACACTTCCTCAGAAACAGTGTCTTGCCTTGGCTGGCAATGCATTAAGAAGGTCATTGCTGAATTTTGTGTCAGCCATTGCTTCTGGGATGCTGATGCCTCATGGTGCCTCCTGCATCCCTTTTCAACTTTCATGATTAACTGAGTTCCTACTTCTTTCATTCCAGACTACTCAGTGTGCCCTTTAAGATCTGTAATATTTTGTTTTAGCCCTGTCTGAAAGATTCTGTTTTTGACTCATACATATTTCTATTCTCTGCTCACAAGCCCTGATGCTAACAGTGCCTTCCCTCATTCCTAACCCAGTCTTCCACCTACACATATGGCACAGAATGGACTTGAGTCCATGTTGACAGAGGTGCATTATCTCAGAAATGTTGTACTCATGCAGTTTCGAAGAAATGTTTTTATTCAGAGTGTTCAGCACATACTAAACTAATAATAATGTAAGATGCACAGCTTACAAAGTGAATGGATTATCTAGACAATGACTCAGATTTTCTCTAAGAAATATTTTCCACTTTCCTGTGTTCCTGTCAACACATGTTCAAAAAACAGGGGTAAGATCAGCTTTGTTCTTCACAGAAAAATAATTTTATGAACTCTTTGATGATTACACAGTTGATAACTCTGGAACATTAGAAGGAACATATAAAGGCAGCACTATTATTTTGTTAATGTGTGTCACTTTAGTTATAGTGTGGCACTAGGTATACTGCTGTCACCTACCTAAAAAGCTCCAGAGAAGATAAATAATCCCTTAAAGACAAGCATTTCCATCAATAGACACTTACAATTTTCTTACAAAGGTGCCACACAGTGGATCACCTTGGGAGAGACAGGAACAACAGATAAATAAAATACTTCACCTGCTTCTGTATCCTTCATCTACTAATCACAAAAAAAACATAATTAACAATAACTATCTGCCCTATAATAGTATAATGGCTGGGCATGGAGGCTCACACCTATAATCCAAGTACTTTGAGAGGCTGAGGCAAGAGGATCGCTTGAGGCAAGAGTTTGAGACCAATCTGAATGACATATTAAGATTCCATCTGTACCAAAAATACTAATAATGATAACAATAATAATTTAAAAATAAAAAATAAATTTTATAAAATTAGTATAATGGAGATTGCACTAAATGCTGAATCGGACATCTACTTTCTTAGCCCTCCAAACCCTCCTGGGTTTCTTTCTGTAGGATAAGTGTCTATATGGTAACAACTTACTTCATAAGGTTGATGTAAGAGCTGAATGGCATGGTGGATGCAAATATATAATATTGTACTTGACACAGACTGGGTATCACCAATTTTAATTAGTTTCCCTTATCCCAATTTTTCTTCTTGGGAATATATATATAATCTATCATCTGTCATAAGACTCTTCATCAAGAAACGATAAATAAGAGGTTTAACTCAATACCTATACAAAGGCTGGGACAGGAAATCTGAATAAAAATATTGCAGACATCTTTTCTTAGTTTGGATTTTATATTGACCTACAGCAAAATTCAGCCTTTGTGGTGTACCATTTTGTGGGTCGTGAGAGAGTTCCATGTCTAACAACACGATACAGAAGTTTTGTGCTGTTTCTTAGTAGTCGGTCCCTCATCACAGTTTCAACCTCTGCAACCAACTGTTCTCTGTCCCAGTGGTTTTGTCTTTTATAAATGTCACATAAATTGAATCATACAGCATTTAGACTTTAGTTCTGACAACTTTTACTTACTAAAAAGAGACTGAGATTCAGTCATGATGTTGTATACATCAACAATTGATTTCTTTTATTATGTTTTATGGCTTTAACCACAGTTTATTTCTTATTCACTTGTTGAAAGATATTTGTGTTGTTTCCAGTTTTTCATGATTTTGAACAAAGTTACTATAAACTTTCACTTGTAGGATTTTTGGTGAACATAAGTTTTCATTTCTTTTGGGTAAATACCTGTGAATAGAATTGCTGGGTGATACAAGTGTATATGAGGAAAACTGCCATATGGTTTTCTAAAGTGGTTGTAACATTTTGAATTTTCATCAGAAATGTACAAGAAGAGTTCAAGTTATTTTATATCTTTGTCAACATATTGTCACACTTTTTCCCCCTTGACATTCTAATAGATATGTGGTAGTGTCATTGTAGCACTAATTTGAGTTTTACTAATACATAGCAATATTGTGCATATTTTCATGTGCTTTATTGTCATCTGATTATGTCATCTGATAAGGTGTATATCCAAATCTTTTGCCCATTTAAAAATTGTGTTGTTTGTTGTTTTATTTTTGAGTTTTGAGAACTATTTACATATTCTTGAAAAAATTCTTTGTCAGATATGTGATTTACAAATATATTCTCCCAGTTTATGATGTGTCTTCTCTTTAACAGTGTCTTTTGTAGAGAAAAGCCTTCTAATTTCAGTACAGTTCAATTTATCTTTTGAAAATTTTAGTGATTATGCCTTTGGTGTAGCATTGTATTAGTAAGAGATCTCCAGAGAAACAGAACCAAGAGTAGATGTACACAAGTAGAAGATTTACTTTAAAAATTAAATCATGTGATAATTGAGGTCTGGCAAGTCCAGACTCTGCAGATAAGGCAGGCAGTTTGAAGACCCAGGGAACAGCTGAAGTTATCATTCAAGTTTGAAGGCCATCAGACTGGAGACCAAGGTGAGAACTAATATTGTAGTTCAATTCTGAAGGCCATCTGCATCTGCTGGCAGACCTATTCCCTACTTGGGGGAGGTCAGTATTCTATCAGTACTTCTACCTGATTCAGTGAGGCTAACTCACATTATGGAGGACAAACTGTTTTACTCAAAGTGCACCAATTTAAATGTCATCCAAAAATACCCTCACAGAAACATCCAGTGTCATGTTTGACCAAATATTTGAACACTATGGCCAAGCCATGTTGACACATAAAATGAACCACTGCAAGTATCTAAGAACTCCTTGCAAAACAAAAGAACATGACAATTTGTTTATATTTTCTTATAAAAGTTTTATTTATAGTTTTAGTTTCAGTAAAAGCTCAATTTAAAAACTTTGTGAAAAAATATTTTAAATAACAAAATCCAAAAAATATATACAAGATTTTTATGGCAAAAAGTACAAACTGCATTAGGAAACAGTAAAGAACGCCTAAATAAATATTTATAAAAAGGAAGAGTTGATATAGTAAAAATATAAATTCTCCACAAATTAATCTATGCAATTCTTCTAACTTCAACAGGGTTTTATGTTTATTTATTTGTTTGCTCTTTTTAAATGAAACTTAATCTGATTCTATATTTTACATTAATGTATAAAGGAAACAGACTAGCTAAGACTATTATGTAGAAACATCTTTCCAGATAGCAAGACTAATGCTAAAGCTTTATTTAGACAGTCTAGTATTGTTTCAGAAAGAAACAAGTTAACCAATAAGATAAAACAGATAATACAGAAATAAAACCGTTTGAACACAGATACAAGAAGAATGGCATCAAAAATGAGTGGGAGGGGAGGTAGAGCAAGACTGCCAAATCAGAAACCCCACTGATCACTGCCCCACCTCCTGCAAAGACATCAAGTTAACAACAGCTTCCTAAAGAACCAAGTTAAGGGTGGGGTGGGTGACTCACGCCTGTAATCCCAGCACTTTGGAAGGCCCAGGCGGGCGGATCACGAGGTCAGAAGATCTAGACCATCCTGGCTAACACGGTGAAACCCCGTCTCTACTAAAAATATAAAAAATTAGCCGGGCGTGGTGGCGGGCGCCTGTAGTCCCAGCTACAGGGGAGGCTGAGGCAGCAGAATGGCGTGAATCTGGGAGGCGGAGCTTGCAGTGAGCCGAGATCGCACCACTGCACTCCAGCCTGGGCAACAGAGCGAGACTCTGTCACAAAAAACAAAACAAAAACAACAACAAAAAACAGAACCAAGTTAAAAACACCTTCATAAGAACCAAAAATCAAGTGAGCTAGCACCCATAGTACTTGGTTTTAACCTCATATCGCTGAAAGAGGCACTGACTACCTCTAGCAACAGCTGAGTGGTGCCGAGAGCAGCTCTAGGTGCTGAGGGAGAGAGAACACAGTAATTGTGTGGCATTGAACTCATTGTTGTCCTGTTAGAGCAGAAAGGAAAACTCAGCTGATGCTTGCCGAGAGAGAGACCAAACTCAGCTGATGCCCATCCACAGAGGAAGCATTTAAACCAGCCATAATCAGAGGGGAATCACAGATCCCAATAATCCAAACTTGAGAGCCCACAAACCTCGCCACCAAGGGCCAAAGTGCTCTGGGCCTCTAAATAAACTTGAAAGGCAGTCTAAGCCATAAGGACTGCACTGGTAGTGTTGAACAAGTCCCAGAGACAGTGCACTGTGGGGGCATGTGACATACTGAGACACCAGCTGGTGCAACCAAGGTAGTGCTGGCTGTGTTGTCAGCACTACCTTGCTCTACTGGAGTTAGAGGAGGTGACAGCATCTCCTCTAACTCCAGGCTATACAGCTTAGGGCTCCAAGAGTCCCCTTCATTCTGATTGAGGAGAGGAGAGAGAAGGGTGGGGAGAACTTTGTTTTTCATCTAGAATACCAGCTCAGCCACAGCAGGTTAGGGCATTGGCTAGAGTCATGAGAAAATCCTTCCAGGCCCTACCTCCCCCCATGACAGCTCTAGACACACCTTGGACCAGAAGGAAAGTCACTGTCTTCAAGAAAAAAACCCAGTTATGTCAGCATTTATCACCTGCTAACTGAAGAACCCTTGGGCCCTGAATAACCAGCAGCGATATTCAGGTACTACATTGAGGGACTTGGTGAGCCACCGAGACTTGCTAGCTTCAGGTGAGATTCAGCACATCACCAGCTGTGGTGGCTATGGGTAAAACTACTGCTTGAGAAAAGCAGAGGAAAAAGTAAAAGGATTTTTGTCTTGCACTTTAGGTACCAACATTATCATAGAGGGGTAGAGAACCAAGTGACTCTTAGGGTCCCCAATTCCAGGACTTACCTCTTGAATGGCATTTCTGAACCTGTCCTGGGCCAGAGGGAAGCCCACTAACCTAATGGGTGAGTTCCAGGCCAGGCAGCATTCACCACAGGCTGACTTAAGAGACCTTAGGCCTTAAGGGAATGTCAATGGTAGTCTGGCGGCACTCCTTGTGGCCAGTGGTCATGGTGATTATGGGATGAGTCTTCTCTGTCTTTGGAAAGGTGAAGGAAGAGTGGGAAGGACTGTGTCTTATGGTCTGAATGCCAGCTCAGCTGCAATACAATACCAGGTAGACGTCTAAGGTTTTCACTCTAGTCCCTGACTCCTAGATGGCACTTCTGGACCCATGTGGAGCCTGGAGGACTTCACTGTCCTAAAGGGAAGGAAAGAGGTAGGGCTGACATTACCCCAAGGCCTTGAGCGAACATAGGCAGTACAGGGTATGGTTATAGTAGGCCTTGGGTGAGACCCAGCACTATGCAGCCATAGTAGTGGTAGCCAAGTGTGCTTGTATTACTCCATTACCGGCTTTAGGTGGTTCAGAACAAAGAGAGCAAGAGACTCTATATGTTTGGGAGAAAGTAAGGGAAGAGAACAAGAATCTCTTCTTGATAATCCAGATAATTCTCTTGTATGTGGTCCAAGGCCATCAAGATGGTACCTCTATGAGTCTGCAAGAACCACAGCATTACTGGACTTGTGGTTCTCCCTGAAGCAGAAACAGCTTAAATCACAACACTGAAATCTGTTCAAATATCCAAGAAGGACAGCTACAAATAAGCCTAGACAGTGAAGACTACAATAAATAACTAACTTTTTAATGCCCACACACAAAAGAACATCTATTATTATCAGCACCATCTAGGAAAACATGATCTCACCAAATGAACTAAATAAGGCACCAGGGATTAATCCTGGAGAAACAGAGATGTGTGACCCTTCGCACACAGAATTCAAAATAGCTGTGTTGAGGAAACTAAAAGAATTTCAAGATAACACAGAGAAGGAATTCAGAGTTCCATAAGATAAACTTAACAAAGAGATTCAAATAATTTAAAAGAATCAAGCAGAAATCCTGGAGCTGAAAAATGCAATGGGCATACTGAAACATGCATCAGGGTTCTTTAATAACAGAATGGATCAAGCAGATAAAAGTATTAGTGAGATTGAAGACAGGCTATTTGAAAATACATGCCTACAAGATCTAGAAAATAGCCCCTAATGGGGAAATCTAAGAGTTTTTGGCCTTAAAGGGAAGGTAGAGAAAGAGATGGGTATAGTAAGTTTATTCAAAAGGATTATGGAGAACTTACCAAATGTAGAGAAGTATATCAATATCCAAGTACAAGAAGGTTATAGAACACCAAGCAGATCTAACTCAAAGAAGACTACTTCAAGGCATTTAATAATAAAAAATAAAACTCCCAAAGGCCAAGGATAAAGACAGAATCCTAAAAGCAGCAAGATAAAAGAAGCAAATGACATACATTGAAGCTGCAATACATCTGGAAGCAGACTTCTCAGTGGAAACCTTATAGTGGAAACCAGGAGAGACTATCATGATATAATTAAAGTGCTGAAAGAAAAAAATTTAAAAAAAAAGTTATTATCCTACAATAGTACATTCAGCAAAAATAGTCTGTAAAACATGAAGGAGAAATAAAGACTTTCCCAGACAAACAAAAGCTGAAGAATTTTTATCAATACCAAACCCATTCTACAAGAAATGCTAAAGGGAGTACTTTAAACAGAAAGAAAAGAACATTGATGAGCAATAATCACCTGAAGGCACAAAACTTCCCGTTAGCAGTAAGTACACAGAAAAACACAGAATTAAGTAGAAAGACTAAACGATGAATCAATCAAAAATAATAACTACAACAACATTTCAGGACATAATCAGTACAATAAGATATAAATAGAAACAACAAAAAGTTATAAGGGGGAAGGACAAAGTTAAGGCAAGTTTTTATTAGTTTTCTTCTTGCTTGTTTGTTTCTTTATGCAGAAGTCTTAAGTTGTTATCCGGTTAAAATAATGGGTTATAAGAAAGTATTTGCAAGCCTCATGGTAACTTCAAACCAAGAAACATACAATAAATACACACACACAAAAAAATAAAAAACTAAATCATATAACCAGAGAAAATCATCTTCACTAGAGGAAGAGAGGAATGAAAGAAAGACTGAATGACCGGTAGGTCAATGAAGAAATTAAAAAGGAAATAGAAAAATTTCTTGAAATAAATAGTAATGAAACAATATACCCAAACCTATAAATCAAAAGCAGTACTCACAGGAAAGTTTATAAGTGCCTGCATTACACAAAAGGAAAAACTTATAGTAAACCATCTAATGATGCATCTTAAAGAACTCGAAAATCAAGAGCAAACCAAACTCTAAACTAGTAAAAGATAAGAAATAATAAAGATCAGAGCAGCAATAAATGACATCAAAATGAAAAAAGCCATAAAACGATCAGTGAAACAAAAAAGCTGTTTTTTGTTAAAAAGCCAAAATTATAAAAAAAGCAATTTTGTAAAACAAGAAAATTGACAAACCTTTAGCCAGGTTAACTAAGGGAAAAAGAGAGCAGATCCAAATAAATAAAATTAGAAATGAAAAAGGAGACATTACAACGGATACTGCAGAAATTCAAAGGATCATTTGTGGCTACTATGAGCAGCCATATGCCAATATATCAGAAAATCTAGAAGAAATGGTCAAATTCCTAGACACATAAACTTCCAAGACTGAACCAGGAAGAAATCCAAAAACTGAATAGACCAATCACAAGTAATGAGATTGAAGCCACAATAAGAAGTCTTTCATTAAAGAAAAGCCTGGGACCTGATGGTTTCACTGCTGAATTCTACCAAACGTTAAATAACTAATATCAAGTCTCCTCAAACTACTCCAGAAAATAGAGGAGAGGTGAATACTTCCAAACTTATTCTACAAGACCAGTATTACCCTGATACCAAAACCAGACAAAGACATACCAAATGTGTATACAGGCCAATCTCGCATTTTTTTTTTTTTTGAAACGGAGTCTAGCTCTTGTCACCCAGGCTGGAGTGCGATGGAGCGATCTGGGCTCACTGCAACCTCCTCCTCCCAGGTTCAAGCAATTCTCTTGCCTCAGCCTCCCAAGTAGCTGGGATTACAGGCATCTACCACCATGCCTGGCTAATTCTTGTATTTTTAGTAGAGACAGGGTTTCACCATGTTGGCCAGGCTGGACTTAAACACCTGACCTCAAGTGATCCACCTGCCTCGGCCTCCTAAAGTGCTGGGATTATAGGCGTGAGCCATCTTGCCTGACCCTCTGATGAATATTGATACAAAAATCCTCAACAAAATATTAGGAACCTGAACTTAACAGTACATTAGAAAGAGTATTCATTATGATCAAGTGGGATTTATCCCTGGGATGCATGGATGGTTCAACATACACAAACCAATTAATATGATACATCATATTATATCAGCAGAATTAAAAATAAAAACTATATGATCGTTTCAATTGATGCTGAAAAAACATTTGATTAAATTCAACATTCCTTTATTATTAAAAATAACTAAAAAAACTGAGTATAGAAGGAATACAACTTAACATAATAAAAGAAAGCTATATATGACAGACCCACAAAGTCTGTATAATACAGATAGTATTATACTGAAAGGGGAAAAACTGAAAGCCTTTTATTTGCAATCTGGAGCATGACAAGGATATCCACTGTTATTCAATATAGTACTGGAAGTCCTAGCTACAGCAATCAGACAAAGGAGATATAAGGGAAGCAAATTAGAAAGAAAGAAGACAAATTATCCTTGTTTGTTAATAATATGATCTATATTTGGAAAAAACCTAGTGACTATACAAGAAACTCATTAAAACTTATAAACAAATTCAGTAAATTCCAGGATACAAAATCAGCATACTGAAATCAGTAGCATTTTTATATGCCAACAGTGAACAATTTGAAAAAGAAATTTAAAAAAAAGAAATCTTATTTACAATGGCCACACATAAAGTTAAATACATAGGAAATAACCAAAGAAGTAAAAGAGCTCTATAATGAAAATAATAAAACACTGATGAAAATTCATGAGGACACCAAAACATTAATATAAATTCCATGTTCATGAATTGGAAAAATCAGCATTGTTAAAATGTTCATACTACTCAAAGCAATCTATAGATTCAATGCAATCCTTATCAAAATACCAATAATATTCTTCACAGAAATAGAAAAAACAATCCTAAAATCTATATGGAACCACAAAAGGCCCAGAATAGCCAAACACATGCTAAGCAAAAAGAACAAAACTGGAGGAATCACTTTACCTGACTTCAAGTTATACTACGGAGGTATAGTAACCATAGCAGCATGGTACTGACATAAAAAAGAGACACATAGACCCATGGAACAGAGTAGAAAACACAGAAACAAATCTACACAACTACAGAGAACTTATTTTAACAAAGGTGCCCAGAACATACACTGAGGAAAATACAGTCTTTTCAATAAAGGGTGCTGAAAAAACTGGATATCCACATGCAAAAGAATGAAACTAGACCCCTATCTCATGCCATATGCAAAAATAAAATCAAAATAGATTAAAGACTTACAACAACTCAAACTATGCAACTATTACAAGAAAGCATTGGGGAAAACCTCCAGGACATTGTTTTGAGCAAAAATTTCTTGAAGCAACAACCCACAGAATGAGAGAAAATATTTACAAACTATCCCTCTGACAAGGGATTAATAATCAGAATATATAAGGAGCTCAAACAACTCCATAGAAAAAAATCTAATAATCTGATCCAAAAAAAGGAATATTTGAATAAACATTTCTCAAAAGAAGACATACAAATGGCAAATCAGGCACATGAAAAGTTGCTCAACATCACTGATCATCAGAGAAATGCAACTAAAAGCAACAGTATTATCTCACCCCCATTTATATCAAAAAGACAGACAATAACAAATGCTGGAGAAGATGTGGAGAAAAGGGAAAGTTGTATACACAGTTGACAGGAATGTAAATTAGTAGGACCACTATGGAGAACAGTTTGGAGGTTCCTCAAGAAACTAAAACTTGAGATACCATATGACCTAGCAATCCCACTACTGGGTATATACCCCAAAGAAAGGAATCAGTATATGGAAAAAATACCTGCACTCCTGTTTGTTGCAGCACAGTTTACAACAGCTAAGATTTGGAGACACCCTAAGTGTCCATCAAGAGATGAATGGATAAAGGTAATGATGGTCCCATAAGGAAAGTATATGAATATGGCTCTTGCAAAGGATTAACTATTGTAATTTTAGCTTATGCTCCGTATTCTGTTTTCTATGGAATTATTTAAGCCTTTTTAGTGACCTTTGTCCTGGCCCATTTAAAAACTAAAATGTAATATATATTGCATAAAATGGAAATATCATTATTGCTTCATTAGGGAAAACTGTACGTAGGCATTGAAAGAAGGATAAAAGCAAGCAGTTTTATCAGGCAATTGTAAAACACCAAAAATATAGATTTGTTTTTGATATGTAACACATTAAATATATTTTGTACAGCATCTGGTTTAAAAGGTGCCTTACTAAGTTTGCCATTACTTGCTTTGTTCTGTATACAGATTATGTCCAATGTATCATTTTGAAGTAAATAACCTTATTTTAGTAAAAAAAAAAAATAGAAAAAAAAGAAAAGAAAATGTGGTACATACACTCAATGTAGTACTAGTCAGCCATAAAAAAAATGAGATCCCATTATTAGCAACAACATGAATGGGACTGGAGATCATTATGTTAAGTGAAATAAACCAGACACAGAAAGACAAACATCACATGTTCTCACTTATTTGTGGAATCTAAAAATCAAATCAATTGAACTCATGGACATAGAGAGTAAAAGGATAGTTACCAGAGGCTGAGAAATATGGTGAGGGGTGGGGGTGGGATGAGAGAGAAGGTGGGGATGGTTAATGGGTCCAAAAAATTAGACAGAATGAATAAGACCTACTATTTGATAGCACAATAGGATGACTATAGTCAATAATAGCGTAATTGTATATTTTTAAATAAAGAATGCAATTGGATTTTTTGTTATTCAAAAAATAAATGCCTGAGGGGATGGATACCCCGTTCTCCATGATGTGTTTACTTCACATTATATGCCTGTACTAAAACATCTCATGTACCCTGTAATTATGTATACCTATTATATACCCACAAAAATTTAAAAAAATTCAGTAGGAAAAGAATTCAATACATGATTCTAGGACAGCTGGTTATCCACATGGACATGGAATTAAATGAAGTTGGATCACTTGCTCATAAACTATTTAAATGTTAAGTCTGTGAAAATTAAAACCTAAATCTAAAAGGCAAAATTTAAAGCTGTTAAAAGAGAATTAGGAGCATATTTTAGTAAAGTCAGAGAATAAAAGGATTTCTTAAATAAGTTACAGAAAGCACACACTGCAAAGGAAAAGACTGGTAAAGAATATTAGGAGAAACACTCATTAAGAAAATTCTGTGGGAAACATACACACACGTGCATAAAGACACCGTTAAAAGTGAAAAGATAAGCCACAAACTGGAAGAAGATATTTGTAGCTTGTATAACTAAGGACTAATGTAAGAATATATGTAAAACTTCTATAAACCAATTTTTTTTTAAAAGACAAGCAAAACAATTTTAAAAAATGGCAAAACATACAAATAAGCAATTCACAGATGAGGAAACCCAAATGTCCAGAAAATACAATAAAACATGCCTAGCTTCATCAGAAAAATGCCAGTGCAAACCACATTTTAAAATATTTCATCTACATTAGACTGGCAGAAATAATAATAATTGTGATAACAAATTTTAGGCAATTATGTGGCACAAATGAGGTCTTTACAATTCAAAACTCAAAAACAATCTAATAACTGTTTGTTTTTCATTATTCACTTTGCAGTAAGATCTAACTTGACTTAACCTTATTTGTAAGCAAAATCTGATCGTAACTGATGTTAAGATATTTATATTTTTTAATGCTACTTGTGATTATTTGTACCTTTCATTGCAAAAACGCTAACATTATATTGGATGCTGCTGCAGTGCCTGTTGGGTTGTTACATGATATATGGGGATAACTATCATATTACCTTCTAAAAGCTACACATTATAAATTCTAAAAAAATAACTGATGGAAGAGTTCTGCATCAGAGATTGAAGATTTGTTCAACAATTTGGCACCATTTAGGAAAGACTGATAAAAAGTGTCTATCTCTTGAAGCAATTACATTCTTAGAAATTCTAGTATATGCTTGTTAAGATACATGAACAAGGATGTTCATAGCAGCACTGTATATAACCACAAACAACTGGAGACGACCCAATGTTCATCACCAGGAGAATGCCCAAAAATACATAAAAATTTTATACTGCATTAAAAATTATCAAATCCTTGCCACAAATTGTCACATGAATGGGATTTATAAATAAAAACAAAAGGAAAAAAGCAAGTAGCAAATCAACATCTAATGTTTCATACCATTTATATAAAGCTTAAAATATGCAAAATAATATTTAAAATTCTTATTTTTAAGGATACAAGCTATGATGGTTAATTTTATGTGTCAAATTGACTAGATTATGGACACCAGTTGTTTGGTCAAACACTAGTCTAGATGTTGTTGTAAAGACGTTTTTAAGATATGATCAACATTTACAATCAATTGACTTCAAATAAAGCAGATTTCTCTCAATAATGTGACTGAGTCTTTTCTAGTCAGTTGAGGCCTTAAGAGCAAAGATTTAGGTTTCCCAAAGAAAAAGGATTTCTGCCTCCAGGGTGCAACAAAGAAATTCTGTCTGAGTTTTCAGCCTTCAGACTCAAGGCTGCAATATCAACTTTTATCTGAATCCCCAGCCTGCCAGCCTACCCTACGTATTCTGGGCTTGCTAGCTCCCATAATCGTGCAAGACAATTCCCCATTTCCTTAAAATCTCTCTCTTTCTTTTCATGCATGTGTGTGTGTTTGTGTGTATATATATGTGTGTGTGTGTGTGTGTGTATAAAACCAACAAGGAATACATATATATAACCAATAGGGAATGATATATATATATGTATATTTTTTATATATGCATATCCTATTGGTTCTGTTTTAATCTATGAACTCAAATGCAAATGTATATGTAATAAAATTAGAAAGAGATTTATGGAAATGGTAAGAAACAAGATCATGACTTCATCTGTTAGGAAAGGAGGTACATCTGTTCTGGAAGGGATATACTATGGGTTTAAAATCTATTGATAAGTTATTTCGTAAGTCATGTGGTAACATTATAGTATTAATTTTTCCTATCTGTATGTCTAAGCATTTTATTATACATTTTTTAAAAATTTAAAAGATAAGGCTGGACAAAAGACATTTGAAGATAATAATTACGGGGAAAAAACTTAATTGTGTATCTGAAGGAAAAATTTCCGAAGTGAATTTTAAGAAGAATATTGACTTAGAGTAGAGATTTAATGAAAGCATTTAATACCAATAGTTTATAGCCTAGATTTTTCAAATTATTTATATTACCATGATGAGGCAAGGTAACTCAGTAAGATAATTTTCTGATGCTTGTTCTGTCACTATATTTATTCAGATAATGATACCAATTATCAGTACAGCAGCCTAAACTGCTAATGGCCAACAACCTGTAGTTCTGCTTGTCCAACAGTGCTCAAAAGATCAAAGTAGTGCTTTGCTGGTGTGGCTAAAATCTAGACTAGCTTTAGCCAAATAACGAGCCAGAACTAGTGCTGTTACGTTTTTAATTCCTGATTATTGTGTTGATGTCAGTGCCAATCTCTATACATGCCTGAAAGGTATGGAGTCTTCATATATCTAACTGGTTGTTTAGAGAATACTCAGTACATGAAAAGGATTCATAATGAAGAATAAAGTTGATAGTTCACAATTTTTTAAATATTTGTCTTGTCTTTCTACTGTCTCTTTTACTCTCTAGGAAATGATTGAATGGAAATTAATACAAGTGGGATGAAAGAGTGGCATCTGTTTACATTTGGATAGCCACATCAGAATTTGCTTGAATAATATTTCTGGGGTTAAAAAAAGCTTATAAATTATTCCTTTAAGTTCTCAATTACTTATTCTTAAATGGAAGTATACGCTTTTCTGTTGAACATTCCCAAATGCTGAGTTACCTATGATAAATTTTATATTTGAGGTTTCATTTTGATGCTGAACTTAAAATATTAGTATCAGTATATATTTATTAAACACTGTATATCTAAGTACTACACCACAATTTCTCTACCCATATTTGGGATTGCTTTTAAAAAATAATCAAAACCACATGAAATATTGTCACCACATGAAAGATGCATGAGCTCACAGTACACCATTTACAGGTAGTCAGAAGAGAGAAAAATGTGGTAGGAAGATTGTGTTTTAATGCAAGACAGGATCACATCAATACAGCAAACTGAAAAGTTAAATCTATACTAGATAAAAAAGTCCTACTTTTTTGCAGCTAGTGAAATTGTTAACATGAAACAAAAACATTTTGTTTTCCAAACTACATAAGTAATCAAAATTGATGTATTTTTAATGCACATTTTAATAATGTAGCAGTGCTAACTTTACTTTCATGTGAACAATTTAAGTTTAAAGATTTATCAATTGATATTACATTTAAATTAGCACCTGCAGCTCACTGGTAAATTCTGATTAAGGATGTGTGCTGATTGAAGTCATTGCTATCATCACATTAGAATTATTAAAGTCAAAATGCAGATATTGCTTAAGCTTGGAACTGAACTGGAGGTACTGTTTCCCTACCATTAAGACCAACATCAGCTATTAACTTTAAATCAGACAAGAACAACCATTACAATATATTGATGTTGGTTTTAATTTTATTAGTTTTGTAGTCTTCTTTATTTTTATAATTTGATGAGGTCTATGTGTCCACACATTAAAGTAAGCACACATAATTTTAAGACTGCATCAACTGAATTGTATTCTAATATGCACAGAGTTAAAGTCATAATACTATTTACACACAGTGGACAAGTTTATGACTGTCACCGAATATAAAATATTTAATATCTACAATGTGTGGCACTGGACCAGGTGACTTAAATTCTGTGCCCAATACACCGATAATTTTTTCTGCTTCTACTTTTCTTGATAGTTCCTTAACATTGATACTCTTAGTTTTCCAGTTAGTCACTAGATCATGGTAAAAAATTCCATTCAAGAAGAAAGCAATGCTGGCTTTAGAAAAAATGATTAATCATTTTTCACTTCAGAGAGTTTAACTGACTTTTTTCAGAGGCAGACTTCTTCAGCAAATGTATTTATCAATAATGTTGGACAATATTTACATACTACTCACAGTTTGCAAAGCAAGTACACATGGTTTTGAACGTCTACATGCACTGACTCCATTCCAAGAAGGACTCCAGAATACCCCAACCCAGGTTTACACTCCTCATAAGTACCCATAGAACTAGTTCCCCATCGTTTAGCTTGCAGCACCCGTATGCCTTTCAGTGACTTTTGATGAATGTCGTGTCTGAACCAAAAATCTGTAAGCTTCTTCAGTTTAGGTACCATGCCGTATTAGTCTTTGAGTTCCCAGGGTTTAATGTAACACTCATAGTTTTTTTTTTTTTTAATTTAATAAATATTTAGTGAACAAATTAAATGGCCAAGTCTACTAAACTCTGTGAGAATTTCATTATCTTAAATGTATTGATGGTGTTCCAATTACACTAAGCATTTTAAATAATCTCACTGGCTATATGGATTGATAAATTACCCTTCATAGTAGAACTACATGTACTAACCAATTTTATTACATTTTTATTTTCCCTGGAAATGACATTAACCCCAAATTGTTTATATCAGAAAGATAGAAGAAAAATGACAGATAGACATATGATTAGGTAGATGATCGATACCATGTAACATTAATATTTTTGATTATTCAAGTCAATCCAATACACTTTTGTTGAACACTTACACTGCATACTCTCTGTATGAGAAGCTATCAGCATGACAAAAACGCATATAGGGTGTCTTTATGAGCAGCTTAAAATTTAATGGGGAAATGTGCAGTATGGCATAATGAAAAACAGAGTAAAGGTTAAACAAAATGTAATGGGAAAAACTTGGAGACAAAGAATAACCTCAATTGAGTGGTGAATAGGAATGGTAATAAGGAATGTTTTCACAGAGGGGTGCCTTAAAAATGTTTTTGCATTAGTATAAAACAACTTTACATCAATTAATGTAAGATATTTTACATTGCATAAAATGATTTTTTATAAACATAAAATTTTACAACAATAAAAAAAATTAACCTGAGCTATGACTTGATATAAAACATTGTTTATGTTGTTCTTTTCAATTGTAATAGTCTTCAGTTTGCACAGTGTTTGAACGTGTTTCTGCACTTTGGAATGCACATTTGGAATAGAGACACATTTACCATTGGTTGTACAGGCGAGGTACATGCTAAAGCTTGTAGTTATTTTACAAATGAGAATATACTGAAAAATTTCTCTCAAAGTCTCAGAAAAAAGATTTAGGTTTTACATTTCAGAGTCATGGGCTACTGATCTAACTATAACATGTTCAAAAAACAGATTTTACCCTTGTTTTCATCCAAAAGTTAATCAGGACTACAAAAATATAAACATATTATCTTAGGCAAACAAAAGGTAATCCTTCTCAATAATTAAAATAGCTTTGTAAAAATATGTAAACATAATATGTAATCATTATATAACAGTCAGACAATATGGAAAGGAAATAAAAACTACACATATTCCACTGCCCTGAGATAGTAATTGCTAACATTTCACTGAATAGACTTCCAGCCATTTCTTCTATAGATGTATAAGTCGCAATGAGATTGACTCACACTGAGGCACATACACACATACAACTAGAATACTATTATACACACTGCTCTGTTAAATGACTTTTTCACTCGGAACATATAATGGTCACCTTTTAGAGTCAAATTTCTCAATAGAGCATTTTTGTCTTAATATATTTTAATTTAACAGTTGGTTCCTTGATAATTTATAGCTTTTGAGAAATCTTTAAAAAAAATGTCCTGCTACGATATTGCAGAAATAATGAATTAAATTTTCTCTCAGTAGTTGTGTACATATATTTTTGTATCTAATTAGTTAACTCCATCGGGAGAGTTATAACAGTTCAACTTTTGTTAAATTTTTGCCCCAATATTTGTCACAAAATAATATACTGAATAGCCGCTTTCTCAAATACTAAATGGTAAAGCATATTATATTTTAACAAATATTAATAAATTAATAATAAGTTAATGACAGATATCAATAAATCAATGAACAATACATTTTAATAAATATTATATGATATTTTATATTATTATACATTCCCTATTTTATTTTCTTGATATGTTTGTTTCTTTAACAGTATCATGATATTTTATGTATTGCAAATTTATAATAAATCTTGCAATGAATTGAATTTTTCAGCCTTTTATTAACTGTTATCAAAAGGTTATACTTTTAGGTAACCTGAGGATTATTTTGAGAAAAGTTTTAAATAATAATTTGTAAAGAAATGATAATTTTTTAATTCTATTGTTATTAAGTCGAATGTTTTTTCAGAATATATTTGCACCTATTGAAATGGCCTTCAACTTATTAGCGTTAACATACTAATACTTGTTAATATGAAAAATTGTAAACAGATTTTTAAAATTTTGAACTATGCATTCAAGAAAAAAGTTTTATTGAGTCATTTATTGACATATATTGTTATTTTTAATGTCACGATGTGTTTTGCTTACATTTTTCTTAGGATTTTTTTCCTCTTATATTCACAAGAGATTGTTTTGCGTTTCTTTTCCTTTGTTAAGGTTGGTTAGTGCTGTCTTGGTAAAAAGAATTGGGAAGTTCTTTGTATTTGACTTCATACTTTCAAACTCACCATTATTTTTTAATCTTTCTTCAGACTTCCCATAGGTTCAATCTCAACTCTAAGCTATTCTAACGCAGTAAAATATAGCAGTGTACTGGCTCGAGTTGATTGGCTCACCCAGTTCCAGACTTTATGTAGTGTAGCTTGTTTTGCTGCAGAGGCTAGAAAGCTAAAAATGAAATAGGCCAGATCCTCCTTGAAGATAGAAACAATATAGCTTTCATTTCATCCTTTTAGAAAGAGACTTTCAGAAAAAGGAAATTAATTTTCTCTCTATTATTTTCATTGGAGTTTATATTTTTGTAAATGTTACATTAAATAAGCTGAAAAAAATAATTCTGGGGTTTAAGTAGCATTTAATGTAGTCACCATTGCATTGTAGTGTTGTAAATACTGCCTTTCTTTTCTTTTCTTTTTTTTTTTTTTTTTTGCAGAATATTTTCATTTATATGAGATCCAGACTGAATGAGAAAATATGGTTCAAACTGTGAGAGAAGTTTTAAAATTTAAATAGTGTTACATGGCAAATAATGAAAGTTAAAAGTGTACTTCTGTAGGGCTTTAAACATGACCAGCCTCGGGGGTTTATAGCTCTTTTCAAAACATCATTTCTGAAGCACAAAGATATAATGCAATTAAAAAGAAAAGTGCACATTTTGCAGTCAGATCTGGATATGAATCCCAGTTTTGCCATTTACTGACTTTGTAACCTTCAGCATATTGCTTAATCTTTCTCAAACACAGTTCTGTGTCTATATATACACAAGCGGAATATCTAACCATGAGGTTACTATACAGATAAAAGCAGAGAATATACATGAAATCACCATTATCAGCATCAGGTGCAAAGTGTGCCTTCAATAAATAGGATTGTTTCCTCACAATTTGGTTTTAAAATATCAAATTCTACCTACTCAGAGACATAGATTTAAATCATGTTTTTTTCTTTGGGTTTGATTCACTACATTCCCTTATTAAATTATTATATACTTCCAATTATTTATATATATGAAGGAATATGTTTGTCAGATCTTCCCCCAAAAATACCTTTACAGGTAGAGGGGGAGCACTGAGAGAAACTATATTAGAAGAGAGTCTGATTACTGTTATGGGAGAGAGTTGGGAGGCAACAGGTTTAGTGAGATAATAAAAATAGGTATAAGAAGAGCTAAGAGTCGAGGAAGAGAAACTTGGGCAAGAGGAAGATAAATTTTGCCTACTTCATACCTTTCCCTAAGCACAAGGCTGATGAAAAGTAACTGATTTTTGGAAGTGAATCCTTCTTTTGACCATTACAGTCCATAGAGATAGAATAGACTAGGAAGATCAGAATTTTTTCCAAATACTCCAAGTGAAAGAAAGTGCTGAACACTTAGTAGATTCTCAATAAAACACATTGAATAAATTATTATTCAAATCATTATGAGCCAGGAGAATAAAAACGTGTGCTTTCCTAATTTTTCTAAGAATTCTTTATAATGATTTTTTTGTTGCAGTAGGAAAATATAATCAAATAAGTTTTCAAAAAATGAGGAATATAGGGGCAAATTTACTTGCCTAGAGTGAGGAAGGAAGTTGATAATGAAGGGAGAATGAACATCTATTAATATGTCTTTGTATTGCACTTTACCTATGGCTCCTGAAAAGTAACCTTAAAAACTGGAGTTCAAAAAGTGAAAACTTTCAAGTGGTTTTATTGAAAGATACTGACTTAAAATAATCATCAAGTCCATTTAAAACATATCTTGATTCTTTCAATCTCCTTAAATTATAAAAACTCATCTGTAAAACCTTATTATAATCATCATCATTGAATGCTCTTGGAGTGGGGGTAAAATGTTCCTACTGCTAAGCTATCATTTGTAAGTTTTGACAGAAAAGTATAGCATATCAAACTGTAAAGGTAATTAGAGATTTTTTTTTTATCCCAGTGCCTTTATTTCAAAGATAAGGAAACTGAAACCCAGAGGCATTAGTTAACCAGATTAAGGACATACAACTAGCATGCAGCATAGCCAAGACTCATCCATAGGTATTCTGACTCTCAGACCCCCATCCTTTCCATAATCGTCTGTCACTTTGTATATAAATAATTAACAATACTTTGGGCAACTCTAGGTGAGAAACTTAGAAATCAAATTATGAGAAAAAGAAATCAGCATTTCATTGTATTAAATTACACACACACATATACATATATTTTTATGTATTTGCATATATGCACACATGTGATTGTAGTAGAATAAGGAGTTCTGAGGTCTGAATGCATTCTTTTAAGTAGCTAGGTACATTGAACAGGATATTTAACTTCATTAAACAATGTCTTCATTGGCTAAAAGGGAATATAATTGTCATCCTGCTTCTTTTTGGTGACGATCACAGGGATAATATGCGTGAATATTTCTTGTGAATTCTAAATTGTTAAGCAAATGTAAAGGATTAGCAAGTCTTCACACACGGTGATACTATAGCAATGAGTGGAATGAAGTATATACTGCATTTCTGACTGTGGTGTGGAATGAGACTTTCTTTAGACTCATTTTCCTCTGCTTGCTGGAGAAATAGGTTGCGTACTTTATTAAGCAAAGTGATCAATTCTAGCAGCTGCAATGAAAAAGGGCTTCAAAAATTGCATGGCTTTTCAGAAAAGCTTACATCTTCTTGAAAACTGTGTGCTGATTGTTGGGAAACATTTGGACTTAGAAAACAGGGTTCACCCAGCTGTGACAACCATCTTAAGATATGGCTTCCAAGCCAGAAAGAGAGATGAAAGAAGCAAATTTTCTCCTAACTGCTTAGACGAGAACTAATACTCATAGTTCTTCTTCACAATTCATTTGCCAGAACTAGTCCCATGACAACAACTTAATTGCAAAGGAAGCTAGGACATGTAGGAGAGTACTCGGAGAATTTGGTGAGCATTATTCGTCTATGGCACATCTGTGGGCCAGGGGTATCAGTCTCTTCACTCTCTTTTGGTGTCAAAACTTCATGTGATAGATTCCTGCATCCCAGGCCCTACAAAAGTAAGAGATAAATGGATAAAATCACAAAATAATCACAGTCAGGGAAATTCAAACAGGAAAATATTCCTAACACTGGATTCTGTCACTTCAGCCACAAACAAGGAATGTATGCTTATTTTATCATTAATTGTCTAAATGTATATACATGTATGTGTATGCATATATATGATGTACATATGTTTTAATATATATTTTGCATTTATATATCACATAAACACAATATATTTTTCATTTATATATCATTATATATCATTAATATATGTCTTTATATATTATTATCTCATATATTGTTATATCATATAATATCATTAATATATAATAAATCATATATACACACACTGTATATACATATTATGTATATATATATTATATATAATATAAGATAATATATAATATGTTATTATATCATTATTTAATTTCATTTATATATTATATCATACATACACACACTATATATACACACCATGTATATAAGGTATTATATATGTTACCAGATATGATATAATAATATATAATGTATATATGATATATGATAAATGATATGTGACTATGTATAAATGATATATAATATCATATATTAATGTTAATCAAATAGTAATGATATTAATGATTTTTTCATTACTATGTATACTGAATAATGTATAATATGTATATTATACATATTCATTAAAAATATGTATTAAATGCCTCTACAAGCTCTCCACTCTACAACCTAGAAATGATCCCCTGGTCTGTGAATTCCTGTCCTCTGACCTCACCTCTTGCCGTAATCCCTTGATTATACTCCAGCAACTTTGGACTACTCTCGATTCCTCAGTTAGAGAAATTATAGAAAGCTTATTTCTGTCTCTGCAACTCTGTACTTTCTAACCATTCTGCTTTGAGTGTCCTTCACTTAGATCTTTGCTTGGTTGCTCTTTCTCATTCTCTCAATTTTGGCCCCAGTGTTGGTCTCATTACTTCCTTTCTTAAATTGCTATTATACCTTACGTAATGTTACTTTTTAAATAATTGATAAAATTTGTTTAAATTAATGTATTTTCTGTCTTTTGTGATTATTTGTGTCTCTTAAAATTACCCAATTTATTGTCAGCTTTGTTAAAATAGGGACTTATTAACCTCTTCTAAATTTTCCCATAATGCCCAGCACATGATAAAATGTCATAATTATTGTTGCACTGAATTTGTCAGTTAGAAGACTATTTAATAATTTAGGCATTTGGTTCTGAACTTGTGACAAAAAGGACATGAGAACGTGCACCTGATTAGGTGAAGTAGAAAAGGGAACTTGATAGTTTTAAATGAAGTAGCATCGCTTGTATTTGTTGGTCAGTTTTCCTAGCCTGTTCTCCTTTTCAAATTGCTGGATAAGCAGGAGGCCATTATCCCAAGTGAATTAACGCAAGAACAGAGAACCAAATGCTACATACTCTGACTTGTAAGCAGAAGCTAAACATTGGGTAAACATGGACATAAAGATGGCAACAATAGACACTGCGGACTTCTAGAGGGGAGAGGGAGGGAGGGGGGAATGGGTTGAAAACTACCTATGAGGTACTATGCTCACTACTTGGGTGATGGGATAATTAATACACCAAACCCCGGTGACATGCTCGTTTACCTGTGTAGCATACCTGGTCATTGGAGAGACCACGGAAGAGAAGCAAGGGTATGAATGCCTTTTTAGAAAGGAGAACTTGTGGCTTCTCTGAAAATATCTAGTGAATGTGTGTACTTATGTAAGAAAATGATTCTAACATGGAGTTTCATAGAAACAAGTGTTGGTAGAGAGAAGTTAAAAGGCAATCACAATATAGAAAATAATATATATAAAATATAAAATTTTAAAAATTAATCAAGTGATTGGTACCTGTGGATTATCAGCTCATTAATTAATTCAGCATAGACTTGTGCATTTATTACCTTCAAAATCCCATTGAGAATTGTGAAAGCTTCCTTAATCTGTCTTCATATAACCTATTCTGTGTAATCACAGCTCTATTCTATGTCTATATGCATACTAAATTCTACCAGGTTATAGGCTAATTTCTGGAGTGCCAGTGTACTTGAGTTGCATTTTACCAAGAATTGGTTCCAAACCTGTTCCATTAATAATTGTATATGCAGATTAAAAATAACTGCAGGCCAGGCACGGTGGCTCACGCCTGTAATCCCAGCACTTTGGGAGGCCGAGGAGGGTGGATCATGAGGTCAGGAGATCGAGACCATCCTGGCTAACATGGTGAAACCCCGTCTCTACGAAAATATAAAAAATTAGCCCGGCATGGTGGCAGGCACCTGCAGTCCCAGCTACTTGGGAGGCTGAGGCAGGAGAATGGCATGAACCCAGGAGGCGTAGCTTGCAGTGAGCCGAGATCGTGCCACTGCACTCCAGCCTGGGTGACAGAGTGAGACTCTGCCTCAAAAAGATAAATAAATAAATATAAATAAATAAATATAAAAATGACTGCAAAAAAGAGTGCTTGTTTCCATGAAAACTTCTTAAATGCTTGGGACAGTTTAGGTAAGCTGACTTGCTTAAACATTGCTATCAAATAAGGTATAGAAAAATAACTGTCAGATTGGTGAAAAATGGAAAATTACCATTTGAAAACAGTATGATGAGCAGATAAATGAAGCCCCATATTAACTGAGCACTACTCACAACAGCCAAGTTATAGAATCAACCTAGATGTCTACCAACAGATGAATGGATAAATAAAATGTAGTATCTATACACAATGGAATACTATTAAGTAGCCTTAAAAAAAGAAAGAAACCTTGTCATTTGGAAAAACATGGATGGAATTGAAGAACAATTATACTAAGTGAAATAAGCCTGGCACAGAAATGACAAACACCTCATGTTCTCCCTTATATGTAGAATCTAAAGCAATTAAACTCATAGAAACAGGAAGTCAAATGGTGGTTACCAGAGGCTAGAGGGTAGTGAGAATGAGATGATGGTCAAAAGGTACAAAGCCTCAGTCAGACAGAAGGATTAGACATTTTTTGAGATCTATTGTACATCATGGTGAATATAGTTAATAATAGTGTATAGCACATTAAAAATTACTAAGTGAACACATTTCAAATGTTCTCACCCTCCAAAATGCTAAGCATTCGAGGTGATAAGCATGTTAATTAGCTTAATTTAATTATTCCATATTGCATTCATAAATCAAAACATCACTTTGTACCTCATAAATATATCCAACTATAAAATTTTCATTTACAATAAAAATTAATTAATTAAAAGATCCTAGTTGGATTCTGTAATCGCATTGCAAAAATAAAAAGTCAGAACTCCAATTAGCAGGTAAAAATGCAAACATATGGATCCTAGTTCAAAGGTTGTAATGACATGCAAATTATTAAATGTTCAAATTATGTGTCTGTGTGAAAAATAAATCATTAAAATGTGTTTTCCCATTAAGTGATTTTTTTTCCTAAATAATCAGTTCAGTAACTCTAGATAGGAGATTTTCAACTCTGTTATTTTTATTTAACTTATTGAAAAAAATAGACCTTCATGGACCTGTGTAACTTGACCCACTGATAACAAACAAAGCAAAATTCTGCTAACTTCTAGGGTGGTGTTCTTCCATTATATTAAAGTGTATCCCTTAATCTATATGTTATGGTTCATGTGTTTTAGACCCTTATTTTAATTCTCAGAATGACTTTATAATGCCATTGCTAAAAATTGCAAGTTGATGTTTACTGTGGGGATGTGGGGATGCACCTCACATACCCCTTCAGGGGAACTTGCAGTGGAGGACACCCTGACTGTCATACCTTTAAATATACTTCAGTCTTAACACCAAGGCATTCAGCAAGACTACTTTTCCTGCAAGATGTTTCCAGCCAGTGTTGGAACACAGTGGGGAATACTAGAACCAGATAACTATCATTCCTGTGGGACTCCTATAATAGACAACTTTTGTGTCTTGTGGGAAAACCGTAAGAGATTCCATGTAGGCTGGCACTGAGGAACTACACTATAGTTTGAGGCTCTTTCTTTCTCATCCTTTATTCGCTCCTTTTTTTCACAGGGGTCATTCATGCATCATAGTCAGAAAGACTTCTCTGTCCACATTTGCTCTTTCCCACTTCATCCTTCAAAGGCATTCCGCCCAGTAAGTTGCATGTACATCAAAATCCAGTTTTAATGTTTGCTTCTAGGAGGACCTAGGCTGGAAGCTGGTACTGAGAGTGGCCTAAAATAATAAGTCGTAAGATGGAGTGTGGACGTTTCTCATTCACTATGCTGCTGATAATATATACAATCCTGAGTGCCCTATCTTGAGTGCAAAGCGGGGCAAGGCTAGTTCCTAACATAGGAGGATAGTCCAGTTGCTGAAGAGTTCATCAGTGAAAAAGATGTCTCAGTAAAGGAGATGATTTTTGCCAGTGCGATGATTCAGGCATTTAAAAGATATGGGGAAAGCAATGTCTACAAGAACACCGGAATTGGCCATTTATTACTAAGTTGTACTGATGCCAGGCAGAAGGTAAAGAGAAACTGAGAACTATTGACAAGAATAAAAGGCTAAAAGTAAAAGCAGAGGGCCTCTTTGGTTTACAAAATGGCCTTTATTTCCTGAACAGGAGACTTCTGAGGAAAAGCCTGGGATGTAATAGTTGAGGTCTTAGAGCTTTGGAGACGGTGGTAAATGCTTAGCTAAGGCTGAATTGTTTTGCCAAGGTAGGTGTCTTAATCCATTTTGTGCTGCTATGACATAATACTTTAGAATAAGTGATTCATAAAGAATACAGATTTATTTCTCACAGTTCTAGAGGCTAAGAAGTCCCTGATTAAGGCCCTGCCTGGCATGTTTGTGTCTGGTAATGGCCTAGTCTCTTCTTCCAAGAGTCTCTCTTCTCTTGACCACACGGAGTGGTGAGGAGACACTGTTCCTCACATGGCAGAAGAGCAAAAGGGATAAGAGATGATGAGAGAAAGTAAAGGGGACAGAACTTGCCCTTTATAAGATACTCACTCACACAATAATACGTTAGTCCATTCACGAGGCCAGAACCCTCACATACTAATCATCTCTTAAAGGTCTCACCTCTTAATACTGTTACAATGACAATTAAATTCAATGTGAGTTTTGGAGGGGACAAACATTGAAATCATAGCAGTAGATATTATTTCATTTGGGCATATGTCCTAGGTTTATGGCTCTATAGACCCTATCTGAACCCCTAGAAACTGCAGATTCATAGTAGCAGCCAGAATGTGAGAAGGCATAGGAGAAGCCACTTTCTGTTTCTTAAGACAACATATCTTTCTGCTACAGAAATTGTCCCATTCATTTTTCTCATACTCAGGCCAATACCTATGATTAACTTACAACATATTTGGACACATACAGAGCCTAACAAGGAAAAAAAATTATATCCTGAAGAAGCTGCAAGAATTAGCTGGTATGTTTCTGTAGAAGCCATGGTGACACCCCTAGGATTTGATTTTGATCAGGGGCCTGGAACATAAGATTGGACAAGTAAGGATTTATTGATCTGGGGACAGTTTCTGGGGGGACATAGGATTTAATAACCTGACAGGAACCCCAGGAGCTACTAGGGTAGCTCTTAAAAGCCTGGAGAAAACATGGTTCATACTGAGAAAAGTAGAAAAGCCTAGCCGACTGAAGAAGGAATAGAAGGATTGAGGAAAGAGGATGTACTGGCTTGAATATATAAAATGAAGCCAGAATATCCATCATCAAATTATTATGCTTCATGGAAAAGCTCCAAAACATGCTATTTGCCAAAGCCATAAAGAGTGTGCTGGTGAGAGGGCTATAACCTCATTCAATTGTTCTTCTGTGGCTCTCCTCTTTAGGCTAGGGCTAATCGTAGGATAGGTTTTACAGAGTTAGCATGTTAATTGCCAGGAGGATCTGGCCTCAAAGTAATAGAGGAAAAGAGACTGGGCTTCTCTGACAAGAAAGTTGGGAACCACATTATGACAGTAAGTAGAAAAGTCAGAGAGAGAGCCAAGGGAAGGTGACCCTTCCAGGAGTTGTGGAGATGGTTAATAGAATATGGTTCTATTCAGTGCATGCTATGGATAGTAACTGAGTGCTGTTTAAGATCTACAATCAGATGACAGCAATAATGAAAAGGCAGCTATTTTGAAATTATTATTAACTATAGTGGTATATTTCAAAATAGCTAAAAGAGGGATTGTAAATGTTTGTACTACAAGGAAATGGTCAACATTTGAGTAAAGGATATAGTTATTAGCTGATTTGATCATTCTGGAATGTATACATGTAGAAAGCATCACATTGCACTCCATAAATACATACAATTATTATTTTTCAATTAAAATTAAAACTAAAACCAAAAAAGAATGGAGAAGAAGGAGGCTGAGGGCAATCAATCGCTCTAATAAGATGTTGCTCAGTTCCACGTCCAGAGCCAATATTCAGATCTGGAAACTACTCTCTGCAGTCTCTTCCTATGAGGCCACTATCCGATCAAGGAGACTTTACCATCATGACCTAATTACTTTCCAAAGGCCCTGCCTCCACATACCATCCCACTGGGCATTAGGACTTCAACATATGAATTTTAAGGGGACACAATCATTCAGTCTGTAGCCCCCTAAGTGATTGTGTATCCAGAATGTCCACTAGAAAGCCCATCTTGAGCTGGGCTTACTATGTCATAAAAAACTGATGCTGTAGCAGCACACTATGAAACAAACAAACAAACAAAAATAGTGCATCTGCTATTGTGCTCAATCAAGCAAGACTAGAGGATGCAAGTCAACTGCACCGCTGGGTAGCGCAGACTTTCACACCACCTTTCACTATAGTACTTCTATGTGTCATCCATAGATACAGAGGAAAAGTCCTAAATAACCAACTGAAGGAAAAGAAATAAGTCTCTGCTTGGTTAGGGTTGGGTTAAGGCTGTATTAGGCCATTATTTGGAGTACAAGCTAAAAATGGATGGTAGTTGCATCACAGTGACATTTGAGGATAACCTTAAAAAAAAGTAGTGAGGGGCAAATATCCCAATGAGTAAAGGTGGAAATAGTTCACCTGATCTTCTCCACTTTGAAGTGAAAATGACTGAAAGTGAGAATATATGTCAGTGACCTCGAAGGGAAAGGATTAGAAAATTGTAGATGAGGAACTGTGGGGTAGAGGAATGTGGTTGAACATATGGAAGTGCATGCAAAGCGTGAAAGTTTTTGTATTACATATAAAACACACCAAAAAGCCTAGAAATTTCATTCACCATGGAAGAGGCACTGAAAAGCCAAAGCAGACAAAAGGACTGGGCCAATTGATGTCAGTCAGTCCTTGTCAATGTCCTTCTTATTTCTTCCTTCTAAAGGAGAAGCAATATTTCTGGTGAGTGAGTCTGAAGAAAACACATATAACTGTTTTGCTCAACACCAGGCAGTAAATTTTGCAGAACCAAACCATTTTGTGGGGTGAAGTGGTAGAGAAGGGGATATTACAACTGCCAGAGACTGACTGGAGGAAATTCTTAGAAGGCCCAGCTTGCCTAATGAGCCCAACAATACATACTTCAACAACTCTGACAGTAATGAACAGAGTTTATCTCTATCTGCCAGACTCCTGTGCCCATCTCACCTTTGGTTTTTCATGTGGAATGTACTCATTAGCTTCTCAAATTCAAATAACTCACAACATAGAAAGTGAAGACTACTGAATAGTCCTCTATGTATTTTTCATAAAGGTGATTTTATATCGGAAGAGTGATATATGAGGAAAAGTAGCCAGTAGTTCACTTTGCTTCTCTTATTATTATCTTGTAGGTGGTTGAGTGCTTTTTTTCCCTTTCTCCTTTCTATGTAAAACTTTATTTTTAATAAGGTAGAAATTTAAATTATTCAAAAATTATACTCCATGTCTACATTTATTAAGTTTTAAATTCTAGAACACTGGGATCTTACAGTCTCCTTAGAGCAAGCAAAGTCCAGAATATATACTTTTTTTGGCAGTAGGAGTAGAAAGCAGCTCCTGCATTCCCCAGCACAGACAGAGTCACCTTAATTATGCCAATAGAACCTGAGCTGAGTGAAGAAGCTTCTTTCCTGGCCACCGCTTGGGTAGTCACGTACTGCCTTTAAAGGCCTCTTATATTCTTCATTCATTTGTTTGATTTTGTAGCTAAATTGCAAGATTTTTAAAGGCGGTAAACCATATGTGTATTCATATTACCAAGGGAGGGCATTTTTAAAACCTCTAGTTGGATAATGCTCTTTTTTTCTTCAAAATCAGTGAAATACATTTTTTTTTTCACCAGGAAGTTGTTGATAGGTTAAACACATCAAAGAGGAGCTATTCTGTTTAAAAAGTAAGGGGATACCACAATAACACATTTTTTTTTCCTTGAAGCAACCCTATTAAACTCACAGAATTCGTGAGCGTACAGTTTGAAGACCACTGATAGAACATCCTCTCCTTACGTTAAAGGTGATGAAATTTAGAGGTGCTATGTATCTACCACAATATGAGGCAGTCAGCAAAACTGTTGAGTAGATTAAATATAAACATTGTTTAAGATAGTACTTTTGTGTCTATAATGGCATGTGTCACCTTTGAAAATGGCACAAAGAACATTTACTTAAGACTCCAATAAACCATGGAGTCTCCAAGTTTGTTAACTCCTTCAAGTCTCAGTTTCTTTAATTGTAAAACGAATGTTAACCCTATCTCATATCATTTGTTCTGAGGATTAAGTTAGAAGAAACATAATGGCATCTATTGTGGGGCCTGATTATATTAAAAACTTGAACACCGTTAGCTTCTTTCTCTCACTTAATTTTACTTTTGCCTTGGACGGTACATAATGTCATAGTGAAATGGATAAAGAACCCTGGACCATCCCAATACTCCTTTATTATTTGTCAGTTTCTTTATTAGTAGAATGGCAATGGACTTGACATCAAACACATTATGACCAGACACTTAACCAACAAAAAGTTGGTGGCTTGCAAAATACTGATTTTCCTTATTTCATAGATAGTCTTATAGTGGGGAAATATAGAAAGAATAGGACTGTGGTCCTGAAGAAAAAAAGTGAAGCATGTCTATACACAGCCCTTCAATAAAGAGTATTCATGAATATTTGTATTATTTTTAAAAAGTATATTTGGAGCCTTTTATAAATTTATGAAAAAAGAAACAAGAAAAAAGTGAAACAAACAAAACTTTAAGGTAACTGACCACCCTGAAGTCTTTGTAAAGGCTTTTGAAAGCCATTGACACTTTTTCTTACACATCCTGTAGATGATTCACAAACACCAATATTATTTTATTTACATTGCTTCTGTTTTTCATTAATGAAAGAAGAAAATTTATCTATGTCAAAAATGTCAACGTAAGTCAATACAAAGAATTGACTTAGCTTTGTTACTCCCTAAGTGCTTTCCAATACTTAGTAAGAAATATCTAGACCAAGAACAATGAACACACAGTCCATTATCTCATAACCTTAAAAATACTTAATGGCTTCCTGGCACAGTATGAAGATACCTCCTATTAAGAAAAAATAAAAGTTGCTATTTCAATACTGCTATTTTGTGTAAAACAAACAAACAAAAAGTGAAGCAAACATATATCTATATATTCTTTCAAGAATATGAAATACATTGTTTAAATATCATATTACAATGTTTGCTGTTTTGAATATTATAATGTTCACTTTTAAACATTGTCTTTTCATAATCTGTATTTTTGCTGGGGGCTGCCATAACAAAATACTACAGAACTGGCTTAAACAAGAGAGTCATTTTCTCATGATTCTGGAGGTGGGAAATCCAAGATCAAAGTTTGACAGGTCTGATTTTTCCTCGGGTCTCTGTGGCAGATGGCAGTCTTCTGTGTCCTCATTGTGGCCTTTTCTCTGTGCTACTGCATCTTGTGTCCCATTCTCTTTTTTCTGAGGACACCAGTTATATTAGATTAGGGTACATGCTGTTGGCCTTATTTTAACTTAATCATCCTTTTAAACACCCTATCTACAAATATAATTGCTTGTGTTAGAGGACCTCATTTAACTTTGATTATTATTTTAAAGGCCCTATTTCCAAATATGGTTACATTCAGAGATTCTTGGGGTTGTGACTTCAATATATGAATTTTGAGAAACACAGTTCAACCCATAATACTTTTCAATTTTCACATTTACAAAGTGACTAATATACTAATTGATGAGTTCCACAAGCTGTTGGATGTAAACATTTGATTACCATTTCAGAGACTGGTTTAGGCTAGTAGGTTGGTGGACTTCTTCTGTCTATGCCCAAGGAAAGTTTCCACCCATGCTCTGTAAATGTATCAAGAGAGATGGCCAATTTGCTCATGGTCTAAGTATAAACATTTATTTTTGTGCCCATGTTTCTTTCTATGTGGTCCTGCATAATCCTGTCAAAGACCTATGGGTAGGAATTTCCAAATTGTCTGACTTCTCCAGAGACAACTTGATAGTTGTGAGTTGGAACACTGTTGTGCACAATCTGTGTAGGTGCATGCACATGGGCAACTGTATGTGTAGCTGCAGGAGGTACATGCACACTTCTTTCTACAAGCTCTTTCATTTTTGTTTTCCCTTTTCTTTTCATTTTTCATCTGAAGTCCCTTTTTAAATCCTTCATATTATGTACTCTTTTTACTTTAGAACTCATTACTTTTGCAAAGTATAACAGAGTTTCTGTTCCACGCCCAGTTCATCATGTTCTTGTAACTTCTACCACCGTGGA
Organism: Rhinopithecus roxellana; assembly: GCF_007565055.1. Lineage (NCBI taxonomy): Eukaryota > Metazoa > Chordata > Mammalia > Primates > Cercopithecidae > Rhinopithecus > Rhinopithecus roxellana. The sequence goes on along the minus strand of NC_044549.1, from coordinate 31,279,950 downwards.
TGTCAGTTGATATTAATGCAATCTTACTCTGTGGGTTAGCCTTCTTTGGACACTAATACAGGTAATATGTGAGTTTCATTTCCCCTCTTAGCATGACAATGTGTTAATAGAAATAATTGGTTCCTCAAATATAATTCTTTGATCACTAGTAAGGCTAGTGCTAGCTCTTCTCCTAAAGCAGTGGCTTTGAAACATTTTGGATCACAACCCACATTCAGATTCAGCAAACAGACACCTACATATCAACAGAACTCACTCAACACCACTGGTAGTTGTTGTCTTGAGTTCAAATGAACAGTCAAAATCATGAGACACAATAGGTTTTACCCAGCATTGTCTACCTATCTTTAAGAAATAATACTGGACAGGATGAAACACAGCATGCATAGAAACAGCAAAGTGGAGGTTTTGTGAGTCCTAGGCCCGACTTCTAATGTTACAATTGTTCTATGTTTGAAACATGCAAAGTCATGAGAGATGAAGCTGAGCATGAGCAGATGAACTTGACTTAGGGAAAGCTCTGAAATCCCTTCAGCTTGTATATTAGCCAGTCACATAGCCCTCAGGTGCCTATTACTAGCTAATCTTGGGAATCCCTAAGGAATACATTGCTAGTGACCACTTTCTGGAGCAGCTTTATCTCATCAGTGCCAGGTTTTAATTAATCAGCCTTGCTCACAAGGGACATGTAGTTGGTCTGTAACATAGTTCTTGGCCAATTTCTCACTGGCCTTGGCAAAGAAAATCTAGCAAATATAGATAGCTGAAATGAAAAAGTAGTAAATAATGTTATCTTAAATGGTGGAATTTAAGTTGGACTGTGATACTTTGTGTTCAGTCTTGACTTAGAGGTTATTCTCATGATTGCCCTTTTTACTTTCTTGTCATTTCCCCATTACCACCACTCTCACTATCTTCACCACTATCACTATCAGCATTGTCATTATGAATTCTTACTGACTATCCTCAGGGTGCTGCCGCAAAAGCTCAGATAATCTCTTAGTCTGTTTTGTGCTGCTCTAATAGAATATCTGAGACTGGGTAATTTGTAAGAAATGTAAGTTTATTTCTCATATTCTGGAGGCTGGAAAGTCCAAGATGAAGATGCCAGCATCTTTCAGGGGCCTTCTGGCTACATCTTCCCATAGCAGAAGAATGGGAGGGCAACGAGAGGGCAAGGGAGAAACAAAAGAAGGCCAAACTGTTTTTTACAAGAGACCCACTCTTATGATAACAGCATTAATTTATTCATGAGGGTGAAGTTCTTATGGCCTAATCACCAGTCATTAGGCCCCACCTCCCAAAACTTCTATTGGAGATTAAGTTTTCCATGCCTTCTTTTGGAGAGACACTATCAAACCATAACAAAATCAAAATGTAGAATGTATGAAAGAGCTGCTTTTCTACAACCATTGTCCTTTAAAATGGTTGACCCCAATGATATGCACATGACTTTCAGTTAAAAAGTTTGAAATGCACTGTTTTTGAATTCTCACAAATCTAACAAAGAATAGATAATTTATGAAGAGATATGAATATAGAGAAGAAAGGCACTTAATATAATTGATCACAAAATGCTTCACATTTAGACAGCAAGGCAACACAATCTAAGAGAGGAAATTGAAATAAAGAAGCAGAAAATATTTTTCTCTTAGGGGATGGGGAATGGAATATACTCTGTCTACAGATAAGGACACTGATGACGTGATATGTAAGGATTTACAAATTCTAAAATATTATTCCATGTTGCTTAAAATTTCTATTATTAGAATAATACTTCTGGGTAATGCACACATAAACACACACATGCATAGTTTTCAGAAGAAACAGTTTTGGTAAAGGTGGGCTTTGTGTTCCTTTAAGTACATTTCAGGCACATCTGAGCTGAGATAAAAGGGGCAATGGGGACCTGGCCTTATAATGTTTCTCTCTCCTTGAGTTTTTCTTCTGTTGATAGAACTGGTTTTATATCTATGTTTGTGATGGTTAATTTTATGTGTCAACTCGACTGGGCCATGGTGCCCAGATATTTGATGAAGCATTATTATGCATGTTTTCTGTAAAGGTATTTTTTAGATGAGATTAACATGTAAGTCAGGGGACTTTTGAGTAAAGAAAAGAGCCCTCTATAACATAAGTGGGCTTCATCCAGTCAATTGAAGGCCTAAATAGAAAAAAGACTCAACCTCCACAACAAGAATGAATTCTGCCACAGATGGCCCTTGGACTCAAACTTCAGCTCTTCCCTGAGTCTCCAGCCTAGTGACCAACATTACAAGATTTTGGATACAATGAGCCTCCATAATTGCATGAGTCGATTCTTTAAAATGAACCTCTGCTTATATATACATTTAGATATTAACATATAAACACACACGCTTATACCCTGGGTATTCTGTTTCTCTGGAAAACTCTGGGTAATACAGATTTTGATACTAGGAGTGGTTCTATCAGCAACTAAGTTTTTAGTGAGTATAGTTTTTTTCTTTTTTTAATAATGAAAAGTACAGTTGATGCTTGAACAATGCAGTTGTAAGAGGTGCCAACCCCCATGAGGTGAAAAACTCTCATGTAGCATTTGACTCCCCTAACTTTTAACTGGTAATAGCCTACTGCTGACCAGAACCCTTATTGACAGCATAGTCTATTAACACATATTTTATATATGTATTATATGCTTTTATATAAGAATGATATACTTTTTTAGTAATGTTGTTTTTCCTCGAGCTTATTTAATTGTACAATTGAATTTATACAATTGAATTTGTACAATAAGCTAGAGGAAAAACAATGTTACTAAGAAAATTATAGGAAAGAGAAAATATATTTGCTATTTATTATGTAGAAATGGATCATCATAAAGGTCTTCATCCTCATTGTGTTTACAGTGTGTAGGTTGAGGAGGAGTAAGAAGAGAAGAAATTGGTGTTGCTGTCTCAGATGTGGCAGAGGCAGAAGAAAACTCATGTATAAGTAGACTCATGCAATTCAAATGCATGTTGTTCAAAGGTCAACTGTATTTGCAGTTGTGAGAAATGCATAAACTCTGCTGTCAATTTTTGTAATTTGGAGGAAAACATAGTTTTGTTTTGCAAAAAAGTTAAGAGTTTTATAATTTTCTTCCTTCCTGCCTCCCTCCCTCCCTTCCTTTCTTTCCTTTTTTTAAAATAATGATGCAATGATTACTCAGCTGGAATGCTGTGACTCAGAAGTGAAAAATTAGTGGCTAATAAATAAAGGCAAAAATGATACTTGAAATTCACAACACATAGTAATTCACACGGGTGGTTAAACCTAGAAAACCTAGTTAGGATAAAGTGTCTAAGACGCAACTTTGAAAGTTTAGCTTATTGTCTTTATCACATTTGTGAGAGGAGTCATAATGCTTTATTTGTCAAGATTTTATTAGTTCTATAAATTTTTTTCAGGATGTATTGTGCCTTGTTCGTAAATATCTAGCTTAATAAAAAAAGACATACATTTTTCTGTGGTTCTCAGGATTTCATACAATTTCTTTGTTAATTCATATATTTGAGAATGTTAGAGGTACAGTGTGAAATTGTGTGTAATGATAATGGGTAACCATCAAAGATCCAACCATAAAAACATAATAGTGATGACGTTTCTCAACATTAATAAAAACAAAATTTCTTTATCTTAGAGATTTCAAGGTCTTGTAAACCAAGGAATGCATTTCTCACAGGAAAAGTGATAAAGTACAAATTCACCAAGTGACCAATTATGAATTTCTCACAGGGCAATAAACTTTCTTCATATTTCCTAATACTCAAGCAAGAGTCTGTTCTATGTATCAAAAGATACTAAGAAATGTTTATTAATGTGACTAGTTGCTAAAAAGAAAAATTCTTATTCCCGACATATTACATATGGAGAACTAAGTGGGTAGGCCAATTTGTATTTCAAAAGAATGGAGTTAAACCTAAATGTAATGCTCCTTTAAGGCAGATATTCGGCAGAATCAAATTAGGTTTAGTAGAGACATTTAAAAAAATCTCACCATAGTGGACTTGTGTGTCCAACTCAAGTGATAGTCCAACAATGCTCATCCCTTTACTTGAGAGTCGCTCAGTACTGAGATTTTGATTTTAATTTGCATGCTGTGTGACATTCCACCGGGTGGCAGGCTTAATTCTATGACCTGGTGATTCCCATGTCACTTTTGTTTTGTACCTTTCCTGGTGACTTCCTTCTTTGACTTATCCTAGACATGACAGCTCATGCCTGTTCAGTTCTACCCCATACATATTTTCTAGGGTTTCTCAAAGTCATTTTTTCTGTACTAAGCAATCTTTACGAAGGCAAATGTCATGTGAGGTGAAGCATTCAGGAAAACCTCTCTGTTTGTTATTTAACACTTATGAAAATGTTTCTTCTCTGTTCACACACTTAAGTTTCTTGATATTCTCCCCGTTTTAGCCTGGATGTTAAATTAGATGACTTTAAGTAGAAGCCACACAATTTTTTTCTACTACGTAACAGGAAAAAAACTTTGAAAACCCAATTTTTATTTTTGTGAAGTTAAAGAACAGAGGGACAGGTAACATGAATGATTGGCTGGAAAAAATATATTTTATTAATACATATTTATTATATTAATTATACATAATAAAATACATATAGTGATACATATATGTTGATAAAACTTTTTTTTTTGTATAATTTCAACTCTTATTTCAGATTCAGGGGGTATATGTGCAGGTTCATTACATGGATATCTTATGTTGCTGAGGTTTGGGATACAAATGATCCCATCACCCAGGTAGTGAGCATAGTACCCAACAGGTGGCTTTGCGACTCTTGCCCCCCTCCCTCTCTCCTCATCCTAGTAGTTTACAGTGTCTACTATTGCTGTGTCTATGTCCATGAGTACCCAGTGTTTAGCCTCCACTTGTAAGTGAAAGTCTGCAGTATTTGGTTTTCTATTCTTGTGTTAATTTGCTTAAAATAATGACCTCTAGCTGCATCCATATTGTCAACAAAGAACATAATTCCATTATTTTTTATGGATCCACCATGGATGGGTACCTAGGTTGATTCCATGTCTTTGCTATTGTGAATAGCCCTGTGATGAACATGAGTGCTTATATCTTTTTGTTAGAGCAATTTATTTATTTTTGGATATATATCCAGTAATGGTATTACTGGATCCAACAGTGGTTGTAAGTTTTTTGAGAAATCTCCAAACTGCTCTCCAGAGTGGTTGAACTCATTTATATTCCCACCAAAAGTGTATAAATATTTCCTTCTGTCTGCAGCCTCAGCAGCATATTTTTGTTTGTTTGGTTGGTTTTGGTAATAGCTGTTCTGACTGGTATGAAATGGTATATCATTGTGGTTTGGATTTTAATTTATCTGACGATTAGTGATGTTGAACATTTTTTAATACATTTGTTGGCTACTTGTATGTTTTCTTTTGAGGAATGTCTGCCTATGTCTTTTGCCCACTTTTTTAACAAAGTTATTTGTTTTCTGCTTGATGAATTGTTTAAGTACCTTGTAGATTCTGGATATTAGACTTGTTGAATGCATAGTTTGCAAATATTTTCTCCTACTCTATAGCTTGTCTGTTTATTGATAGTTTCTTTTGTTGTGCAGAAGCTCTTTAATTAGGTCCCACTTGTCAATTTTTTGTGTGTGTGTGATTGCTTTTTAGGACTTTGTCATAAATTCTTTTATAAGGCCAATGTCCAGAATAGAGTTTCCTAAGTTGTTTTCTCTGATTTTTATAGTTTGATGTTGTACATTTAAATGTTTAATTAATTTTTGTATGTGATGAAAAGTAGGAGTCCACTTTCACTCTTCTGTATATAGTTAGCCAGCTATCCAAGAACAACTTATTAAATAGGAAATTCTTTCCCCATTGCTTACTTTTTTTTGACTTCCTCAAAGATCAGATGGCTGTAGGTGTGCAACTTTATTTCTGGGTTCTCTCTTCCGTTCCATTAGTCTATGTATCTTTTTTTTTTTTTTTTTTTTTAAACCTATGCCAGACTGTTTTGGATACTGTGGCCTTATATAGCATAGTTTGAAGTCAGGTAATGTGATGCTTCCAGCCTTTTTTTTTTTTTTTTTTTTGAGACGGAGTCTCTATCGCCCAGGCTGGAGTACAGTGGCTCCATCTCCACTCACTGCAAGCTCCGCCTCCCAGGTTCACGCCATTCTCCTGCCTCAGCCTCCCGTGTAGCTGGGACTACAGGTGCCAGCCACTGCACCGGGCTAATTTTTGCATTTTTAGTAGAGACGGGCTTTCACCGTGTTAGCCAAGATGGTCTCGATCTCCTGACCTCTTGATCCGTCCTTCTCGGCCTCGCAAAGTGCTGCGATTACAGGCTTGAGCCACCGCGCCCGGCTGCTTCCAGCCTTTTTATATGTGTCTGTAGGTTTGGTTCGGCTATCTGGGGGCTTTTCTTGGTTCTATATGAATTTTAGAAGAGTTTTTATCTAATTCTATGAAAAAAATGACATTGGTAGTTTGGTAGGAAAAGCAATGAAATGTGTAGATTGCTTTGGGCAGTCTGGGTATTTTAATAATATTGACTCTTTTAATATATGAGCATAAAATGTTTTTTCCATTTGTTTGTGTTATCTCTGACTTTTTTCATCAATGTTTATAGTTTTCCTCATAGAGATCTTTCACCTTCTCGGCTAGATATATTCTTCGGTATTGATAAAACTGGTCTTAAATATATATGTTTGTAATGGTGAATTTTAGTGTCACCATATGTGTGTGTACACACACATACATACACATATATATATTCACAAATAAAATGATATATGAGATATTTTCCAGCATTTTATGAACATATTCATATCTGATCAATGAGGTTAGCTTTGCCTTGCGAATGTTTCAGAAATATCTCTGAAGAGGGGCAACCACTGCACAACTATGCCACAATTAATTTTAGAGTTACTCATGAAGGTAGGTTATAAGAAAAATAATGAGAAGAAAATGTCTGTATGGTAGTAGAATGATCATTGGTTACATGGTATTTACAATTGTTGAATGACATAGAATCTTTCTACAGCCAGAAACAAGGAGACTAAAATTAGAGAAAGCCATAGATTTATACATATGAAAAGTTCCTTATTCAAAGTTTTTCTGTTTCTACTTCCTTATTTATGTGGGCTCATCACTTCACAGGGAACTGCTAACTCAGTGGATACTATCTCCACTTTTAGTCTCTGTGAAGTGGCAATTTATTGATGACACAGTTGATGGAGCTATTTTAAAATAAAGTTGTAATAAAGAGTAGAAGAACCAGCTTATGTTTTGAGGTCTTTGGATTCTTTGAGGAAAAATGGATTATAGCCTGGGATGGCATTAAGAAAGCTAAGCTGCACTAGCTATGTGACATCGTGCGTTTCCCTCACCAGCTATATGACACTGGGTAAACCACTGTATTTCTCTGTTCACAAGTTTTCGCATATAAAATGAGTCTTGGACCAATTCATTGCTAAGGTCTTTTCCAAGTCTAACATTTTATATTTAAAATACTTATGAAATTTACCTCTGAGCTCTTCTTCAACTATAGATAACTCATAGCCTTTGTTCCCTTGATAACCTTGTTGATTACTACATTTTTAAGAGGCTAGAGAGTGGCACAGCAAGGCAAAGTGACTTATTCAAGGACACACTTTTCAAAAGGGCTAAAGCTAGAATCTATTTTGTTGCATTCACTTTTTTTTTAACAGATAACGATGCATCTTTGCATCCTGCCTTGATTATATAAATTAGAATACAAATGTTCACAAAACATTATCCACATTCCAGAGCTATAATTTTTTAAAAATAGAAGGCTTTTTTCAAATCTGCCAGTGCATATTAAAAGTATTATCCTTGTCAAGGTAATAGGAGAACAATGCAGTATACAGAGGGAAAAGCAATAATGTGAATAACTCTTTGACTTCTCAAAAGCCAAGGCCAATCTTTACGTACCCAAACTTGCTGAGTTTTAATGAAGGCCTGGTCTGGGCTAAGGCTTCCCTGGCTCCTTGTAGCAGTTGGCATGAGACACTGAAGGTTTTTGATAAATTTAAGAAACATTCTCTGTGAGATTTAATGTTGCTTTCAAAAAGGTCAAGGAGAAACTGAGAATTCTTTGCTCTGTAACTTTTATCCATATCCACAGAATCCTGGCCTTTGGGATTAGCAGAATTTTTAGGATTAGAACATGTTAGGGCAACTGAATATAAATTGACGGCAATTCCCTATTATTATAATGATAATTATCAGTTCCTTATTATTATAATGAATTACCATGTATTTCCTGACCCAATTCAACACAATTTTTTCTTACATTAATGGAGGTCAGAAGGCCTAAAATCAAGATGTCTTCTGTAGGATATAGGGTAGAATCCATTGCCTTTCCTTTTTCACCTTCTAGAGACTATCTGTATCCCTTGGTTTTGGCTCCTTTCCCCATCTTCAAAGTCATAAATGTGCATTTCAAATCTCTCTCTTTCTAACACTGACAATCCTGCCACCTTCTTATAAGGACTTGACTGATTATATTGCAGCCCCCCAGATAACTAGAGATACTCCCTCCTCAAAATCCTCAACTGAGTCACATCTGCAAAGTCTCTTTTGCCATGTAAGGCAACATATTCACGGGTTCTGGGCATGTGGATGTGAATATTTTGGGGGACCATTACGTATAATAAACTGAATGGGTCCATCTGGATCTGTTCTACCCTCAGAACAGTGTTTGGTAAGTTGCTCGCGGACCTTCAATTAAACAAAAGCAGTTGTCTCTCAGGAACAATAGCATCTGAGTCTTACAAAGAAAGTCAGACTGCAAAAACTCTAGGAAGCTAATGGACATAACACAGATGACTAACGTTAAACACTCTGGGAAGCCACTCAGAAATTAGAAGAGTCAGTAAGCTTTGATAATGTTCAAATACTCTTTTACTTTTAAGCCAATTCAACCCCAAAACACATCAATCCTCCTATTGTTAAGCCATGTTTCTGCTTCAGGGCATACACTAACTGTTATTCCTGTCTGGAATCTTATTTTCTCAGATATTTACATGTAATCCCTTCACCTTCTTCAAATCTTTGTTTAAATGCCAGTTTTTAAATGAAGTTTGCTCTGATCATGTTAAAATTGCAAACTATCCTTTTCTGCATAAGTATAATCCAAATTACTCTGTTCTAGTTTGAATTATTGTATTACTTATTACTTTCTTATAATTATATAATTTAACTTATTATGTCTACAGAGAGTGCATTATCTTCTCTTACCCTCTCAGTCTAGAAGTTCTAAGTTCTAAGAAATAAGAGTTTATTATTTGATGTTTTTCACTGAAGTATCCCATGTGCTGAAAACAGTGCCCAGTGTATAACAGATGCTCAATAAAGACTTTTAATGAATATAATAACTAAAGATAAATCCCAGGCACTTAGCTAAAATGTAACCCAATTAGCTTGTTACCAGTTATTCTTCTATTTTAATTGTTCAAATTTTATTTCAGTAACTATTCCTGTTTTAATTGATTCCTAAACTTTAGTTTGTCAACTGTTTTTGCTCTTCTTGTATTTTTGACTTGTAGATCAATACTTGGCACTCACAAAGAAACAGGCTCAGATTTATCTCTCTAGTTCTTCCAACCTTGGCTACACACAGAAGAAAAATTTACCCGAGCTTTCACCCTGGGACACAACAATGGCACAAGTTTACTTGGCAGAGCTCTCTACTGGGCCCACGTAGCCTGAGATTGGAATTAGACAGATATTTCAACAACAAATGCTTCTTTAAAGTACATAGATACTGGTTCTACCAAACTTTTTGAGTCTAAAAGGAAAGGATTTACTACCCCAAATTCATAGAACCTGGCTTTGTGACTCCTATGAAAGATATAACTATTTTCCTCTTGATCATTTCCTGTGTCATTGCTTTGTTTTCTTCCTTGGAGTAGAAATGAACATGTTTTTCATTCTTCCAAAGTGATTCATTTCCTCTGAGAGATTTCCGCAGAGTAGAATCTCATAGATTTGCCAGCATGGTTTTGAGCCCAATGCTAGATTATCACACATACACACAAACACACACACACACACACACACACACACACACACACACAAATTGTATGAGAGAGAATTGTTTTAAAGAAAATGTTGTGATGCCAATTTTTGAAACATGCTACTAACAGATATTAATGTTCGCCCAATTTGGTGACCTTCTAACCTTGTCTAATAACCGGTCCTATCTTTTGAACAAAACAGTCTGTGTTAAACACATTGTGCTTTCAAAATGTGATCAACATAAATGCATAGTGTTTTTTTTTTTTTTTTTTTGACGTCTACCATGTCATAAGATAGTTGGAGTGGTAAAAAGATTCACTAAAATGTTAATAAGCAGGCAGATGAAAATATTTAATTTGGCATGTCATGTGGATCCTCAGGAAGTAAAAATCCTCATGCTGCCATAGCCATAAACCCTTTAACTCTCCCTCTGCTGGCTTCACCAGTCTGCATGCTGAGTTCACTTCTCGCATGTCATATTCTGCTGAAGAGAACAGAATGACAAGGCTCGCTCCATGTCTGCAGCAGCACAGCAGGTGAGTTTTACTTGGATGAGCCAGAAACCATTCTCGGCCAAAGAGATGTCTTATTAGCAAGCATGAAAGGATGAAGCAAATTCAACTAAAATACAGACTACAGAAAATATTTTGCAAGCAAATCAGAAGTCATCTATATTTATTCATAGATTTCTTTATACAGAAAATCATTTGGTAGCTTAAAAATACTTATGGAATAAGAATGAGCCATAGCTCTCTAGTCAGTTTATATCACGAAAATGGCTAAAGTCTTCTTTTAAATGGAAACACATGTGGAGATAGCATATTTATATTCTAAGCCTTTATTATCCATGTATTGAATCAAGTTAACCAATGCAAAATGCCAAATTTGAGACCAAGTTTTGCCCTAAGACTTTCTATGTTTCTCTCATAGTCATAAAACTTGTAATAGTTCCAATTTTCCCAATATCTGTTGTGGAAATGGATTAATCTGAAAGGAAAATAGAACGTTTCCATGATGGCAGAGAATGTCACAGGTGTTGACAGTAGATTGGAACATATCATATCTTCTTAAATACACTCTTTTTCCAATTTTCCAGGAAACCAGATTAGAAGCTTTAAACATTTCTCTTTTTTCTCCTTTGCCCCATATATACTTTATCTTTTAACAAGCCACATTTTCCAGCTTTCCCAACTCTTTTTTATTTGTCTGATCACCTTTTAGTTCCCATTCATAGATCTTCAGACCTAACCGAAGGTATCAATTGAAGGGCCTAATTTGGCTTCCTCAATAGTCTCTTGAATTTCATTTATGGCCACTCACCTGCCCTTGCTCCAGATCGTCTGCCTCTCAACCTACCATATATACTTCTTTTCCTCTGGGTAGATACCTAGTAATGGGATTGCTGGATCAAATGATAGATTCACTTTTAGTTCTTTAAGGATCCTCCACACTATTTTCAATAGTGGTTGTATTAGTTTACATTCCCACCTATAGTGTAAAAGTGTTCCCTTTTCACCACATTCATGCCAACATCTATTATTTTTTAATTTTTTCATTACGGCCATTCTTGCAGGAGTGAAGTGGTATTGCATTGTGGTTTTGATTTTCATTTCCCTGATAATTAGTGATGTTGAGCATTTTAAAATGCCTTCTTGTTGCTTGCTTTTAAACTTTTTATGTACCTCACAAGACTACATAAGCCTGGATGCCTATGTTTCATAATACCAGGACCCAATAAGCACCATGACTATTAATGTGTTCCAGGAGCAGAGTTTGAAAGAAGCTGTGAAATAAGTTTCATAGACATGATTGCTTCCAAAGATGCATTAACCCATATTTTGAAAAACAATATAATTTTCATAATTTTGGAACTGAATGAAATGATAGCAAACAGAATATATTCAAGTGTGTTAGTACCATCTGAGTGAGCTCTGTAAGTGGAAATCAAACTTATTCTTAGTGAGTCTGGAACAAATGCCTGGGATTGGCCTCATGTGCTGTAAAGAGTAATGATGTGCAGTAATTGTATGGGAACAGAACCTTAGATTATAATGACTATGGGCCGGAAAATACAATGCCATGTAGAAATTGAATTGAACAAATATCAGTATTTTAAGCAAGAGAAGTTTGTAGGAAACAGAATATCTTCAGTAAAATAAAATAAGGTTAATTAGAGCTATTACCATTTATTTTATTTTAGTCATATCCTATCTCTTTACTCAATACTTTTGAAACAATATATAATGAAGGACAACAAAGTTAATAAAATTAGAATTATTAACAGTAGTAGAAAGCAAGCAAATGGAAGGTTGAATCATTCAGAATTCTCGGTTATAGCTAAGATAAATAGATCCTAGACGATGTAAGCTGAAAAGAGGTCAAAGAAACTGTGAAACTCAAGTGGTCCAATCCCCTCAGTTTTTAATTGACACAATTAAGAATGGTTTAAGCTACTCTTTGAGGTCTCATAGATTAACTGTATTAATGCCATGAGTCACGAGTTTTCGTTATATTCTCTTACACTTTTTAATGTGCTTTATTCGATCCCTTGAATACTTTCTTGTGCCTCTTGGGTGTGAGCACTTTTATAAATTTGCATTATTTTTTTTCTATTCTTCTGACATATACGAATGTATAATGAATAAGTGAAAACTGATTTTCACAGTAAAATGTATAAATAAGTGCAAATTAATTGTTTTTCGAAGTAAAAAGATTTTAGAGGTCATTCTTCTAATCTTCAAAAGCTTTTGAGAAAGGGATGCAAATACTTTATTGGCATTTTCTTGGCATGATCTGGGTTTTTTTTGCCAAAACTTTGTCATTTGTGAGTAATACAGACAAAAGAGATTCCTGGCCGGGCACAGTGGCTCACTGCCTGTGATCCCAGCACTTTGGGATGCCTAGGTGTGTGGATCACCTGAGGTCGGGAGTTCAAGACCAGCCTGACCACATGGAGAAACCCTATCTCTACTAAAAATACAAAATTAGCCGGATGTGGTGCCACATGTCTGTAATCCCAGCTACTCAGGAGACTGAGGCAGGAGAATCACTTGAACCTGGCAGGAGCAGGTTGCAGTGAGATGAGATGGCGCCATTGTACTCCAGCATGGGCAACAAGAGCAAAACTGCAACTCAAAAAAAGAATGAAAGAAATTCTTGCCAATAAAACTTTGATATTATAGAAATGTATTTATATACCATATATTTAATGTTTACAGAGAAATACTTTTAGTGCTATAATAGAAATGTGCTCTTTTGACGTTTTATGAAAAAAATTATGTTGTGTTCTTATGTTTGTATGTGCAATGTGATTAATTCTCTTAGTTGTAGATTTAAGTAACAGCAAATATAATTTCTGAAGTTTGTTTACAAAACAGATATTGTCCAAATAAATAGTTGTACTTTTACTACTCACCCAAGGGCCTTTCTTGACTTATAATCACAGTGTATTACAATTTCGGAAATTCATTATGAAGAATTAGGGTGTGATACCTACATGGATTGCTTTACTGTTAGGCTAAATGGAGAATTTTTTTAAAATAGTTAGAATCTACTACTTTTTTAAAGGCATATTAAGTCTTTCAGTAAATTAGGATCAAAGAAAAAATTACAAGGGAAATTAGAAAATGCTTTGTAATGAATGAAAAAGAAAAAAGCAAAATACAACATACCAAAAGTTAACAGACATGGCAAAAACAGTGCAAAGTAGAAATTGATAGCTATCGATGCTTACGTTAAGAGACAAGAAAAACCTCAAATCAATAACCTAACTTTACAACCTACGGAACTAGAAAAAGAACAAAATAAGACCAAAGCAAGCAGGAAGAAGAAAATAATAAAGACTAGAGAAGAGACATATAAAATAAAGAATAGCAAAACAATAAAGACAATTACTAAATATAAAAATCTATTTTTTGGAGAAATTTTAAAAATTGACAAATCTTTAATTAGATGAACTAAGAACAAAAAAGAGAAGCTTCAAATTACTAAAATCAAAAAAGTAAGGGCATTACCACCACTTCAATTGTATGCCAACAAACTGGGTAAGTAAGATGAAATGGATAAATTTCAAGAAACAAAATCCTACCAAGAGTAAATCACAAATAAATTGAAGATTTGAATTGACCTATAATAAGTAGGGAGATTGAATCCGAAAAAAAAAAAAAAAAATCTTCCAACAAAGAAAAGCCTAAGATCTAATGACTTTACTAGTGAATTCGACTAAACACTCAAATAACTAAAACAAATCTTTCTCAAACTTTTCTAAGAAGTTGAAGAAGAGATAACATTTTCTATGTCATTCAATGAGGTCAGCATTACCCTGATAACAAAGCCAGACAAAAACACTACAAGAAAAGAAAATTGCAAATCAGTATCCTTCATAAATCTTAATGCAAAAATTTCAGTAAAATACTAGCAAACTGAATTAAGCAGTGTATTATAAGGATTATGCACCATGAACAAGTGGAATTTATTCTTGGGATGCAAAAGTAATGCAAAAGCTAATGAATGCCACACACAACATTAAGAATGTGAAGGAAAAAACAAAACTAAACACAGGATCTTATCAACTGAGGCAGAAAAAGCATTTGATAAAATTGCACATATTTCCATGAAAAAAAGTCTGAACAAATTAGGAATAGAAGGAAACTACCACGACATAGGCATATTTGAAAAATCCACAACGAATATACTAAATGGTAAAAGACTGAAAGCTTTTCTTATAAAATCAGCAACAAGGCAAAAATGCTTGCTTTCACCACCTTTGTTCAATGTTGTGCTGGAAGTTCTAGTCAGATGAATTATGCAATAAAAGGATTTTAAAAAATTATCCAAATCAGAAAGGAAGAAGTAAAATTATCTGTTTGCAGATAACAAGTTCTTATATGTAGAAAATTCTAAAACTTTTGTAACAAAACTGTTATAATGAATAAACAAATTCAGCAAGGTAGTGACAAAGTCAACATACAAAAATCAATTGTATATCTGTACACTAACAATAAAAAAAGAAAACAAGGCCGGGCGCGGTGGCTCAAGCCTGTAATCCCAGCACTTTGGGAGGCCGAGACGGGCGAATCACTAGGTCAGGAGATCAAGATCATCCTGGCTAACACGGTGAAACCCCGTCTCTACTAAAAAAATACAAAAAAAAAAAAAAACTAGCTGGGCGAGGTGGCGGGCGCCTGTAGTCCCAGCTACTCGGGAGGCTGAGGCAGGAGAATGGCGTAAACCCGGGAGGCGGAGCTTGCAGTGAGCTGAGATCCGGCCACTGCACTCCAGTCCGGGAGACAGGGCGAGACTCCGCCTCAAAAAAAAAAAAAAAAAAAAAAAAACAAAACAAAATTTTAAAAATTTATAATTCCATTAGTAAAAGCATCAAAAAGAATAAAATACTTAGGAATTAACCAAGGAGGTGAAAAACTTATACAATAAGTATAAAGTACTGATAAAGAAATAAAAGCAGTCACAAATAATAAAAATACATCCTATGTTCATGGATTGAAAGACTTAATATTATTAAGTGGTCAAAGGTCAATTAAAATGGCTAAAGGACTTGAACATATATTTCATCAAGTAAGACATACAAATGACAAATGGCCAACAAGTATATGAAAAGGTGCTTGACATCACTAATGATGAAAGTGCAAACTGAAACCACAATGAGTTAATACCTTACATCTGTTAAAATTGCTATTATCAAAAAGCAAATTATAGCAAATGTTGGTGATGATATAGAGAAAATGGAACTCTTGTATACTGTTGGTGAATATGTAAATTAGTGCAGCAACTATAAAAATAGTAAGGAAGTTCTTTCAAAAATAAAAAATAGAGCTATTATGTGATCCAGCAATCCAAGGTCTAGATAAGTATTCTAAAGAATTGAAATTTAAAATTTGAAAAGATGTCGACACTCCCATGTTCATTACTGCATTGTTCACAATGGCCTAGACATTGAAGCAACACAAGTGTTTATCAGTGGAAAATTGGATCAAAAATGTGAGATTATATATATATGACATATATATCACACAATATATAATACTTTATTGTGCATGTATGTGTGCATGTCTGCACACACAACAGAATACTATTCAGCCTTTTAAAAATAATGCCATTTACAATGACATGAACAAAACTAAAGGGCACTATTCTAAGCCACACACTGAAGAACAAATACTGCATCATAGTACTTATATGATGAATATAAAATAGTTAAACTCATAGAAACTGAGAATGAAATAGTGGTGGCTGAAGGTGGAGGGATGGAGACATAGGAAGGGATTTGTTGAAGAGTATGTGCAAAGTTTCTGTTAGTCAAGATGAATAAATCCTAGAGATTTACTGCACAGCATGGTACCTATAGTTAACAATGTATTATATACTTAAAAATTTGCTAAGAGGGTAGATCTTGTGTTAAATGTTCTTATCACACACACAGATAATAAGAAAGTGGGAGGTGATGGACAAGTTTGTGAATTGTGGTGACAGTTTCACAAGTGTATATTTATCTATAAATTCATCAAGGTGTATGCATTAAAAAATATATGATAGATCAGTTGGCATAAAAGGAACAAATGTATGACTGTAAAAAATCACCATAAACAACATTGGAAGCCAGATGACATGCCAGGGAAAAATATTTTCAAGATATATTACAAGTGGTAAATATGCATAAAATTTAAAAAGCTCTTAATGATCATCTGAGGAAAACACATCCTCCATGAGAAAAGAATACCAAAATATAAAGATGTATTTCTCAGAAGAAGAAACACAAATGGAAGATAAATGTCATGTGGTAATACTATCAAATGCCTATTGAGTGCTTATAATTGTGTCAGGTATATCCAAAGTACTTTACAGTGTTAATTATTAGTCCTTACAATGAATGAATGAGTTAGCTGAGCAGGCAATAATATAACTAATGAGTTAGGTAACATTGCAACCAGTATGTTATATTATTATCTTACTTATCTTACAGACGAGAAAACTAAGTCACAGAGAAGCTAAGTAACCTGTCCAAAAGCAGGCAGTAGTGGTGAAGTCCGGATTCAAATTAGGCAATCTAGCTTATCCAAACATTTTGGCGAGCAAATCTTAAATTGGTGCCTTTGCTTTGACCCACTCATGACATCGTGGATGATTGGTTCAAAGATTTAACATCGGTAATGTTCATTGCAAAATTGTTTATAAAAGTATAAAATAGTTAGTTAAATGACTAACAACAGGGGAGCGAGTTAATAAATTACATATATATATGTATATATATATATACAGTTGGTATTTAAAATGACATTTAGAAGACTATTTAATGATGAGAAAATGTTTCTTAGATATTGTTAAAAGTATGTAATAATAGCCCAATATTATAAAATACAAAATATTTTAAAATTAAAGGTTATAAAATAATTAAGTAAGATGGTCATTTCTCGCTAGCAAACTTGTAGATAACTTTTAATTTGCTTTCTGGATTTTAAAAAAATTCTATGTTAAAAATCATTCCTTCATTCTAAAACAAATTATTATGATAAACACAGGGGCTTTGGAATTGGATTCTTGGTTTTGAAGTTTGATAGATTTGAACAGTTGCATATCCTTGCTGGGCCCTCAGTTGCTCTTCCGTAAAATTGGGCTACCACTTACAGGACTATTGTAAGGATTAAATAGAATAATTAATAAAGTACCAAGTCCATAAAATATGCTTAAAACATGCAAATTCCAAGTTTCTTTGTTCTTGAGAGGTCTTGGCATAGTACCTAAATTCGTTCAACCAATTTCTAAAACTTTCCGTAGTCAGGGAATTAGGATATAAGCCAGGGACTGTTGTGATGTTGAAGGTACTGAAATTGCTGGGGATCCGGGCCAGGGTTTATTGAATACAGACAATCAGTACTTCATAGTACTCTGCTAACAGAATTTACATAAGGGGGCTTGATTCAAGCCAATGCCAGTTTCAAAGCAGTCTAATCTGGAGGGTGCTGGAAGGTAGCATAAGTTTTTAGTAAGCAGGAGTAGCCAGAGAAAAACAGGTAACAGTGACTACTAGTTTTAGGTAATGAGTTTAACTTGGAGCATGTCTTCACTGAGTAGCTTGGGCTATATGTAAGTATGATCCAACCTTTCCAGGAGAAGACGCTTGCAAAAGGATTGTCAGAACCTCTGATAAGAGAGTTAATCAGAAATCAAAAGCAGTTTTAAAGTGACCAAACACATCAGGGTTACAGGTAAGTTCCAGTCAGCCATGTACATTGGGTACTAGCCTTAAATCTCACTGATGGAAATAGAATTCCTGGCACAGAGTCTGGCATGGCTAAATGCCTCCATTCATGTACTGGGGGCCTGTGACCCATGTTCTGTTTATAGATAGATATGTTCTGTTTGGACTAGAGTTTAAACAAACACACACACACACACAACCACTTTGTTGAGGCATAACTGATATGCAAAAAGTTATACATTTTAATACAACTGGTTAAATTTAAAAATTTGTTTTCAATATTTAAATATTGGGAGATTTCAAGATGAAATTTGGATTTTGGATTTTTGTGAAATGTTGAAATCACTGGCAACACTAGGGTGACGCTTCTATATTGTAAAAACTGGCTAAAGCCGAGTAGCTACTGCCTCTTTTAGAAGAGGCACTGGGTCTCAGTTGTCCATACTTCTCTCTTCCCCTAACCAGCCTGTTTCACTCAGTCATCAGCTTCCTGGCCCCTGTGATCTCTACTGGTTCACAATACTGCTTGCTTCTTAGGGGAAGTGAAAGGCTTTTAAATTGACATGTACATGCCAGGTTGAAAATACAGTACCTCTTGATATAATTAGAAAATTTCAAAAATTAGGAGATTAAGCGGAGAGGTGTAGCTTATAGGCATGGTCTGTCTTACTGCTCTCCCATGCATGTAGAAGGAACCAAGAAGTGGTAGACAAGAATTCAACTTGAAATCAGGAGCTCATTGAAAATTAGAATTTCTAGTGCAACAAGAAGCATTCTGCTCTTCCACAATTAGTAATGGTTACACTGAAATAATATTTATTAAAGAAATAACTAATATTTCAGGACTAGCCTTGATGCAATTAGCAGTGTAAGCTTTTATTTAAAATCTGGATTCACTAGACCTCAGTTTTCTAATAAGTAAATAAAGGCATTTGAAATTAAGATTCTCCAAAGTTCCTTTTATCTCTAACATTCTATTATTCCATCCAGAAGCTTTCTATTCTTACTTACGAGCTATTATCTTCTCAACAGTGTCTAAAAGTATCTGACCTCCTACCTCTTACAGAAGGTGATTCTAAATTAAACCAGTATGGTGGCTTCTTGATCCGTTTTACAGTTAAAAGACTAATAACCCTACCAAAGCGAGCTCTTTATCTAGGAATCTGAGTCTATAACTTTCAATAAAGAAAACCATGAAATTCAGTAGATATTTTTCAGCATTAGCTTCTGATGTCAAATAGCAATACCCGCTTATTTTATATATGCCGTAAATCAAGTTTTCTAACCAGGTAGTTTCTATCCAGAGCATGTTTTGTTAGCATTTTTCCTTTGCACAGAACTCAAAATTTTCTTTTATCATGGTAAGGGCAAGAAAACATGGCTTAGGTAGTTTATTTTTTAGTATAAATGTGCTGACAACTGTAATTTCTGTTTGGTTTCTTACAAGGTACCATTTTATTACAGCACAAAAATATACATTTTAATGCTGTCTGGACAAAACCATTGGTCCAAGTCAACACTAGAAGTGATGTGAAGTGTGTTTTCCAAGGTCTAACGTTATGTATGACTTCCCCAGTAGGCAATATAATAGGATTTAGGCATCAGGAAGTTTTGAGTGTTCAAATCCCAGCTCTACCCTTTCCTAGAGATGTAAAATTGTGAACATTACTCAGTACCTCTGAGGCTTTTTTCCTGTTATAAATTGATCTGATGTTAAAATATATTAGCTAATTCCTATGATTATGAGAGTATTAAATGAGAAATGTATTCATGTGCTTAGCTCAGAATTTGTACTGGTTGTTAATAATAACAACAATACTGCTAATGCTGCTACTAATACAAAATTACACAAGCTTATCACTAAAAATGCATCTTGTTTCCAGAAGTTGTCATTAACAGATGTGCCCAATGTATAAAACAAACTTGTGTACTTCTCTTCAGTGCCATAAGGGGCTAAAGAAGGAGATGCATCTGCTTCGGCTTTCCTTAGGTAATTCCATGACATCTGGCACCGTGCTATTAAAAAACTCTCCACAGGTCATTCTAAATTACAAATTATGCAAATCATATTGTCTTGCATAGTCAATGAGTAGATAGCAAGAACCAAGGAAGTTTATCATTTTGAAAAATATTTTATAATAATATGGATTAGTAACTAATTGATCACTACTGATTCTGAATAAGTTTGGAAGGAATAGACAAATGGGGGAGAAATGAGTTGAGACTAGCTTCAGTAAATTTACTTTAGACAGAGAGTATGAGGCAATAATCCTTTGTAACCTATGTCAATGATCTCCAAAAACTATGCTTCCCTACCTACAAAAGAATTTTGAAAAGTTTTATAACTTCCTGCAAATTTATAACTTGACTTATAAACATTTTCATTGTGTATTTATATCATTCCAAATGCTGTAATATCCAACACGCTGTAATTATTGAAGTTTTTGTTTGTTTGTTTTGTTTTATTTGTTTTATTTGAGATGGAGTCTCGCTCTGTCGCCCAGACTGGAGTGCAGTGGCACAATCTCAGCTCACTGAAACCTCTGCCTCCCTGGTTCAAGCAATTCTTCTGCCCCAGCCTCCTGAGTAGCTGGGACTACAGTCACACGCCACCATGCCCGGTTAATTTTTGTATTTCTAGTAGAGACGGGATTTCACTATATTGGCCAGGCTGGTCTCGAACTCCTGACCTCATGATCCACCTGCCTCGGCCTCTCAAAGTACTGGGATTACAGGTGTGAGACACCACGCCCAGCCTGAAGTTTTTAAAATAAAACTTTATGTTGCTTTTTAAAATAGATTCTATGTCATCTAAATACTTAGCAAAGTCGTATCAGCCTTCATTTGTTTAAAAATACACAAACTGGCTTTCCTTAATCAGACAGAACTGTCTTCCCCCTCTTGTAGAACTACTATTTCCATTTTATGTCCTGACAAAATGGTATGTCTAAGTAGTATATTTACATTTGAGAATATTGTTCGTTATCCAATGGTACTCTGCAGGAAGATTTTGTATGTTAATTAATCTTAAGTTTTGAAATATCTAGTAGTTACAATTTGTTATTTTCTTTTGGATTGAGTTTGGTTATAATTATTATTAGTTCAGAATTTATCAAAATAGCATATAATTCAAGCTTTGATGAGAATAACAAATTGTACATTAAAATATGGAAATACATGTATTAGTAGTTCATTTGTATATGAATTAGTAACTATTATGTTGAGACATACTTTGATATCAAATTTATTCCAGTTTTTCTATATACATATATGAAAACTTGTTCATATAAATAAGTAATTGGGAACTAAAGGTATGTTATAATCACAGTGTACCTCAATTCTTAAACCTCCTTTTATGTAATGTGTTAAAAATTATACTGTGATCCAGCATCAAAACTCATCTTTAGTGATCCACCACATATCTATCAATTAAGTCTTTCTGCAATTTTTTAAACAGAAAAGAACTGTAAACAATCTAATTTTCAGAATGATTCATTACCCAGTCATTAGATTTCTGGAAAGTAAACTAAAATAATGTTACTAAGAATTGTCAAATGTCTACTTAGGTGCTTTATACTCTTTCACTTAGAGGTGCCTTTTAAAAATATGATATTTTATAAAATTTTGCAAATTAAAATAGTATTCAATTTAAATATATATTTTCCAATAATTTTCTGATAACATGATTCTATCTTAACATGTACTTTAAATACACTTCAGGGTTGCAGACACAACTCAGACAAGGATGTGTGAGTACTCACCAAGCTCTTCCTCATTTGCTTCCTCAATTCTTTACCAGTAGTTCAAGTCTGCTAAAAATTACTCATGCTGCCTACTCTACAGCTCCCCTTAATTTATAGTAACCCAGCATGGGCCATAACACACACTATCTAATAACACATTGCCACCTTAAACAAACATATGAATGAGATTTTGAAAGACGTAAAATGCTGTAGTGCCTTAATTAAAAGATATTTGACTGACAATGATAATTTGAATTATTTCTTTGTGTAATACCCAAATAATTTTATACCCTGGAGTAGTCATAGTAATATATAGAATGACTGACAGGCGTACTTTTCTTTCATACAATGGAAGAAGAGTGATTATGAAAGGGAGTGTGGGATAGAAAAGAAAATTCTTCATTATCTACAGATGCATGGTGAAAGCACCAGAATAAATTTCGAAGGTGAAAATTTGTTTTATTAAATGGGTGTTAATCACCCATTTTGAAGACTGCTAAATCATATTACAGAATGTAGTTCCTGCTGGGTATGGCAAGTGAAGGGCACATCTCTCTTGTGCCTGCTCTTTGAGAAATATAATCAGACATACCTTCTGCCTGGAACTAAGGAACAGTGGAGATGGCAGTTTCCCTGGGCATTGCAGCTACTTTCTCATCTCCAGAATTGTTACAGGAGGCAGTGGAGGCATATCACAGAATTGCTTAACATAAATTTGTAAAGGGCTGGAGTTCTTTATACCTGATGTAAATGACGAGTTGATGGGTGCTGACGAGTTGATGGGTGCAGCACACCAACATGGCACAAGTATACATGTGTAACAAACCTGCACGTTATGCACATGTACCCTAGAACTTATAGTATAATAATAATAATAAAAAGAATGAATAGAGTCAGAAACAGGAAAATAATATTTTATATTTTTTGTGATTTGTTTTTTAAATCCTTATCCAGTGTAAATATTCTTTTTCTATAGGTGTTTATTGAAAAAACAAACCAAACAAAAAAAAATAGTGAATTTTTGCTTTAGGTTAATTGCAAAAGAAAAACTCAGAAATAAGATGTCCATGGGGGCTTTAAAAAGTCCTGACGTATTACTGGGAATCTAAAAAGCCACATTCATGTGTTGGACTGTGTTCATGCTCAGGGCTGCGCACGTGCTTGAAAAATACCTGAAAATGCCCTAGTCTCTAATCTCTGACTGACTCTAAGGCTCTATGCAAGCAGAAAATAAAAGCTGATTGCCTAAGGGTTAAGTGCTTGTCTCAACATATATACAGAGCTCCTCAGCAAAATCAGAGACTTATAGGTCCAAGGTATCTAAGAAAATCTCTACCTAATCATTAGCTGATGACTGAACTAGCTGAACAAAGATTTCAGTGATCACACATGAAAAAATACATGTGTCCCAGAGATTCTGGTATGTTGTATCTTTGTTCTCATTGGTTTCAAAGAACATCTTTATTTCTGCCTTCATTTCTTTATGTACCCAGTAGTCATTCAGGAGCAGGTTGTTCAGTTTCCATGTAGTTGAGCGGTTTTGATTGAGTTTCTTAGTCCTGAGTTCTAGTTTGATTGCACTGTGGTCTGAGAGACAGTTTGTTATAATTTCTGTTCTTGTACATTTGCTGAGGAGTGCTTTACTTCCAATCATGTGGTCAATTTTGGAATAAGTGCGATGTGGTGCTGAGAAGAATGTATATTCTGTTGATTTGGAGTGGAGAGTTTTATAGATGTCTATTAGGTCCGCTTGGTGCAGAGATGAGTTCAATTCCTGGATGCCAACAGACACATGAAAAAATGCTCATCATCACTTGCCATCAGAGAAATGCAAATCAAAACCACAATGAGATACCATCTCACACCAGTTAGAATGGCAATCATTAAAAAATCAGGAAACAACAGGTGCAGGAGAGGATGTGGAGAAATAGGAACACTTTTACACTGTTGGTGGGATTGTAAACTAGTTCAACCATTATGGAAAACAGTATGGCAATTCCTCAAGGATCTAGAACTAGATGTACCATATGACCCAGCCATCCCACTACTGGGTATATACCCAAAGGATTATAAATCATGCTGCTATAAAGACACATGCACACGTATATTTATTGCGGCACTATTCACAATAGCAAAGACTTGGAATCAACCCAAATGTCCATCTGTGACAGACTGGATTAAGAAAATGTGGCACATATACACCATGGAATACTATGCAGCCATAAAAAAGGATGAGTTTGCATCCTTTGTAGGGACATGGATGCAGCTGGAAACCATCATTCTTAGCAAACTATCACAAGAACAGAAAACCAGACACCGCATGTTCTCACTCATAGGTGGGAACTGAACAATGAGATCACCTGGACTCAGGAAGGGAAACATCACACACCGGGGCCTATCATGGGGAGGGGGGAGGGGGGAGGGGGGAGGGATTGCACTGGGAGTTATACCTGATATAAATGACGAATTGATGGGTGCTGACGAGTTGATGTGTGCAGCACACCAACATGGCACAAGTATACATATGTAACAAACCTGCACGTTATGCACATGTACCCTAGAACTTAAAGTATAATAATAATAAAAAAAAGAGTCTAATCAAATCTCAAAAAAACAAAAAAGAAGCCCAAAGAGCCAATGTCTTGACTGGAAATTCACACAACAAAGAGAAGCTATTATCCCTGCAACTGAATTTTTTTTTTTTTTTTTTTTTTTTTTTTTTTTTGAGGCAGAGTCCAGCTGTGTTACTAGGCTGGAGTGCAATGGTGTGATCTCAGCTTACCGCAACCTCCACCTCCCAGGTTCAAGCAATTCTCTTGCCTCAGCCTCCTGAGTACCTTGGACTACAGATGCTCACGCTGCCAAGCCCGGCTAATTTTTTTTTTTTTTTGACCTCCCAAAGTGCTGGAATTACAGGTCTGAGCCACCATACTGGGCCAGGAGTGGTATCTTGTATACATATGATAGAGGACATGTCTTTACGGTAACAATTTCAAGTATTCTGATTGTGTAGAGTGTGGAAGAAAGAATAAAAGAAAGGATAAGAAATGAAAAAAAAAAGAAAAAATACAAACTTCACAGAATTAGGTCAGAAGAGTCACTAAGCAAATAACAACATACATAACAAAGAGCAACAACAACAAAGTATGGGGAGATGAGAGACTCTGATTTTCAGAGTTACCACATTTTATTATTTGAAATGTCTAGTTTTCAACAGAAAATTATGAGACATGCAAAGAAATAAAATGTAGTTTATACACAGGAATCAAAGAAATTAACAGAAACTGTTTCTGGTGAAATCTAGATGTTGGACTTCCCAATGGCTTTACATCAGCTATTTTAAATATGTTCAAACAACTAAAGAAAGCCATGTCTAAACATCCAAATAAAAATACGAAAATTATGTCTCACAAAATGCAGAATATTAACAAAAATCTATGAATTTTAAAAACTGCCGTACCTGAAAGAAATAGTTCACAAGAGGAGCTCAAGAGCAGATTTTAGCAGAAGAATCAGTGGACCCGAGAATCATCAATTGAGATTATCTAGTTTGAGGAATGAAAAGAAAAAAAAAGAATGAACAGAAGTGAACACAGCCTCATAGACTTATATCATCAAACATACCATCACATGTGTGATGGAAATCCTAAAAGAAGAGGAGAGAGAGAGAGAGGGACAGAAAGAAAGATTGAAAAAATAATAAAAATCATTAGTCTACACATGCAAGAAGCTCAATGGATTTTCAGTAGGATGAACTTAGAGATCCACTCTGAGATACATGATAAAGAATTTCTTTCAGTGAAAGTTTATATTACAGATTATTATTATAATTTTCAAAACAATAGATAAAACTAACTTGTTTTTATATGATAAAGGAAGACCTGAACAAATTTACATAAAATTGGCAAACTGATGTTGATGGTTGTGGTAAAATATCAGTGTCAAGATTTAATCTTAAGAATGACAACAAATATGATTTATTTTGTGTTACCTAATTTCTCCATTTTCTTTTATCCTTCCTTTTTTTTTCTTTTCTGTTAAAGTAGAGATTGAAGTAACAAGATGGATCTGAAGGAGGACTGGAAAAGGTCAACAAAATATCAGTCACTTGTTTATGAAATTCCAGATGGAATTTGTTCACCAAGAAATTATAATTCTGATATTGATATTAAATGCAAAAGGTTGGCATTTTTTAAATCAGAACACACTGTGACATTTACCTTACTTAATAAGTTTGGAAGTACAAGGGCAATCTTGGAGATAATGTTTATGTCCTCTTTGATACTCCTCTTAAATATTATATAACTTTAGATGAATATTGATTCTTTAGGTTGGGCTGCTTATTCTCAAAGGTATGGTTTTATTCTCAAGGCACATGAATAAGTGATGCCATGTGCAAAATTAAAGAAACATATTGTAATGCCTCTAAACAACATAGACAAAGTCTCTACTCTTATGGAAATTCCATTTTAGTAGGGAAGACAAAAGATAAATATAGTAGAGTAAATAAGATGGAAACAAGTAGGACCAGATACATAATTTGTTATAGCAGTAAAAAAATGAGAATGCAGAGACCTTTTTCAAACAATATTAAAAATTTCAAGACAGCAGCAACTATTGTGTAACCAAGTATGAGGTCCTTTGAAGCTTTGGACTCAATGTGACTGTACAGATTGCAAGCCCATGAAGCCAGGCCTGGGGATAAGTGCTGTATAGAAAATAATACAAGTTAGGTGGCTTAAGGAAATTAGATAAATTGGCTAAACAAAGAACCGTTAAAGCTTAAAGAGTTTGAATTGTTTAAAAATTGGCAAAATAATCGGACATGCTATTTAGATGAATTTCTGTGTGTTTTAGAACTTTAGCCATGGTATCTTAAAAAATGCAGCTAGCAAGAAATAGTTTAAATACATGCTGTCATTAAACTAATAAGATGGAGTACTTCTGTGGTGGAATAAACTCGACTTTTAAATTCAGCAAGCTTTTCCTGGACCTTGGCCCAGTTACTTAAACTTCAGAAGCCTCAATATAATAGGGATAATAAAATAGCATTTAAAGTTGCTTTTGAAATGAAATTAAGGTGATAATACAGGGTGCTTAGCAAATGTCAGGAATATAATAAAAGTTCAAAAAATAATTATTATTAGGAAAAGTAACTGTTATCATAGCTGCTAAATTTCTTACAGACTTTATTCTCAGACACAATTTTACTTTATTTAACCAGTTTTACTAAGATAAAAGTTTCTGTATCTTGACTATTCACAACCATTCATCAAACCCTTCTTAGTTTATAATTTTAAAAGAAAAACACTTTACAAAACATAACTACATTAACAAAATACTTGATAACAGTCCTTATGTTTGCTTTTGGTTATAGAGAATTACTGATATTGTGAAATTCTCACTCAATTACCAATAATAAACTACGTCTTCTCTGAAAAAATAATTTACTTGTTCGCCTGTGGGAAAGTTTCAAACTGTTGTTGAAGCTCCTGTCTTTATACTTTATTACTCCCTCTTTCCTGTGGCTAAAGCAGAAAGGTGGGAATTGGGTGAAGTATGTTCTTTCTTTCTTTTTCGTATTCATATATATGTTTGCAAATGGGCATTAAAGGTGTGAAATAATGGTGGAAGGAATATAAAGTTGAACCGGGTCAAAATGGGTTGATAAGAGTTTACTATGCAGAAATTCTAGATGTAATGTTGCTGCTTAAAGAGTTTGAAGGCTCTAACAGCTTGTTTGGTGGGCAAAACGTGGATCAAAATGTGGTCTATACTAACCTAAGTTGAAATACCAGAGCTGCCTTGGTATACCATAGAAAAAGAGATCCAAGAGATAGAGAGGTTAAGGATTTATCGTGTGATATCTGCTCACTTACCCTGGGAAGGCCCAGTGGACTTATCTTTCATGACAACAGTAAGAAATAAATGTGTGAGAAGAGTTGTAGCATTCTTAAAGAGCTCTGTGGTTGCTCTTCTCTGTAGCTAAGAAATTAGAGTGGAGACTGCTTCTTCTAACCTGGAAACCCAAATACAATATGAGAAATTAAATCCTTAATTACTCCTATTGGGGTAATTAAATCCTTAATTACTCCTATTAGAGTAGCACAGACTATGTAGCAGCACTTCATTACCAAACACAAGGAAGACATGTTCCAGTAATGGACAACAGACTCTAAGCAAAGATCAGAATTTTCTGCTATGCGGAGACCTACAGCATTTCCTAGTTGATCATGGAATCCCTAGAAGTGAAATCGGTGATTACTCTACTAAATTTTTCTTATGTGATTTGTGTGAGCAGAAGAGTTCTAGGTCAAGTGAACAGAAGCCTAATTTAAATCATAAAAAGAGACAGTCATAGCCCCTCAATCCATTTCCAGACTTGAACTCCTTGAATAAAGGGGAGGGTGAGTCCCCTTCAGGAAAAATCCTGCTTTTCTGCCAAAAGTTTAAACTGTTAATATTTCTTCTGTCTTCCCCCAAATGGATCTACAGCCTTTGACCAGGGTGACAGTGCAGTGAGGGAAATGAAATAATCATATTTTTCAGAGATGATTGGAGACCAAGAATATCACTTGTGTTACACTAGTCAGAGTAAGGTCTTATGTAGTTCTCTTGATCAATGAAGTTTTAGCTCAGGTCCATCTCATAGTGGATCTAATATGTCCTTGAACCTACTCCCAAGTTCCAAGATAAATAATTGGAACAGACATTCTTAGCATCTGGCAGAGTTCCCACATAGTCTCCCTGACCTTTCGAGTGAGAGATATTATGGTAGAAAAGGCCAAATGGAAGCCAATAGAATTGTCTTTATTTGGAAGAATATTTAACCAAAGGCAATACTGCATTGCTGGAGGGATTGCAGAAATTACTGCCATCTTCAAGGATCCGAAATATGCAGAGATGGTGATTTCCACCATATTCCCCTTCAACTTACCAATTTGGTTTGTGCAGGAGGCAGATAGAGCTTGGAGAATGACCATGAATTATTATAAACTTAATTGAATTATGACTTAAATTGCAGCTGCTGTTCCAGATGTCGTTTCATTGCTGAAGTAAATTAACACACCCCCTAGTAATCGGTGCGCAGCTACTGACCTGGAAAATGATTTTAAAGAACATCTTTCAGTAAAGGTCACCAGAATCAGTTTGCTATCACCTGGCAAGTCCAAAAATATACCTCCATTGTCCTAACTTACAGATAAACTAACTCTTTCCTATGTCATAATTTAGTCTGCACAGACCTTGGTTATCTTTCCTTTTCACATGACATCATAATCATTCAATACATTATTATGTTAATTGGACAGTAGAAACTACTGTAGTATATTTATAAGACATCTGCATGTCAGAAGATAAAATATAAACAAATATTCTGAGGTCTCCCATCTTAGTGCAATGTCTAGAAAGCACAATTGCGTGAAGCATGATGGGATACCTCATTTAACATAAAACTTATCATGTCAAATGGACCTTTCTGGATTTCAGAGGCAACACATTACTCTTTTGGGTGCACTACTCTGGCCTACTTACCAAATGCCCTAAAAAACTGTTAGTTTTGAGTGAGCCCCAGAACAAGAGAAGGCTCTACAACATCCCCAGGCTGCTATACAAACTGCTGGCCACTTGAGCCAAAGTAGCCTTGTTGACCACTTAAGCCAAAGGATCCAATAGATCTTAATGGTTCTTGAAGTGTCAGTGGTTTATAGAGGTACTTTATGAAGCTTTTGATAGGCCCTACAGTGTACTTCGCAGGTATTGCATTTTTTACAAATTGATTATTTGTGGCAACCTAGAGCTGAGCAAATCTAATGGCACCATTTTTCCAACAACATGTACTTGTGTCATGTCTCTGTGTCACATTTTGGTAATTCTCACAATATTTTGAACTTCTCATTAATATTATATTCTCATGGTGACTTGTGGTTAGTGATCTTTGATGTCACTAAGTTAGTGACTTTGATACCACTTGTGGTATCCCCATTTTCTGAGACACAAAGATATTGAAATTAGATCAATTAATAACCTTATAATGGCTTCTAAATGTTCAAGGGAAAAGGAAAGTAGGACATCCGTCACCTTAAATCAAAAGCTAGAAATGATCAAGTTTCAGGTATTATTCTTTATGTAATATATTTCATAAGGCTATAGTTGCCATAGATAGTGACTCTTTTGATGAATCTGGGCAAGGTTGGTGAAAGCATCCTAGAAAGAAAGGATTCACCATTCTTGATGCTATCAAGAACATTTGTGACTCATAAGAAGAGGTTAAAACATCAGTATTAACAGGACTTTTGAAGAAGTTGATTCCAATCCTCATGGATGACTTTGAAGGGTTCAAAACTTTAGTGGAAGAAGTAACTGCAGATGTAGAAATAAAAAGGTAACTAGAATTAGAAGTGGAGCCTGAAGATGTGACTGAATTGCTGCAATCTCATGATAAAACTTGAACAGATGAGAAGTTGCTTTTTATGGATGAGAAAAGAAAGTGGTTTCTTGAGATGGAATATACTCGTGGTAAAGATGCTATGAACGTTGTTGAAATGACAACCAAGTATTTAGAATATTATACAACCTTGGCTAAAAAAGCAGTGGCAGGGCCTCAGAGATTTCACTCCAATTTTGAAGGGAGTTCTATTATGGATAAAATGTAATCAACAGCATCAAATGCTACGTAGAAATCTTTCATGAAAGAGTCAATTGATGCACAGAACTCTATTGTCTTAATTTGATAAATTGCAATAGCCATCCCACCCTTCAGCAATCACTCCGTTAAGCAGCCATCAACACTGAGGCAATACCTTTCACCTGCAAAGGATTATGAGTTGCTGAAGGCTCAGATTATTGCTACAGTTTTGGGGGTGAATAATGCTTTTTTAAATCAAGATATGCACATTTTTTAGACATGGTATTATTTTACACTCAATAGGCTTTCGTATAGTGTAGCATAACTTTTATATACATTGGGAAACAAACAAACAAAAAATGTGTGACTTGCTTGATTGTGAATTTGCTTTGTTACAGAGGTTGGAACAGAAACATCAGTATCTCTGAATTAGTCCTGTACATGAGAAAGTGGCTCAAATGTTCATGGGTCCTATTTGTGGCACATTTATTTCCTCCCAGCCCAGTTATCTGGTTTCATGGGGGAGTTATTTACTATTAATTGACTGAGGAAAAAAGAAACACCTTAAGTATGGTTCTACACAACACGTGGGCACCGTCTGAAAGTGGACAGCTATAGCACTACAGGCTGTTTTTGGAACAATAGTGGAGTGAAATTCTCCCAGTAAGCAAAACTTGAACAGTGCACTTTGTTGTTCATTTCACATGGAAGGAGAAATGCACAGAAGTACAAATATATTCTGATTTATGAGTGGTGCCTAATGATTTGACTGGATGGTAAGGGACTTAGAAGCAACGTGATGAAAAAAATGGTGACAAAGAGGTCTGTGGAAGAAGATGTGGATAGACCTCTCTGAATGGGCAAAAAATATGAAGACATTTGAGTCCTATGTGAATGCTTACTAAAGTGTAATCTCTGCAGAGGAAGATTTTAATAATCAAGTGGATAAGATGACCCATTTTGTGGATACAAGTCAGGTTCTTTCCCAAGCCCCCTCCTTGCCCCAGTAATAACTCAATGGGTTCTTGAACAATGTAGCCATGGGTTGGCAGGATATATGAGATGCAGGGATGGAGGTCGTGCATGGGTTCAGCAACATGGACTTCCACTCACCAAGGCTGATCTGGCTAGAGACGCTGCTGAGTGCCCTATCTGCCAGAAGCAGAGATCAGTACTGAGCTCCTGATATAGCACCATCCTCTGGTGTGATTAACCAGCCAGCTGGGAGCAGGTGGATTACATTGGATGACTTCCATCATGAAAGGAGAAATACTTGGTTCTTACTGGCATAGACACTCTGGATATGGATTTGCTTTCTCTGCATGTAATGCCTCTGCCAAAACTACCATCTGTACATTTATTGAATGCCTTTTCTACCATCATGGTATTCCACACAGCATTGCTTTTGATCACAAAACTAACTATACAGCAAATGAAGCATGGCAATGGGCTGTGCTCATGGAATTCACTGTCCTTACCATGTTCCCCATTATCCTGAGGCAACTAGCCTGATAAAATTTTGGAATGGCCTTTTGAAAACTCAATTTCAATGGTAGCTTTATGTCAATACTTACATGACTGGGACAATGTGCTCCAGAAAGCTGTGTGTAATCTAAGTCAGAGTTTAATATATGATGATTTTTCCCCCATAGCCAAGATACAAAAGATCAGGAATGAAGGGGTAGAATAGGAGTTGCACAACTCACTGTTACACTTATTGATCTACTAGTAAATTTATTTTTCCCCCATAATCTTATGCTCTGGTGGTCTAGAAGTCTTACTACTGAAGGAAAGAATACCTCTCCCAGGAGACACAACAATAATTTTATTGAACTGGAAATTAAGAATGCTACCTTGCCTCTTTGGGCTCCTCATGTCTCTTAATCAACAAAGGAGGGAGTTACTCTACTTGTTGAGATAATTGATCCTGACTATCAAGGAGAAGTTGGGCTGCTAATACACAATAATGGTAAGGAAGAGTATGTCTGGGATACAGGAAATCACTTAGGGTGTCTTTGACTACTACCGTGTCCAATGATTAAAGTCAATAAAAAATTACCGCAGTCTTTTCCAGACAGGTCTGCTAAATGGCCCAGACCCTCAAAAAATAGTTGGGTCACCCAATAGGCAAAGAAACACAGCCAGCCTAGGTACTTGCTGAGGGCAAAGATAATATAGATCTGGTAGTGGAAGAACGTAGTTATAAGTTTAAGCTATGAACATTTGACCCATTGTAGAAATAACTGTAATAGTTATGAGTATTTTTTATTTATTTTGTTATAAATATGTTTGTGTGTGTGTGTGTGTCTGCATTTGTTTGTGTGTGTGGGTGTAACCAAATTTTATTCACTCTACATGTGAATAAGGGGTAACCAAATTTTATTGGGGTAACCAAATATGGGGTAACCAAATTTTATTCACTCTACATTTTCTTATTAATTCTTCCTGCTGAATAATTCTACTTTTCATGGCAGAGTGTCTTTCCTGCTCTGTTAGTTTTAAAAAGCAAATTACAAGCATTTTTTTTAACTATCTTGTTTTGGGGAAAGAGTAAACATTTTAAAAATCACCGTATAGTATTTAGGAAAAATGCTACTAGTTTTCTTTTACTCCAGCTATTGCTTCTTCTATGTATGTGTGCTTGCATCTATCAGCTCATAGACTTCAAGGAACTTGCTGAGACTTAAGCCTTTTGGGGAAAATTACTTCTGGATTTTTAAAATCATGGTTGAAAAATAGGCAAAAGACTCCCATATCCTTCAACCATTCTTTAAAAAATGATGGAAGGATAGGCAAAATATTCTTTTGAGAATTCCAGATATTCACAATTTAGGGGATGATATTCAAACTTCACAAATTTTGACAGAAGGGGATTTAACACCCCATCAAAGAGCCTGCCCATCTTAAGCTGAGTAACTGGGGGCTGTGACCACAGTCAGACGACCAGACGAAGGACAGGGATGAATATTGTCGCCTTTTGTATCCAACAGGGCAGGCAGGGTTCCCTTCTACAAGGAGGACTATCAAAATCAGCTGAGACCCCGTCAAGAGCAGGTGGTGGTGAAGGACAAAGCAGCAAGCTGCCATGAATGCTGTTCTCTATTTATGTAGTCCAGAAAACCGCTGCCAACATGCTCTGTTGATGTCATTTTTCTTTTATTTTTTGAGTGGAATTGAGCTAATGAGTCAGAGTGGATAGTTCCTTAACAATAACTGCTATGGGAAGTTACAACTGACCTGTGGGGCTGCTCCTGCTGTCAGCAATGTTTCTTCAAAAAGAGGTCTCCTTTCCATTTTCTCCCTCGATTTCGATGAATCACCAAGCAGTGAGAATGTCAGGGCTTGAGGGGTTAAAATGATCATGCTTTTAAATTATCGCCAGATAAAACCACCTGGGTTCAACTTGTGAACACAGGTTCACAATTGCACACTTGTTTGCATGTCAATCTTCGAAGAGAGCTTTTGGAATTCAGGGCATATAAAAATGTGTTGTAGTAATTCAGTAGAAAAATGTTGGGCTCCCTAATGATTGGAGAAACTAATGTGATATGCTTCAGGTGAAAATCCTCAGACTAAGTATATAAATATTAAGACCCTGCTTCTAAGTGACTCACTTTCCAAGTCTAGTCTTTTCTAGTGCTCCAAAATGTAACATAGTCTACTAGTCCAACAATACCTTCAAGATTTGTTATTACATTTTGAAAGGATAGCCATAGGTAAGACTGTTCTCTATGTGGTTCGGAAAACCTCCACCATCATGCTTTGTTGGTGTGATTTTTCTTTTATTTTTTGAATGGAATTAAGTTAGTAAGTCAGAGTGGATTAATATTAAGGAGCAAGAGTCTTTTCCTGAATGTATTTTTCATGTATGGATTTTCCTAATGGTGACATGAGCTATTTTCTCTATAAGCTTGTACTGTTTCCAAAGAATATGACCTTAAGACCTAAGGAAAACCCAAATAAAAATATTTTATCTTTGCACCTTGCCATTCTTTATTTCCTTAGGAAAATACACGCAGAAGCCAAGAACTTTTATTCAACACACACTGTATGCAATTCCTATCTTATTCTAAGTCCAAGCAGAGAGGCAGACAATGTAAGTGGGCCCCTGTGTCCGTAACATTTGAATTCCCAGGAAATAATTTAAATTGCTGCTTGCTGCATGAATATAACTTGTTTCCATGCAAATGTAAGTCTATAAACCTTCCCTTAGGATTTAACCAGCAGTGTTTATTTGCAAGTATTCACTGAGTAACTACTCTGACACACGCCAGCTAGGCACTAATGACAGAATTGTTTCTGCACTCAAATGAATTCAGAGAACAAATCTAAATTTCTCTGCTTGTGATCTCATTATTCAGGAGAAACTTTTGCATCTTTCTCCATTTTTTGTCTCCTATATCTTCAATTATAACATTGAAATAATGTGTTTCACCAAGTGCATGCTTATTAAAGAATATTTAGGGTCTGTCGTAAACACCCTTGTATGAGCTTCATAAGGAAAGGTGCTATATAAATAAGCACTTGGAATGGTGCCTGGCATATGATAAGCCTACTATCAGTGTTCTCTAGTTTGTCTTGAGAGTCTCTCAGTTACTCAGTTGTAAGCTGTTTACTGATTTAATGAGAAGGACTAGCTATAGAAATCACAGATTTTTGGCTGGGCGCGGTGGCTCAAGCCTGTAATCCCAGCACTTTGGGAGGCCGAGATGGGCGGATCATGAGGTCAGGAGATCGAGACCATCCTGGCTAACACAGTGAAACCCCGTCTCTACTAAAAAATACGAAAAACTAGCCGGGCGAGGTGGCGGGTGCCTGTAGTCCCAGCTACTTGGGAGGCTGAGGCAGGAGAATGGCGTAAACCCGGGAGGCGGAGCTTGCAGTGAGCTGAGATCCGGCCACTGCACTCCAGCCTGGGCGACAGAGCGAGACTCTGTCTCAACCAAAAAAAAAAAAAAAAAAAAATCACAGATTTTTTTGTACACAATGAATCTGTACAGTTTTTATTTGTCAATTAACAAAATAACATGTGAAAGTACGTCAATAAATCTATCATAATAGTCATTCTAGTGCCTACTGAATGTAAAAGAGAACAGTGGTACATATGTAGGAGGAAACAGAGCATGAAAGGAAAATATTCTCAGAAGAGTGAGCTTGGTCTTTTGCATAAAATTCCCAATGGTAATTTCTGTGAATGAATTGCCTTCATTTACTCTGTATACCCAACAATATGTGAGTATTTATTTTTATTTAATTCTAATTTAATTAGTAATACTAGGTTTCTTGCACATCATCTGTGCTCTTTTTTTAAAAAATTAAATATTTCATCTACCTAGCAACAACTTTGCAACAACCTTGCTAAGTAGGTTTAGTATTTTCATTTTCTGTCTGAGGAAACCAGACTCAAAAAAATTCTGGTGTGAGATGGCACAGCCTTTAGTGCAGTCACTTAGTGTGCCAAGAGATTGGGATCAAAAATTAATTTTGATCTGTAGCATCAGTTTTTAGTGAACATTAGTTTTTAGTGAACATTTTAGCACAGTTTTGAAGATAACATTTTTAAAACTTCATATTCCATATAAAGGTTCCATATAAATTTTCAATTAATTGTGACAAATGGCTAACTCAGAATTAAGGGCTTAATAAATGTCTCTTATTTTTACTCATGGTATAGTTGGGGGTTCTATATGCCCAATATGTTAATCTGTTTGCACCCTACATTGTGTATGCTAGCTATGCTTTAAGAATACACATCATCCTCCACTTCCAATAGGCTCCATTTAGTGTTATTCCTGTCTACGTTGGAGGAGGGAGACGATCAGGAAAAATGACTAATGGATACTAGATTTACTATCCTGTTGATAAAATGATCTGTATAGCAAACCCCCATGACACAAGTTTACCTATGCAACAAACCTGCACATGTACCCCTGAACTTAAAGTTAAAAAAAAAAAAAAAGGAAGAAAAATACACACCACAGGCTTCAATATATGCAGGAATACCTTGGAAGAAGTGGGAGGGAAAAAACCGAAGTAATGCTAAAAAGAAACCATACAATGTTTCTTTCTGGAATAGAAGATGTATGTAACCCATCTTAGTCATTTCTTTCAAGGACCTGCCTCAAAAATGAATTCACTATCAATGAGAAGACCCTGAGCCGGGCGCGGTGGCTCAAGCCTGTAATCCCAGCACTTTGGGAGGCCGAGATGGGCGGATCACGAGGTCAGGAGATCGAGACCACCCTGGCTAACATGGTGAAACCCCGTCTCTACTAAAAAATACAAAAAACTAGCCGGGTGAGGTGGCGGGCGCCTGTAGTCCCAGCTACTCGGGAGGCTGAGGCAGGAGAATGGCTTGTAAACCCGGGAGGCGGAGCTTGCAGTGAGCTGAGATCCGGCCACTGCACTCCAGCCTGGGCGACAGAGCGAGACTCCGTCTCAAAAAAAAAAAAAAAAAAAAAAGAAGACCCTAAAATGGTAAACTTGCAGAGTCAAGGTTCTGCATCTAAACATAAAGAGATAAACACATAGAAACTAGCTCATAAAGTGACACAAAATATGTTATTCAAGTAGGTACAAGTACTGTTCTACCTTTCTTTTCATTACTTTTGAGAGAATTGGAGGTGGTATTTTATTGAAAATACTCCAAACAGAAATGGTATTGAGGTGTATTTTATCATTTTCTTGTAATTAAAGGTTTTCATTCCCTGATGCTAAGAATGGTTGTGGAATTTTGACTATCTAGTATGGTCTGTTTTCTAGATGAAAACACTGGTGAAACCTTATGAAATAGAGAAAGAGACTATAGAGCAACTCAGGCCATTTGTGGCAAGTGCTTCCCCAACCACAGGTGTTATACAACACCACAACTCTGTGTGCACTTGTTAGATCTCTGAGCATGTAGCTATTTCCTGCCTCTTCTCTATAGGTGAGGAATGCTTGATATAAAAACCTCAACTCAACCAATTAAATTAAAACCCAGACAATCAACTTCACCAACATTTATTAATGGTATACAATATTGTCATGGTTGTGTATCAAGACATTGGCAAAGGACACATCAAAAGCACAGAAGTCATATAAATTATGGTGAGATTGCAGAGTTTACAACAAAATTGTAAATTTTTATCTCTAGGAAGGAATAGGATGTTTGCAAAAAACGGTGACTTATCATTTGGTGGGTAATTTTTTTATTGATTGTCACTAGCTTCCAAATTAAAACAGACTAATTTTAAGAGGCTTTATTCTTTGAGTCTCAGCAAGCAACATGGCTATGCCTTTAAAACAAAGAGTACATTTGTTTTGGCTCAAGTGTACTTAATTAGATAATAGAAATCATAGGCAATGTTGTTACTAAATAGGGAAACTGAAAGACTTGTAGTGTTGAATCTCAGAGGCAGCTCCCCAGGCAGACATAATTTGAAATTAGTTGACTCCAATTTGCAATCAATCAATAAAAACACATTGAATGCTTAATTATGTGATTAGACCAAATTGTCTGAACAGTATCTTTCTGACTGTGTTAGGCCACAGTAACTTTTGGGCTTTGTAGGAGGTCCCGGTGTAACATATAAAACAAGTAGCTAAAAAATACTTACACAGCAGGTCCTCAGCTAATGTCGTTTCTGGCTGGGGCCACTGTCTGTATGGAATTAGTACATTCTCCTCATGTCTGCATGGGCTTTCTCTGGGTATTTTGGTTTCCTACCACATCCCCAAAATGTGCACATTAGGTTAACTGGTGCATCTAAATGGTCCCAGTCTGAGTGAGTGTAGGTGTGTGGGTGAGGGCGCCCTGCAACGGAGTGGCATTGTGTCCAGGGCTAGTTCCCACCTTGCACCCGAGCTGCTGTGATAGGCTCCAGCTACCCATGATTCTAAACTGGAATAATTGGTAAAGAGTTATCTTACCTGTGTTTATCAATCTTTCTTAAATATATGGATAGCTTACATTTACTTCATTGTTTAATATTAGAAGCGCTTTGGATCTTTATTTAGAAATGTGGTGATGATTTTGTGACCAGAAATATACTATAGGAACTTTAACTCTTGATTATTTGGATTAGCCTATGGTAAAATTGATTTTGATTTTGTTTCCCTTTAAGGTTTTCTAAAATATATATGACACATATAAGTGAGATTTTGCAATACTGTTTTTCTTTGGCTTATTTTACTTATCATAACATCCGCCAGTTCCATCCATGTTGTGGCAAATGGTAAAATCACCTTCTTTCGTAAGGCTGAATGATACTCCACTGTGTGTGTCTGTGTGTGCATGCTCATGTATTTATGTGTGTGTGTGTGTGTGTGTGTATCCATTTTTTAAAATTCATTTTTCTGTTGATGGACACTTAGGTTCTTTTCATATTTTAGCTATTGTGAATAATGTTGCAATGAATATTGGAATACAGATATCTTTAAAGGTACTGATTTCATTTCCTTTGAGTATATACCCAGGAGAGAGGGATCGCTGGCTCATACGGTAGTTCTATTTCAAATTTCTTTAGGAAACTTCATTACTTTTTTTTTTTTTTATAATGGCTCTTCCAATCTACATTCCCAACAGTGCTCTAGACTTTTCTCCACACTTTCACCAACATTTTTATGTCTTGTCCTTGTTCTTTCTTTTTTTTTTTTCGAGACAGGATTTCACTCCCAGTGCCCGGGCTAGAGCGCAGTGATGCCATCTCAGCTCACTGCAACCTCTGACTCCAGTGCTCAAGTGATTCCCCCCACCTCAGCCTCCAGAGTAGCTGGAACTACAAGTGTGTGCCACCATGCCTGGCTAATATTTGCATTTTTTGTAGAGATGGAGTTTTGCCATTTACCCAGGCTGATCTCAAAGTCCTCAGCTTAAGTGATCCACCTGCCTTGGCTTCCCAAAGTGCTGGGATTACAGGCATGAGCCACCGCTCCCGGCCTTGTTGTTTTTCTAAGAGCCATCTAAGGGTGTGAGGTGATACCTCATAGTGGTTTTGATTTTTAACTCCTTTCTGATTAGTGATATTAAGCACTTTTTCATAAAATAGAGTGTGGTTGTGCCTCAGATGGGCATTTATATCCTCTTTGGAGAAATGTCTATTCATTTCCTCAATCTACAGTTGGGTTATGTGTTTTTCAGCTATTGAGTTGTAAGGGGTCTTTATACATTTGGGGATATTAACACTTTATCAGGTATGCGGTATGCAGTTATATTTTCCCATGTGTTGGTTGCCTTTTCATCTTGTTGACTGTTCACTTTGCTGTGCTGAAGCTTTTTAGTTATATAGAGTCTCATTTATTTATTTATTTTAATTTTGTAGAGTGAGCTTTTGATGTGACATCCAAAAGAATTATTACCAAGAGAGTCTCCAGGAGCTTTTCCCCTATGTTCTCCTCTAGGAGTTTTACAATTTCAGTTCTTACATACAGTTATATATATGACACTTTGAGTTAATTTTCATGTAAGATAAGGGTCTAACTTCATTCCTTTGCATGTGGAAATCCAGTTTTTCCAACACCATTTATTGAAGAGACTGCTTCCCCATTATGTCCTCTTAGGGCACTTGAAGAAAATTAGTTGGCATATAAGTGTCAGTCAACTAATTGACATATGCTTTTGGATTTATTTCTGAGATCTCTATTCTGTTCCATTGGTCTATGTGATTTTTATGCCTGTAACATGCTGCTTTGATTACTATAGCTTTGTAATAAAAGTTTAAATCAGGAAGTATGATACCTCCAACTTTGTTTTTCTTTCTCAATGTTGCATTGGCTATTCAGGACTTTTTTTGTGGTTTCATACAAATTTTTGAAAATCATTTTATATTTCTCTGAAGAATTCCATTGGAATTTTGATAGGGATTGTGTTAAGTCTGTATATTGCTTTGGGCAGTATAACATTTTAACAATATAGATTCTTCCCACTGATGAACACAAAATATTTTCTGTTTATTTGTGTCTTTAATTTCTTCCAAAAATCTTTCATAGATTTCAGTGTACAAATTTTTCACCTCCTTGGTTAAATGTATTCCTAGATATTTGTTTTATTCTATCATATATGTGATTATTTTCTTTCCTTTTCTTTAGCTAGGTTGTTATTTGCGTATAGAAATGCTTTCTCCAAAGGCTCCATGGGGAGATTCTTTTTTTTTTTTTTTTTTTTTTTTTTTTTGCTTCTATTTTCTGGTAGCTCCAGGCCCTCCTTGACTTCTGGCAGCATTGCTCCAATGTGTGCCTCTATGGTCATGTTGCCTGTTTCTCTGATTTCTGTCAGATCTCCCTTTTGTGTCTCTTAAAAGGAACCCTGTCATTTGATTGAAGGCCCATTGGATAATTCAGAACAATCTCTAAAAATTCTTAATTTAATTGTATGCATAAAGACCCCCCTTTTTTTTCCCCAAATAATGTAACAGTTATAGGTTCTAGGAATTAGGACATAGGCAAAAATTTTTGAGAGGTAGGACAGATTTTGTTGGTTATTTTAAAGTATCATGCTAAAAACATGTATTAATATTTGAATTTTGGTCAAAGTGTTCAAAATAGGTTAGTACATAATTCTAAGTATATGCTACTGATGTAAGTATTTATATCCTCCAACAGTTACCTTTAAAAATTATCTAATGTTCTTATGGTGCTAAAATATGCATAACATGAAACTTACCCTTTAAGTGTACAGTTTAATGGCATTAAATATATTCACATTGTTGTACAGACCTATAGGGTTTTAATGGGTATTGCATTCTGTTATTTCATTCTGTTCCAACTTTGCTACATAAAAAGATCTAGAATTAATATTATTATCAAATTACTGTTATTCACATATTGAGATGGTAATATAATTTTTCTTTTATATTCTGTTAAATCAGTGTCTTTTAGATGTTGAATCTAGGGTATATCTAGATAGAAAATATCTTCAATATCCCAATATCTTCATAGGAAAATTTAGACCACATACAAATGCACAGAGTTGTGAAGTAGAGCAAAAATGTAGACCAAAAATGTAGCCTAAAAGGAGGAACTAATTTTAGCAACACATACGAAAATAAAAAAGAAAACAAACTAACCATGATCCTAAGTTATTTGGAAATGTTTGTTTAAACATACTGTTTTTGTATAAAATGAGTGAGTTAGCCCGTGGATGTCACTTCTAAGTTTTGCAATTTTCAAAACCAATCTGCAATCACCAGGACACATTTCATAAATATTTTATTGTCAAGACACATTGCCAGACTTAAGAAAAACATCTTTTGCCTAATTTTATAATTATTTATTCCTTCATATACCTGTTCCACCCACTAGCCCATGATATTTCTGTGGAAACTGAGATACTTTCATAATGCTGGTTCTTCTATCGTGGTTGACACTTTGAGTCTTCCTCATACTATTAATCTCAAAGTATGTACAATGAGGATACTGAACCATCTTAGCGGGTGAAAGTCAAATTGGTTATTGTTCAACATACAAAGGCAAAGCAAATTTTCTTTTAGTTAACTTTTGACTAAAATGCACAACTATAATTTATTCCAAAAGAGAGAACCATTCAAATATAAACCTGACCCTATTATTACACTCTCAGCAGGAACAGAAAAAAATCTCTTTTGAGGGTCTTAACT
This sequence comes from Rhinopithecus roxellana, assembly GCF_007565055.1. Classification (NCBI taxonomy): domain Eukaryota; kingdom Metazoa; phylum Chordata; class Mammalia; order Primates; family Cercopithecidae; genus Rhinopithecus; species Rhinopithecus roxellana. Next base: position 31,237,724 of record NC_044549.1, on the reverse strand, counting down.
GGCCACTGGTTGCCATGCAAACTTGACTCATTCATTACAAATTCACAGAAAATTTAAAATACTAATTGGAACTTCCAAGAATATTTGAGAAAGAAAAAAGTAAACCTACTAGTGAATGCAGACAAGAAGTCAAATTTGTCTTTCTTTGCTTATGAAAGGTTAAATTGATAGACCACTATTTTACTTAAACATAAAAATAATTTTGAGTTGGGCAGGTGGATGCCTGCAGTTAATTTATAGTCAAATCACATCCACTTGGAATAGTAGGGTTGAAATGAAAACATATTGATAAGCTATTTACCTGTTAGGCCTTTGTAAGTGCAGGGATAACAAATGTAATTCAGTTTGTTAACATGACGAAGTTATCATAATTAAGCAGTTGGTAAAGAAACAAATCTATTATGAGTTTACATTTCCAGCCTTTCAATGAAATCTGATGGTGCAATAAATGGATATCACAGCGTTCAGCCACTAGGTATACTAAAGGACTCAGTCAGAAAAGTCACTACTCTAATTCTGGTCAGATCTTTTCAACCAGCAGATGTTTGTCCATTCCTGGCAACCCTCTCAATTTGCTGCTTCATGAAGTTCTTAGGATATTTTCCAGTTTAAATCAGAGCTAGGGGTGAGTTGAAGTGTTTTTGTCCTATTTCAAACCAAAACATACATTTTAACTCTTTTTTGTCTTTTAAAAAATGCAGCAAGTCATTAATAGGAGCCTATGTTAAAGGAATTAAGTAAGATGCCCAAGAAAGGAGTGAGCAGCCCTTAACCAGTTTAACTGGATTCTAGATTTCCAAATTGATGAATCGCATTCTGAAATCTGCTTCAGTTAAAGAGACTGAACCAGGCAAAACATATTTCTTCTTCTATTGTGATATAGTCCAACCAAAAAAGATCCAGAGAAAAATATAGTGTGGTTGGTCCTCAGTCCTTATTGTTGTGCTGAATTCAAAGCACAGAGAAGATAGAGGATTGCTTTATAAAAGTGAGGCTGATAGGGCACTAGAATTCTGTTTTGCATTAATGTACTTTTGATATATTCACTTTTTGTCTTTAAAAGAATAACTTTTTAAAAAGCATTTTATACCTTTTAAAAGAATGCCATGTTCCTAAGAACAAAGAATGTGTCCATCTAGAGAGATAATCAATGTTGACTATATCTTGATATGAGTATATACAGTATATATTAATTATATTATATAAATGAAACCATGATTCTGCCATACACAGTTTTTTCACTCAATAATACATTGTAATTTTTTTTCCATGTCATTCATGTTATTTGGACTGTCCATAAAAGTAGCTGACTCAATATCCTGAGTAACATAATTACTCCAGTTAGTAAACTGCACTTTAGTATTGCTTTGCAAAAATCTGTACAACCCATCACTTATTAGTGGTTTGTAGAATTATTTTTCTTACATTATTAATGCTGCAATGATTGTAATTGTAGCAAAATCTTTGTACATATCCATAATTACTTTCTTGATCTATTTCTAGGAGTACAATTGTTGTGCTGATAGGTTTGTATTAAAGCTTTTGATACACAATGCAAATTGTCCTCTGGAAGTAACTAATTCCTGTGTCCACAATATAGTTTGAAAAATGAGGTTGAGATGGTTAAATGGGCCATTTGAATTCTCAGTAATTTTTTCATTTGTTTTGGTTTGGTTTGGTGGTTTTTGTTTTGTTTTGTTTTGTTTGTTTGGGTCTTCAAGTCCAAAGGCCTAGTGATGCTTTGTACCTGAAATGATTTTATCGTCCTTATATGTCACTGCCACAATTTCCCTCATTACTATTATATGCATTTTATGATGTGACTTTTCAATTACTCCCATAAAAAGGATAAGTCAATTTCTCCTCCTTTTAATACGTGCTGGCCCTGTAACTTGCTTTACCGACAGAATAATAGAGTAATATGATATGCTTCCTAAGTCCAGGACTCAAGAGGCTGTCTAGCTTCTCTCTTGTCCTCTTAGAAACCAGATGCTGTCCTACAAAAGTCCATGGTAGCCTGCTGGACATAGAATGTGGATGGTATTGACATATCCTGGCTGACAGTGCCAGCCAGTTGCAAGCAATGAAAGTCATCCAGGACCAACCAGATGATCTACCAACTGACCCACAACAGCATGAATGAGTCCGGCTGACATCCCATAAGGAGCAGAGATGAGCCATGCCCTCTGAGTCCTTCCAATGTTGCCAATCATTGGTATCCTGAGCAAGTGAATAGTTGTTGTTTTATATCACTAAGTTTTAGGGTAGTAAAACACTCAGAAATAAATAAAAATAATAATTAATGCAGTTGAAACATTTCAAAATTAATTTACAGCTCCATCTTTTTCTTATGTCTCCTACCAAACAAATCAGTTGAGATAAGACTATTGATTTATTTGAATGGAGGTGTTTCACTGTTGCTGAGAAAAAAGGATCCTGACTTGCTGAATACTTTCACTGCCAATTAAATATACTGTTACTGCAGAGTAGCCCACTTCCTTGTATTATAAATTGGCAAAATTTGACTTCAGTTTATGATATATAGGACTTTGCATGAGTGGCATTGTATGAAAGGCAGATTTGTTGTTCAAAATATACCTCTTAATAAATGAGAGTATATATACACCAGTGATTTAAAAAAATTTATCTCGTGGGTAGATGATGTATGATGTTTGATGCACATATTTTTTGAAAGTTGAGTTGAGTTTATCTAAAGATAATTGAAACTTACTTTGATCTGCTGACTGAGTACACTTTGTTTAACATGACCTAGTGTTCTTTGGACTTAAATGGTTTTAGTGTGGCTTTGGATGTATTGATATTTTCACAGGATGATTTATGATACTTACCAAGATATTCACTTATAATATGAAAATTTAAATTAGAGTCAATTTGGCAGCTTTCCAACTCTAAACGTACTACACAGGTTATTAAGAGTAGAGAATCATTAAACAAAAATAGCATCTGGTGGTGCATACTGTATCTGTAACACTAGTAGAAAAAATTTTCCCTAAATCAAACAAACAGATTTGCAAAACAATCTATCAGGCAACTCTGTTTATAGAAACAAAAATGACTCAAATCAATGTTCTTCAGTATTATAGCTCCTTAAAGCAATATAGTAATATTTACCTGCATATATTTTCTTGATCATCCCTACAGAGCTGTGGATGGTAATAAGCCAAGTGACTATGTATGAATTAAATGGAATAAGGCTGAGAAACTATTAATTTAAATAAACCTTGTATTTCATTTGCATTTGTAAGTGTTCTATTATTTGGAAAAAATGTAAAAAAAACTCATGCTTTTCCAAGCCAATTGTGTTTGAGGACAGGTTTTTGAAGGAAATATCTGTAGTCCAGTTTTCTCATTTATTCCCAAATTATGAAGGCTAGATCCTGTGTAAACCATGCTTTAAACTGGCCATCAAAAATAACTAATAATCTAAGTGACAGAGCAGAATAACTCTATTTCATATCAAATTTCTATTCTTTTATGACATATTCATGATTCTCCCACCTTTTTTACATAAATTCAAATGTATATAATTGTTTCAAAAGTAACACAAATAATTATAGTACAACCTTACCCAGATTCCCTATGTTGTTAATATTTTCCCCATATTTTTGTTTTTTCTATTTAATATAGAGATATTATATATATGTATTTATATACTGTATGTATGTATTATATATGCATATAAAGTCATGCATTGCTTAATGACAGATACTTTCTGAGAAATTTGCTCTTTGGCAGTTTTGTTTTGCAAACATTATAGAGTGTACTTACAAAAACCAAGTTGGTATAGCCTACTACACACCTAGTCTATACGGTGTAGCCTATGGCTCCTAGGCTACAAATCTGTATAGAATGTTACTGTACATTCTACAGTAAGCAATTATACCAAGATGATAAAGTATTTGTGTACCTAAACATATCTAAACATAGAAAACACACACTAAAACATAGATTTATAAGCTTATGAGACCACCATCATATATGCAGTCCGTAGTTGTCTAAAACATCATTCTGCAGTGCATTACTGTAGAGATATAATATTTTATTGAACTAGTTTAAAGTAAGCTTTGGGTACAGTAGGATACCTTTTCCCACAAATACTTTAATGTTTATTTCCTAAAGCAAGGCAATCTTTTGCATAATTATAATAATTCTTTAAATTAGGAAATTAATATCTGTGATATATATTCTTAATTTTTTTTCTAGTAGTATATCTCTTCTTCTAGAAATATTTGTCTGCTGCCCATTTTAAATTAGCTCCCCCTGCTATGTGTTCACAATGCACCTTTTTCTCACCCCTGCAGGATACTCATCATTTTTTAATTAGTAGTGACTGGTATCATATTTACTTTATTTTCTCCCCCAAAGTAACACAATTCTTGACACTGATAAATTTTCATAAATATTTTTAGATAAATGTGTTCCTTTGAATTGTAGTTGAAGCATTCCAATCTTTGCCTCCATTAAGAATAACTAAAATTGCTACTTTTTAAAATTTGGACCAACAGACATCCAGAATTGAGAACTCATGAAGGAATGAAGTACTTGGGGTGAAACAATTCATTTCAGTATTTTAAAGATTAATTTTGTAGTTTCACTAGAAACTTAAATAATAACTTAAAGGATAAATTATTTTATTTTCAAAAGTAATTATAACACCATGCATTTATTGAAAGCTTGCTATGCTTGAGGCACATTGTATTTTATGTAACTTTATTATTTAGTCAGAACAGTAAATGATATTTAACAAAAACTTATATGTTTTAAGCACTATGTTAGGCACATTGCATTGGGTTATCAAATTTAATAATAAAATGACAAATACTTATGAAAATTTTCTGTTTCAGGTACAGGTGTAAGTGCTTTACACATATTAATTCTCATTTAATTCTTACAACATTATGACAAGGATGTTATTATTCCTATTTTGCTGATGAGGAAATTCAGACTACAGAGATACTAAATACTCATAGGGAATTATTATGTCTCTTTTAAAGAGGGAAAAACCTGAAACATGAGTAAGTTAAGTTACTTACCTATATTAATTTTACAGAGTTGCTATAACAAATTACCACAAACTGACTTACTTAGAACAAGAAATTTCTTGTCTCGCTGTTCTGGGGGCTAAATAAAATTCTGAAATCAAGGTGCCTGCAGGCCCATGCTCTTTCTAGAAGCTCTAGGGAGAATTTTTTTTCCTATTAGCTTCTGGTGTTGCTAGCAATCTTTAACATTCCTTGTCTTGTAGACACACTGTTTATGTCTCTGACTCTGTCATCACATGGCATTCTGCTCTCTGTCCGACATTTGTCTCTGTGCCTCTTCCCCTCTTCTAAGGCCTTACTGGGTTAGGGCCCACCCTAATGACTTCATCATCATTTACTCACATCCTGAAAAACCCAACTTCTAAATAAGGCCACATTCAAAGGTACCAGATGTTAAGACTTCAATGTATCTTTTTGGGGGACACATTTCAACCTATAACATTACCCAAGGCCATTAAGCTCATTAATGACACTACTAGGATTTGATCTTGGGCTTATCTGATTCTAAAGCCTATGTTTTTAACCACTCTGTTCCACGCAGCATAGAAGACCTGAGTCATCTTTAGTTCTACAAGCTAACTGAAGTTATTAATGACCATGGAAGTCATCAAAACAAAATTATTTAATATTAAAAATAAATATCATTTAGATATTTACTTAAAACATGCATGAATAACTGTTATAATAAAATGAATATTTTTTCAAACTATAAACATGAAATATATTTCTAAAAAAAGAAACAATTTTATACATAAAATTTCATTTGTTTATGCTATTACTAACACAAACACCTAATTTTAAAGCAAGTTATCCATCAGAAGACTGCTTATCTCTGCTTAGTAAATGTTCTTAATTATTTTAGTGAAATGGTGTGATTTTACTTATGCAGGGTTTCTACTTTCTTTCGATTTTATTTTATTAAGATATCTATATATTTACTAACTTTAAATTTATGTTCTTATATTTTACTTACATTTATATAAATATAAAAAATGGTGTTTTGTGTATTTTCCATGCTACATTTTACAATTAACTATTATTAAACCCATATGGAAAAAAATAGCTTCAATATTTTTCTACTTGTAAAGCTGACTGTATTCACTTAGTAATTCTACTAAATAATTCTAAGCACAATTTATATTGCTAGTAGCACTCAAAAAGTTAACACTATTTACATAATAAATTTCTCTAATTTTGACATTAATTTTATTTTGTAGATTCTTTAGAAATATCTATATTATGGAAGAAAGTTTTAGTTTTAACTAAACAGTTACATCTGCAGCATTTACCTTATTTTGGTAATCACACACATTGTAAAGATCCCTGTATTCTTTACTGTTTATCTCACAGAAGCATTCTAACTGGTTTTCTAGTACATTTTCTTCCATTGGAATGCATTCTGCATGCCAAGGGCAGAATGCTCCTGGTAAAGCTCAAATGTAGTCAGGTCACTTTCTTGCTCAAAATTATTCTATAGTTCACTGTTTCCTGTGGAAATAAAATTTATAGAATTGCCTTGAACAAGGGAATAATAAACAAATAAAAAATAAGTAATTAATAACAAAATAATACTTAGAAGGGGCAGGTAAAAAGAATGTTCTTAGTAATAGGAAAACAAGGCAAAATTAACTCAAGCACTATCAATTAAAGGGACTAATTCAAATGTGCATATTTAATCATATGCTTTACCATTTTTATTGTGTTAGATTTTTGAATCTATTTTAGTAAATGATGTTGGTCTGTAATTTTCTTTTCTAGCTCTGGGCAATTTTTCCTTTTGTTTTTAGCTTAGATAGATAGAAATATAGACATTTTATTTATTTCCTTTATTGCTTTGCTTAATTTTGCTTGATACTTATTAATTTTATTCATTTTTCCAAATAATCAACTTTCAGGTTCAAGTACTTGGTCTGTTTCTTATTCCATATGCTTAAACTATCATCCAGATGTCTCCTTTCAACTTCCATGATACTATTTGCAAGAAACTTAGCTCTTCCTTTAAAAGCAAAATTTAGGCATCATCGTTATTGTTATTAGGTTATATGGTTACACATTTCATGCCCATCACTTTTATCTAAGTGACCTTCAGCAAGTTTCCTACAGTCTCTGAGCCTGGAACTCCTTATTTTAAGGCGGACAATTCTATCACTGGTTTAATAGTGGCTCTTATCATAGAAATAATAATTTTAAGTGCTTAGCACAGTGCTGACACTGACTAAGGTTTCTCATAGATAATACTGATGAAGATGGTGATGATTATGTTGATATTATGCTGTGTCTATTTAAAGCAGGCACAACATTCTAAATCTTTTTCTTGTTGAGTTATCTGGACTGATATTTCAAAAAGCCATTCTGTGTGACTTCTATGACTAATTACACATAGGAGCTTATGAAAAGCATAAGACTTTGTCTACAGAAAAATGTATTTTATTTGGTTTAAATGTTCTTCATGGCCTATTTTATACAATTAATTCTTCACATGTACTTCCAAATAAATTTTAATGTCTAGGTACTCATATCTTAGGAGTAATGAGGTAATGTCTAAAAAGAACTGTGAATTCTTTGGAGGAAATACAAGGTCAGAGTCCAAATTGTGATAGGTCTTATGCTTGTGTTTACAAATCAGAAAGAGAGCTCTTATAATTCAGAGGACATGGGCTGCCAAACACTCACTACTGTATTTGAAGCAATATCATAACAGCTCAGGAGGAATACAAGAGTGAGCAAGGATACAAAACTGATGAAATGAGGCAAAATGGGTCCTAACAAGAAAAAATTGAAATGAAAAATGTCAAAGTAAAGCAAATTTGAAGTAACAGAATAATGACATAGAATCAACTTACTTAGTAGCCTCTTGCAACATGGTTAATCTTTCATTCCTCCTTGAAACACTTTGTTTACTTGTTTCAGGATAAAACATCATTCTGTCTTTGTCTTCATTCCTGCTCTTGACCTTGTTCTTTTAGCTCTGATACTGGCTCCCCTTCAACTCCCTGACCTCTAAAAGTGAGACTGTTCTAACACCCCATCATTGAACTTTTTTTCTAGCTATGCATTCTCGCTTATGATCTCATACAGACTCACAGCTTTAAATATCATCTATATGCTAATAATACCAACTGTATTTCTCCAGCTTGGACCTATCCCCTTGACTCTACACTGGTTTATCAACTGCTTATTTGACATTTCAACTTGAACGTCTAATATGTGTCTCAAATTTAGCCTGCCTAAAACGGAACCTCAAATAACTTTCTTTCCACCATTGCCCTGGTCCTTCACAAATCTCCTCTCACATTCTTTGATATTTCAGGACATGGCCAATCATTTCGCTCGGGCCCCAAATCTTCTCGTCATCCTGGTTCCTCTGTTTCCATCACACCACACATCCAATCCACCAGCATGCTTTGTCAGCTCTGTATCTTCAAGTTATATCCAGAATCTGAGCAATTCTTAACACCACCAGTTTTACCTCCCTGAATTGCTATAATAGCCTCTTTACCAATCTCTCAGCTTCTACCCTTGCCTTGCTATAAGCTCTCAAATAGTGGTGTGGTTGACAGACCATAGCTCCGGTTGGTCATTTCTAGCTACATTCATTTGGCATCTTATAATGCATCTCTAGCAGAGCCAGTATCACATCAGGAACTGTTATTTGAAAGTTAAGTTTAGTTCTACTTTGCAGATAGCATTGCCTTGCTCTGGAGTCCCAGCATACTACATTATAATTTTCCCATTAAGCATCACATAATCCCTACATAATGTCTTTTTCTATCACAGATATACCTAAGACCAAAAGATCTGTCAGGTTAAATTACCCAAGCTTATTGTCACTTACACCAAAATGTGAAAACCTGGATTGCTAAAAAGACTTTTTCATGCACAGTATGCTACTAAAACTTTGCAGTTATTCATGTCAATCTGTATAATAGCCAGAGAAATCTTCCAGAATGCGGCCTATCAGGAATGGTGCTTCCTTCTTTAAGATGAAAGCGTCAGGACGTGCTAATTGTTTCTTATTTTTAAGATGTGTCCTGGGATACCATAAGCTACTGGTCCTCTAAAAATTGTATTAATGTGGTAGTATCTTAACTCTTGACAGAATGTATGTCTCACTCTCTAAAGTGCCTGTGTCTTTCCAAGGCCTCCAACCCACTTGCCACTTGTTTCTTTCTGGGTCTGATTAGTACAACGTTATATAGTGGACTCATGGGACATTCTGCTGAATGTCCATCAGTTCTGGATCCATCAGAAGAGATTTTGTGGAAAGCTGAGGGTTAAGATAGCCATGGAACAATATTATAAGTTTGTACTGTTGTCTGTTACTAGTGAATTGAATTCTTTCCAGTCTTTTTCACAGAGATTGAAATTACATTAGCCAGATCAATGGTCACATACCACATACCTGAGACTGTGTTAGTTGACTTGACCAAAGTTACCCTTGTCAAAGTGTATTTGACAAAACAGTTGCAATTAAAGTACTATTTTGATTAGTAATTTACTGTCATCTCTCAGGATTCATCTGATTTTTGCAAGGGTTGGATCAATGAATTGAATATGATAGGCACAATTAGCACAGTACTCCTTTTATTCTTAAAGTAGACATGAATCTATATCAGTTTCATAGGCTATTACTACAAAAATTGTTACTCCAAAGGTCAAGTAACTAATATGGGAATTCTGCCTGATACCAAACATATTCACTTTACCTATGAACCTGGTGACAGAAATATCTATTGATGGGGTCACATAGTCATTGTGAACTAGACCTAGACTAGACTCCATTTGTTACCTGGTTCCCACTTGCCCCCATTCTAATTGGGAGGCCACAATGATACATTTAGTTCTTGGGTATCAACATCAACGCTGACCCTGTGTCCGGCAGTCTCCACAATGCTTGGGTAGTCCCATTTCTCCAGGGTGTTGTGATCTGAGTAAATAGTCATAGATACCTTTGGAAAAAGTCTAGGGAAGTTCTTACTGATGGTGCAGCATGGTACTCTCTCCTGGGGATCTGTCCTCTCCTTCCATCAGCAGTTCTGGGTCAGAAATGTGATTCAGATACAAAAACAGGAAAGAAATAGTGATATTTTACTTATCATTATTCTAATAATCTATTTTTTATTTGTTCTGGTCACAGAGATTGAGTAAAACCCGTAGTGGCTGCCCTTCTATCTTGGTTCTAATAAATATTTTTATACTTCTGTGCAAGTTATGGCCTCTGGCTGTCATTCTTATCTTGCTACTGCCTTTGACCATTGAAACTCATACATGTCCTCTATTATTAAGGGACCCTATCATCCTCATTGCTGTTACTGATCCCAGTTTGGTAACAATATTTCCTATTGTCTTCCTGGTCTACAGAGTAGAGTCACCATCAAGCTTCACAGTGAGGCTGGAGTTCTTCTCACCAAGTTCTTTATCCTCTTGGTAAACAAATGACCTTTGGGAGCTCTTATAGCCAGACAGTCATTTGATGTGTTTTCAGTTCTTATATAGTTTATCCACTTGAGATTGCCTGCTTCTCTTACCTCTGAATCCATTTCTTCCACTGTCTACCATGGCATTCCTGGCTTTTCTACTTTGGCTGATCATTTTGTCCAAGCTTCTAACAGCCAGCTATCTCTGCAGTTTGTTAGCAATGTCTCACAGGGGTTGCAGCAAGGGTGGAAACTCCTGTATCTTGAGGGTTGAGGACTTGCTTCCATATTAAGAAATGCTTTTTTACTCAGCTTATATTCTTCCACCGTTTTCTGCCCCCATTGAACATCTGCAGAATACAGTCTTCTGAATCCTTCTACTACATATTTTCTAGGTGCTATAGTATTTTCATGATCGTTTATTTTTCCTTTCTTAGAAAGTTCAGGACATCCTTGACCTTGTTATGTGATGATTTAATCTAGTTGTGGCCTTAGTGGCTAGGAAGGAAAGTAGGGGAATTTTCTGAGGGGGCAAGGGTTGTCCTATGGGGACTGTAAAAAGACTTCAAAAATGATGAAGCATTGAACTCTATTTCAGCAGACACAGAGGTTTTAGCAGAATTTGGTAAAAGAAGATTCTCAACTGCACTAATCCCAGACATCCTCATCCTATGTTTTAAATTTACATGGCTACCCTGTACTGTAAATTCACCCAGCATCTTATTGCCTTATTTTCTTGACATCTTTATTGCCAGCAGAGCAGGTAATCCAACCTTTAAAATCAAATTCTAACTTCCACCTCATTTTTTTTTTTTTTCAGGAACCAGACTCAGATGGAGAATAGTGTGCAGGAATTTTTATGAGGAAAGGCTCCAAGGATCAACACTTCTCAGGTAAAGAGAAGAAAGGATAATTTGGGAAGTTGTGATTGTGGGTTATAGGACAGTCAGAGTATGGCTTCACTCCACTTCACAAAGAACTCTGATGCTGTAACAGTGTTTTAGAGTTTTCCTGAGTTAAAATAAGGGGACTGGGTGTATATAATTCTAATTCAATTAGTGATCAGATGCAGGTCCCCAAGGAATGGGGGAGTGATCTTGGACATGGCATATCTCTTTATTAAAGGTAATTTTCAAAGGTAACTGGGAGCAGTACAGGACACATCCACAACAACCTCCAAATCTGGTATCAACATTTTTAGAAATTTTTCCAATAAGCGTAATTTTTGGTTAATCTTGAACTATTACTGGCACAAATGAGTCTCTCTGTGTGTAAATATAAACCAGCTTTAAGACAAATAAAAGTCATAGGCTTGCAGAGTTGGAAGAGGCTGAGAAATCATCTAGTAAAGTTCTCAATTAGAGCTTCGAACCCTATTGACAGCATTCTCAACACATCTCTGGACACTTGCATTATTAGAATACTACTTTCCAGTTTTGATAGATCTGATCATTTTGAAAACTTTCTTGTTGAGGAGACTCTGCCTCCTCATAACTTCTACCTTTCTTTCCATTTCTGACATGAAGATTTCTATATGTGTGTTAAATTCTGATGAAAGTGTTTCAGACATATAAAGATGGCTATTAAACAAAGCCCCACACATCCCCATTCATCAACTTCCACCCTCATCATGTGGCTGAATTTTAATTCCATCACGGCCTGGTTAGTATCTTGTGACTTCACTCCATGTTGTTATTTTTTTGGTATCACTTTCAGAACTGAACAAAGGGTATCGAGGCATAACTCACACAGAACATGGGATACTCCATTTTTTAAAGACAATGTGCTTCTATTAAGGCAGTTTCATACCTTATTAACTCTTTTGGCAACTACATCCAGGGACATTTTACTCAGTGCTCATGAACTGCTATATCAGCGTTGTAATTAAAGTATGAAAAGCAATACTTTAGTTAATGAATTGATATGAACTTTCTTTTTCTAATCTTCCCGAAAATTATGACAGTGAGATATTATTCTACACTATTTGAAATAGGAAAAAGTGCAAATATATGTAAAAATAAAACACAAAGCATAGTAAAGATGAAGAGATGATAGCATGCCCCTGAGGAATAGGTGAAATAATATATAAAACTTTAGTTATTATACTGCATATAAACTTTGTATTTTAAAAATTTTATTTGCTGAGCAAGAAATATCATGAAATATCATTGGAGAGGTAAAGAATACAGAAAGATTAGAACACAATTTTTAATTACCTTACCAAATGGTTTTGCAGCTAATAAATCTACATACACCATTATGGTTGGAAATTTCATATTTTTAACCTCTGTATTACAAGATTATTCTTAAGCCTCATGTCGTAAACAAGATACATTTCTAAGTTCTCAACCTTTATTTCTACAATGGAGCAAATCTTCCATCTGCTTGAAACCCACATGTTTCAAAACTCCATGTAAAAATCTCGCTAAGTTGTCAGAAATTGATAGTGATCCTTACCTTTTTGTTATTGAAACAAAAAAATGGGCCAATGACTTGCAGTTTATCGCCAGGTTTAAAAGGTGATTTTATATCCCTCAGATAGGGTCCCATTATTTAAAATAAAATCCTCAATATCTAAGAAAAATGTAGAGACAGCCAAGTTTGGCTTTGTAAAAGCTATGATCTACAAATGAATGGCAAATATTACATGGTCTGGAAATTCAGAACACTTTCACAGATGCCAGCAAAAGTTAGTGTTAGCTTTCTCTGGGAATAGTAGAATCTGTGTAAGACAATAATTTAAGATTATGGACTGTGGTGCTTAAATTGTTTGTTAAGAACATTTTACTGGCAAATGCTGAGAATAGGAAGAAAGATAAGCTTTGATAGGGGAGCAAAATCCTGAGTTAAGACCTTGTTGGCAACAGCATCACTATAAAACTGCTATTTGGCTTTTATTGTTATTTAATGCTCAATTATTTAAAATACTTAAGTGAGAGTTAAAATGCTGCCACAATATACCAGTGAGACATTAATTGTGTGTTTTAAAATGGCTAAAATAGCAAGTTATGGTTTAAGCATATGACTATATTTCTGGAGTTTCTCTATAATCATTGTAAGGCTCACTTTCTCAATTGACTTTCAGCTGCGGATGACAAATATTTTACCAGAATTAAACCTTACTATAGCATTGGCTGGCAAGTAATAACATCTAAATTTTGTCCTAATAATAGTGACTATTTCTTTGTGTTTTGCAAACATATGTTTATTAATTCATTGAAGGCTTAAATATTTGGCACAATGGCAGGTGTAGAGAGAACTATGGAAACCAAAGGATAAAGACATACCTTAATCTTGAACATGAGTAGAACTTAAGTTTTACGCCATTCACTTCTAAAATGTTTTCTAAAAAATGTGAGTAATTAAATATGGTAGACCTGTAGTAGCAAGACCTAGGTTCTAGTTTCATACTATATAACCAATTAAGTGGCTATAGGACAACTTCTTTAATTTTTCCAGGCTCAGTTTTTCAAACACAGGAAATGGAATAGCTGCTCTTAATAGTTTCTTGTTTTTCTAAGATGTCAGGATTTTAATCTCTTATATATATTTTTAGGCTCTCTCTCTCTCACTATATATATATATATATATATATATATATATAGCCTAAGCATATATAGTGATTAAGTGATTAAGTGGTATATGTATATATATATATATACACACACACACAGTGATACACAGTGATAAAAGGAACCAGAACAAAATATTATATTAATGTTGGAGAACAATTCTTAACGGTTTCTTACATTTTTTTCACATCTTATATGCAAGGCAACTACCTTTTATTCTGGACTTTTTTTAAGTGCATAGAGTGAACAGTTTAGCCTCCCTCCAGAGCAAAGAGCAGTCATACTTAATATACACTATTAAAGATTTAGATTTCCTAAGCTCAGGGTTTCTCTGATGTAATTCAACCCATTGCATGTGCAGGTATTATTTCTCTATCTCTTTATATCATTCTGTGGGAACTGGGGCTCTGGAACTTGAACAAAAATGCTGATACTTTGGCTACTGTTATTGAAATGAGTGACAAATTTCTATTTGTCTCTGACCCATGAATTTTATGTCTTCTAAGAGTTTCCATGAAAATACAGCAGGCTGGCATGCTAACTTGTAAGTCAGGTAAGCTCTTAGACCCATCACAGTTCTTGATAGTTTTGGCAACAAGATTGGGATGCTAATAGAGACATGGTTTACTGGAAAAGAAATGATGACAGCTTCATGGGGCAATTAAGAGGATGTGAGGGAAGACTATGAGAATTGATAGCAAGCATTGACCCAATCACAAGGTTAATTGGGCAATAAAGCCTCCTCCATGTTATTGCCCATTAATCAGGGATGTTGGGGGGTGGAATTAAGGATGTGGTTCAAAGGTGATCACTTGGAATTAGGTTCCAAGACAGCTGCCCAAACGGTACCCTAACTCTCCTCCAAGTGATTTGCATTCTGCACTAACATGACAGCCAATTTCAGCAGTGCACATTGTAACAAATAGTATTAAGATCATTCTATGGATGGACAGAAGGTTGACCCTTTTTAGCTAACAGTTACCGAGGTATGCCCCTACACTTATAATGAAAAGAGGAAAATCAGTGACACTATGGGTCCACCTAGTAAAAGGTGAGCAGTTCGTCTGGTTCGATTGGAAGATAATGGAGTGGTGTCCATACACATTATTTTATGACTCAGTCTGTCCTTCAGCCTAAAATGCCAACTTTAGATCCATTCAGAGATAACAGTGAAAATCTCAGATTTGTTGTCACTGTTCTCTTCGGTGGATCCTGCCTATTATATAAGTGTTTTGACCCTCTTGGAGAGATTTCCTTAATGCATGCAAACTCCTACAGGAAACCATAGATGAGGCATTCAGTAGTATTGGGGCCATTGCCCTCGACTGAGTTTACAAAACTGATGAGAGTGACTTTGGAGGAAAATGGAAACTGACTTAAAACAATTTAGATAAATTCTTGTAGTTATCTCCACCACCTAAAGAATTCTCTTAGGCATATGTTAAAACCAGGTGAACTCTTAAGAGATTTTATCATGATAATGGAGTAGTAGGTGTCACAGATTAATGTGGACTCCTTTGGGAAAAGTCTTTGTGCAAGTCAGGTTGACTCAAAGACAGCAAAACCCTCCGTCCCATATTGAATGGCACTTGGCTGTGGCTGCAGAATCAAGCGGTTTCCAAAGCTGAAATAAATGATATCAGTAACAGGACACTTGTTCTTCAATATTGAACATTGGATGGAATGAAAATATTGTGTATTTTGTTGGTTCACCTGCATCACAGGAATCAGAAAGTAAGTGTGCCTTGCTTTTTGATACAAAACTGCTCTGTTTCTGCAGTATGTGATCTCTCCCTCATCCTCTATCCCAAACATAATAATTTTAAAGAAGAAGATGATGGGGTTGGGGGAAGACCTTTCTGTCCCCAAGACTAAATGCCATACGTATCAATGAAGAGGGCCAGCCCCTCCACACCTCTGGGTATTTCTCATCAGGTGGAATGAGACTGGGAAAAGAAATAAGACACAAAGTATAGAGAAAGAACAGTGGGCCCAGGGGACCGGCACTCAGCATACGGAGGACCCGTACGGGCACCGGTCTCTGAGTTCCCTCAGTATTTATTGATTACTATTTTCACTATCTCGGCAAGGGGAATGCGGCAGGAGAACAGGGTGATAGTGGGGAGAAGGTCAGCAGGAAACATGTGAGCAGAGGAATCTGTGTCACAAATAAGTTCAAGGGAAGGTACTGTGCCTGGTTGTGCACTTAGGCCAGATTTATGCTTCCCTCCACCCAAACATCTCAGTGTAACAAAGAGTAACAGAGCAACATTGCCGCCAGCATATCTCGCCTCCAGCCACAGGGAGGTTTTCTCCTATCTTAGAATAGAATGAATGTGCGATGGGTTTTAAACCGAGACATTCTTTTCCTAGGGATGTGCAGGAGATGGAGGCCTTCCTCTTATCTCGACCACAAGACGCCTTCCTCTTTTTAATTCTCCTCAGCAAAGACCCCTTATGGGTGTCGGGTTGGGGCACGGTCAGGTGTTTCCCTTCCCATGAGGCCATACCTCAGGCTGTCTCAGTGGGGGAAAACCTTGGACAACACCCAGGCTTTCTTGGGCAGAGGTCCCTGTGGCTTTCTGCAATGCATTGTGCCCCTGGTTAATCGAGAATGGAGAATGGCAATGACTTTTACCAAGCACACTACCTGTAAACATATTGTTAACAAGGCACATCCTGCACAACCCTAGATCCCTTAAACCTTGATTCCATACAGCACATGTTTCTGTGAGCACAGGGTTGGGGCTAAAGTTACATATTAGCAGCATCTCAAGGCAAAACAATTTTCTTAGTACAGATCAAAATCAAGTTTCTTATGTCTTCTTTTTCTACATAGACACAGTAACAGTCTGATCTCTCTTTTTTCCTCTACATATCAGTCTGATTATACTGGAGAACTCTGGGCTTTTGTAAAACAGTTGTTTGATACAAGCCCAAGTCACCCTTCTACCTTGTTGCATGGCAGGAGGAGGTATTGGATTTAACTGCTGACTTTACATTGGGGAATAGAAATGGAAGTAATCTTGTGGATGGGGCTTCTTGAGCTGATTTGATGTGCTATTGCCATGGTTTTCACTACTTAATATATAACTTGTACTGGGATTATATGTACCTTACATAAGTACCATACAATAAGTTTTGGAGGGGAATTGTAAAATCATACAACTTCTATAAAAACTATAGGAGAAAACTTTTATGACCCGGAGTTATGTAAATGGGTGAGATTCTGTGCCATAACATGATTCATAAAAGAAAAAGGATAAATTGGACTTCATCAAGATTAAGAACCTCTTCAACAGACAACATGAAAACAGTAAAAAGACAAGCCACAGACTGGAGAGAAATATTCAAAGATCACATGTGACAAAGGATTTGTATCCAGAATATGTAAAGAATTCTTAAAA
This sequence comes from Rhinopithecus roxellana, assembly GCF_007565055.1. NCBI lineage: Eukaryota > Metazoa > Chordata > Mammalia > Primates > Cercopithecidae > Rhinopithecus > Rhinopithecus roxellana. The sequence goes on along the minus strand of NC_044549.1, from coordinate 31,220,265 downwards.
TCTAACAACATGAAATCAACCCATTTTTTAATGGACAACGTGTTTGAACTTTACCAAAGTTCATGGCAAATAAATACATGAACAATTGATCAACCTCATTAGTCATTATGAATATTAAAGTTAAGGCCAGGCGCGGTGGCTTATACTTGTAATCCCAGCACTTTAGGAGACCGACGTGGGCAGATCACGATGCCAGGAATTCAAGACCAGCCTGGCTAGCATGGTGAACCATCTCTACTAAAAATACAAAAATTAGCCTGGCGTGGTGGCGCATGTCTTTAATCCCAGCTACTCGGGAGGATGAGGTAGGAGAATCGCTTGACCCTGGGAGATGGAGGTAGCAGTTGAGCTGAGATCATACCACTGCACTCCAGCCTGGGCAACAGAGTGAGACTCCATCAAAAATAAATAAATAAATAAAATAAAATAAAATAAAATAAAATTATAAGTGGAAACCACTCCACATCTCCTAGAATGCCTGAAATTAAAAAGATTAAGTATTGGTAAAGATGTAGAGCAATAGGAACTCTCACATACAGTGAGTGAGGATGTAAATGGTACAAACCATTTGGAAAACGGTTCAACAGTTTCTTAAAAGGTTAAACATACCCCTACCATAAGACCCAGCTCTTTCACTCCTAAAAACTGATAGAAGTTAAACCATATGTCTATATAAAATCTGATACACAAATGTTAATAACAGATTTATCTACAATAGCCAAAAAAAAAAAAAAAAAAAAATGCAAACAGCCCAAATCCCCCTATCAGGTGAATTAATAGACAATTGTAGGCTAGTCACCAATAGAAAAAAGTGTCAATCCCATACATTAAAAAAACTTAAGTAATCACGCTGAGTGAAACAAGTCAGACACCAAAAATGTATTATTTCAATTATATAAAATTCTGGCAAATACAAACTATTTTCTATTGACAGAAAGTAGATTCATGGTTGTCCTTAGATGAAGGGAACAGGGAGAGACAGGAGGGATGATTCACAAAGTGGCACAAAGAATCTTTTGGTGGTGATGGTTAAGTTTACTACCTTGATTCATTATGGGAATGGTTTCATGGGTGTATGCATGTCAAAATTTATGAAATTGTATGCTTTAAATATGTAAAATTTGTTTACATAAATTATATCCTAATGATTAAAAATTATTTAGAAAAATATTCATATGCTGTTTCCTTAACATTTTATTCATTTTCTCCAATCTCTTGTTTTCCTAATAACTAATCAAAAGGCTGGGACCACAAAATATATGGGTAATAAAGTTATAATTTTGGATCATCTCTTACATCTCAGACAGGAAAGTCAAGGACTGACACACTTGAGTCTATTTTATCCTCATCAGAACTATATTTAAACAAATTTTACAATATTGAATATGAAGTTTATAAACCTAACCATCCTAACTTTGCTTTTCAGTCTCAAAATAAGTGATTTATTCTCTTACATTCTCTCTTTTCTAAACTCCAGCCTTTACATCTATACACACACGTGCACACACACACACAGAGCAAATGGCTATACCTATTATGTCCTTGTCATTGACTATTGAGACTGGAACTCTCTCCTTTTGCCTGCAAATCTCCTAACAGACTTACACCTATACCTATATTCAATGTCTCTGTAGTTTCTAATTAAAAACCAAAAATTATATTGAAGGCCAATTCTCTGAAATTGCTCTTATCTAGATGACCAAAGACCTCCATGTTACCAGTTTCAATGGCTCCTTCTCTGTCTTCATCTTACTCATTCCCTCAGTGACATTTTCCAGAGTGTACACACTACATTCCCTCCCTTTGAAACACTTTACTTGGCTCCCATGGTGTGACTGTACTCTGTTCCTACTATCTCACAAACTAATCCTTTTTAGGGTCATTTCCGGAGTCTTTTTACTTTTCCCAGCTTTTACCTTTTAGAGACTACCAGGGCTTTTTCTTTTCTGTCTTCACATTCTCTCCCAAAGTAATGTTTTCCAAGCTTTGACTTTAAATTCCATCTTTGTTCTAATAGCACTCAAAATTCTATGCTCAGCATAACTTATCCCATTGGCCACAAAATTATATATACAACTTCCTACTTCGCATCTCTTGAAAATTGTATAGGCATTTTCAAATTTCACATGTCTAAATAGAAATTATTGATCGTTCTTAACTAATCCTTTCCCACAACTGCCTTTATGTGTTTCTTCCCCAAGATTCCCCCTCTCAGTCCATTATATTAGCTTTAATTTAGTGGTTCATCCCACAAAATTTAGAGTTATGCTTGATGATTCTTTCCGTATTTCCATCATATATCGAATATATTCCTTTTTCTGCCCAATTTTACCCCCTAATATGCTTCTCTTCATCTCTACTATCAGTGCTTTACACCAACTCACCTTTCATCTCGACTAATGCAACAACTCTTTTCTCGACCTTATTTCTTCAACTTCTGACTTTTGATAATCAGTTTTTTGTCCAGTAGACAATGGTCTTTTAAAAAATGTACATCAGGTTATGCTATTCTGAATGTCTTTCAAGGACTTTCTTAAGGTCCTCTGCATTAGCTGCCTTTCTGCATGAAAAACTTTTTACTGGCATGAATATTTCTCTCTCATTTAAGGTCTCGAATTTTATGTTGCTGCTACAGAAAAATTTAATGAAACTTAAATCACTTTCTATCACATTATCCTGATTTGTTTTCTCCATGGCACTTCCAGCTATTGAGACTATTACTTATTATTTTTACGTGTTTATTTTTGTGTACTTTTTGTAGTTCTATATATTCGGCTGTATTATTTGAAAAACTTTCCATGTAAACAAAACCTTAGCTAATAAAAACATTAGAACTCTAGATGCTTTTTACTAAGTCAAACTCCTTAATACCTTAATACACCCAATAATCTATTCAAAGTTTTATCTCTGAACTCACTCCTTGCTTCTTTTTTTTTTTTTTTTTTTTTTTTTGAATGTAAAGAGTAACTCTTTACTCTCTGGTAGGACTGTCTTGAATTGGCATAGAATGGAAAATAAAAACTGGTATTCTTAATAGCTTGTCTCCCAAAAGACTGATTTATCTTTTTTCTTTAATTTTTCCCTTATTCAATCTGTTGTTTATTGTTGTCTCTAAAGAGTAAAATTTCCCTTGATTTTAGGTGCAAACATCATAATGACTTTTGTAGGGTGATAAAAAATGTATGCATACCATATCTTTGGTGCAAACAGAACAGTACCCAAGAAATACTGGTTTACATTTTTGCTTTCTGAAAATATTTTTGGCAATAAGTGAGCCTGAACTGAAATGTATTTCTCAGACAAAGCAAAGGTCAATGTATAGATTTTTCTATATTATATTGAAATGTTTAAGTAACTGTTCCTTTTGAAAGAAAAGATCATTTAGAGAATGTGTACGTTTTTCTTCTGATTGCCACATGTTCCCTCCTTATGACTCCTACATAGGATTAATAGTGTAGCCAAAGGGACAGCTGCTGGGTCAAAATACAGCAAAAGCCTTTGCCTAAGAATTGTCCAATAATCTTGAGAAATTAACCAACAGGCTCTCAAATCACAAAAAATCTTCCTTCTGTTCTATAAGTCATCTGGGATTATTAGTCATAAGGGAAGGAATTTCCATCTGTTCCCATTACACTTTTTAATAATTCTTTTACATGACTAACAATTGCACTATAGATATTTCTTGACGTATCTGACATGCCCACTCCACAATGAATTCTTCAAGGCCAAAGAAATTGTAACCTAGAGTATCTGAAGTGCTTGGTAAATATCTACTATGTAAATGGTACATAATTAATATACTATTACATTAATATAATACTACATTATGCTTTCAGTTAATTAACCTTAAGCATCCCATATCCAATATATTAGTTTTTCTGCCCAATTTACCCCCAATATGCTTCTCTTCATCTCTATTATCAACACTTTACACCAATTCACCTTTCACCTCAACTATTGCATCAACTCTTTTCCTGATATCTAAGATTAAATTAATTCACCTTAACTTAAAATATAATATAGTATTTTTGTTTCTTACATTTTTAGCCTCATGTAGGAAGTTTGTATGGCAGAGTGTTTGGCTTCCTGATTATCGATCTTATCAATTCTGAAGACTAGGAAATCAGGTTATATTATTAGGAAAACCGATGGAATCATTCAAGTCATCAAATTTTGCTATGTTATTTCTCTCTGTGTTAATATTAATTGTTGAGATTCAATAGTATGAAAAATATTATGAAGTATTTTCCCATGCATCCATGCATTTATGAGAAAATTTTCACCCCTTCACATGTTAATTCAGGGTTAAAAATGAAATTTTCAACTTAAGGAAATAGAATATTTCTTACAGCTTAACTTTATAAAGACACTATGACATCTGTGAAATATATAACTATTGTTAAGGCGAAAGAAATATTTTAAGGCAAATTTCTGGGGAAAAGAAACTAGAGGCTATAGTTATGAGCTCACTCCATTCAGCCAGCTGTAAAGGACAATGGTAAAGAGGGAGTCATTAATGTAGACAATTTTTAATCCTGGTTATATCGGGGAGAGATTGAATACACATTTCATGCACATTTTATGAAGGATTTCAGGTTCAAGGGCTGTTAGAGGCTCTTCTACTGGAAGAGACATGGGTGGATATAACTAAATAGAATCTGCTCCCCTCTAAATGTGTAGACATCAATTAAATGTACACATATGAATAATGACTTTTATAAAGAGACTTTTGAGTACTAAATAAAATTACCATATAAAGTTGTATTGAAAAATAAATAAAAACAGGACTATATATATTGTATTACATATACATCCTCAAACATTCACACACATTGGTCTCAGCTAGGTAAAATCTGGATACAATGAAGGAAATGCTTCAAAAGTGAATGGTAAGTTTTTTGTGGAGGAGGAGAGAGGAGGTGATGGGATTACGGGAAAGTCTTGATTTCATTTTAATTTTCCACACATTCCATGTATTTAACAATAAAATTATTTGCAGTTTATAATGAGAAAAAGTATTTATTGTAAACAGAGCATACCATGCCTCCAAAATAAATATATTACAAAGCACTTACCATAATAAATTATATGCGAGATAAATGAATATAACAAAATTTATTTAAATAGTCCATATAGAATGGCTATCACGTGCTAGCATGGAAGAGGTAGTAATTATGGGCACATAGCTATGTTTATTCACAACCAGTAAGTGATACAGGTTTACGGAGCTCACAGTTTAATGGTAAATAGCATTTAAAAACACTATTATTTTATAACTATACTTTGCAATCAATATAACAATTTTATATATCCAGAAGATAGATAAAATACATTAAAATTCTTCAGTACTGCTGAATGGTTGGGTTAAGGAGTCATTAAAGAGTTACAGTCAAATACCAGTCAAAAATTCCGTATCCTCGGTTTCCAGGATCACCTTCAAGCTATTCACATCTGCTGCTTTTCTTTGTGAAAGGGTAATTCAGGAATGATGTTTTCATTAGTAATTGGGGAGAATTACCTGTCTCTGTGCTAGTAATGGGATGAGGAAAGGACAAGAAAAGGGACAAGAAGCTAAAACTTTCTCTATTGTGAAATAATTTGAAACTTACAAAACATTTGCAAGCCAGTTGAAATAACTTCTTTTCTGAATCGTTTTAGTATATCTGGCCAATATTAATCCCCATTATCCCAAATTGAATAGTATACATTTTCTATAAATGAGAGCATTCTTTTATAAAATGACAAGCAAGACAAAAATCAGAAAATTAACATTGATAGGCTATTACTACCTCCGCCGACCCCAGTTAAGTGTTATGAATTCCCTATTATCAAAGGAAAAAGTTTCATCCAGATTGGTATTTTGCATTTAGTTGTCATTTTTTGGGTCCCATTTAATTTACATTAGTTTCTCAATCTTTTTTACTTTCATTAATTTAACATTTTTTGAACATTAAAGGCCAAATATTTTGTATAATGTTGCTCCACTTTTATTTGTCCCATGTTGCTTCATAATTAAATTCAGGGTATATATTTTTGACATTAATACCACAGAAGTGATGCTATATTCTCATTGCATCTTCTCAGATGGTAAATAATTTTAATTTGTCCAAATATTTTCAAGTCAAGTGAAATTATGAAGTCACCATTTGACTAAAGTGGTGGTTTACCAACTTCCATATATATATACATACACACACACATATATACACATACATATATATCTACACAGAGTATATACACACTCTCTATATAATATACTACATATATAATTCATAATTTATAAGAATTTTATAAAAAAGGGAATATCCACTTTCTTATGAAACATTAACTCAGCAGTTTTTTTTTATTATTATACTTTAAGTTCTGGGATGCATGTGCAGAATGTGCAGTTTTGTTACATAGGTATACATGTGCCATGGTGGTTTGCTGCACCCATAAACCCATCATCTACTTTAGGTATTTCTCCTAATGCTCTCTCTCCCCTTGCACCCCACCCTGCAACAGGCCCCAGTATGTGATGTTCTCCTCCCTGTGCCCATATGTTCTCATTGTTCAACTGCCACTTGTAAGTGAGAAGATGCAGTATTTGGTTTTCTGTTCCTGCATTAGCTTGCTGAGAATTGTGTTTTCCAGCTTCATCCATGACCCTGCAAAGGACGTGAACTCTTTCTTTTTCATGGCTGCATAGTATTCCATGGTGTATATGTGCCACATTTTCTTTATCCAGTCTATCATTGATGTGCATTTGGGTTGGTTCCAAGTCTTTGCTGTTATAAATAGTGCTGCAGTAAACATATGTGTGCATGTGTCTGTATAGTAGAATGATTTCTAATCCTTTGTGTATATACCCAATAATGGGATTGTTGGGTCAAATTATATTTCTAGTTCTAGATCCTTGAAGAATTGCCACACTGTCTTCCACAATGGTTGAACTAATTTACACTCCCACCAACAGTTTAAAAGAGTTCCTATTTCTCCACATCGTCTCCAGCATCTGTTCCTGACTTTTTAATGATTGCCATTCTAACTGGTGAGAGATGGTATCTCATTGTGGTTTTGATTTGCATTTCTCTAATGACCAATGATGATGAGCTTTTATTCATTTGTTTGTTGCCCAAAAGAAGAAATGTCCTCTTTTGAAAACTGTCTGTTCATATCCTTTGCCCACTTTTTGCTGGGGTTGTTTTTGTCTTGTAAATTTGTTTAAGTTCCTTGTAGATTCTGGATATTAGCCCTTTGTCAGAGGGATAGATTGCTAAAATTTACTCCTATTCCACAGGTTGCCTGATCACTCTGATGATAGGTTCTTTTGCTGTGCAGAAGTTCTTTAGTTTAATTAGATCCCATTTGTTAATTTTGGCTTTTATTGCAATTGTTTTTGGTGGTTTCCACCCCCCCACCCCCGGAGTCTTGCTCTGTCACCTAGGCTGGAGTGCAGTGGTGTGATCTAGGCTCACTGCAAGCTCCGCCTCCCAGTTTCACACCATTCTCTTGTCTCAGGCCCGAGTAGCTGAGACTACAGGCGCCCACCACCACACCTGGCTAATATTTTTGTATTTTCAGTAGAGATGGGGTTTCACCATGTTAGCCAGGATGGTCTCAATCTCCTGACCTCATGATCTGCCCGCCTCAGCCTCCCAAAGTGCTGGGACATGAACTCTTTGCCCATGCCTATGTCCTGAATGGTATTGCCTAGGTTTTCTTCTAGGGTTTTATGGTTTTAGGTCTTCAATTTAAATCTTTAATCCATCTTGAGTTAAGTTTTGTATAATGTGTAAGGAAGTGGTCCAGTTTCAGTTTTCTACACATGGCTAGCCAGTTTTCCCAACACCATTTTTTAAATAGGGAATTGTTTCCCCATTGCTTATTTTTGTAAAGTTTGTCAAAGATCAGATGGCTGTAGATGTGTAGTGTTATTTCTGAGGCCTCTGCTCTATTCCATTGGTCTATATTTCTGTTTTGGTACCAGTACTACACTGTTTTGGTTACTGTAGCCTTCTAATATAGTTCAAAGTCAGGTAGCATGATGCCTGTAGCTTTGTTCGTTTTGCTTAGCATTGTCTTGGCTCTATGGGTTCTTTTTTGGCTTCATATGAAATTTGAAGTATTTTTTTCTAATTCTTTGAAGAAAGTCAATGGTAGCTTGATGGGAATAGCATTGAATCTATAAATTTCTTTGGGCAGTAAGGCTGTTTTCACAATATTGATTCTTCCTATCCATGAGCATGGAATGTTTTTCCATTTGTTTCTATCCTGTCTTATTTCCTTGAGCAGTGGTTTGTAGTTCTCCTTCAAGAGGTCCTTCACATCCCTTGTGAGCTGTATTCCTAGGCATTTTATTCTCTTTGTAGCTACTGTAAATGGGAGTTCAGTCATGATTTGGCTCTGTTTGTTTATTACTGGTGTATAAGAATGCTTGTGATTTTTGCACATTGATTTTGTATCCTGAGACTTTGCTGAAGTTGCTTATCAACTTAAGGAGTTTTGGGACTGAGAAGATGGTGTTTTCTAAATATACACTCACGTCATCTGCAAACAGAGATAATTTGACCTCCTCGCTTCCTATCTGAATACCCTTTATTTCATTCTCTTGCCTAATTGCCCTGGCCAGAACTTCCAATACTATGTTGAATAGGAGTGGAACTCACTGGTTTTCTCATTGCTGTTTCTTACCTGATTATTAGTATGATGATAAGTGCCAATATGATTTTCTAACTGCATTTTTTTCATACTAATAATTTTTAATTCTATTCTAAAATAACTGTTTGCCTTCTCCCTTATATGTCCATTTATTTACATCAGGATAGGCTCAAAGATTTCTATTTTACTTAATGGGTTATTATCAGTGACAATCTTCACTTGGTGCTCAAATTGCTCCGTACTTGGCCAGTGGGAGTCCTTCAACATTTTTTTTGGTGTCCTTATCAGTCTTTGAACACTTCCTTACTTTCTGACTGATATGATTTGGCTCTGTGTCCCCACCCAAATCTCATGTTGAATTGTAACCTCCATGTGTCAACGGAGAAACCTGTAATCTCCACGTGTTGAGAGAGAGAGGTGATTGGATCATGGCAGTGGTTTCCCCCATACTGTTCTCATGATAGTTAGTTCTCCCGATAGTGAGTTTTCATGAGATCTGATGGTTTTATAACCCAGTTTTCTCTGCTCTTGCTTGCCCCTCTCCTGCAGCCTTGTGAAATAGGTGCCTGCTTCCCCTTCTGTCATAATTGTAAGTTTTCTGAGGTCTCCCTTGCCATTCAGAACTGTGAGTCAATTTAACCTCCTTTGTTTATAAATTAGCCAGTCTTATAACAGTGTAAAAATGGACTAATACAGTGACAAATAAGATGTTGCAAGCCTATCTTCTATTTTCCCTGCTTCCTCCCTGAAATCCAAGTTCTTTTAGTCAAAAATGTTATTTAGAAACCAAGATCTGGGTTCTAGGAGTGCTAGAAGCTATTAAGTGTCATCATTAACATGTCCTCTCAATGGATAACCTAGTGTATGCCTATGTATGTATCTGTGTATTCATGTTCATATATATATATACACAAGTACCACCTACATACATATATTTATCTATATACACATATATTGAAAAGCACAAATTTATGCCAATACCAATCCAATATCATCGGTTAATTTTTACTTACCCCCTTTCCTATTAACCTCAATTAAGGTACCTATTTGATTCTTTATCCATGATGTAATAGATTTCCTATCACAGTTGCCAACCCTCTGCATGGGAATTCTTCTTACTCCTTTCAGGCTCTGATACCTTATGCAAAGTCACTGTTGTTTCCCCAAATTTTCAACCCATACACACACAAAACACATACACCACATGGGCACCTACCTTACTGTGAGGTGACAATGTGCTAGGAGCCCTCATTCTCAGTGCCGCCTCAGCCTCAGGCCTGGGCATCCACTCTGGCGGCCCTTGAGGAGCCCTTCAGCCCGCAGCGGCACCGTGGGAGCCCCTCTCTGGGCTGACTGAGGCTGGAGCTACCTCCCTCTGCTTGCTGGGAGGTGTGGAGGGAAAGGCGCAGGCAGGACCCGGGGTTGCTCGCAGGCCAGTGTGAGTTCTGGCAGGCTCGGGTGCGGCTCCACGGCCCACACACAGAGCGGCCAGCAGGCCCCACTGGCCCAGGGCAGTGAGTGGCTTTGCACTGGGGCCAGCAGCTGCGGAGGTTGCATGGGGTCCCCCAGCAGTGCCAGCCTGCCGATGCCGCACTCATATTCTCCCCGGACCTTAGCTGCTTCCCCGAGGGGCAGGGCTCCGGACCTGCAGCCTGCCATGTCTGAGCTCCCCCACCCCCTGCAGTGGGCTCCAGTGGCCTGAGCCTCCTCGCAGGGTGCCACACCCTGCTCCATGGCACCTGGTCCCATCCACAGCCCAAGGGCTGAGGAGTGCAGTCGTGGCTCCTGGCAGGCAGCTCTGCTTGCAGCCCTGGTGCAGGATCCCCTGGGTGAAGCCAGCTAGGCTCCTGAACTGGAAGAGGACTTGGAGAACTTTTATATCTAGCAGGAGGATCCTATGTGCACCAATCAGCACTCTGTATCTAGCTAACCTAGTGGAGACTTGGAAGATTAGCCCTCTGTGACCTCTGTGTCTAGATCAAGGATTGTAAATGTACCAATCAGTCCTCTGTGTCTAGCTTAGGGTTTGTGAATACACCAATCAGCACTCTGTGTCTAACTCAAGGTTTGTAAATACAGCAATTGGTACACGGTATCTTGCTAACTCTGTATCTAGCTAACTAGCACTCTGTTACTCTGTGTCTAGCTCAAGGATTGTAAATGCACCAATGAGCACTCTTGTCAAAATGGACCAATCAGCTCTCTGTAAAACAGACCAATCAGCTCTCTGTAAAATGGACCAATCAGCAGGATGTGGGTGGGGCCAGATAAGGGAATAAAAGCAAGCTGCCCTAGGTAGGCAGCGGCAACTCGCTGGGATGCCCTTTTGTGCCCTTTTGCTTTTTCCTGCTGCCTGCTGCACACCCTTTGGGTCCACACTGCTGTTATGAGTTGTAACACTCACCACAAAGGTCTGCAGCTTCACACCTGACAGTGAGACCTTGAACCCACCAGAAGGAAGATGCTCCAGACACATCTGAACATCTGAAGGAACAAACTCCAGACACATCAACTGTAACACTCACTGCGAGGGTCTACAGCTTCATTCTTGAAGTTCTTGAAGTCAGCGAGACCAAGAACCCACCAATTCCGGACACATTACTCTGACCCATCAAATGGATTTGGGGACTAAATTATTCAGGAAAAATAAAAGGAAGGAGGAAATTAAGGAAGGCTGTTATGATAAGTGTATATGCCCCTGGGCTGCATAAAACAAAAATTGAGGAATTGTCCCTTCCAGCGGGATCGTTAACACAGACCTTGGAGGAGGGGGTGGGAATTTAGAGAGACAAGAGACACAAGAAATGGAGACAAGACTATCCTGATCAAGTCTCGTTTAATGGCCAGCGGTGCAATGCCTTATATAGGCTGGCAGGAAGAGGAAGGGCGGCAGAGCAGGCGGGGAGGAGAATAATGAAGATACCACCAGGCGCATGCTCGGTAGATTTAGTCTTTCCCGGGCGCGGGAAGTTATCTACGCGTGCGCGGGAAAAGTTCGCGCGCGCGGGAAAAGATGATGAAGAACCAGGAAGTGCGCCATCTTGTCTCCACAATGCAGAGCTTAAGCAACAGAGGCCGCAGCAATTTCTGGGCCTCACGGCTCTGGACAGGTCCTCCTTTTTTATATTATTAGTGACTAGAAGATAGTCCCTCGGGAACTGCGCCTGTCTTAGGTTGGAGTGACACATCTCTTCACTGGTACCCTTCATGGGATTAGGCAGTAGCTATGACCCTCCTGTCTTAGTTTAGTGAGAGATGACACTCTCTTACCCGTCATTGGCTGTCCAGTTCAGCGCACAGGAAGGTGGTTTACGGCAAGTGTAAGTATGGACCACCGTGATCTTCTTGTTCAAGGCGATGATAATGGACTGTATGGGTTTGGCTTGGATGGCCTCGATTTGTTGCTTAATGAATGTCAGGAGCTTATTGAAGATTATAGGTCCCAAAGAGAGGAAGAGCAATAGGCAAAGCAGGGGCCCAAGAACGGTATAATATGGGGGGAGTCCATGGAACCCGTCCAAAACGGGTTATCAGTCATTTCTTTTCGTCGTTTTCTAGGTCTTCTTGTAGACGCTTGATTTTATCTCTGACGATCCCAGACTTGTTGGCGTAGAACAGCACTTTTCCTGCAGAGCTAAGCAGATACCTCCGTGTTCGGCAGTTAATAAATCTAGGCCTCTTCTATTTTGGAGCACTACTTCTGCCAGGGAATCTACTTGATCTTGTAGATCCTGTATAGTACTTGAGATGGCCTGCATATCGTGCCATTATTGTATATGCGTAAGGGCCTCACGTGGATCACCGAAGCCAGCACGAACCTGGAATACTTGGCAAGTCATCACTAAGGTCCAGAGGGGCCTGTAGTTGGAGTTCATCTCTGTAATAGAAGGAAAAGGTACTCTCAGGGAGAGGGTTACTCCTGGATTGGTTTTGTTAGGTACCTGTCTTACCAGTCGCTCTGGTAGCCATCTGGCTGCATCATGAGTTTGGGAAAAAACAACAAAACTGAGCCTCTTCCCCAGATTAACACTGGGTCTGGACCATGCCATGTGTTGTTAATAGGTCTTTCCACTTAACCATGGCAAATTGTTTTTTTGGAATCAGAATGCCAAAATCGATCAGCTGCTGATTTGTTCAGATCATCTAAATTTAAAAAATTCAAAATAAAGAGTGTGTGATTAAGGATATTTCTAGGGGTGCCCTTAGTAGGGTACCATTCTCCCTTTTTTATTTTTTCAATGGTGGTTTTTAAGGATAGGTGAGCTCTTTCAACTATTCCTTGTCCTTGAGGGTTTATAGGGAATACCATAATGTGTTTTATTTGTAATTTAAGACGAAGTCTTGGAAGGCTTTGGATGTATAGCCAGCCATTGTCTGTTTTTAGTTGTTTAGGCTTCCCAACTATGGAAAACAGTGTAGTAAATGAGCTATGACATGTTTGGTAGCTTCTCCTGTTTGTAAGGTGGCTAGTATAACCCACTAAATGTATCTATACATACATGGACGTATTTTAAGTTACCGAATTCTGAATAATGGGTGACATCCATTTGCCAGATCATGTTGGGAACTAGTCCTCTTGGGTTAATTCCTAAGTGAGGGACTGGTAGGTGTGTTACACGGTCTGAACATTGTTTGATTTTTTGCCTTGCTTGTTCTCTAGTTATTTTAAACATTAGTCTTAGAGTTTGAGCATTAGATGATGTAAGGCATGAGTGGCTTGTGCTTGGGTTAGGTTTGTGTTTGTAGCTATGGCTACTGTTTTGTTTGCCATGTCAGCCATTTGGTTGCCCTGGGATAGGGGTCCTGGCAATCCAGAGTGAGCTCTAATATGTCCAAAAAAGAAGGGAGTTAGTCCTCATGTATTAATTGTTGGTATTGTAAAAATAACTTGGCTGTGTCTGACACATGTTTGATTTGTGCTACGGTCTCAAGTAGAGACCTGTTGGGATGGTAAAGGATTTCCCTGACTGCCAGTTTTAGATTTACATTCATTAGCCCAACGTTTTTCCTCTTTTACACCTTGGGCAAAGGCCTGGAACCTTTGCTTCGGAGTTTTTATTTGAATCCCTGCCGCAAATTTTTGCAAAATGTCCCCTTTTGCACAATTTAAAACACCTCCTTTTCTTTGTTCGTATTATTAAGGAAGTCTTTTACGGTTTGTCCACTGAAAGCTGCGGCCATTGCTAAACCCTGTTGATAGGAGGGCCCAATGTCTGAACAGAGACGGATATATCCATTTAAGTCTGTTTTCTTTCTATAAGGTCGGATTGCCGCTTGACAAGCTGGATTGGCATTTTCATAAGCTAATTGTTTAACATAATCTACACCCCGCCTCGGCATTACCAAAACCCTTCCTGTGGTTGTTATGAGCCTATGTACAAATTCTGTGAACGGCTCATCAGGTCCCTGCTTGACTCCAGTGAGCGAAGCTCCTGGGTCTCCTTTAACAGGGAGTTTCCTCCAGGCTTTTGTAGCGACCCGCCTGGATTTGTGAAAAGTCCAGGGTCGTATTGCATCTGAGCATCAGTGTCGGTATAATTACCTGAGCCAGTTAACATATCAAGTCCCAACCGTTTCCTGCCTGTTGGTTTCTTTTGTCTGTATCTCTATCCTGCAATTTCAAAAACTCTCCCTTCTGCATTGATGAAGACAGGGAGTTAACCGTTTCATGTAAGATGTCCGAACTTGTTGTCTTAGCAATGCTTTGGTGCGCAGTACTCCCTTTATTGTAACTGGGTTGACTGTTTACTTGTTATGGTTCACTTCATGTGTGTTTTTCTGTTTGGTTATCTCTTTTTGATTTCTTTAATGGCTTCTTTGATTTTTTTGTTCTTGGCTCTGAATGTCCTTTGTTTGTTATCTGTTACCACTTTAGTTTTCGGTTCTTCTTTTTATATTCTGGTTTAGAATGTGCTCACCAGTGTTTTTTATTATTTCTCTGTCCTGTCGACCGAACAGTTTATGCTTCTGTTGATCTTTTGATTTTTAGTACTTTTGCGGGTTGTTGGGAGCGGGATCTTTATTTTTTTTCCTTTTTTGCTTCGCCTTCTCTCTCTAATCGTTCTTTTGGTCATTTTGGAACGCCTTATTGAGATAGCACATATACTTTATTCCTCAATTTTTTTCGACATCTTTACTTCCGGTTTTCATTGTCTTGACTCTTGCGCCATTGTTTTTTTTTGCTAGGTTATTTTTCTCTTCTAGTTTTGCCTCTTCAAGCTGAGCGATTTTTTCTTGAGTCCTCTTTGATTGACTACCACCATTACGTTGGTGCAGAAGCCTGTCCCATACCGAACCAAAAAAAGGAGGCCAGTTGGATTATGATTCTAGCTGCTGCCTCTTCCTCTAAGTCATCCCAATTTACATCTGAAAGGTCAGGATTGTCATACTTTTATCTTTTCGTGATGTTTGCAGAATTGGGTATTTTTTGGGCCTTTTCTCGCCTAGCATCATTTTGTCTTTTACAGAAGGAGCCTTGGCCCCCTCGTCATCACTTTCAAGAGAAATAGATCTACTTCTTTGTCTGGCGGGGGCTCCCGAGGTCGTTCTGAGAACTGACCTTTAAAATCTCCTCAGTCTGGGCGACCGCAGCCATTACTGTGGATTGGCCTCCTTTTTATCTATAGATCCTTGATTAAATTCCAATAAGAAAAGGCGGTTACAGGAATTTTTTCGGCCCAAAGGTATTATAATAACTTGAAAGGCGCTCTCCCACCCTCCGCCATCTTTTTATATCAATGGTTCCTTCCTGTGGGAACCAAGGGCAGGTATCTTTCACAAAATCAAAAAATCTAAATAAGTCACCACTTTAACCTTTACTCCCATGTCTTTAAAGCCTCTTTTAATTGCCCTACGTAGATGTGATGCTGTTAATTCTTGTCCCATTTCGGGCACATAACTTACCCTCATCTCCCGACGCAGCAGCGCTCCCACGACGGTCGGAGGGATTTTTCTTTCACTGTAGTCGCCGCCTTTCTATGCGCCCTCTCCTCATGCAGTTCCCTCATATCCAAGCCCCGCATTTGGGCGCCACGTGTCCGTCCAGCGGGATCGTTAACACAGACCTTGGAGGGAGGGTGGGAATTTAGAGAGACAAGAGACACAAGAAATGGAGACAAGACAGTATCCTGATCAGTCTCGTTAATGGCGGCAGTGCAATGCCTATATAGGCTGGCAGGGAAGAGAAGGGCGGCAGAGCAGGCGGGGAGGAGAATATGAGAACGTCACCAGGCGCATGCTCGGTAGATTTAGTCTTCCCGGGCGCGGGAAGTTATCTACGCGTGCGCGGAAAATTCGCGCCGACAAAATATAAAACACGAAAGTGCGCCATCTTGTCTCCATGCGGAGCTTAAGCAACAGAAGCCGCGGCAATTTCTGGGCCTCACGGCTCTGGACAAGGAATATTTAACCAAGGCACTTCAGTTATTTTTTATTTTCATAAGCGAATGAGGACAGGTAGAAGCAGAGAGCTTTGGCTATTCTTTGTCAGCCTTTACTCGTAGTTCAGTAGCTTGTGTCTAAGTAGTCCACCCTCCCCTGTGGAAGCAGGGGTGTGGATGAGGGGAGAAAACTGGAGAGAGAATTCCAGCATAGTACATTCAGTAGCATGTTTACCATAGTTTTTTTGGTCATCCACGGGCTTAAATCTGATGTATGTAGAGGAATATTTTTGCTCTAATCTATGAATTAACTGGGTTAAAGGGTCAGAACTTCACTGGCCTTTGTTTCCTAACTCAATTTTTTTGTATGTTTTCCACTGAAAAAATGCAGTCAGATGTATTGAGTATATCAGATTTGTGGAATGGAGATGTATGATACAGATATTGCTAACTATAGTAATAGTTCAAACAATAAAGATAGTAAAGGTTTCATCTTTTTTTTTTTTTTTTTTTTTTTTTTTTTTTTTTTTTTTTGCCTAAAACCATGACTGAATGTTTGTGGATTTCAAATTGATTATACCTCATCTTTCTATTTTACTTTAGAAAGGGATATATGTGTATAAAGTACAAAGAGAGTATATCACCTGTAATTCCACTTCCCTGAAGGTCTTTAAAAACCTTTTGATTGATATCTTTTCTATATTACGCCAACATACAGACACATACATTTAACGTTTTTAATGAAATTTTGATCTCTTGTGTGTATTGTTCAACAAATTGTCTTTTTAATTTAGCAACATAGTATGTCAGCAAATATTAATTTACAAAAGGCTTTTTGTTGGCATAAAATTCCGTTTTATGCATTTGTCATTATTTAACTAAATGACTTTTGAGGCATTTATATCATTCATTTCATTTTTATGAATATGTTGCCATAAATAGCTTAGTAAAATTTTTCTGTACCTTATTTCTTTCCAATAACCTCTTAAAACTTTGGTCAAGATAAAAATTTTAAATTCAAATTTCCCTTAGAAAATTTGAAATAACTCCGTTTGCCTCATGAAAGTATCCATACATCCCTTCCTTTACTACCGGATCTTGATAACTCAAAAATTTTAAAGATTGTGTATTATCTTCACCAAATTGATAAATGAAAGTGGCATACCATTTCAATATGCATTTTTATTATAAGAGCCACTAAATAGTCTTTCAAATATTTAATGACTATTTTTCTTCCTCTGGGAATTACTTATGTATATTAATTCACTAAGTACTGTTAAAGGCCTGAGTAACCAAAGACTACCAGGCAGAAATCTGAAGCTGAGGGAATCAGCTTTACTGACTTGATGCAGGAAGGGAGGGCACTCCAGAGGAACGACAGAATGTCACATGATGAGAGAAAGCAAAGGAAGCATCGGTAAGGTTTTGGTTCTTGCTGAATGACTGCGGAATGTTTAAGGGAAAAGGGTATTAATTCTGGATTTATTGCTGCTTCTAGACAAAACTGAAAGGATTCAAGTTTAACTAGGGATTGGGTGCTGTCATGAGGTGAAAGCATTTTAACAATCAGGTGTTCCTAGTAACAGATATGAAAAGCAAAGAACTTCTGCGGGCATCATTGGCAAACAAACAGAAGTCACAAAAAGAAGAATTTGTTATGGTATTTTACAGTATGGTCGTGGGGAAATATTTTCCACTAATTTAGATGCTAGTTTTTTCTGTGTTCAAACTTTCATCCAGCCTGATTAATGGCAAAGCGGCCTTTTCCTTTTCCAGTTAGTTGGTATTTATTTTTGCAGTCCCCGACAGAGGTTTATACTTGATAGAATACAGTTAAGCGAAGTTTAGGCCATGTACATTATTGGATAAAGACACAGAATTTTCTATTACACATTCTTAAATTAGAGGTTTGGCATGTTCTTCTATTGAATAACTTTAGACAAGGTATTTAATCACTTTGTTCTTTTTTGTATCTGTTAAAAGGGGCTAGTAACAATAATTTAATATCTACCTTATAGGACAATTGAGAAAATTAAATGTGATTATTTATATAAAGCACTTATCAAAATGTCTAACTTGATGTAACTGCTTAAAATAGAATAGCAACTAAAATAGTGTTTTCAATAAGAGTTTTTCATGAACTAATTGGTGGAAACAATGACAAGCACATGATTATGTGTGTACATATGGGAATTAAAGGACATCAGACTATGTGGATGTTGTTAACACATATTTTATAATTTGACAAATTGTAGGGGGGGTGGTTAATGAATCTTAGTGTTTAGAAGGGAAAGAGGAGCAAAATTTTTTAGATTTAGATGATATTACAGGCAGCATTCTCCTATTACCCTAGCATAGAAAAATTGAAGAGGTCAGTGAGAAATAGATCTAGATACTGCAGGCTACTAGGCTGTGGCCTCTCTTACAGAAACAAGAACATGCCCATTTCCAGAATTTTCCTGACGAAAGACTAAAGTTCTGTCTTCATGATTCTTGATGTAACTTAATTAACTTGAAGGGCATGTTCAAAATAAAGAGTAGTGAATTGTTTCACAGAACAGATTAATAAAATGAGAGGCAGAGATGTACAAGACATGTACATCTACAAGCAGGTGTTCAAATGCTTATCATCAGATTAGAAAAAAAGAAGCATCTCAAAAAGGAGAACCATCATTCCATCATGAAAGGGAGGAGAAATAAGATGCCAAGTATATGTGGATTCAGAGCAAAAGTAATGAAGGCAGATGGATTAGAACTAAATACAATGAAATAGTTGATATATATGATACGTGCACTTTCGTTGTTCTACAAATGCCAGTAGATGTGTCCACTGTTTGGACTGTGACGTATGATGGTCTGGGATGGTGAAGAAATTGTGTACTCTGTGCTGGGAATAATGTTACTAAATCCAGTCAATAAAATCAATGAGAGACCACTTGAGGAGGTTCTAGACATTATCCTGCTATCCTTACAGCAGCTATTTCAGCTGTCACTCAAACACATGACCATGGAGAGGCAGTGGCCTTGATGTCTTAAAGACTGGAAATCACTGAGGAAACCAGCTTGATGGATGCAACAATCTACTCTCATCATGCAGCCAGAAGGACACACAGTATTGCTACCAGCTGAGCAGAACTTAGAAAATGTTAGAGAAACTGTGTATGAAGGACAGGAAATGAATATAATTTAGATGTTTTTGCTGCTTTCTTCAATAATTAGACAATCGCAGGAACAAATACTTAAATGAAAACTATGCCATCAATGTGTGATATCAGTTCAACTTCACCCTGCGCCAACCAGCTTATTAAAAAAAGACTATTTTTTTAAATGGAATAGGTCAACTTTGAGTCATTGGTGGAACTAAATTTAGCTAAATCCAGACCACTTAACACCTGCTTTAATAATGCCGTTCTTATATTATTGTAGGGGAAGGGCTGTGTTTTGGTTTTTAGCTCTAGCTTTATCTGCTTTGTCTTATTTGACTTCTGTTTTTTGGTACAGCTAGGCATAGTTTGAAAGGTAGAAAAACTAGTCTATGTTAAGTATGTCAGTAGAGGGGATGATAGCAATTTAGAATTAATCTCCTTGTAAAAATTCTGGAACTGCCCTTTTGTTGTGACCAATTGTAACATTATACTATTTTAAGCATTTTTCCTCTGCTCAATCTGACCTTTTAGATACTTACACAAGCGTTAATTGCCTTGAGCAGTCATGGAACAACTGTTCAACCCCTAATTAGAAATTTCTGAAAGTTTTCACCATGCTATTTTCAACTTATTTGTAGACCAGTGCTAGGAAAACATTCCTGGAGATTGTCCAGGGAACATATGTATAGGTGTGCATGTGTGTCTATGTATGCATATATGTTGTGTACACATATATTTAAAAGTTTAGCATAAATTTGGAATAAATAAAATTCATTAACTTTCACTGTCAAAATTAACTGTCAAACCAATTAAAATTATGTTAGAAAATGTTCTAATCTCAGAAAAATTAATTTTATCTCAACAATGTTATGATATATTTAAACATCCAAAACGTATTTGTTAGATTGTCACAAGATGCTGCTGTGACCTAAACCAAGTCGTAATTTTTAAAATGTTATCTTTCTTAATGTAAAATCACAAATATTCATTTAGGTGTGAGACATCTGATTTAATTTTGGAAATCTTGTAGCTTAATAAAGAAAAAAGATTCAAATTATGCTGAACTTCTCAGATCACAAAAATGATGAGAGTTTTTTCTTTTTTCTTTCTTTTTTTTTTTTTTGTTGAGACAGAGTCTCGCTTTGTCCCCCAGGCTGGAGTGCAGTGGCCGGATCTCAGCTCACTGCAAGCTCCGCCTCCCGGGTTTACTCCATTCTCCTGCCTCAGCCTCCCGAGTAGCTGGGACTACAGGCGCCCGCCACCTCGCCCGGCTAGTTTTTTGCATTTTTTTTAGTAGAGACAGGGTTTCACTGTGTTAGCCAGGATGGTTAAAAAAAATATTTCTTAGAAAAAAAAGGAATCATTTTGTCCCTTGAAATAGTATAGAAGAAACCAAAACAAAAATATGGTGCAATAAGTGAAAATATATTTAGCTCATTTACTCCGCTTTAATAAGCTTGCAAATCAGGTTATTCAGATTATACATAAAAAATTTTCCTAACTTTCATTACAGGTTAGCTAGTAAGAAGAGATTCCTCCATAGACACTTAGCAGCTTCATGCTTGTAATAATTAATTGTTAGTTTATTTTATCTGTATTCAATAATTTTTTAAAGCATGATAAAACAGAATTAAAAACTCTAAGAAAGCTATTGGCAAATAAACATTTATTTTTAAAAAATTTATAACAAAGTTAATACAAAAATATTTTAATTATTTTTATATAAAATATAACTGTGAGCTGGACAGAAATATAGATGCCAGATTTTTCTTAGTCATGGTCAAATATAAACTCAACTCTATGTCTTTCATGCTCTAAAACATACGATTTTTGCAGCTTCAACATTTGTATCTATACTTGTTATTGAGTCTAAAGTAATCGTTCGGGCAAGGTGCAGTAGCTCACACCTGTAATCCCAGCCCTTTGGGAGGCCTAGGTGGTCGGATTACCTAAGGCCAGGAGTTCAAGACCAGGCTGGCCAAAATGGTGAAACCCCATCTCTATTAATAATACAAAAAAATTAGCCCAGTGTAGTGGCGCACACCTGTGATCACAGCTACTTGGGAGGCTGAGGCAGGAGAATCACTTGAACCCAGGAGGTGAAGGTTGCAGTGAGCTGCGATTGCACAACTGCATTCCAGCCTGGGTGACAAGAGCGAAGCTCCATCTCTAAATGAATAAATAAATGAATAAATAAATAAATGTATCATTTGCAGTTTCTAGTGTGAACAAAGAGTAAATCTTAAAAACCAGGATATAATCAACACATGAAACGACTGAGAGCCAATAACTAATTTGCCCAATATACTCTTCTATCAAGTGAAAAAATGGGATTCGAGCTCAGATTTCTTTGACTCTAAAATTTTTCTCCCCATCAGTAGTTCCCAACATTTTTATTACATAGATCTCTATTTAACCATTAGAAATTGCAGATACCAATGTAAGATATTTTAGTGATTAAGAAGTCGGCATTGGCATTAGGTTCTCTGGATTTGGATCTCAACTCTTCCAGTCAATAGCTGCATGGCCTTCAATAAATTGTTTACACTCTGTATGATTTAGGTTTTTAATCTCAAAAAAAGAATAAATTAATAACTCTGAAAATATTCTTATAAGGACTAGGTATGATAATTCTTTTTTTTAATTTTTATTTATTTATTTATTTTTATTATACTCTAGTATGGCAATTCCTCAAGGATCTAGAACTAAATGTACCATGTGACCCAGCCATCCCACTACTGGGTATATACCCAAAGGATTATAAATTATTCTACTACAAAGACACATGCACACGTATGTTTATTGCGGCACTATTCACAATAGCAAAGACTTGGAATCAACCCAAATGTCCATCTGTGACAGACTGGATTAGGTATGATAATTCATGCTAACATAACTAGTACGACAGGCTCATTGTTGAGAACCACTGCCCTATACTTACTATATATTAGTAAAATTCTTTATATTTTTATAGCAGGTGAAAATTATCATCCCTTCTTTTTGCTGCAATAAGACATGACTTTCTACTCAAATTTTTTTCTTTATTGACACTTTGCCTGAATATTCTCCTAATGGAAGCTACTTCTATTGTTTGCCAGAGTTAACTTTACCCAACATGGCTTTTTCTTTAAACATATTAGAAAACTCCTTTTCACAGTAAGTGATCTTACTTCCTGCAACTTATATTAGGCCTAGGAACAGGTACCCTTTTCGGCAGTTGAGTGGAGATCAAAAGCTATTACAGTATACATAGTGCTGCTAGAAAACTCCCTGTTAGCTGGTAATGCCTTCGGTTGTATTATTTCACAAAAGTTGAATATCTGTTCAAGTTCATACCAATCTTAATAGTGACTTTTTTTTGAGAGACTGAGCTCCATTTAGTCAAACTGTGATAGTGTCTACTTTCTGTTCAATTTCTCTTCAAAATTCCCATTTCATTTGAAATTGTCTGTGTGCATCATTAAAGAAACACATTTATATTTATTCCTTAAGAACAACTTGCAGAAGAGAAAGAATTATCTTGAATCTGGGATATTTCCCCATTTAAAGAAGAAATGATTCTGTTGTAATGACTTCTATAAACTATTCAGACTACTGAAGCTTAGAAAACATCTTAAAATGGATAAGTGTTTATAAGTAGAATGGAGAATCATAATTTCAACTGCATTCACCATCTTCGCAGCCATGAGAGACATGCTTGGCTAATGCATCTTGCTAAAAGAATCTCTATCATATTGAATTCTGCTCACATATTGTTTAAGCACGTGTGAAACAATGATTCCAAGGTACACTGCTGAGATATATAGAAAGCTATATTAGTATAACCATGAAATTGATTAAAAAAAAAAAAGCATGGTTCCAAAATTGGTCATAAGGACAATTGCATTACTGGAAACAGAGAACAGCCTTTTCTATGAATGCTGTAACAGAAATTTTATACATATTTTAGTAACTAACATTGAAACATAAGCTCACATTAAATTCTTTTTGAAACAATAATAACAAAATTAGGAAACACCAAACATTGTAATGAAAGCAAAAACTATTCTGTTTCATTGTCACTAAATATGCTTGCCTTTGATTTTTCAGTGTAACTGAAAATAGTACATAAAAACAAATTAAAATAATGAGCTCCAATGTTTTCTGCTTCAAATAATCACGTTTGTGTCTTTTAAATTTATCTTTTTTAAGCTTTGTTGACATGACACCAAAAGAATCAATATTTATATAACTAAAAGGGTTGGGAAACCTACCTTCTACTCTAACTTCTACTCCAGGGACATAAATGTACTGAGTGAGTTCAGTTTCCTCAAGCCTCTGGTCTCTTTTCTGAAAATGAGAGACTTGGGCCAGATATTTTCTTAAAACCACGTTTTGAACTAACAGTTTGAATTCAACCACTATCCAATTTTTACAAAGAGATGATTGAAGTAAAAAGGGACCTTTCTTTATATCAGACATAGCCACTTGATTTTGATTTGGTTATGATGTGGCATTGTTAACAAGTAATATGTCCACAACTGAAACTTTAGAGGTTCTATGACTGTATCATGAAACATTATTAGATTAAAGTGAAATTAGGCTAGCTCTTGCCTGGCAAAGACTGAATACAGTCAATGGGATTGTTATAGTAGAATGAGTCTTGTTAATGATATATGGCCAAAGTGTTTGACTAGGGCCCTAAGTTAGTGGATTACCCAAATACTTTGGTTTCTTTTTCTTTTTCTTTTTCTCTTTCTTTTTCTTTTCTTTTTCTTTTTCTTTCTCTTTCTTTCTCTTTCTCTCTCTCTCTCTCTCTTTCTTTCTTTCTTTCTTTCTTCTCTTCTTCTTTCTTTTTTCTTTCTTTTTCTTTCTTTTCTTTTTTTCTTCTTTCTTTCTTTCTTTCCTAGTTCTTGTCATTCTGCTTCCTTCCTTGCTCTTGGCTTCTTCTCTATCTCTCCCTGTTCCTCTTTTCGCTTCTTTCTTCTTCTTCTTTTTCGTCTTCTTCCTTCTTCCTTTTCTTCCTTCTTTCTTCTTCTCTTTCTTTCCCTTCTTTCTTCTTTCTTTCCTTCTTTCTTGCTTTTTTTTAGACGGAGTCTTGCTCTGTCACCCAGGCTGGAGTGCAGTGACGTGATCTCAGCTCACTGCAACCTCCACTTCCTGGACTCAAGCGATTCTCTCTCAGTCTCCTGAGTAGCTGGGATTACAGGCATGTGCCACCACATCCAGCTAATTTTTGTTGTTTTATTTTAGTAGAGATAGGGTTTCACCATGTTGGCCAGGTTGGTCTTGAACTCCTGACCTCAGGTGATCCACCCACCTCAGCCTCCCAAAGTGCTGGGATTACAGACATGAGCCACCATGCCCGGCCTGGTTTCTTTAATTCTACTGACTTATCTCCAAGTTCAAAGCAAAGAATGGACAGTATCTCTAGAGAACTAGCAAGGTAAAGATTGTTGCTGTAAAATTCTCTCTTGTTGTAATTGATCAAAATTTGTTATGGAAAGTCCATTCAGTCCTGGGTAATCAGGTAATCACTCTTTGTCAACTTCCATCTCTCTTTTTCTCTTACATATTTTTTATCAACAATCATATATGTGTAGAATCGGGGATTAAGGAGAGAGAAGATGAAGTCCTCACCTTGACAGGTTTTAATCTTGCTGAGAAGATAATTGTTAAACTAGTTTGCAATCAGGGATCTCACATAAGAACATTTAAGAATATCATCAATACACTAAGCATTCCCATCTAACTGATTTTTTAATCACAACATCCTAAATCTCTATGCATAATCAGTCCATACTTGCTGTAATTCAGTGTCCACACAGTGATGAGTTTGCCAGAAGGAGTTATTACTAGCTTTCAAGAAAAAGAAAAAAGCCATCTTAAATTTAGTTTTGATGGAATGTCCTCAGTAAATTTGTATTTTCATGGAGTTTTTGTGTATAAACTAATGATGTTTATTCTTTTGTCCAACAAATATTCATTGAGCAGAAAACACAAATTTTATCCTAGAAATTATGCCAAGTATTGACTATTGAGCATAGTTCTCCCTCATAAGCATGGATTTAATATGCTGCCTCACTGCTACTGGCCAGTTTTGAGGGCCAGTTGCCCATTTTGATGATGATCAGTAGTCTCTAAATTTGAACTCAATATCTTGAATGAAGCTAGAATCTTATTCACTAACCACCTTGTGGTTTTGGTGTCTTGGCAAATAATATATGATACAGCATAGATGGAAAAATTAGTACCTGGGTCATTTAATGACCTTGCTGAGAGTACTTCAGAAAGCCCAGATTGTTGGGGCTTAAAGAGGAAAACAGGAGACTAAACAGACTTTTCTGTGAGCCCGAAGGAAAGACTTATATGATTGAAAAAATTGAGACGTACTTGCCTCTAGGGAGGGGGTACTGGTTAAATAAGTAAGGCAGCACAAATGTGCTGGAAATGTGAGGTGTCTGGAATATGAGTCCTAACAGTGAGAAACATGTCAGAGTTTCATGGTTGTGGGATGCTTTATTGTCCTCCACTTCTCTCTTAAACATTCTATTAAGTAAGGAGTTCACTACAGAAAGGATTTATGATGCTGGGTCTTATTCAGATAAACTATGGCTCAGGTAAACCATAACTTTTCTTAAGGAGCTGCACTGGTATAACTCAGCATCCACTGGATGTTCTCAAACTACTCTAACTTGATGAATCATTCAAATGATAGAGAAATTATACAGCTCTAACAAATGGCTCCCTAATTCTTAGAAAGTTCTCAAAATCACTCTTAAAAAATGAAATGATAAATTTGATCTACACTAACATGCTGACATTTCTAATTTGGCTTATTTGTTAAATTCCATAAATTATCAGAATTAGGTGCTTAAAACCTGATGGAACTTTTTAGGCAAATACTATATTTTTTCAATGTTACTAAACTTTGTATCACCATGTTTATTACATACAAATAACCCAATGCCCAACCCTATACAGTTTTATTACTTGATCTTAACCATTATTTTACTTTAATTTTAATTAGTGAGTAATTCATTTTAATGTCACATGCTACTTCTTAAAATTTTTGAATAAGACATGTACAAGACAAAAATTGTGTGTTTGTGTGTGTGTGTGTCTGTGTGTGTGTTTTGCTGGCAAAATTTTTTCTCCTTCCAATCCCTTTCCCTATCCTCCTATCCTCCCAGTTCCCACTCCATAGCACTCCCCACAACATCCCCTCATCCACAAATAAACACTGTTATTACATTTTTATATCTTTCCAAATATTTTTAAACATGAACAGTAAGTCAACTACGTTTACTTTATTTTTTTTCTCTCCACAGCCCCACTCCACTGTCCTTCCTTCTTTGTTTTCACTTCAAACATACATTTTGAAGATGTTGTCATACATTACCTAAGGGCTTCCTTGGCCTTCATCCATTATTTTAACATTTTAAAAAATGTCATTTGTCATAGATCTTATTTCAAACCATTCTTGGAGATCAGAATGATACGAATGATTGTAGGTGCAAGTGCTACAGAAGGTTCCCAAACCAGCCATAACATCATTGTTATTTGTATGTGTTTAAATATGGAACTTACTAAGGTGTGGTTAGCCATTTCCTGTTTGAAATCTTCAGGAGAGATCCCATAATCAATGACTTATTTTTTAAGTTTAAATCAGAAGCAAAAGCTTCTCATATGATGTTCATGAAATCCATTGTGTTACTGAAGACTGGTTCATCTCAGAAATTAAAAAGTAACCCAGCTGGAATTCCTCTACATGAAATATTTTTCAAAGATAAGCAGTCAGAGATCACTATGCCTCACCACAACAACAGGCACACTGTGCAAGTTGTGGCCCCTCAAGATTTCCCTGCCAGGAAGTTCTAAGGTGACTTTGAAACCAGTGATTTATTAACACTGGAGAGTGGAAGCAGAAACTCTTGACTTCTGACTCTATCTCAACTCTGTGGCAAAAGTCACTTCACGTGCAACATTCTTCATTTCATTAATGTGAAAGGAAATTGCACCTATATTCCAAAGAGTTCTCCCCTCTTATTCGTAAACCAATGTAGCCTTGTAAGAATATTAGATTAATATTTCAAATTTTCATATTTCGCACTGTAACTGCTAATGTGTCCTGTTAACAGAGTCAAATGAATATACCAACTCTTTTAGTAAAGTGTAAACAAATGCTAACTTTGGAGATTATTGAAGTATAGAGGGCTGGGCCTGTCACTACCTTCAGAATGCCACATTCTGAACACTTTCCCTGGACACTTTCCTCTGTTCTAGTGAGTACTGTTGATCTTTGGTCTCACCTCTTTTCTGTCAGTGATGATGCTTCCCGTCTCTATACCTCCTGCTTCCTGCCTCTACCTCCACTTCAGCAGTTCAATGCTGTTTTTCATTTTCTGGACACTGGGGTTTATTTTTCTTTACTTCTTGCCTCTTTTTTCCTGTGATTCCTTGATTTGGGAAAAGGCAGTAACAGCTTGGCTGTAGTGACAGTTATTAGCGCCCTTTGACAAAATTTCCAGTTCTCCCCATTCAAAGCATTTGGTAGATCTTTTTGGGTTTGGGTGAGGTCAAGTAACTAATTCTGGTCAATGTGTTGTGGACAGCGGTATGTGTCACTTCCTGGATGAATACTCAATGGCCTGTGTGAGGCATAGGACATTTTCTCTTCTCCTCTGTCATAAGAATTGCAAATGTTCAACATAGTGGCTGACTGAGGCCTAGAGTGACGACATGAGGAAATCCTTCCTTACCAACCCAATATGGTTATAAGGTATGAACAAGAAATAACTGTTGGTTTGTTTGTTTGTTTTAAACCACTGAGATTTGAAGGTGTTTCTTACCAGGGCCTAACCTAATATGCAGCCACTGAGAATGTTTCTTTCTTCTTGATGGTAATTGGGCAACACATCATAGTTTCTGGGTATATTACATAGTTATAGGGGAAGGTAAGGAGAGGCTACTCTTCTAGTGCTAGAGTGCTGGCATATTTATACTCTACTTCCAAGTTCAAAAGTTTTAGGGAGGCTGAGGACAACATCAAGAGTCCAATTAGAGACACAGAAGAAGATGCCACACAGAGCTAATGTTGGGACACTTAGCCTTGTTAAGATAATGTTAGGAAGGCCTATACAGCAGTCTTCCTAATGTAGACAGCATATCACAGAGTAAGAGGTTACTCAAGACACCATGTAGCATAAGAGGGAACACCAACTGATGTGCCACGTGCCTCTGGCTGACAAGCAGAGCACAGTCAAGAGAGCCAGGATGCCTCGGGTAGCAGAAGAAAGCAGAACTGAGTCATATATCTGGCTTTTAGGCATAGGCAGTCATTCCTGGAGGACTGGCAAAGACAAAAGGATTCCAAACCTGGGGGCACTGTACTGTATTAGTAATCAAGAGAGATGCCTGGACTAGGGGGTCAAAAGCACAATCCTGATTTAAGACTTGGGTATTAGGAAAGACTTAACCAGAGAAATCAGGCAGAGACTCAGTTATTGATATGAGATTAGAGCAAACACATTCCTGAAAATACTGAGTGATTATTAAGTTTCTTAGACCTTTCCTATCTGTGTTCAGTATTAAATCTTGATATTGGAGTGGACTTGATCATGCAACTAAAGGTCAAATTGTCCCAACCTTAGAAATAGGAGACAGGCCAAGCAAAGCAGATCTGGAACAACCATACAAGTTGAATAATAATTGTTTTCTTCTATTTCTGATTATTTTTCTGCTTTGCTCTTACTGGTCATCATATGAATAAGCAAAATTGCTGGAAGTGGCTAGCAAAGTAATGACAGAATAGACGAGATCAATAGTTTGACCAGAACTTCACTTATGCATCCCATATGGAGAGTGAACGCATTAGGGTTCCCTCCAACCCTACATGCTTCTTTTTTAGCACCTGTTCCTGAGTGATGCACAGACGTGGCATTGCCTAGAATAATGTCTTAAGATATTTGTTGCTATATCTATTCATCTTTATCACTATATATTTTTCTATTTCTATTTTACTCACTTCTCAATTTATTTTAGGAGAATTTTCTGTTTTATTTTTAATTCACCCAGCTTCCAGACCAGTTGTTCATTTTGTTTTTCAGTCTTGGCTTTCAGATCTGGTGCTCAGTAGTTTGTTCCCAAATATGACCTTGCCTGTCTTTCAATCAAATTTAGTATATCACTCCTACCCGCAGTTGTATGGCATCAGGTTGCCTCAGAGTTTGTCTGCACTCACAAACCTTTACTTCAGTGCTACGCTAATGTGGCCATCTGGCTTGACTCAGCTTTTAAAACAGGATTCAGACAGGCTCCATGGCAGTAAATGTAACAATGCCTGCTGTAAAGGAAGCATCCTAATGCTTCATAGAATCAAAAGATGTTCCTTGGGTATAATCTTCCTATTCAAAAGACAAATTTTTCCAATGTAATACAAGTCATTCGGGCAATTAACTTATATATCTTATACAAATATAGAAAAATACAAATTTATTTTGAAGAAAATGTAGAGAAAAAGGAAAAATGAAACCTTTTGCTCAACAAAAGAGCAGTTTTATCAGCTGAAACAAACATAACTATACGCAACATACTATGTTTTAAAATAATTTTTGAATGAAACTCTAGAAGTCTCTACTACAAACATAATTTCGTCTCTGAATTGCTTTCAACCTGGACAAAAATTGTATACATTCTGTATTCTGAAAGAAGAAAAATGAAAGAAGAAAATCCAGACTAGATGAATTCTAAAGTCACTTTTAATATATGATTATAATTATTATTTTAAGAGAGATTTTCAGGTAGCAGCATCTGATTTGTTTCAAGAATTAATGAGAAATTTGCAATTTTATTTTATTTTAGTATTATCATAAAGAAATATTCTGTAGCTAATCATGAGAACATCTGTATTTTAAGAACAATAATTTATTGAGTTTATTTTGCACCAAGCACTTGCTAAGATTTTACTCATGTGGTCTTATTTAATGCTCCCTATAGCCCTATATTAGTTTACAAGGGCTGCCATAACAAAGTATTACAGACTAGATGAATTAAACAACAAAAATTTATTTGCTCGCAGTTCTGGAGGTTAGATTCAGGGTGTCAGCAAGGTTGATTCCCTCTGAGGGCCATGAGAGAAGGATCTGCTCTAGATCTCTTTCCTTGGCTTGTAAATTTCTGTCTTCCTCTGTCTCTTCACGTTATCTTCCCTTGGTGTCTAAATTTCTTCTTATAAGGACACTAGACATACAGGATTAAGGCCCATGCTAATGATCTCATTTTAACCAAACCACCGTGTAGAAACCTGTCTCCAAATATAGTCACAGTCTAAGGTATTTGGGCTTGGGATTTTAGCATATACTTTTTTTTGAGAGGAGTACAATTCATCCTGTAAGCATCATGAGATACTTACCAGTATTTTCCCTATTTGAAAGATAAAGAAACTGAATAATTAGGATAATTCGTCTTGGATCACACAGCTAGTAAATAAATTTGAACCAAGTCCATTTAACTCACAGTCCTCTACTCTTAAATATTAGTCATTCTTGCTTTCAGAGAATTACAGTTATAAGGAATTGAAAGCTGCAGTTCCTCAGCCTATAGTCACAAAGGAAGGTTATTTTAAGAGTTAAAAAAGTCTTCAATGGAAGTCAAGTACATGTTAATTATCAGAGGAAGAGGAAAAAAGAATACAATGCGTGTTAACTTTCAAGAGATGGATATTTCGCCTTAAAGTGTGTAATTACTTATAAAATATGTTGATCATTTTTCAGATGATAAAAATAATGCATATCTATTGTAGTACTTACATAATATTGAAATATATAAAGAACAAAAGTTATAATCACACACAATTCTATTCTTTGTATCTAAATATTGTTAGTATTTTTCTTTCTGGCATTTTAAATAAATATATAATAATTATATATAGTTTTAAGACCTGCTTTTTTCACTTAAAAATAATACATACTTTTTTTGCAGTTCTCTATTCTTTAACATCATTAAATTTTTCTGTAATTTTATATTGAAATAACTTCAGATATACAGAAAAGTTGCAAAAATACTGCAAAGACCTCTGGCTTACCCTTCACCCAGTTTTCTCGGTTGTTACTATTTAACCATATTTGTCTTCTTATTGCTGCCTTTCTATGAATGTGGTTGTGTGTACATGTTTCCCAACAAAAAGGACATTC
Source organism: Rhinopithecus roxellana (assembly GCF_007565055.1). Lineage (NCBI taxonomy): Eukaryota > Metazoa > Chordata > Mammalia > Primates > Cercopithecidae > Rhinopithecus > Rhinopithecus roxellana. The sequence goes on along the minus strand of NC_044549.1, from coordinate 31,188,927 downwards.
AATTATGTAACCATATTATAATTATGAAAATGAAGAAGTTAATATTGATACAGTACAATTATTTAATATTTAGATTGTATTCAAATTTTGCCAGTTCTCCCAATAATGTCAATTATAGCAAAAGAAGAAATTCTGCCAAAGGATTCCATTCAAGTTTATATAATTTATTCATTTCTCCCTAGCCTTTAATTCTTTAAACTTTACCAGCTATTTAGTCTGTATTTGTATTTTATGGCTTTGATATTCTTGACCTATTTAGGCCAGTTATCTTGTAGAATGCTACTCCCAGTTTTGGTTGGATATATTTCCTCATAATTGTATTTAGCTTTTGTGTTTTGAACAGTAATACTAAATGATATCTTGTTCCTTCGGTATAGTCTATCAGGAGGTATATTATATTGGTTAACCTGATTGCTTACGATATTAAATTTGATTACTTTATTAAAACAGTATCTGCCAGGTTTCTTCACCGAAAAAAATATACCATGCGACATTGACAAACATAGACAAATAAAACAAAACAAAGAGTCTAAAAACCACCCCACATATATATGATGAGTTTTTGACATAGATTCCGGACAATCCAGTGGAGAATTTTTTTTTCAATGAGTGTGCTGAAAATTACAAAACCTTGTGAAAAAAAATTAGCATCATCCTCGATTTCATACCATATACAAAAATATTTTGAAATATATTTTATACTTAACTGTATGAGCTATAATTATAAAATGTCTAGAAGAAAGCATAAAGAAAATTTAGTGACTTTAGATTTGGCAAACATTTTTTAAATAAGACAGAACAATTTCAAACTGAAAACAAAAAATCTTTAAGTTGAATTTCATTCCAGTTAAAACTTTTGCTATTGAAAAGAGACTGTTTACAAAAATGAGACAGCAAACTACAGATAAGAAGATAATTTTTGCAAAGTATATAACTGACAAAGCACTTGCATTCAGAATATTTATGATATACACAACACTCTTATAACACAATAATGAGAGAATAGACTAAATTTTTAAAATATTTGAACAGCTATTTCAATAAGGAGACATACAGATGTCAAATACACAAATGAAATGATGATTACTGCTATTAGTCATTAGAAAGACCAAATTAAAACTACAATAAGATGCCACTGCACTCTAAATTCAAAATTTAAAAGATTGACTGTACCAAGTTTTTGAAAGGATGCGGAGGAAGTAGAACACTTATACACTGTGGTAGAAATGTAAAATGGTATCACTTTGAAAAAGTTTGGCATTTTCTTAAAACAATAAGCATACACACACCATAGAGTTCAGCTATTCAACAGTCTATATTTCACCAAAAGAAATGAAAGCACATGTCTATTTAAAGACTCGAAAATAAATGTTTGTAGGTATGTAACTTATAGCAGCCCAAAACTGGAAACAATCCATATGTCTATTAGTATGTACATAAATAAGCAAATTTTGGTATAGCCATACAATGGGATGTTACACAGAAATAGATAGAAATGATCTCTTGATACCTGCAGCAACATGGATATAATAATTATGCTGAGAAATAGAAGCCAGAACCAACCTCCCCAAAAAGCATATTTCTAAGAGTACGTGTAGAAAATTAATAAACATTTAAACTAATTTATAATTACAGAGGTCATGTCATTGGTGGCATAGGGACAGGAATGATGAGAGCAAGGGAAAAAGAAGGAGGGATTAAAGAGAGACACAAGAAGATTTTTGGAAGTAAGGGATATGCTCATTATAGGATCTTGTTATTTTACATGCACTAATTTTCCAGCTTATGAAAGTATAATTGAGAAATGATAAACCACACATAGTTACATTGAACACCATTTAGTTTTCACAGTTATATCTCAGTTAAACTTTCATAAAGCTGAAAAAATTAGAGACTCTCAGACAATAAGAAATCCTGCTTAAAAAATTCTAAACTATTTACAAAACATTTAAATTTTACAAATAAAAATTCATTAATGAGAATATATTAAAGAAAACAAATTAATAGGAAAAGAGAGAGGAGAAAGAATCCCAAGGAGCTAATATAGCAAGTACAAAGTCTCTAGAGTAGTAGACAACTTTTTAGTAACCTAAAGATAACGAATATGGCTAAAATTTTATAAAAGGTAGTAGTAGAGACTGGAATCAGATGAGGTTGGAGAGGCCAGCAAATATCTCTTCCTATAGGGTTGTATGAGCCTCTTAAAATTTTTTATCCTACATTAAATGCTAAGGGATACCATTAAAGGACTTAAATAGCAAGGTACAGTCTAAATTGTAAAAGATTACTCTGGCTTGTAAGGGGAAAATAACTTAGAGGAGGACTATATTAGATTCCAGGTGATCAGTTTGAAGACTCTTTGAGTAACCAAGGTGAGAAAGAATGCTGGTTTACTCTGGGGTATAGCAGTGGAAATGGAAGTAAATAAACAGTATCCTTATAATTTGCAGGCAAAAATTATAGTAAATGGGTCAGATGTAAGGGAATAACAATAAGAGATGTGAAAAGAAGGTTTCCAGTTTACTATCCTGAGAATGTGAAAAAATGGAGTGCCTAGCAGTAAGCTACAAAAATCAGCAGAATTTCTGTACACCAATAATGTTCAAGTTCAATGCCAAAAAAAAAAAAAAAATGCAATCCCATTTAAAATAGACACACACACTCTCTCTCTCTCTCTCTCTCTCTCTCTCTATCTCTATCTACCTAGAAATACAGCTAGCCAATGAGGTGAAAGATCTCTACAAGAAAAATGACAAAATACTTCTTAAGAAAACAGGTGACACAAACAAAGGGAAAAACGTTTTATGCTCATGGACTGGAAGAATTAATATGGTTTAAATGACCATATGGTCCAAAGCAATCTACAGATGCAATGCTACCAATGCAAATGTTTTGCAGAATTAGAAAACACTATTCCAAAATTTATGTGGTACTGAAAAGGAGCCTAAGCAAAAAGAACAAAGTCAGAAGCATGACATTACTCAACTTTGAACCATACTACAAGGCTACAGTAACCAAAACAGCATGGTACTGGTACAAGAACAGACACATAGACCAATGGAACAGAATAAAGAACCCTGAAATAAGGCTGCACACCTAAAACTATCTGATCTTTGACAAAGATGACAAGAATAAGTAATGGGGAAAGAACTCCTTATTCAATAAATGGTGCTAGAATAACTGACTAGCTATACACAGAAGAAAGAAACTGGACCCCATCTCACTACACACAAAAACTAACTCAAAATCGTTTAAAGATTTAAATGCAACAGACGATAAAAATCCTAGCAGAAAAACCTAGGAAATACCATTTTTTACAGTCTTAGCCTTTGCTTTATGGCTAAGTCCTCAAAAGCAATTGCAACAAAACAAATGTGGACAAGAAAATCTAATTAAACTAAAGAGTTCCAGCACAGCAAAATAAACTACCAACAGAGTAAACGGACCAACTACAGAATGGGAAATAATATTTACAAACTACACATCCAACAAAGGTCTAATATCCAGGATCTATAGGTAACGTAAATAACTCAACAAACAAAAATAAATAACCCCATTAGAAAGTCAGCAAAAGATGAACAGGCACTTATGAAAAGAAAACTTGTATGTTGGCCATACAAGTGGCCAACAAACATGAAACAATGTTCAGTATCACAAATCATCAGAGAGATGCAAATCAAAACCACAATGAGATATTATCTCACACCAGTCAGATGGCTATTATTAAAAAGTTAAAAATTAACAGATGCTGGCAAGGCTGTAAAGAAAAGGGAACTCTTATATACTGTTGGTGGGAATGTAAATTGTTTCAGTCACTATGGAAAGCAGTTTGGAGATTTCTCAAAAAATGTGAAACAGAACTACCATTCAATGCAACAATTCCATTAATGAATATATACCAAAAAGAAAACAAATGAATTGTTTTACCAAAAAGACACATGCAGTTCATATGTTCACTGCAGCACCATTCACAATAGCAAGGACATGGAGTCAACTGAGGTGCCCATCCACAGTACATTGGATAAAGAATCTGCTACATATGCACCATGGAATACTACACAGCTATAAAAAAGATGAGATCATGTTCTTTGCAGCAACATGGATGCATCTGGAGGCGATTATCCTAAGCAAATTAACCCCAGAACAGAAAACCAAATACCACGTTCTCTTTTATAAGTGGAAGCTAAACATTGGGTACTGATACAGTTTGTCTGTATTTCCACTCAAAATCTTATTTTGAATTGTGATTATCCCCACATGTCAAGGGCAGGACCAGCTAAAAATAATTTAAATCCTGTGGGTGATTTCCCCCATAGTGGTGTCATGATAGTGATCTGATGATTTTATAAGGGGCTTCCCACTTCACTTGGCTCTCCTTCTCTCTCCTGCCGCCATATGAAGAAAGATGTGTTTGTTTCTCCTTTCACCATAATTGCAAGTTTCCTGAGGCTTCCCCTGCCATGCTGAACTGTGAGTCAGTTAGACCTCTTTCCTTTGTAAATTACCCAGTCTGGGTATGTCTTTATTAACATCATGGGAATATACTCATACTGGTAGTCACTGACATAAAAATAGCCACAATAAACGTGGGGAGACAGGCAAGGAGCAAGGGATGAAAAATTGCCTATTGGGCACCATGGTCACTACATGGGTGATGGGATCACTGATACCCATATCATACAATCTGCACATATACTGAGTGTCACACAATATACCCACATAACAAACCTGCACATGTACTCTCTGAATCTAAAATAAAAGTTAAAATTATTTTAAAACATGTTATTGAAGAAGAAATGTGTAAGAGAAATTTCAAAAGTCACTTTGAATATAATGACTTTGATATATCTGTAAGACATTTAAGTGAAATTGATACAAAGGTAAGTGGATTTGTAAAATTAAGCTTCCTAAAGCATGATCTCTATTGAAGACATAAATATGTACTTAACTGGGATATATAATCTCTGATTATTTCCTTAGTCCACATACCTTAAAAATTGAAATTCTCTATATGTATTTTTGGGAATATTACTATTTTATTTTATAAATACTTTATGCATTAAAATGTATATTTTTAGAAAACTTACACATTCTATATAATCCCTAGGAACATAGGGATGTTATTCTGTGTTAAAAGAATATCTGCCCTACAAGAACCTTGTCAGGGTGTTTATACATATTTTAATTATATTTTTTCTTTACTTAAACTAGTTGAGTGATTTTATTTCATATGAAATTTAAAGAGATGAGATTAACTAGAGATCAACATGGGATTATCATTACCTAATGTATTTTTAATTGCTTTCTTCTGATCAGCTACTTTAACAAAGGTCTCTGTAGGATATTTGACTCTACATAAACTGGAAATTCTGTGGTCCAGAGAAATGATAGTAAAGATCAGCCTAGCTTCTGATCTTGGTAATTCCAAAAGGTTTACTTAAACATATTCAATTATATATTATTAGCAAACTAGCATAGTTTTGGTCATATTAAAGTGGCCACTGAAGAAATGTAGGCAACTTTTCTTAATGGAGATATAGGTAGGACCTAGAATTGATAAACTCATTTACCACAGGCACACAAATTCATGACAAACGTTTAGAAAATAAATTTTTAACTGTCTCCTTCATAAGTCATCTGACAAAGATGCATATGAGAAGAAAAATTCCGATAAAAAGGACAAATGAAGCCAAATTAGATAAACATCTGTAGACTACAGCCTTTATAAAATAATTCCAAAACACTTATTTTCCGTTCACCATTCTACCAAAGATTTCCCTATGGAAGACCATTTCTAGAGGACTTTTGATTGAATTGTAATAGAGATGGCTTTTGAATACCATTATTTATAGAACATGACCAATTTTAAAGCCAAGTTTTCTGTATTAAAAGTATAATCAACCTGCAAATATATTCTTTTTTCTCAGAGGGAGAGTGGGACAGACAAATATTGTCTATATTTCTTTCCTTATAAGGAAATTCTGCTACAACTGCAGCTAAGGAGATATCTTCCTTTCAGTAAGCAGGTCATCCATTCGGTAAGCAGAGATTGAAATTAATTAATGTGACAATAAAAACCATTTTCTATTTTTGTTGCTACAGCAATGCAAGTGCTGAAACATGAAAATGAGTAAACACTGTTTTTTCTTATTTAGTCATATTTTCTTATCAAGTTCATGTTCAAGGGATAGGACTACGTGTGTATATGGGTTTACATGCAATGTGGTAAACTGCCTCCATGCAGTTATAGATTAAATCTAGGAGCTACATTGAGGGGAAATATTTGCAATGGAGAATGGTTGAGAAATTTATCCAGAGTACATGGATTCAATTCAGTAGTAGGAAGTATGTGTAAATTGAGTGAAAGTCATCTTCATGGATGAGAAAACAAGACACGTGTAAAGATCATTGTCTTCATATTAAGGCATGGTTTTGAATCTTTTTCTAATCTCAGTTGTCTCATTTATTTAAAAGGGATTAACAACAGTACCTAATTTAGGGGGAATCTGTGAACATTAAGCTTACATAAAAATATTTAGCCCAGTGCCTAGAATATGTTAAGTGCTTAATGTATGTTTCTTGGGTTTTATTTTTTACTTTTATTTTAGTTTCAGGGGTACATGTGAACGTTTGTTACATATGTAAATTTGTGTCACAGGGCTTTGTTGTACAGATTACATCACCCAGGTGTGAGGCTTCGCATGCGATAGTTTTCTTTTATATTTATTTCCTTCTTCCCACCCTCTACTCTGAAATAGACTCCAGTGTCTATTGTTTTATTCTTTGTGTTCACAAGTGATAGAGTTTGGCTGTGTCCTCACTCAAATCTTATCTTGAATTTCCACTTGTTGTGGGAGGGGCCCAGTGGGAGGTAAGTGAATCATGGGGGCAGGTCTTTCCCATGCTGTTCTCGTGATAGTAAGTCTCATGAGATCCGATGGTTAGTTTAAGGGGGAATTTTCCTGCACAAGCTCTCTCTTTGCTTGATGCCATCCGTGGAAGATATGATTTGCTTCTCCTTGTCTTCTGCCATGATCATGAGGCTTCCCCAGCCACGTGGAACTGTAAGTCCAATTAAACCTCTTTCTTCTGTAAATTGCCCAGTCTCAGGTATGTCTTTATCTGCAGCAATGGACTAATATAGTAAATTGGTACCAGTAGAGTGGGGCACTGCTAAAAAGAGACCCAAAAATGTGGAAATGACTTTGGAACTTGGTAACAGGTGGGAGTTGGAACAGTTTGGAGGGCTCAGAAGATAGGAAAATGTGGGAATGTTTGGAACTTTCTAGAGACTTTCTTTTGTAAATTGCCCAGTCTCAGGTTTGTCTTTATCAATAGGATGAAAACAGTCTAACACAGTAAGTTCTCATCAATCAGCTTTCACTTATAAATGAGAACATGCAGTATTTGGTTTTCTATTCTTGCATTAGTTTGCTAAGTATAGTGGTTTCCAGCTCCATCCTTGTTTCCACAAAAAATATGATCTCAATTTTTAATGGATGCATAGTGTTCCCTGGTGTATATGTACCACATTTTCTTCATCCAATCTGTTATTCATGTGTTTTTAGATTGTTTCCATATATTTGCTATTGTGAATAGGACTGCAATGAACATTCACATGCATGTGTCTTCATAGTAGAATGATTTATATTCCTCTGGGCATATATCCAGTAATGGGATTCCTGGGTCAAATAGTAGTTCTGCTTTTAGCTCTTTGAGAAATTGCCACAATGCTTTCCACAATGGTTGAACTAATCTACACTCCAAAAGTGTATAAGTGTTCCCTTTTCTCCACAACATCTCCAGCATCAGTTATTTTTTGACTTTTTAGTACTAGCCATCTGACAAGTGTGGGATGGTACCTCATTGCGGATTTGATTTGCATTTCTCTAGTAACCACTGATATTGAGCTTTTTTTTTATGTGCTTGTTGGCTGCATATATGTCTACTGTTAAAAAGTGTCCATTTATGTTTTGTCCACATTTCAATGGTATTGTTTTTCTCTTCTACATTGGTTTAAGTTTCTTATAGGTGCTATATATCAGGCCTTTGTCAGATGCATAGTTTGCAAAATATTTCTCCCTCTGTGTAGGTTGTCTGTTTACCCTGTTGGTAGTTTCTTTTTGCTATGCAGAAGCTCTTAAGTTTAATTACATCCCAATTGTCAATTTTAGCTTTTTTGTGATTGTTTTTTGGTATCTTTTTCATGAAATCTTTGCCCATATCTATGTGCAGGATGGTCTTGCCTAGGTTGTCTTCCAGGGTTTTTATAGTTTTGAGTTTCACATTTAAATCTTTAGCCCATCTTAATTTTTTATAAGGTATAAGGAAGGTCCAGCTTTAATCTTCTGCATATGGCTAGCCAGTTATCCTAGTACAATTTATTAAATAAGGATTCATTCTCCCATTGCTTGTTTTTGCCAGCTTTCTCAAAGATCTTATAGTTGTAGGTGTGTAGCCTTGTTTCTGGGCTCTCTATTCTGTTCCACTGCTCTATGTACCTGTTTCTGTACCAGTACCATCTTGTTTTGGTTACTATAGACATGTAATATAGTTTGAAGTCAAGTAATGTGATCCCTCCAGCTTTATTCTTTTTGGTTAGGATTGCATTGTTAGCTATTCAAGCTATTTTTGGGTACCATATGAATTTTAAAATAGCCTTTTCTAGTTCTATTAAGAATGGCAGAGGGACTAAATAGTTTGTGCAAAATAGAAGCTAACAGGTCTAACAGAGCTGAATAACACAATGCAAGAATTTCACAGTGGAATCACAAGTATTAACAGCAGAATAAGCCAAGTTGATGAAAGAATCTCTCAAATAAGACAGTCAGACAAAAACGAAGAAAAAATAATAAAAAGGAAGGAACAAAACCTCCAAAAATGTGGGTGTATTCATCATTCTCACAGTGCTATAAGGAACTACCAGAGACTGGGTAACTTATGAAAAGAGGTTTAATTGACTCACAGTTCCACATGACTGGGGAAACTTACAGTCATGGAGGAAGGCAAAGGGGAAGCAAAGTGTATCTTCCCATGGTGGAGCAGGAGAGAAAGAGCAAAAAGGGAAGTGCACACACTTTCAAACAACCATGCCTCCTGAGAACTCATTCTCTATCATGAGAACAGCAAGGGGAAAGTCCACCAACCACCCCGATTCAATTACCTCCCACCAGGCCCTTCCCTTGACACATGGGGAATACAATTCAAGATGAGATTTGGGTGGGGAAATGGAGCCAGACCATATTATAGTGCCCCTGCACTTCCAAACTTTTATGTCTTTCTCAAATTTCAAAATGCAATCATGCCTTCCCAACAGTCCCCTAAAGTCTTAACTGATTCCAGCATTAACTCAAAAGTTCAAGTCTAAAGTCTCATCTTAGACAAGGCAAGTCCCTTCTGCCTATGAGCCTGTAAAATAAAAAACGAGTTAGTTACTTCCAATATACAATGGGCTTACCTGCACTGGATAAATGTTCTCACTCCAAAGGGGAGACATTGGTCAAAACAAAGGCACTGTAGGCCCCATGAAAGTCTGAAAATTAGCAGGGCAGTCATTAAAATTTAAAGCTCTGAAATAAGCACTTTTGTTTCTGTGTCTCATATTGGGGGTACGCTGATGCAAGGGGTGGGCTCCCAAAGCCTTGGGCAACTCTGTGTCTTTGGCTTTGCAGGGTACAGCCCTCATGGCTGCTTTCAGTGGCTGGCATTGAGTGCCTGCAGCTTTTCCAGGCACACAGTGTGAGGTGTTGGTGGATTTACCATTCTGGGGTCTGGAGGACAGTGGCCCTCTTCTCACAGCTTTCCCATGGGGACACTGTGCTAGGGCTCCAACCCCACATTTCCCCTCTGCACTGCCCTAGTAAAAGTTCTCCATGAGGGCTCTTCTCATGCAGCAGACTTCTGCCTGGCATCCAGGCATTTCCATACATCCTCTGAAATCTAGATGGAGGCTTTCAAACCTCAACTCTTGCCTTCTGCACACCCGAAAGCCCAACACCACATGAAAGCCACCAATCCATAGAGCACACACCCTCTAAAGCAATGGCCCTAGGTGTACCTTGGCCACTTCTAGCCATGGCTGAAGCTGGACCATCTGAGAGACAGGGTGCCATGTCCCGAGGCTGCAAAGAGCCCTAGGGGCCCTGAGCCTGGCCCACAAAACCAATTTTTCCTCCTGAGCTTCTAGGCTTGTGATGGAAGGGCCTGCCAGGAAGTTCTCTCACATGCTCTGAAGACATTTTTCCCATCATCGTGGCTATTAATATTTGGCTTATTTTTACTTATACACATTTCTACAGCTGGCTTGAATTTCCCCCCAGAAAATGGGTTATTCTTTTCTACCACATGGTCAGCTTGAAAATTTTCCAAACTTCTATGCTCTGCTTCTCTTTTAAACATAAATTCTAATTTCAGACTATTTCTTTGTGGATTCAAATGACTATACACTGATAGGAACAGCCAGGCCAAATATTCAATACTTTGCTGCTTAGAAATTTCTTCTTCCAGATACCCTAAATCATCCCTCTCAAGTTCAAAGTTCCACAGATGTCTAGAAGAGGGGCAGAATACTTCCAGTCCCTTTGCTAAAGCATAGCAAAACTGACCTTACTCCAGTTCCCAATAAGTTCCTCATCTCCAACTGAGATCACCTCAGCCTGAATTTCATTTTTCATACCACTATCAGCATTTTGCCCAAAACCATTCAACAAGTTTCTAGGAAGTTCCAAACTTTCGCATATCTTCCTGTCAACTTCTGAGCTCTTCAAAGTGTTCCAACATCTACCCATTACCCAGTTCCAAAGCTGCTTCCACATTTTCAGGCATCTTGATAACAATGCCCTATATTTCCTGGTACCAATTTTTCTGTATTAGTCATTTTCACACTGCTATAAAGAACTGCCTGTGACTGAACAATTTATGAAAACAATGAGTTTAACTGACTCACAGAGGCCTCAGGAAAGTTACAATCATGGCAGTATGCAAAGAGTAAGCAAGGACCTTCTTCACATGGAGACAAGAGAGACAGAGAGGGAAGGGGGATGGGACACACACTTTCAAACAATTAAATCTCATGAGAACTCACCCACCATCATGAAAACAGCAAGGGGGATGTCTAGCCAGGATTCAATCACCTCTTACCAGGCCCTTCCCTCGACAAGTGAAGATGACAATTCAACATGAGATTGCCGTGCCATATTAATGGGATTATGTAAAGAAGCCAAATCTATGAATCACTGGCATCCCTGAAAGAAAGAGTGAGAAAGCAAACAACTTAGAAAATGTATTTTAAGATAACATCCATGACAACTTCCCCAAGCTTGCTAGAGAGACCAGCAATCAAATTCAGGAAATGCAGAGAACTGCTGCAAGATTCTACACAAGAAGATCATCCCTAAGACACCTAATCATCAGATTTTCTAACGTTTAAATGAAAAAAAGAATGTAAAATGCAGATAGAAAGAAAGAGCAGGTCACCTACATAGGGAATCCTAGCAGGCTAACAAACAGACCTCTCAGATGAAACCCTACAAGTCAGAAGAGATTTGGGGCCTATATTCAATATTGTTAAAGAAAAATATCTTCAACTAATCTTGTTTTTATTGAGTTTAGGCTTTTCAATGTATTTTGGTAAAACATAAATAATTTTGCATGCATCTTAATGCCATTTATTCACTGGAATTATTAAAAGAGTCTAATTAAATAGATTCTGTGTACTAGGCGCAGTGTTAACTACCAATGATTGAAAGATAACTTTGACATTGTCCCTGCCCTCAAAGAACTCTCAACTTGGTAAGCTAATTTGAACTTTTATAAATACTCTTAGTCCTCAGCACACAATTTAACATTTCATCATATACAGCTTTGCATTGTTGGTTATTATTTTCTGTCTATTCTATCAGATTCTTTTCTATTCTATAAGATTTTGTCTATCCAACTACAAAAATACAATTAGAGCAATAAGAGTACCTTCATTTCATTGAGCTCAGCTCCTCACTTAACATAGAAGGAAACTAAGGTCTTGGACTATTTGGGAAGAGGCCTACAGAGAGGAAGGGACAGCTCTAATTTCACACAATGACAGACTCAAAGCCATAGCTCAGGTCTCCATGCTCCTCTCCAAGACTCTTTTCTTCATTACACATACTAGATAATAAACTCTTAAGAGCATGAATTTGCCCTCCACTCTGTGGCACTTTCTACAGACTAGATTTCCTCTGTTCTGACAGTTTTAGGGCATTGTTTAGGTATTCCAAAACCTGTCTGTATGGCCAATTGAGAATAACATTATAATCTGTATTGTATGCAAGTTGCACTAATCTCTGGGTACAAATGAGATTTCATTAAAGTAATAAAAAAAATGGCTACTAGCTTCCTATCTCCTGATGCAAGACCTTAGTCCATTCTTGTTCATCCCTTAACAACTGATTACCTTGGAGCACCCCATAAAAATACAATGCAGGCCACACGTGTTCTTCTCTGTTCTTCAGCAGGACATCATTCTTCAGGCATTTTTCAAGGAATGTTCTTCCATGTGGCATGGCTGTCTCTCCACGCCTGCCTGCTCCTGATGTACTGAGGTCTGCAGTGGAAGGTATGAGTATCTTTTTGAGGGTGAAGCTCATGTTGGGGTACTGCTGTTAAGATGATGAAATCTCCCTCTCACCATAGAAGAGCCGTCAAGTGGCACATCCTAAGGGAAATAGATTCTCCCAGCATTTTATGAACAGATCTTATTCAGCTGCTAGATATTTACCTCTAATTTCTTTAGAGCTTCAAATTAGTCACACAAACCTGGTAAAGTAAGACAGGGGAAGGTGGTGAGGATGAGGGAAAACTCAGCTTTCCTTCCTCTCCCTTCTGTTGCCCCTCTATGGGGTGGGGTGAAATACAGCAAAACCAAAAACAAATAGCATCTTTCTTTCTTTAATTAAACAACCAAACAAAACCCTCCAGGGATATCAACTTATGTCATAGATGTTCACAGTGGTTATTGGCTATGAGTTTCATAAACGAACAGAAAATTCCGATTTTTTTTTTTTTTTTTTTTAAGAAACACGCTGCTAAACTTGTTTCACACAGAAAAAAAATTAAAACCTAGAGAGGCAAAATAACTATTTCCCACATAATGAAACAAATTGTACTATGCTGGGATTAGCACCCAGAATTAGGTCTGTGCCAACTGCCACTTCTAACAGCAGAGGGATACAACTGTCTCACTGTATTAAAAAACAACAATTAAAAATCTCACCTCTGTGAATAAAGTTAATAAAAGTTTTCTATTATGAATGCATGTGATATATCACGTGATGAGTGACATATAAATACATGTACATATATTCAAAGTTAGTTCTCTATACTTGAAATGAACCTTCACAGTGAGTTTCCTGATTGTGATATTAATACATTTTATTTAGGTACTACCCCCTAAAACAGAAAAGGATGTTAATATTTCCTCATCTTTCATACAAATAGAATACCTTGAAACAAATTCTGTATCACAGAATCTTTAGGACATCTCAGCTCTAGGCTAAAACTGTGAGAGAACACATCGATCTTTATTTCTAACTTTCTTTGAAAACTGCTTTTACTCTGTCCTTGCATCCATAATATGTGTGATGATACTTCCAAACCAAATACACCATTTATGTATAAGATAGATAAGCCAACTTCAAGAAGCTCACTGAATATATTTTCACACTTTTTGAAGTTGTTGCTGTTAATGGAGCTGACTGAATTTGCAAAGTAACTCAATCCAGGTTTTGCATGGAAACAAGTTCATTGTCTTCATTACTTTGCTAAAATAACTTTTGCTGTGATAGATGGGCAAACCGTGATCCTGTGCTTAATTTTCTTTTTAAAATTCAGACAGATCCTCTCTTCTTGGTCAATCAGTTTTCTTATTTTGTAGCCTGTGTGATGCTTTAATAAAAGAGACCTCTCTTTTGTTTTAAAACAATTGCTGCAATATATCTTTGTTTTTTAATGAGGTTAATTCTCAAACTAGTGGACAATGTTCTGATGGCCACAATGGTCTGTCTCCAAATAATCAAAATAGTTCTTTTATCTTTTAGTTTCTTTCTGTTTCTTCTTCAGAATCCATTAAAAAACATGAACCTACAATACTCATTATGTTGCTTCAAATTGTCAAAGGCAGTTTGTCCTATACTAGCGTAAACTAAAAGACATGGCTAAGCTGTAGTGAGATTCAATATTTAGCATTCAAATGATTTTTGCAAATCAAAGGGGAGTATCACACTTAAAATCTCTTTGATATCTGTAAAGGGCATGAAAAGTTTCTTTACTGTTTTTTTTTCTTTTAACTCAATACCTTAAATTCTTAAATTTTTGAATATGTTTAATGACTTGTCTTTTATCAGATAAGCATTTTAAATGATGAACATACACAGGAAGCTCATGCCACTTTTAAATCCTTACAAGTCCTGGGGGTATCACCATAGTAACTTGAGAGTACATTATGATATTTAAACAAAAGCAAAGTGTCTGTTTTCAAATTGCCTCTTATGGTAAAGAGCTACAGGGTGAGTGAGGCACAGAAATGGAGTGTGCTTGGCTTAGGTTCTGATGGCTCTGGCTCTTGGAGATGTGAATAATTCCATACGCACTGCCCTCGAGTGTTAATCACAGAAAAATCAGAGTGAACTTCTTTGAGAATTCTTTGAGAATTATTAATGTATTTATTTTTGAGCATTTAAAACATAGTAAAAATGTATTAATATTTCTACAGAAATTGTCCTGGTATTAAATACTTGAGTAACTTAGAGACATACACAAAAACATATATATATATATAACATTAAACATTTAAAACATTTGTATTGTGAATATTTGTTTTATTAGTAGGAAATGTGTTTTAAAATTATATACTCTAAATCTTGTAACTGACATTCAAGAAATAGTTCCTTTCTTCATTATTCTTCATTAGACATGTATGATGTTAATAATATTAACTTACAATTCTTCATTATTTTAACATTTCAAAACATCCATGTTCTGAGATATTTTTGTATATATTCTAGAATGTTTCTGGCTCTCTTTCTTAAGATGTCCAGAACTAGAGGTATATGCCAGCTGCAAAATGATATAAGTCTGAAAGCTTTTGAGGACAATAATTCTTTTACAAAAGATACAGACATCATTCTTTGTGAAGCAAGAATAAAATCATGCCCTTTATTCATTGTCAATGGACCTGTTCCTCCAGAATACATTACTATCTATTATCTAATAGCCTATTACAGACTGTAGAGCATGTAAAAGCAGTGATATTGCTCAGGGTCTAGAGATTTCATTTTTTTATTTCAATGCCATTATTAAATAACCCCTTAGATGGAAATTCAATACTGGCATGCTACATGATAAGCTATGTTAATAGCTCGTGTTATGCAAGAATTGAGCAATTATTTGAAACTTAATAGCAGGCCTGTGAAAATGTGTAATTGGACAGATTTCCATCCACTGTAATGTTATGTAGTTACCTTAGTGTTAGCAGATTAGGATGTGGTCCTTTGAAAAAAGCTCATGAAACAAGGCCAGGTTACTAAACAGAGGATTTCTTTTGTCTAGCTCTTTTGGGATGTGCAGGATAGAAACACTTGTGATTTGTTTGAACAGAAGTTGTAGTGCTAGAATGAGATTTGCACAGCAGAAACTTGACAATTTTTAAGTTCTTTAGTTTTATGTATGTCCCCAAGAAAGCAGGGTTTAAAAAAAAGAAAAGAAAGATAGAGGCTTTGTAAAATGAAGAATGTTTTAAAACGTAAACATATAGTAAATAGGAAGGTTAATTTAAACTTGTTCAGTGTTGCAGAAAAAAAATATAAAGAATCAGAAATGAAGAGGGAAAAATAATCACCAGCTGGTAGATTAGGTGTAATTATAATCAATGATGATGATGTTATTATATTCAGAAAGAAATGATACAGGGAAACCACAGTGGAAAGAAAGAGTCATCATGAAAATTGTAAAACCTTGGCTTATCAGCAGGAGTCACATAGTTGTGTAGTCCTTGAGTTGAAATAGATGGATCTTACAGCATTTCATAATTCAGTAATAATATCCTTTATTGTATACCAGTAAAAACAAATAAACCCCTATCTAATAAATCACTGATCTAAAAATTAAATCAGAGGTGGGATTTTTAAAGGGGGCTTTCACTTGAAATTCCGAGTATTTAAAGCAAAAGAAAATAAGGCAATGAACAAGAAAATTTACACACTGGGGATGAGGAAAAAATGGAAAAGGAAATAATTTGTTATGGGGTATAAATTCATGGCTCCTGTATATGCATGTGGTAGCTGAATAAACGACATCCCTGATATGGTTTGGCTGTGTCTCCATCCAAATCTCATCTTGAATCCCCACGTGTTGTGGGAGGAACCCAGTGGGAGGTAATTGAATCATGGGGGCAGGTCTTTCCCACGCTGTTCTTGTGATAGTGAATAAGTCTCACAAGATCTGATGTTTTATTAGGGAGAGTTTCCCTGAACAAGCTCTCTTTGCCTGCTGCCATCCATGTAAGATGTGACTTGCTCCTCCTTGCCTTATGTCATGATTGTGAGGCTTCCCCAGCCACGTGGAACTGTAAGTCCATTAAACCATTTTCTTCTGTAAATTGTGCAGTCTTGGGTATGTCTTTATCAGCAACGTGAAAACAGACTAATACACTCCCCATTCCAACAGTGTTTAAGTCCTAATCCTCAGAATGTGTGAATATGTTGTCTTACATGGTAAAAGAGAATTTGCAGATATAATTAATGATCTTGAGATAGGAAGATTATTCAAAATTATCTGGATCAGCCAATGTATTATAATCACAAGCATCCTTATAAGAGGGAGACAGGAGGATCAAAATTGGAGAGAGACAATGTAAACACAGAAGTAGAGGTCAGAGAAAAGAGAAGATGCTACCCAGCTGGTTTTTAAGATTGAGGAGGGTCTGTGAGCCAGAGAACATAGTCAGGGTCCAGAAGCTGCAGAAGGCAAGAAACCAGATTCTCTCCTAGGGTCTGCATAAGGCATGCAGGCCTGCCAACACCTTGATGTTCACCCACTGACACTGATTTTGGACTTCTGATCTCCAGAACTGTAATTTAATAATTTTTTGTTGTTTTAAGCAGCTAAGTTTGTTGTAATTTGTTACATCAATAGAAATAAAATATAATGCAGGATCTCTGTATACTAAATGGTATACTATATGCTCTGCATATATTAGATTATAATATGAAGTTACTAAGCCTTGTGTCTTTGTAGTTGCAGTATATCTCCCTTAGAAGTCCTTATATCTGTTGCAAGGACGCAATCTATCCTAATTCTTAGAAACTGCCTTTCTTCTTTCTTCCTTTCTCAGCTTTCTGTTTAAAATATGCATATACATGACACCTGATTCTTCCCAGGCCTCATGGGCATGGAAACACTTCTATAGTCATGGCAATTTTAATAACTCAGATTTCATTGGCCCTTGTCTCTACTTTGGAAAGGCTCCACCTCCAAAATGTTCCTGGGAGTATCCAGAGGTTGCTTTACATTTGCTTACAAAACAAGCCATTTCTGGGGGATTACACTGCTCTCTGGACACTGAAATACTCCAAAGGGTATCTCCACCACATTTTGTTGTGCTAGTGTATCCTCTTCTCTGGTATAAGTACCACTGCACCCCTCCTGGAGGCATCCCCAACATGTCACAATTCACAGGTTAATTTTTGTTAGTACTCTACTCTGCTAAATGAATTCCAGGCAGTGCTCCCAATATCTGACAGTTTTTAGTGACACAACATGGTTTCATGTTTTATTCAGGTCCCCTCTGTTATGGATCCCAAAGTGAATAGAAATGGGAGATACCTGGGAAACTATTTGAATGTGGATGCCAGGCTGTCATCAGAATTGTCCCCTTCCCTTGACAACCTTGTGCTAGTATTCACTTCTTTTCTCCATCTAGGAAGTCATGGCCAGCTTTGGCTGTGGCTTGAAGTTTGTGAAATCTCATGAAAATCAACTCATAGGAGGTTTTCTCCACCTGTTCACCAGTGATGACATATTGCCTCTTGGACTTGGCATGGATTCATGGTTACCTTCATTTTTATGCTTGTCTAAGCCTGACATTTTTAATGAACAAGGAGGGACTGTTTAGCATGCTTCCTCATGTGGCAAGCCATGATTACAACACTGATCTACTTGAAAAGATTGCTAGGTAAATAGTTTTTTTGTCTGAAAAATAGAATCTCTTTTAAGTACTCAGTCTGAGGTTCTGTTGTCACAATATAAAGGATCCAATACACCTGTGAATGTTGTTTGCAAAGTTGTTATCACCTGCAGGGATTGTAAGAAGTTTTTATTCACCCCAACAGGAGAGGTGGATTTAAGATCTGCCCTGATTAGGTGGAGCCTCAGTAAATAGCCAGAAATGCTAACTGTGGCCAAAGTGGTTTGGTTAATGCGGAGTGCCATCAGTGCTTTCCATCCCTGTGACTGAGTAATGAGCGCATTAAAAATGATAATTTCAACTTTGAGCTAATAATTGAACTATTTTAACTAATAATTTTAACTTTCTTTATATCATTCAAGTGTGTTGTTAAAACCCGAAAACAAACAATAGTGATTCCACCCTTTACTCAAGAAATTTCTGTCTGCTTAGCAAGAACATGAGCCTCTGATAACAGCTCTGCCTTCATATCATTATTACTCTGTTGATGCATAACAAATTTACCTCAATATTAACATTTTAAAACAACAAAAATTTTTTATCTCACACAGTTTCTGAAGGCCAGGAATCTGGGAGCAGCATAGCTGAATGATTCTGAGTTTCCCCTGAGCTTATAATAAATGTGTTGCCTGGGACACCACTCATCTGAAGACTTGACTGGGGATAGGGGGTCTGTTTTCAAACTCACTCACTCCCATGGCTGTTAGCAGGAGACTACATTTCCTTGCCAATTGGGCTTCTTCTTTTGGCTGTTCCTGACTTGGCAGCTGGCGTCCAACAAAGTAGGAAAGGGATAGAGAGAAAAAATCATACTAGTGCTTCCACTTACTGCATTTATTAGAAGCAAATTACTAAGTCCAGCCCATATGCAACAGGAAAAACTTATATGAGGACATGATTGCCAGGAGATAGGGACCCTGGGGGGCCATCTTGGGTGATGCTGCTATAGTCACCAATTTGCTGACTGAACTTGAACAAAGCACTATGCCTCTTGGATCCTTTAGTTTCTCTTGTTACAATTTTAAAGATTTTACTATATAATGCCTTCTATATGTATCTGAGCTCTCAAGAGTGATAATACACTAATGAATGATTAGATACTAGAGGACGTAGACAGAAACATCCTTAGTGAGTGGCAGAAGTTAACTTTATTATCTATAACCCAATTTCCCAAAGTAACTGTTAATATATTTTTTTACATCTGAGACACCCTTCAAAGATATTTTATTACAATGATCACTAGCAATTGTAATTGTAAATTATCATAGATTATTTTGGCATTCACTATTTAAGGATCGTTTTTGAGATTTCCTCATCCTACCACTAGGAAATTAATTGAGATCCAGAATGTTTTCTATGCTGTTTCCAGTCACAAGGTTGATTATTGAAGTTTATCGTTATAAAATATCATATGCAATAGGACTAGTTTTGCTAAAGAAACAAAATAAGTAACATGTATTAAGAACTTACTATATATATATCTAGCACTCTTCTAAATGCTTTTAATCCTCCTAACAATCCTAGCAAGGTAAAACCAAAATGATATACTTTGATTATATATGTGTATATATATAATCATATACATATATACGTATATATACATGTATATATATGTATGTGTATATATAATGTAAATAAACCTACATATATAATATATATATAGTGTGTATATATGTGTGTATATATATATGCATTGGCACAGTCAGGATTTGATACCACACAGTCAGGCTCCAAACCGTAGGCTGTCAACCTCTATTCTGCTTGCATAGAGGGGTCACAGAACTTACACATGATTCAAAACAAATTTTGGGAAAAGACCAGGATGAGAATGCTACTTACTTGTGCAATCACATACCCTGGCAACTGCAATCATGGCAGAGGTTGCAGTGGTTCCGCAATGGCTCGACACTTCTTTAAGCCTATTCATGCTCAAAATCTTCAAGAAAATAAAGATAAAGAGGCTGAGTGCATGAAATCTAATTTAGCATTTTGAGTAGATCAGACATTCTTAAACTCTAGGATGTCAATGTGAACCCCAGTTTCTTAGTTTCATGTCAAACTCAGTAATTTTACATTCCAAAAGCACCAAGTTTTCCTGTTGCTATAGTGCCTGTTAGATAAGATGATCTCATCTTTTGTCCACCCATGTTAGGAGGAAGCTGGGTTTCAGTGTGGGATAAAATGAAATGGCAGCTAGGTATGAGCTGACAAACACTAGCCTCAGTAAACACCAATTATTTCTCTTGTTTTTGTTTTCAGAGTGAATCACCTGCTAGAGATTCCCTGGAATAGTTTACGATGAGGTACACAGGATGACTAAAACTTCTCTGAAGCCCTTTTCCAGCATTTGATCTATTTTGTAGCTACACTCAACAATTCACAGAAAATTCTGGGTATATTTGCTGGCTGCTTCCGTGAAAACAGCATGGAAAACATAGCTATTATCTAATGCTTTGAAGAAATAGTCATTTGAGTTAGAATGTCAACACTGAACATTTTTGTCAATTTTAACATGTTTAAAACAAACTAATACAAGAAGTAGCAAAATCGCTTGTATTGAGTATGATTGACCAGATAAAATACAGAAAATCCAGTTAAATTTGAATTTCAGATATACCATAAATAAAATATTTAGCATAAAATGTTTGGGATGTATCTATACTAAAAAGTATTCATTGCCTATCTGAAATTCAAATTTAACTGGTATTTGTATTTTTACTTGCTAAATCTGGAAACTTTAATTTTGAGGCTTCAAGAAAAATTGAGAATGTTCTTGCCCATTATGTTTTTTGGGTCTGGTGGTCTCATTCCTTAGTACTCCACTTTAAGCTATAAACTAGGTAACAGCTGGGCCTCCATATCTTATCTCATATCTTACGAGAAGAAGCAGAGACTTTGAGATTAGATGGTCCTAGTCCCAACCCAGCTCTGTTGTTTACTATATGCATGATCAGAGACCAAGCACTTAAGGTGTCTATATTTCATTTTTCATACTGGAATTATAGGGACAACAGCACTCACCTTCACACTATTCTTCTGAGGCTCAAAGGTATCTAAAGTTCTTGAGGTTTTCTTGTATAATAGCCCTGGAATACATTTTCATTGCTGCTTCCATCTTTCTTGTTGCTGTAAAAAAAATGTGGCTTGAATTATTTAAGCCTTCCTGCATAGAAGTATAAATGATATTAAATTAACAGTTAATTTCTTCAATTGTTTCCTTACATGAGTAATAGTTTTGGCCCAGTCTCTGGATATTTTTCTATACAGTTTTGGAAATCTCGGGGTATGTCTCACATATTCTTATAAATGCTTCTTTGTATTTTCCATGTCCGGCTTAGTTTTTTACCTGCTGACTATGAAGCATTTTAACAATATTTATTACCTTCTGTCTCTGCAGCTTTTAATATCCTTGAGGCTGTCAATATTTTTACTCGGAGTATTAATCCCTTATTCTTCCAAAGGTGTAAAGCCTTGGTGAGATACAAAAGTATACTACGTAAAAATAGCAAGCTATTTTTTCCATCCAGAATACACTATACATTTACCTATAACCACTTTACTCATTCAGTATTCAATAGATTCAATGTAGAATTCAATGTGGATGTAGAATGAAAGCTAGGCAAAACAAGCTCAAAAAATTTATCAAAATTGCATAGTATTTATCAGAAGGAAATTAGACAAATTACTGTACAAATTTAAAACGTCATAAAAGAAATGGGGGAGAATATTATGTAATAATTGTGTTTTGGGTTCATTTTTATGTGAACAGTAGTGTCTGTGTATTCTTCTTTTGGTGTAAAGTTATCCAGACCCTTTGGGTATAAAGTAACAGGACTTAATGACAAGGTATGCTGGGAAATGCCAGAACTAAGAATCAAAAACAGTTTTTATTTCAGTTATGTAAAATCCAAGGTGTGACAGTGGCAAAAGCATCAAACTGTGTATCAGCCAAGCAGAACTGCTTGAAGACTTCCCAATGTAGCTGACTGCTTCTTGCTACTGTACAATTTCCTGCAAAGCTCTTTTTTCTTTGTCTTCATAAAATGTTCTTAGTCTTCCCAGGAACCATCATTCTTCTGCTTAAGTGTCCCTTGTCATTCTCACTCAGAGACAGCATTTTTACAGCCTATGCTCCCTGCAAATATTTCTTCAATTGCATATGCCACTTGCTATTTTAATTATTTTTTTTGCATGTCTCTCTTATCTCCTTGGAGATGGGAGCCATATGCTATTCATCTCTGTGTTACCAATGCCCCCTTAGCACAGAACTTAGTGCAAAGCATTTCTCAATAAAAGCTTGGCAAATTGAACATAGCGAGATCATTGTCTATAAAATAAGAAATACACATTTGGATTATTTCATTCTATCACATGCATTATTCTCAACTATTAGGCCTTTCTAAAGCTCTAAGAAATTATAAAAAGGCTACAGAGATGTGAATAATTTGACAAAGCAGAAGTTGAAAGATATTAATCTTCTCTTATCTAGGTGCTCATTTCGATGCTGATATGTATCTTTAATTTTGTTATCATGCCCATAGTCCAGATGGATTTTTATTAGTTCATCAAACAATGCAGCAGACTTGACTTGTATTTAAATCCTTCTAATTAGTATAATCTTAAATCAAATTGCTGAATGGGTCTGAATATTTATTTATGACTTTTTTTAGTGCTTAATAAATTTAAATGAAATAAAAGAGCAATATACTTTTCTATGATCTGATGCATAACTTTTTGATAGCACCAACTGCTATTACAGACTTTGCCTAATCTTCTGAGTTCCATCCAGCATCTTTACTTGATCCAAATAAAGATTCATTTATAGGAGATTTTCATGGATTTTACCCCCAAAACAAACACTTTTTTGTTTCTAGATCAGAACTTGGTTTGTCTGTAATGTACATGATTGTGTAATGGAATTTTAGTTAGTCTGACACTTTCTGTTCTTTTGATTAGAGGCTCTAGTCCAAAGGGTTTTCTGAAAAAAACCACTTTTCTACAAATTGGCAGTAAAGATGAATAGTGAGTATTTATTACGCATTTACACATGCAACATTGTTCTAGGCACTTTGCACTTAATTCCCACAACCTTCTTTGAGACAGGAGTTCTCTTCACTTTACAGGTCTGGGAGGAGTATATATCCAGATCTTATTCTCTTAAAAGAATAAGTTCTAGTCAGCTGTGGGATGGGCACGCACTTTTGCCAAAAGTTGTGATTGATATTTGCTAATTGAGTAAATTAAGTTTTACAGGCACCAAGTTTAGTTTACAGAGAGGAACCCATGATCAATTTAGGTGAGGTACTGCCATTGAACTGGAAAGAAAGTCATGTCCAAGGTCACAGCTCATGTGCTTATTCACACTCTGGCCACAAGAGGGAGATTGTTAAAGGCAAAGGAACGTGCACCTGCTCTTTTCCATTGTCAAGTTTCTTTTCCTTCGAAATGTGTGCCTTGATTTACAGTGATGCCTGGGCTGGGGTTTAACCTTGCTACAGGTTTTCCAGCGTGTTACAAAGGTCTTCCTGTGGCTCTGTGCTCTTTATGCCTAATTACATCACTGGTTGGCACATTTCATGAAAATAAGATAGCTTTAGAGAGAACGTTTCCAGGGTGGATACTCAAAAACATCATAATCATCTGATACAACACAATTCAGCTACTCTTAAATGATATGCTTTCTTTTTTAGTGGCTTTTTCCTATAGTGTCCTGGCAAGTTCTCTAAAGCTACAAAATGGATAGGTCAAGAACTTTAGCTCACAACAAAGGGAAGTTTGATCATCAACATAAAATTGGATAAAGGATACAGTCTGGAACCAAGGGGCTGAAATTATAGTTTTCCCTACTTAAGATAATTACGCCTCATGCAGTCATTTAATTTAGTAACTATATTATTATACTATGGATTAAAAGCATATAACACAATAAAAGTTTTGAAGAAAGCATTATAGAAAATATAAAATTGACTCATTTAATAAACTTCTAATGAGCCTAAAAACTCATCTTAGGCAGCTGTAGAGACTTAAGGGTTTAATGTAATCTTTTTCTTCAGTTTCTTTTTTTTTTTTTTAATATTTGAAGTACTTATGTAGGTCATTCTATATGGGCCTATTGAAGTTTCATCTTTCCATGAACAGTTTTATGAACTAGACGGGGAAGCAACTACAAAATTATTATCATGAAAACTTAGATTTTTGTTTATATGTTTGCATGTGTGTTCAACATTCTATTTTAAGATTTATAACATAGTATGATCAGTATAGTATTATATAGTATAATACTACATTATAATATAGTATAATATACATTATATTATTATACTGCAATCCACAGTATAATAATACGGTCATTAAACTAAATGAGTGCATTTGGCATAATTATCTTAAGTAGAGAAAACTATGATTTCAGCCACTAGGTTATAGACTGCATTCTTTATTCAATTTTATGTTGAAGATCAAATTCCCAATAACGAATATTATCCTCTATACTGACACGAGAACAAAATGTACTTATTTTTCAATTGACATTTATTAAAATCCTATGTACATTTATAAAATCAATGACATAGGCCAGTCATTGATCCAGGCACTTGGGATACATCACTAAGCACAGGAGCCCCCAATCACTAGCACTTGGAAATAAGCATTCTAGTGGAAGAAATAGAAAAAAATTACTAAGTAACTTTTATGGCATGTTAGTATGTATACATTACTAAAAAGTAGACCAAAGAAGATTGAGAATGCCGGGAGGAATTGAAATGGCATCAGAAAAGACCTCCCTGAGAAGGTGAAATTTGAACAAAGACTTGTAGCAGCTGAGGGAGTACACCTTGCAGGTATCTGGAGTAGAGGGACGGGCACTCCGAACAGAGGCAGCCTCCAGTACAAAGATTCCCTTAGGAAAAAACAGATGTATGACATAATCTGATTTCAGTTTTTGAAACATGCATTTTGTTTTTGTTAATGTGTGTTTCTGTGTCTGTTGGTATGGGTAGAAGATCTAGGCTTCCTAAAACAGATGATAGTAACTACTACCATGATGATAACAGTGAACTTTGAATTTATTTTGAAAGTTAATCCAAATGAATATCCTGAGAGATTGGATGAAAGAAAGAGAGGAATCAGAAATGCCTCCAAGGTGCTTGCCCTGAGCAGCTGGAAGGATGAAGATGTCTTCAAATGGTGTAAAGAGGATTGCAGGTGGAGTGAGAGCGAGTGAATGGTGGGGAGACGGAGAAGTTAACTTATCGACAGGATGAATTTGAGATATTCATTAGACATCTCAGTGGCAGTAGGCTATAACCCTCTTTTCCTGTAAAGAATAACAACGCCTGGCTCAGGGCCACTCTCCCCCTCTCTCATCTATGGCAGCCATCCCTACTCTAAATGGCCTTTGTTCCTGCTGACATGATACAGGTCACACCTTTTTTAACATACAGACTTAGATAGCCAACACTACCTGGCTGAAGTTTCAGAGTCACAGTAACACAATTGATTTCCTTGCTAGGCTACATGTATAGGTGGCCAAATTCTTCCTAGTCATCTTATTGTAGTCAAATATTTCCTCAAATTACATACTTTATCCATGTTTAAGTAGGGTAGACGTGCCACAAAAGCCAGGTCATATTTTCCTGCAAATTAACTCTGGTTTTCTGTACTTTCCTAAGATAGGAAGGAGTCATGTACTGTCTCAGAAACCGGTTTCAGGTTTACCTGACAGCAAACTTTTCCCAAACTGCTCTGTAGCTGTCAATCTACTCTCAATGGCTACTTAATTTTTTTAATTGGTAGGGTGCAAGAAAGTAGAACAGCAGGCATGTCTGATGTGAGGGAAGACTACTCTTCTAATTTTCTAATGAGAAAACGCTTCATTGGCATGAGGAGGACAGAGGTCTAAATCTTTTTTAACAATTAAATTTCTGCATCTTGCATGTTATTCCTCCAAGACAGCTAACATATTCTCTCTAGCATCTACTAGAATTTAACAGAGTCAGTGAGAGTTCACAGGAAATTATTTCCTTGACACCTCGATGCCGGGGAGTACTTAATAAATAATCGAAATAACGTTCAAAGAACGTAGAATAAAAATACAACAGTTCTTCATTTCAAGAGATGTTTATTGAGGGTGTCCAGACTTTTGTTCTGTTAAAGAAAAATGTTTAACATTTTTTCAGGCCGGGCGCGGTGGCTCAAGCCTGTAATCCCAGCACTTTGGGAGGCCGAGACGGGCGGATCACGAGGTCAGGAGATCGAGACCATCCTGGCTAACACTGTGAAACCCCGTCTCTACTAAAAAATACAAAAAACTAGCCGGGCGAGGTGGCGGGCGCCTGTAGTCCCAGCTACTCGGGAGGCTGAGGCAGGAGAATGGCGTGAACCCGGGAGGCGGAGCTTGCAGTGAGCTGAGATCCGGCCACTGCACTCCAGCCTGGGCGACAGAGTGAGACTCCGTCTCAAAAAAAAAAAAAAAAAAAAAAAAAAAACATTTTTTCAGAGTGACAATAACCCATTTGGTAATAAGACACAAGAAATGTGTGTGTAATTTATGCTACTTAGTAGATTGCCTTTGTTTGTCTTGCTTGTGGCACATAAACAGATGTCAAGAGAGAATCTCTTTGTGCATTAATCTGAGTATGGAAATTGCTGACATAGCAGCTAATATAGCTGTATTATCCATCTACCTGCTTGTTCTTTCCTGGTTTATAGAGCAGGGCTTTTTGTCTCAATATAAATCAATAGAAAGGGAACTTTCAAGCTATTTAAAATTCTAGCCACTTGCACTAAAACATGAACCCCTTTGATTATGTAATACTTCCACACATTTACTCATTTAGTAAAACCACAACTGTCTTCCTTTCCATCATCCTGAATTTGTGGGTCTGAAAGAACGCACCTAAAAATACATTTCCAAAAGAGTCATTCATTCTTTAAAAAAGGAAACTATTTTACAAATATCAAATTATTATGAAATTCTTTACTAGTAAAAAATGATTTTAATAGAGTTTACCTATTAAAGCCTTTAAGAAATAGCATGCTTCTTTTTCAAGCTACAGCCATGTAGAATTGCTTCCCAATGCAAAAATGCTACACTTTATGAAGTACTTGAGGAATTTGTGCTTACTGGTTTCTCCGATTAGCAATTTTTTTTTTTTTTTGGTGTACTCTTTTTTAAAACTTTCATTTTAAGTTCCGGGGTACATGTGCAGGACGTGCAGGTTTGTTACATAGGTAAATGTATGCCATGGTGGTTTATAATAAAGTAATAGAAATGAAAATGTTTTGTTTTGTTTTGTTTTTGTGAGACAGAGTCTTGCTCTGTCACCCAGGCTGGAGTGCAATCGTGCAAACTCAACTCACTGCAACCTCCACCTCCTGGGTTCGAGCGATTCTCTTGCCTCGGCCTCTCAAGTAGCTGGGATTATAGGCGCGCACTACCACACTCGGCTATTTTTTTGTATTTTTAGTAGAGACGGGGTTTCACTATGTTGGCCAGGCTGGTCTCGAACTCCTGACCTCAAGTGATCTGTCTGCCTCAGCTTCCCAAAGTGCTGGGATTACAGGCTTGAGTCACTGCACCTGGACTGAAAATGTTCTTAAGATAAATGATGAAGTGTAAAATAAGATTCCTGTTGTTCAGGATTCTCCAGCTTGATAGTTTTTTTTTTTTTTTTTTTTTTTTTTTTTTTTTTTTTTTTTTTTGTACACACACCGTGGGAAAAAGTTGGCAGAAAATAAGTCAGGAAACAAAATGTAAATTTACTTACACTAAATTTGACCTATATGGCCACAGCTTTTCCATAGACATATTGCGAGACTGATGAGTATATATTTATTCAAATAATCATTCTCTCTTTCCAAATAACCCCATTGTGCTGTTTCTGCTTTTTTTGTTGTTGTTACAATTACCTTGATATCACGCAGCATACTGTCTTAAATAACCTCACTGATAAGAATGATTTATTTTCTGAGGGTGGCTTTCAAGAAGCTGCTCAGTCACTTAAGGATGGCTAGTGACAAGATGAAATGATCAAAGTGATTAATATTAATTGGGACAAAATAATACAGTGATTCTTAAAGAGTGATTCCCCACATTAATAGCCTCAGAATACCATGGAGGGCTCGTTCAGACCCAGACTGCTGTGTCTACCCTCAGAGTTTCTGATCATTTAGTTTAGGGTGGGACCTGAAAACGTACTTTCCAGGTGATACTGACGTGGTCTGGGGACCACATTTTGAGAACCATTGAATGAATATGGGATCTTAAAATAATTATCCTGAATTCTTTTATTACTTTAAACTGCTTTGAAGGCAGTTTCAAAAAGTTCTTAAAACTCAGTATTATTGGGAAAAGTTTAAAACCTCTTGAAGTTATTCTTTTTATAGGAAAATATTCTGTAAGTTATTTTGCCTTGGTTTGTGAACAAAGCACCCCAGGGCTTTATTGCTAGCCCTGGAATGCCAAATTAACACAGCCTGGAAGGAGCCAGCGTTATAGAATGGGAATACTTAGGCCGGGCGCGGTGGCTCAAGCCTGTAATCCCAGCACTTTGGGAGGCCGAGACGGGCGGATCACGAGGTCAGGAGATCGAGACCATCCTGGCTAACACGGTGAAACCCGTCTCTACTAAAAAATACAAAAAACTAGTCGGGCGAGGTGGCGGCGCCTGTAGTCCCAGCTACTCGGGAGGCTGAGGCAGGAGAATGGCGTAAACCCGGGAGGTGGAGCTTGCAGTGAGCTGAGATCCGGCCACTGCACTCCAGCCCGAGCGACAGAGCGAGAGTCCGTCTCAAAAAAAAAAAAAAAAAAAAAAAAAAAAAAAAGAACGGGAATACTTAGTGTCTCGGCTGCCCAGCCTCGTTTTCTTTGGTATCACAAGAATGGGGAGAGATAACTTTGAGTTCAGCTTTCTAACCTCCAGAACGTTGTTAGAAGCTTAACGTGCATCTTTACTTTTCTATCCAAGAAAAAAAAGTAATTTGAATTAAATTTAAAAATTCAACTAAGTTAAATTTGGGAGATCTGATTCTTGGGAATTGTTAAAAATCTGATCATGTAACTTAACTATATGAAATTCTTCAAATGATCTCCCCCTATTGGGGATTGTGTGTCTTTCCTGTGAGATACTGAGTTCCATGAGACCAGAAATCATTTTGGTCATGAGAGCTGTTGAATATT
Source organism: Rhinopithecus roxellana (assembly GCF_007565055.1). Taxonomy (NCBI): domain Eukaryota; kingdom Metazoa; phylum Chordata; class Mammalia; order Primates; family Cercopithecidae; genus Rhinopithecus; species Rhinopithecus roxellana. The sequence continues at coordinate 31,159,534 of NC_044549.1, read as the reverse complement.
TAGGGCTTCAAATGGTACGTAGAACAGAACAGGCACCCTGTGAATTTATTTTGGATATTAGAGTCCAAGATCTTTGACACGTAATGCTCTTCATGTTCTGTTCCTTTCTTAGTCTTCTCTCTATCTCTTATCACACTATACTTTGAATCATACGGAAATACTGATTTTGCTTGTCCTTTCTGAAAAGTGTCATGGTCTTTGTCACTGACATAGAACCAAATGACACTCATTTTTACTATTTGTTCACAAATGCTGTTGTCGTCTTTGGATTACTAAGGTAGAATCAGGCCTGATTTAGTAATTTGCTACTGGGTCCTGAAGACAGGTTAGTATTTTGTCTACATAGTTTAAATGAAGTATTAATTAGCAGAAATAAAAACTGTTTTAGATGTAACAACGGATCATTTCATGAATCTCTCAAGTAGCTCTAATGGGAATAGTTAGTAACAGCCAATTGTCTGGGTTTTAATCTAATTAAAATTTGGATGTGGGGACAGGGGCAAGAAGAATTTCTGTAACATTTTCACGGCCCTTGGGGAATTTGACATTCCATTTGAAAGTCAGTATTATCTTTAAACCACTTAACTTGAATATGTTTTACTTGTTTTGGTTAGAAAGGGTAAAGTAGAGGTTTTTGATTTTGAAATTCTAAACTAACGGCAAGCAGTTTGAGTCCTCCAAACTGTAGTGGGTTAAATTGTGTCTGAACAAAATTCATATATTGAATCCCTAGTCTCCAGTACCTCAGAATACGGCTGTATTGGGAGGTTAGTTTTTTAAAGAGGTGATCAAGTTAAAATGAGACCATTAAGCGGGTCTAAAAATCTGAATGTTATCCTTGTAAGAAGAGATTTGGAGATAGACATGTAGAGAGAGAAGACAATGAGAAGACAGGTAGAAGAGGAAAAAAATGGTCATCTACAAGCCAAGGAGAAAGGCCTCAGAAAAAAATGTAACCCTGCTGATTCCTTGCTCTCAGACTTTTAGCCTCCACAATCATGAGAAAATAAATTTTTGTTGTTTAAGCCACCCAACCTGTGATACTTTGTTATGACAGCCCTAGCAAAATTAATACATAAAGAGACTGTATCTCGGTTTAACTAAGTCAAAAAGTGTGAAATACCGTGTAGTACAATAAGAAAAAAGGGAGAAATAGAGCATCATATTAAATAATATTCTAAGTTACAAGCATAGGTTAAGACTGCTAAAGAGCAAAATATAGGGACCCAGGGACATAGAGTCAAGAGGACTTGGAAGTCTGCTTTCATAAACATTGACTAAATGACTGCAGTCAATTAACCTCTTAGCCCACCTTCCAGTAATTGCACATGGATAAATGCAAGTGATGTGTTAAACAACAACACAACAAAAGATCCTGAAGTACAATAGTAATCCATTTATTATTATCAATCATCAAAAATCAGGATATGTTTAGATATTTAACCCAGCATAGTGGTTAAGAGTGTAGGCCCAGAAATGAAACATACTTGAATTCAAATTTCAGCTTTATTGCTGAAAAACGATGTGATCTAAACATTAAATGTAAGTTAACTTGCGTGTAAAATGAGGCTACTAATAGTACTAACTTTACAGGAATGTCTTAAGGATAATCAGTGTAAACTTCTTTGCATAAAGCAATTACTTAATATACCAACTACTATTATTAGCATAATATTTTTCTATTTGCTACATGTCATAATGCAGAACTGAGGACACTGACTTTTCAGGGTGTCTCAACTTTTCTGACAGTAGCTGTTTTTATTCATAAGATCATCAGTTGCTTCTCTTTACTGTCAAGCATATTGTAGAGGCATATTTAGCAGCAGTAGCTTATTTATTCACCAGAAGATCCACCGCAATCACAGGATATTTCTTAAGGGCCTGGTTTTCTTGAGTCAACTTTCTAGAATGACAGCTTTTACTTAGTTCACATTCCTGCAGTTCAGCTCACTGATTTAAAATTGATTCCATCCATCCTTGTGCATTCATGGATGATGAGTCTGAATTTAGACCAGGTTCATGGCAACAGCTTTTTAACATAGGAATATGAAGTATTCTCATCTTAGGTGCTAGACACAATATTTCAAAAAAATAAATGCACTCTGTGTAGCTCAAAGTCATAAACAAGTATTCTACTTACCAGACTTTACTCTCACTTAAAATGCACTATTAAATGTTATCGTAAGTTTTATAAAAACATCCATGAGTTTAAAGCCTTTAATGAATTCAAAGAAACAACAGGTGCTCACTTTATGGCAGAAAGAAGAGGCCTGAAATAGTTGTTTGTCTTTTTCTTTTTTAAAATCACTTCCTGTCTGACTACCTAAAGGTGGTTTCTGTGCTTTTTTAGAAACATAGTACTCATTTGTTTTTGTTTGTTTGTTTGTTTGTTTGTTTGTTTGTTTGTTTTTAAGACGGAGTCTCGCTCTGTCGCCCAGGCTGGAGTGCAGTGGCCAGATCTCAACTCACTGCAAGCTCCGCCCCCCGGGTTTACACCATTCTCCTGCCTCAGCCTCCCGAGTAGCTGGGACTACAGGCGCCCGCCACCTCGCCTGGCTAGTTTTTTGTATTTTTTAGTAGAGACGGGGTTTCACCGTATTATCCAGGATGGTCTCGATCTCCTGACCTCATGATCCGCCCGTCTCGGCCTCCCAAAGTGCTGGGATTACAGGCTTAAGCCACCGCGCCCGGCCTTGCTCACCGTTAAATATATTATCAGAAACAAGAAAAACCACACTTATCCCTATGACCCTAATCATCATATTCATATATATCCAATACCTGGCCTCTGGAGGGTAGAATTGCATCAGCGCCACCATTTGCAACCCATAAGAGCAGCAACAGTTACCTCTGTCCCTCAGAACTGTGCATCTTAAGGTATTTGGGAGAGCTCCAGGCTTCTGAATCCGATCTCTCCGCATCTCCAACACCACCGATGGTATATGCAGCGTGCCCAAGTCTTCAAAAATGAGTCATTCTGGGTCAAAAATTTAAATCTCTGCACAGTACTAGGAAAAAAGTAATGTTTCTTGGTTTCTGGGGACCTGATTTACTTTCTGCTCTGTTTTATAAAAATATCTGTTCTGTTATCCATGATTTGATTGCTCTCGTTTCTCCCAGCCAAACAAAACATTGTACTCCAGAGATCAGGGTCCTGATCAAATAAGATATCAGGCACACTTGATGAAGAGGAGAGGCCAACACAACAGCATTGAGTTCCTGATGGCAAACATTGTGTGAGTAGAATAAATACTTCAAAAGAGAAGAAACAAAACTACTCCAATTTGCCCCAAATGCTGGAGCTGAACTCTCTCTAAGACACTTGAGTCTCCCAGCCCTCCTCACACTGGAGATACCAAAGATGATCAGCACCACCCCTTTCCTTAGCCGAATGGGGCAATTCAGATACAGACAGTGGGCCATCAAATTAGGTGCTGATTATATGGAAACTATTGAGAAAAACATAAAATATAAAAGTTAAAAGTAACTAGAGTTTTCCTCTAGCCAATGGTGGGCAGCTGAATTCACTGTTTCTGCAAATTTCTGACTTTTTATCTTTTGTATTTACTTTCTTAAATCTGTCTTTCTAACCACTTTTAGTTCACTCTTCTCTGTAGAAAGATTAAGATTTCCCATTTCTATTTTTTTCCTTCTCTCTATTAAACTTGCATGTTGCCTGCAAATTTCTCCCTTCCATGTCTCCTACCTGACTCAATAGATTTTGTCCTTTCTGTACCACTTGCTGTCCTGTGATAAAACAACCTCAGAATAGAGCATCAGGAGAATAACATTTCTTGTTTCACCAATATACCTTCTAAACATTTAATGCTGTGAATAGATGACTTGCTGTCAAGGCAGCATCCCACAAAGATAAAACGTAGAGGTATGGGATTTTCTATCATACTATGCAACTTGCAAAAAAAAAAAAAAAAAAGATAAACTCATACTTTGTGATATGCACAATCAAATATGGTAGTGAGTGGAAATTTGTTATAAGTGAAAGGAGTTTACATACCTAATTAATGATGTTTTGCACAACAAATGAAAAAGTTCCTTCTTCATGTCTCATTTTGTTAATTTTCAGTTTGTGCCAACTGACAATCCTTCCGACGCTATGGAGTATGTAATCATCACTCCTCCTAGCAAAGATCTGAATCTGAGTCTACAGTTGCCATGCACTCTTGTTCATGAGTTTGTCACATGTCTCAGCACAAGGTTTTCCTGCTTCACCCATGTGTTTCATCTTTTAGGCCACTTCTACATAATATCATGTACCTGAGGGCTCTATGAGGAGTAGTAGCTGATTATGCCATGGGGTCCTAGATCTAGAGGCAAAAACTCTGCATCTTTCTCAGAGGAGACAGCATCCTCAGCTTTGTGAGGAGCAGGCAAGTAATACACTGAGAATGAGCTCTTCCTTGGGATCTCAGAATAGATGAGTATAAGAAAATTTTATAGATAAAGAATGAGGAACAGAAAGTATAGCTGTTAGTGGCCCCCTAAAAGTCATTTTTCTTTTTGTCCTTATATTGACGAAGTGTCCTTTTTTAAAAAAAAAAAAATTCCAAACACCAGATATCCCACCAAGGGGATGAAACATGTTCTATGTAAGTCATTCTTGGCACTCTGATTCTCCTCAACAAATGATTAGAAATGTGCATGCAATGCCTTTTGTTCAATGACATGTGAGAAGACTTCTGTTAAGGTGCTTACAGAAACTATTTTTCTCTCTGAGATAAAAAATATATAAAGCCATTAAGCCAGTGGGGCAAAACTATTATTTCCCTGGTATTTCCTGTAATTGTATTTCAATATGCTTGAAGCTGCTGTTGCTTTCTTGTTTGAGAAATACCCATAACATTCAGAGAATGATGGAGAATACAATGGAAAAAAGATTAGTTTTTTACGACATCACTAAATTGCTGCAATAACCTCGAATCACCTACCAGGTGAGCAATTAAAATTTACCTTACCTATATAGGGAGTAAAGATAGAAGGCACACATTACTATAGGGAGTAAAGATAGAAGGCACACATTACTATAGGGAGTAAAGATAGAAGGCACACATTACTATAGGGAGTAAAGATAGAAGGCACACATTACTATAGGGAGTAAAGATAGAAGGCACACATTACTATAGGGAGTAAAGATAGAAGGCACACATTGCTATAGGGAGTAAAGATAGAAGGCACACATTACTATAGGGAGTAAAGATAGAAGGCACACATTACTATAGGGAGTAAAGATAGAAGGCACACATTACTATAGGGAGTAAAGATAGAAGGCACACATTACTATAGGGAGTAAAGATAGAAGGCACACATTACTATAGGGAGTAAAGATAGAAGGCACACATTACTATAGGGAGTAAAGATAGAAGGCACACATTACTATAGGGAGTAAAGATAGAAGGCACACATTACTATAGGGAGTAAAGATAGAAGGCACACATTACTATAGGGAGTAAAGATAGAAGGCACACATTACTATTAGCCTTTCCCTTTAGTCTTTAACTTAAAAAAAAAAATCAAGTCTCTCTTCGGGGCCTAGATTAAATTTCATCTCTTCTGGGACCATTTTTCGACTACTCCAGACTAAACTGATATTTTAAAATATGAAATTCCTAGAGGTTTATTGCTTGGGCATTTAATCTCATATTTGTATGACCTATTTCTCTTCAGTGGGGCTGTATAATCCTCAGGGGACATAGCCTATAGCCTAATTCATCTTTCTTTTATACTTATTAGAGCTTTTATCCTTGTACAAAGTATCCATTGGGACTTCAATAAACATAGTTTTAACAGTTAACAATTTCTGAACCCTCACTCTGTGCTAGCGCATTTGCTAAGTACTTTGTGGCAGTTAATCCTCATGACATTATTGCAAGAAGCATTGTTATATTCCACAGCGCTCTCCTGAATAAGGTTGGGTGCCCGCTAAATGCTGTCCTCATATTCTATACTTTTCCTTGATATTACTCATCATAGTTTTAATTATCAAAGGAGTTAAGCATGCATTTGGTTGTTTGTTGTCTACTTCTCCCCAGGTAAAGTCCATGACGGCAGGGATGTTTAGTGCCATATGTCCCCAGGCCATGGAACAATGCCACATTTGTAGTAGGGCCTCAAATATTTGGTGAAATAATAAACATTAATATTTTTAGAACATGAGATAGAAGCTGAGAGGAAGACATATTTGGCTCAATTTCACACCACTGGGGCTAGGGTTCATACTCACAGCCATGTTGCCTCTATCTGGAGGCCCTGCTATCTATCACCTACTGTCATCACTCTCTCAAAGGGAAAGTAGAGTATGTCAGCAGGCCTTCAAGGTTGCTTCCCAGAATCAGGAAAATCATTAATTGTCTCATCATTTCTCTTTAGTTTTTATAACTGCATCCCAATTAAATTAAATTAAAGAGATCGTTGACTAACAGTTACCATACTAAATTGAAGAATTCTGAGAGTTCAAATTATGAGGTAGTTCTTAATCATACAAAGGTAAATAGAACAGTAAATATCAAGGACAATCCCGGGAGTAAAGATAAAAACACCTCTACCACATTGTTTTCCACAGATTTGAATTGTTTCAAACTCCAACTGAGGCTGAGTTTACCATGACCTTTGTTGTGTGGAAAAGTAAAATCGCATCACATGTTTGACGGCCAACACAAAGATTTTAAGCTCCTGAAGTGAACAGCTAAGAATGATGATAGTGATTATATCATTTTTAGTGAACTCCATTTTTGCTAGAAATATTTTCCCTAATTCATACATTATCATTACAAGTTAGAGTGTATTCCCTGCTCTTAAAGGAAATTAATACTCATAAAGGCTAAGCAATACAGCCAAGGTCACATAGCTAGCAAGCCATAGATATATACTAGGATCTCTGATCTACCCATAAGTAAAATTCAGGGTCTTTCCACCCTGACATGGTACAGCTATTATTCATCAAGCACCTACTACATTTCAAGAACTCTTTTAGATACTTCTTCCGTCATCACAAAGCAAATCCTATAAGGGAATTATTATCAGAGTAAGAAAGGTTAGCCACAGTTACATGTGAATGACTTTGAAAGCAAAATAAATTGAGAAGTAGTTTAAAGAATGGCAGAGTTTTCTACAAACATGTCAAATTTTTACAAGAGTTTTTAAACTTATCTACGATAGACAAATGTTTATATTTAGTGTATCTATACAACAGAGAACAGCAAGAGGGCAATGGACTTGAATACGAAGCAAAGTGAGGAAAATACATGGCGAATCATATTTTGCAGGCATGGGTAAAGTAGTTACAGGCATCCTAAAGGGTCAGACAATGATGGGATGCATTGAAACCCCAAGTTTACGCTTGGCACAGTGGCTCATGCCTATAATCTCAGCACTTTGGGAGGCTGAGGTGGGCAGATTGTTTGAGCCCAGGGGTTCAAGACCAGCCTCAGCAACATGGTGAAACTGCATCTCCACAAAAAGTACAAAAATTAGCCAGGTGTGGTGGCACATGTCTGCAGTCCCAGCTACTTGGGAGGCTGAGGAAGGAGGATTGCTTGATGCTGGGAGGTGCAGGTTGCAGTGAGCCCAGATTACACCACTGCACTCCGGGTGACAGAGCAAGAACCTGTCTCAAAAAAGAAAATGAGAAAGAAGCCCCAAGTTTACAATAGGGGCATCCATCTGGAGTTTGGTCATTTCTAAGGACATCAGCCCTTTTAAAGAAAAAAATTATCTAAGAGCTGATATGGGAGAATCTGAATTTTTATCTTTGATGCCATATGAACAAAAGAGTTAAACTAGGAAATCAGATAAAGAATAGCTGTTTGTTTGTTTGTTTTGAGACAGAGTCTTGCTCTTTCACCCAGGCTGGAGAGCAGTGGCATGATCTCGGTGCACTGCAGCCTCAGCCTCTCAGATTCAAGAGATTTACCTGCCTCAGTCTCCCGAGTAGCTGGAACCACAGGCGCACGCCACCATGCCCGGCTAATTTTTGTATTTGTAGTAGAGACAGGGTTTCACCATGTTGGCCAGGCCAGTCTCAAACTCCTGACCTCGTGATCCGTCCTCCTCAACCTCCCAAAGTGCTAGGATTACAGGCGTGAGCCACCGCACATGGCCAAGAATAGCTGTTTTTTAAGCTACAATGTCCAATCCAGCATCATTGGCTACAACTGAGTTCTCACTTTCCAGCTCCTTCCCACCAGACATCTGCTGGTGAAGATTTAATTGTATCTGTAACTTTAGTAATCATGTACACGTGTGTTTTGAAGGATGAATTGTATATGTCCAGTTCAGAGCTAGATGGCATAATGTGCAGCTGCTAGACATTTCATCTATCGTCTGCTAGCATTAGCCTAATGGACACTGTGAGATATGCTTCTCTCCATAAATGCTCCATAATAAAATCAAGAAAGGCAAAATTCAGAAAATTAACAGATGCTGAAAGCTGAAGAATTCACTCCTCCAGGAGGAAATCTTGATCACTGCAGCCCCATGGAGTAGGAAAAAGAAAGAAACAGCAAGCCAAATAACTTATTTCTAACAGAATGTTTGCTTTTCTTTACCTATTTTTGTTTTGTATTTGAGCATTTTATTCTTGTTAAAGAATATTTTTGAAATAGATTAGAGTACTGAAAATTTCAAAGACAAAAATGTTGAAAAGGACTGAGCTTATTTACCCTGAATAAAACCCCAACATCACCTTGTCCATAAATCACACAATTTTCATGTCAAGCAATAATTTCATCTGTCTAATTTTTTATTATTATTTTCTGGAAAAAAAGGTAAAAAAGATAACCTCTCAAGTCCCTCCTGATAACTATCTCTACACCAACTTACTTTGGCATTTTTAAGAAACCTACTTTGACATATCCATAATAAAAATTAATGTACAAAATTATTTCACTCATTGATCTAAATGCCATGGCGCCATGGTGCTGGAAAGAGTGTAAGAAAACAGCCTGTGAGATGATGGACCACAGAGGCCACTCAAATTTCACCCTCTCAAAGGGAGAGTAGAGTGTGTCAGCAGGCCTTCAAGGTTGCTTCCCAGAATCAGGAAAATCATTAGCTGTTTCATCATTTCTCTTTATGTTTTATAATTGCATCCCAAGTTAAAGAGATCATTGACTAACTAATAGTTACCATATGAAATTGAAGAATTCTGATAGAGAGTTCAAACTATAAGTTAGTTCTTAATCATACAAAGGTAAATAGAACAGTAAATATCAAGGAAAATCCCAGGAGTAAAGATAGAAAGACAGGCTGATTTTTAAAATTTCTTCTTCCTCCAATATTCCATATGCCACACCCTTGCATGGTAAAAGATTCTTGTGACTGATTTGAGCCCAAGAGTACGTATACACAGACACACACACACACACGCTCACAACAGAGATTAAGCAGGAATAAAAGAAGCCTTCCATAACAGATCCTCTTGTTACAAGAACTTACAGCATCATGTTTTTCTCCTTCACAGCATGCTTAACAAAATTGAAAATGCATAATTCATTTTGAAATTGTTTGTTTAGTATCTGAATTTCTGTCATGTTCTCACCTTATGTGCAACATTTAACATCATGATTTGTGTTTTATAGATGTTCAGAATATTGGTTGAATAAGTAATTAAACGAGTGAATGAATAAATACTTTTTCTTATTCATGGTCCTAATTGATAATATGCAGTGTTTTTCTGTCAGCTATTCTTGAAGCATAATTAAATGCACTCAAGATAGCTATAATATATGTGGTATATTGTATATTATATATCATGTTATTATATTATATGTACAATATATAATATGCATTATTATATATTATATTAGATAGTCAAACTTGTGTGTGTATGTGTGTGTGTGTGTGTGTGTATATATATATATATATATATACACAACTTAATGAAACGGTCTTGCTCTAAAAAGCAAAAATTGACTTGATTGTCCAAAGATTATAATTCATCATTGAGCCCAATGACTATGTCATTCTTACACACACACACACAAACACAAACAACATACATTTACTACACATCTACACAATTAGGTATTTGTAGTAAGACCATGGTAATCATCTTTAGTGATCCCTGCTCTGTCCCTAAAGCCCACCATTTGGGAGAAACAAGAAACCCATTATGAATGAGCAGTCGGCAGCCTCATGGGAATGGTTTAAAGATGGTGATTTTCAAAGTCTGGCTAGTGCTGTTTTAAATACCACAATGAAGCAAGACACATCTTGTTTCAAACAAACCTGTATTTTGGATCTGAGTGGCTAGACAGTTGTATATGAGCTCATTTGGGGTAAAGACTAATGTCTCTGATAATGACAAAATATTAAAATTTTAAGAATGCCTTTGGCAGGAATAGGCAATTCTAAATTATATTTCTTTCCTAGGTCTCAACTTATGATGTCCCTGGGTATTTTATCTCCTTTGTTTTTAAAATGGAAGCTTAGAGTATATTTAAGATCTCACTCTATCACCCACTGGAGTGCAGTGACATGAACCTAACTCACTGCAGCTTCTAATGCCTTGGCTCAAGGAATCCTCCCACCTCAGCTTCCTAGGTAGCTGGGACTACAGGTGTACACCACCACACCTACCTAATGAAAAACAATTATTTGTAGATTTTTTTGTAGAGATGAGGTCTTGCTATGTTGTCTAGGCTAGTTTTGAACTCCTGGCCTCAAGCAATCCTTCTACCTTGGCCTCCCAGAATGCTAGGATGACAGGCATGAGCCACTGCACCTCACTCCCGATGGTGGTTTTCATTTCCTTAATGATTACTGGTGTTGAATACCTTTTCATGTACCTGTTGGCTATTTGTACATCTTCTTAGAAAAAAATATCTGTTCAGGTTTTCCACCCATTTTTGAATTGGGTTATTTGTTGTATGTCATCGAGTTGTGTAATTTCTGCATATATTTTGAATACTAACATCTTATCATATCCACAAACTTACCTCTATGTGTTCATCCAAAGTAATTTAAATAGGATCTTGAAGAGAAACCTATACATCCATATTCACTGAAGCATTATTTATAATGGAAACAACCTAAAAGTCCATTGATAGATAAATGGATAAAGAAAATGTGATGTGTGTATATATATGTGTGTGTGTACACCATGGAATATTATTCAGCCTTGAAAAATAGAAATCCTGTCATTCACAACAATATAGATGGGCCTGGAAGACATTATGCTAAGTGAAATAAGCCAGATACAAAAAGACAAATACTGCATAATCTCACTTATATGTAAAATCCAAAATAGTCAAATTCATAGAGACAGAGAGTAGAAATGTAGTTGCCAGGTGATGGGCGGAGGGGATATTGGGAAATGTTGGCCAAACAGTAGGAAGTTTCAGTTATAAAAGAAATATATGTTCTGGAGATATACTCTCCAGCATAGTGCCTACAGTTAACAATACTGTATTGTATACTTAAAACTTGCTAAGAAGGTAGGTCTTATGTTAAATGTTCTTACCACTCACACAGACATAATAATAATAATAATAAAACAGCAAGAGGAAAGTTTGGGAGGTGATAGAGATGCTTATGGCCTTGATAGTAGTGATAGTTTCACAGATGTATACTTATCCTCAAACTCATTGAGTTGTATAAATTGCATACGTACAAATTTTTCATGTCAAACATAACTCAATAAAGTGGTTTTTTAAAACCCAGTATTATTTCTAGAAGCACCAAAAATATGAAATATGCGGGTGGAAATATAACAAAATGCTTTAAGCATCAATATGCTGGCAATTATAAAACACTAACAATGAAAGATATAAAAGAATAGGTAGATATATATGTACATTTTCATGTATTTTAAGAATAATCTTATTTACATATCAATTTTGAACTGATGTACAATTCAGCAGAATTCCAGTTAAAATGCTGGCAGGATTTTGAATAGATACTGATAAAATGATTATGAAATGTATATAGAAAGATAAAGAAACCAGAATGCCCAAACACAACTTTAGAAGATGGCTAAATATGGAGCATTACATACACTTGATAGCAGAGTTTACTGTAAAGCAACGGTACTTGAAGACAGTATACTCTTGGCAAAATATTAGATACATGGGATGGAATAGAATCGAGAGTCTAGAAATAGACTCTCACTGACAAAATTAGTTAATTTTGAAAAAAGGCATCAAAATAAATTCAATGAAGAAAAAACAGACTTTCAAAAAATGGTATTGAGAAAAGTGGACATTCAAATGTAAATATTTAGAAATGGCATTCTTTCTTAAATGTTTTATTTTATCGAACATTCTACTGAGCCATCTGTACTTGTAATTTTGTTGTTGTTGTTGTTGAAATATTTTTAAACATAAACTCAATTTCTTTAATAAGTCTTTTTAGGATATATATTTCTTCTCAAGTGAGCTTTGATAGTTTTTATCTTTTAAAGAATTTCTAACTTGACAAAATAATGTGCATAAAGTTGATCATAGTATTCTCTTATTATCTTTAATGCTTGTATGATCTGTTATGATTTTTTCTTCTTTCCAAATATTTTTATGCATTTGTTTCTTTGTTTTTCTCTTTTTTCTTCTTGGCAAAGACTTACTGATTTACTGATTATTTCAAAGAACAAACTTTTGGTTTCACTGATCTCCCAATTGTTTTTCTGTTTACAACTTTGCTGATTCATGCTTTCATCATTTATTTTATTCTGGCTGCTTGGCATGAAATTAATTTGTTCTTTCTTATTCAATTCTTTAACTGGAATTTTAAATGATGTATTTGAGACTTTTTTCTTTTTTAATACAACATTTCATACTATAAATATCTTTTTTGTTATCTTTTAGCTGCATCTGACATATTGTTTCTTTATTTTTCTGCTAAAATTTCACATCTCTTCATTCTTTCTGTCTACTTTTCTTACTAGAGTCTTTAATGTATTAATCATAGTTGTTCTAAATTATTTGTCTAAGAGTACCTATATCCACATTGCATATTAGTATGGTTACATTGATTTTTTTTTCTTTTCAGATTATTTTCTCTTGATTGTGTGTGTTTCATAAATTTTTATTTAAGATATACATCTTATATAGGCCAGTTGAGACTGAGGTAATCAGTATTTTTCACCTGAAGGTGGGCACATACTTTTCTGCCTGCTAGACTTTTAGCATTTGCTTAGGTAATGAAGGGGTGGTGATTTAATCTAGAAAGGAATTTAGTTAGGCTTGTGTTTTGTTTTTCCTATGGTTACCACCAGTTTCAAATTCCTCCAGTGTTAATTTGTGTGGTGGCCAGTGCTGAGGGGTGGAGGGGCAGCTGACATGAAGAATTTCACTCAGTATTTGCTTTCTCCTCAACTTTAGGCCTTCTCTGTGTGTTTATGCGTCATAAAAGCTCTTTTGCCATGGTCTTGCCTAACTAATTCACCCATATTACTTGAGGCTGGCTCCACATGTGGTAGGAGGCAGGAAGACTTGGTTGTTCTGTTCCTGCTTCATTTTGTGTCTCTGAATTTTAGGGACAAATCTTGCTTGCTGATTATTTACTCTGTTGTAGGAGAATGTTGAGGCTAATAGTTTGGGACTAGAATTGTTTTCTGCCCCTGCCCTAGGCACAGAGTGGTTTTCCATTTTTCTTTACCCAGTAACAGTGTTTTAGAGATGGCAAGACTCACTGATTTTTTAGGGAAAACAAACCCAGGCAGTGCTTTGTGTCTTTACTGCAGCAGCAACCACTCCCCTTCACCAGGCCTGTACCAGTAAAAGAAGCTTTCTCCAGTCTTTTGCTATAATCCCAGATTTCCTGTGAGAACTAAGTAAAGTTCTATGCAGTAGAACATGTAAATGAATGCAAACTCTCCTTTTATCAGCAGCATTTTGGAGTTTCAAACTTTCCTGGTAACCCATACTCAGCCTTTAAATAGCTAAAAATTGTAGTTGAATTCTTCTTGTTCACTTTGTGGTAATGTTCTCTTCCTCCCACACTTTGCCTAGTTGAGCCTGTGCTTATGTTCTGTCTCTCCTTGAAGGCACTTGTCTTTACATAAATTTCAGGGGCTTTTGTTACCTTGTGACATCAACTCTCAAGGAAACGTGTGATTTTGTAAATTATACACATTATTCATGCTGTTACATGAAAAGAACGTTATTTTCAGATTTCTACATCTTAAGTAGAAGGTAGATGCCACCAGTGATATTGTTTCTTATTTAGGCTAGCATCCCTTTTAATCACATCGTGTTCTTTCATTTTGTCTTTAAGCTTAGGCTTTTCTCTCCACGTGGACTGATTGATTCCTGTATTTATTTTTAGAGGACCTATGATATGGTTAGGCTTGATGTCCCCACCCAAATCTCATCTTAAATTGTAATCCCTAGGTGTTGGGGGAGGAACCTGGTGGGAGATGATTGCATTGTGTGCGTAGTTTTTCCCATTCTGTTCTCATCATAGTCAGTGAGTTCTCATGAGGCCTGATGGTTTTATAACTGTTTGGCAACTTAATCCTTCACTCACACTCTCTCTCTATCTTGCCTGACACCATGTAAGATGTGCCTGCTTCCCTTTCCACCATGATTATAAGTTTCCTGAAGCCTCCCCAGCCATGTGGAATTGTGAGACAATTAAACCTCTTTCCTTTATAAAGTACCAGTCTCAGGCAATTATTTATAGCAGTGTGAAAACGATGAATATAATACAATAAATTAGTACTGAGGTAGTAGGGCACTGCTATAAAGATACTCAAAAATGTGGAAACGACTTTGGAAATGGGTAAACAGATAGTTTGTAGGACTCAGCACACAGGAAGATGTGGGAAAGTTTGGAGCATCCTAGAGACTTGTTTAATGGTTTTGACCAAATGCTGACAGTGATTTGAACAATAAAGTCCAGACTGAGGTGGTCTCAGATGGAGATGAGGAACTTATTGGGAACTGGAGTAAAAGTCACTTGTGCTGTGCTTTAGCAAAGAGACTAGCTCCTGCCCTAGAGAACTATGGAATATTGAACATGAGAGAGATGATCTGAAATTGGAAGTGATGTTATAAGCGAAGTAGAACATAAAAGTTTGAAAAATTTGCAGCCTGATAATGCAATAGAAAATTTTTTCCCATTTTCTGGGAAAAAATTCAGGCCAGCTGCAGGAATTTGCATAAGTAACAAGAACTCACATGTTAATCACCAAGAGAATGGGGAAAATGTCTTCAGGGCATGTCAAGGGTCTTCATGGCAGCCCCTCCCATCACAGACCTCAAGGTCTAGGAGGAAAAAACAGTTTCCCGGGCTAGGCCCAGGGCCTGGCTGCTTTATGCAGTCTTGGGACTTGGTGGTCTGCGTCTCAGCCATACCTAAAAGGGACAAACATACATCTCAGTCTATTGCTTTAGAAGGTGCAAGTCCCAAGCCTTGGTGGCTTTCATGTGGTGTTGGCCCTGCAGGTGCACAGAAGTCAACAGCTGAGGTTTGGGAACCTCCACCTAGATTTAAGAGGATGTATGAAAATGCCTGGATATCCAGGCAGAAATTTGGTCCAGGGATGGAGCCCTCATGAAGAACTTCTCCTTGGGCAGTATGGAAGGAAAATGTGGGATTTGATCCCCCACACAGAGTCCCCACTGGAGCACTGCCTAGTGGAGTTATGAGAAGAGGGTCACCATCCTCCAGACCCCAGAATAGCAGATCCACTGACAACTTACACCTGGAAAAGTCACAGACACTCAATATCAACCAGTGAAAGCAGCCAGGGGCAGGTTGTACCCTAAAATGCCACAGAGTTGGAGCATCCCAAGACTGCAGGAGCCTACCCCTTGCATCAGCATGAGCTGGATGTCAGAAGTGGAGTCAAAGGATATTATTTAGAAGCTTTAAGATTTAATGACTACCCACTTGATTTTGGACATGCATGGACCTCTAGCCTCTTTGTTTTGGCCAATTTCTCCCATTTGGAATAGGATTCATTGCCTGTATCCTCATTGTATCTTGGAAGTAACTAACTTGCTTCTGATTTTACAGGCTCCTAGGTGGAAGGGACTTGCCTTGTCTCAGATGAGACTTTGGACTTGAACTTTTGGATGAATGCTGGAATGAATTAAGACTGTTGGGAAGGCATTATTGGGTTTGAAATGTGAAAGGGACATAAGATTTGGCAGAGATCAGGGGTGCAATAATATGGTTAAGTTTTGTGTCCCCACCCAAATCCCATCTTTAATTGTAATCCCCAGGTATTGAGGGAGAAACCTAGTGAGAGGTGACTGGAACATGGGGGCAGTTTCCCCCATGAGGTTCTTGTGACAGTGAGTGAGTTCTCATGAAATATAATGGTTTTATGTGTTTGGTAAGTTTCTTCTTCACTCATACACTTTCTCTGTCTTGCCTGCTGCAATGTAAGACATGCCTGCTTCCCCTTCCACCATGATTATAAGTTTCCTGAAGCCTCCTCAGCCATGCAAAACTGTGAGTCAATTCAGCCTCTTTCCTTTATAAATTACTCAGTCTTAGGCAGTTCTTTAAAGCAGTGTGAAAAATGACTAATACACCCTGTATCACTAAATGGCACTGACTCATATAATATTTTAAACCCTGCCATTCCTGGCAGTATACTCTTTATTCAGTTGTTCTGGATGCTCTTCTCTTTTCTTTATTCTGTTCAGATTTTGAGCAGCCCTTGTCTGGCCTTAGATAAATTGAGATTTTATCATCCCAGCATTTACACCTTACAGGATGTATGTAGCTTGACTTTGCACCAGATTTCTGTTCATTTATGTGCTGACCAAATCTCTTGATAAAATCGTCAGTGGGAGTGTAGGTTGTGCACAGCTGTCCATTCAATTCCGAGTATTTGATTATTCCAAATCATCACTCAAGGCCCAAATCAACGGGTACCACATCTGTGATGCATTTTCAGCTCTTGCTAGTTAGACTGGGCTTTTTTCCTACTGTCGTCTTACAGTATGATATGACTACCTTGACTTGGTAATGGATTCCATTCAGTCTTGTACTGTATTTAATTGTTTAATGTTAATTTCTGGAGAATTGAGTCCCAACTGTTAATTTCAGTATGCCCACGGCATCTGGCAGAATATGTACTCTATATTGTTGGCTAAACATTGGATCCATGTGGCATAAGTAAAAGGAGAAGAGAGACTTCCCTTAAATTTTCCAACAGCTTGGAATATATTTCAAAACAAATTTTTCTAACCAGAGGGGTAAGACAGTAGCTACTTGTCAATGATCTCCTGTCATATATTTCATGAGACATTTGTATTAGTTAAACAAGTTACCTTCTGTACTTAAAACCACTAGGAGGTAATGACTATAAGTTAACACATGAGATCAAGACTGATAGATTCCCTCATGACAAATTGCTTATAGACTACTTTTCCTATTTAAAAAATAGGCCGTAATTGGGATACTGAAAGCATAGATATCAACCCAATGGTATATTTGGCAACATTTGAGATACTATTAAAATTTTCCACAAGTCTCCCCATATATAAGAATTTATGAACGAAGGATTTGGAGTGACAGCTTTTGAAAACACATTTGGATAGCTAACATTTCTTTTTATATTTTAAAAAACAATTGCAAAGAAAACTTCTAAAAATGGTTTTAGATAAAGAACCCACAATTTGAAATACACTGGAAGAATTATGCTTTACATAGTAAGAATTAGTATAGCCCCCAAATCAAAAATGCTGTCTGTTTCTATTTTAAAATTAATGAAAAATGAAGAATAACTACTTTTGGCTAAATATGATAGCAGTGAGAAACTGTTTTCTTATTTGCAGTAGTTTCAGATGCAAATGACTGTGAGACATATTTTCTCTTCCACTGTCTCTAATCATAATACTTTTAACTAATATGAAAATTACTTATGATGTGTCAGCTTCTTTTCTAAGTATTTTGCATGTATAAAATAATTTAATCTACAAATCTTTAAAGCAAGAGTCAGCAAATGTTTTATACAAATAATCAGATAATAATAATTCAGGTCTGTCTCAACTATTCAGTTCCGCATTATATGGTCTGTCTCAACTATTCAATTCTGCATTATAGCTCAATGGCAACCATAGATAATACATAAATGAATAATCAAGGCTGAATTCCACCAAAACTTCATTTACAAAAGCATGTGATGGAATAAGCTTGGCCAACAAGCTATAGTTTGACAAACACACACAATGTAAAAAACATTTTAAGTTCTTATATCACAACTTGAGAAAATTGATATGAGCTACAAACAAACAGTTAAGGAAATTGAGTTTTAAGTAGAATATTATTAGCCCATGTAGTCTTGCCCTGGGACTACGCTATTAAATATGGCATGCCCTAGTTATATGTAACTATTGAGCACTTGATATGTGGCTAGTCAAAATTAAATTGCAAGTGCAATATATGTACCAGTTTTCAAAGATTTAGTATTAGAAAAGGAATCAAAAATATATCAAATATTTTCATATTGGTTGCATATTGCACTGATATTAATTTGGGTATATTGGGTTAAATGTATGACTAAAATTAAGTTAACTTGTTTTGTTGTTGTTGCTGTTTGGCAGGGTTTGGCTCTGTTGCCCAGGGTGGAATGCAATCGTGCAATCTTGGCTCGCTGCAGCCTCTACCTTCCAGGTTCAAGGGATCCTCCCACCTCAGCCTCCTGAATAGCTGGAAATACAAGTGTGTGCCACCATGCCAGGCTAATTTTTATATTTTTGGTAAAGATGGGGTTTTGCCACATTGCCCAGTCTGGTCTTAAACTCCTGACCTCAAATGATTCTCCTGCTTTGGCCTCCCAAAGTGTTAGGATTATAGGCGTGAGCCACCGTGCCCAGCCAATTTCACCTGTTTCTCTTTGAGTATTTTAATATGACAACTAAATATTTATCTTAGAAAATATGGCTTGCATTTTTTGCTTACATATTTATATTGGATACTACTCTAGTCCATTCCTAACAATTGTTTTTATACATGTACACTGAGGCAGCTATATTAAAATATTCCTCTTTAAGTGAAGAATGTAGAGTGAGGAACTTCATAAATTTATCTGCTCATTTAAAAAACCAAACTAGCATAAACATGTCAAAGTCAACTTTCTCAGGGTTCTGAAAATTAAGAAAATGCTTCAACACTCTGAGGAACATTTATTTAAGAAAAAATAATCAATCTCAGCAAGAATAGCAAGATTTTTTGTTTGTTTTAACTTAGCCAGTATCAAATCCTCATGCCCAGCTCCATAGTAGCATTGAAAACAGCAGTCTTACAACAATGTTCGCTGTAAAAATAAGGAGATTTGCAGCCTACAGAGGGCAGAGCATATTTGAAGCTTCCCAAAAAGTCCCATCTCCAGAACACTTTCACTATTTTACCTCTTTTTCAGCTTCCTGGAAAAACCCCCTTTACAGAGCGCTGTTATTATTTAATCTGACTCAGAAATTTTTCTATGGGAAAAGTTTTATCCTCAAAAAATTTGAAAAAAAGCAATTAGGAATAGTTAATAAACATTGCCGTTCCCTGAGGCTGTGATACAAATAAAAGTGGCAATAAATTAAAAAAAAAATCTGAAGACACCTATAGTAGGATTTTTAAAACCTAAAAATTTCCAAGGAATCTAAAAGGTAACGTCTGTATAGGGCTGTGTGCATGGCCTATACAAGGCCTATGCAAGGGGTCAACTCTTTCATTCTGAATGACCTTGAGGACTTTTGCAGGCAAGATACAAAAGCCAACACAGAATTGTGAATAGCATAAATGTTTAAGGCATGGTGAAATATACACATAGAGCGCCTTACATATTTAAGAAAATCTTTCACAAATCTTCGCTGACCACCAACCTGACCAAGCAGTAACTTCAGTGACTGCACCCTGTAGAAATATATACATTGCAGAATTAGTTCAAGAGATTCCTAAACAATCAGGACAACAGCATTAACAACAAAAATAGTAACAGCAACAATTATGGGGAGAGAGGCAGAGGGATTAAATTTCTAGAGTTGCCACAGTATATACTTTAAGTACACAATTTTCATTAATATCATGAGACACAAGAAACTGAAAATTATGACTCACACCAAAAAAAAAAAAATCATCAAGAGAAACTATCCCTGAGGTAGCCTAGATATTGGATTTAATAGACAAATATTTGTAATAAGTTATTGTAAATATGTTCAAAAGAAAAGAAAATCACATCTAAAGAATTAAAAGAAAGTCTCACCAGCTATATCAATAAACAGGTAAAAATATATAGTTTAAAATAAAAATTCTAGAGTTGAAAAATACAATAATTCAAATATTTGTTAAAAGGTTTCAGCAGCAGATCTGTGGGATGCTATCAACCATACCAATGAGAGCCTCAGAAGAAGAAATAGATGAATAGGTGTACAGATGGAAAAAAATAGATGAATAATAATGTCTGAAAGCTTTTAAAATTAAATAAAAACATTAATTAACACACTCAAGAAAATCAACAAATTTCAAGTAAGATAAAATCATGGAGATCCACACATAAAAATGTCATAATCAAACTTTCAAAGACAAAGGGAATCTTTAAACTGGTAAGAAAGAAGTCATCACATACAGTTAATTTTCAGTAAGATCAACAGCTAACTTGTTACCAGAAATGAAGAAGAAGGCAGTTCAACGACATATACAAAATACTGAAAGAAAAGGACTCTCAGAGTCAATGATTCTAAATAAAGCAAAATTATATTTCAAAAATAAGGAAGATATTAAGACGTTACCAGATTAAAGAAAAACTGACAGACTTCCTGTCAGAAATGCTAAAAGAAGTTCATCCAGCTGAATTGAAAGAGCTGAACTGAATTTGAGTTACTCGATGGTAACTCAAATTTATATAAAGAAGTAAAGAGCATGGGTAAAGGTAACTACCTTTATATTACATAAAAGATTTACATAATAGACAGTATATATGTGTTTTGGTTTACAACTCTTCTACTTAATTTAAAAGACAATTGCATGAAGCAATAATTATAAAACTTTTGGATGGGATTACACTGTATGTGTGTGTTTGTGAATATATGTGTAATTCATATATGTCATATATGACATAATACTGCACAAATTATGTATATCATATATAATTCTTACATGATTTCTATGGCAACAATAGCACAAAAGAGGGTGGAGGTAATGGATGTATTTTGGAACAAAGTTTTTATATACTTAAGTTAGTATTTATATACTTAAGTTAGTATAACCCAAACTAGGTTATTTTAAGCAAAAATGCCAATTTTAATCCTATATTAACCACTAAGAAAATAACTAAAAATTATATCAAAAGAAACAAGATAATTAAAATGCTACACTAGAAAATATCTAACACAAGATAAGGCAGTAATAAAAGAATAGATAACTAGGTTGGGCACGACGGTCCACGCCTACAATCCCAACACTTTGGGAGGCCAGGGCGAGCAGATCACTTGAGGCCAGCAGTTCAAGACCAGCCCACACAACATGGTGAAACCCATCTCTACTAAAAATACAAAAATTAGCCCAGTGTGGTGGCACACGCTTGTAATCTCAGCTAATCAGGAGGCTGAGGCAGAAGAATCACTTGAACCCCAGAGGCGAAGACTGCAGTGAGCCAAGACTGTGCCACTGCACTCCAGCCTGGGTGATGGGGTGAGACTCTGTCTCAAAAAAAAAAAAAAAAAAAAAAAGATAACTACATTAAATATAAGGAGATTAAGTATACTAACCTGTTAATGAAAAGTCAGAGATTAGCAAAACAAATAAAAAACAATGTAACCATATTCTGTCCACAAGAGACACACTCTAGATTCCAAGAAACAAATAGATTGAAATTAAAAATATAGGGCTGGGCATAGTGGCTCATGCCTGCAATCCCAGCACTTTGGGAGGCCAAGGAGGGCAGATCACTTGAGGTCAAGAGTTTGAGAGCAACCGGGCCAACATGGTGAAATCCTATCTCTACTAAAAAATTAGCCAGAGGTGGTGGAACCTGGGAGGTGGAGGTTGCAGCGAGCTGAGGTCATGCCACTGAACTAGCCTGGGTAACACAGCAAGACCGCATCTCAAAAAAAAAAGAAAGGAAAGAAAGGAAAGAAAGGAAAGAAAGGAAAGAAAGAAAAGAAGAAAGAAAAGAAAGAAAAGAAAGAAAGAAAGAAAGAGAGAGAGAGAGAGAGAAAGAAAGAAAGAAAGAAAGAAAGAAAGAAAGAGAGAAAGAAAGAAAGAAAGAAAGAAAGAAAGAAAGAAAGAAAATAAAAAGCGTACACAATAATTAAAGGAGACTTAAATCGGCACTATTAATATCAGAAAAAATAGTTCCAGCTAAATATCTTTGTAGAGACAAAAGAACATAATTTATGTCGATAAAAAAATCCATTCTGTAAACAAAGATAACAATTAAAAACATAAATATGCCAAACAACAGAATACTAAAATACATAAAGTAAAAAGTGATAGAATTAAAGGGAGAAATAGGCAAAACAATTATAGTAGAGGGCTCTAATACCCACTACTATGGTCTGAATGTTTGTGTCCTTCAAAAATTCATGTGTTGAATCTTAATGTAGAGATATCTTTAGAGGTGGGGCTTTTAGGATGTGATTAAGTCATGAGGACAAAGCCCTCATGAGTGGGATTAGTGACCTAATAAAAGAAGTGAGAGAAAGTTATTTGCTCCGTGTGAGGATTCATCACACAGCACCATCTATGGAGCACAGAGAGAGCCCTTACCAGATGTCAGATCTGCCAGTGCCTTGATATTAAACTTCTCCACCTCTGGAACTATGAGAAATAAATGTATATTTATAAACTGTTCAGTCTAACTCATTTTGTTATAGCAGCCTGAAGAGAATAAGACACTTACTTTCAATAATCAGTACTATAACCAGGCATGAGAAAGCAAATAGAACAAGCATATAGAAGACTTGAACAACAATATAAATCAACTACACTTAACAGATATTTAGAGAACTCTCATCCAACAGCAGAATATGCATTCCTTTCAAGTGTATATAGAACATTCTTCAAGGTGTACCTATATTAGGGCGTTTTAAAAGCCTCAATAAGTTTAAAAGGCCTAAAAACATGTAAAATATGTTTTTGACCACAATTGATTAAAATTAGAAATAAATAAATAAATAAATTTCAGAAATTTACAAATATGTGAAATGAAAAATATATATATTCTAAATAAACAGTGGGTCAGAGAAGAGTCACAAGGGAAATTAGAAAATGCTTTAAGATGAATAAAAACAGAGCACAATATACCAAAAATTGTAGGATGCGGTCAAAGCAGTCCTTAGAGGAAAATTGTTAGCTGTAAAAGCCTATATATGAAAGTAGACGTATTTCAAATCAATATTCTACTACTATATTCTACTACTATTTCTTCTACTATAAGAAATCAGAAACAAAACAGCAAAGAGAACCTAAAGCAAACAAAAGGAAGGAATAATAAAGATTAGGGAAGACATAAATAATGTAAAGAAAAGAAAAACAATAGAGAAAATTAATGATACCAAAAGTTTGCTCTTTGAAGACATCAACAAATTCACCAACCTTTAGCTAGAACTACGTAAAAAAAGAAGGAAGATACAAACAATTGAATTCAGGAGAAAAGTAGAGGAAAAGAGAGGATATTACTACTGATCTTACAGAAACAAAAACAATCATAGGGAAATGTGATGAAATAACTGTATGCCGACAAATTAGAAAACCTATATCAACTTAAAAGTCCTAGAAAGACACCAGGTGCTCACACTGACTTCAGAGAAAGTATAATATCTGAATATCCAAAAACAAATAAAGAAATTAATAATTTAAAAGTTTTCCACAAAGAAATTTCAGGCCAAGATGGTTTTACTGGTGAATTCTATGAATATGTAAATGGTTAATACCCATTATTCACAAAAATCTTACAAAAGGTAGATGAAGACAAAATACAGTATGAGGCCCGCACTACCCTTCTAGTAAAACCAGACAAAGATAACACAAGATAAGAAAACTGTGCACCAATATGCCTTATGAATATAGATATAAAAATTATCAACAAAATGCTAGCAAACTGAATCCACAAAACATAAAAAGGATTGTTCATCATGAATCCATGGGATTTAGTCCAGGAATATGAGATTGTTTTAACATAAAAAACTCATTCAATGTGATACACCAAGTTAATATGTTAAAGAACAAAAAATACATAATATTCTCAGCACAGAAAAAACAATTGAAAAAATTCAACATTTTTCATGATAAACAAAGCAAAACAAAATACAAAGACTCAACAAACTAAAAATAGAAAAGAATCTTCTCAACTCGATAAAGTGCTTCTATGAAAAATCACAGCTACATCGTACCTAACAATAGAAAACTGAATGCATTCACTTTAAAATTAGGAACAGGACAAGAATATTTGCTCTTACCACTTCTACTCAACATTGTACCGTATCTTCTAGCCAGGGTAATTAAGCAAGAAAAAGAAATAAAGTGCATCCAGATTGGAAGGGAAGGAATAAATTTTTTTTTTTATTTGCAGATGACATTATCTTGTACATAGAATTCTTAAGAAATATACAAATAAAAAGTATTCATCAAGTTTGCAGGATACAATGTCAATATAAAAATTAATTTTATTTCCATAAACAGTGAACAATGTAAATACCAAATCAATAAATGCTATTTACAATAGAATGAAAAAGAATAAAATACTTAGAAATAAAAATCACAAAATACATGCTAGACTTGTTATTAGAAATTTGTTAATGAAAACAAAAATTATTGAAATAAAGAAAACCAGGCCGGGCTCGGTGGCTCAAGCCTGTAATCCCAGCACTTTGGGAGGCCGAGACGGGTGGATCACGAGGTCAGGAGATCGAGACCATCCTGGCTAACACGGTGAAACCCCGTCTCTACTAAAAAATACAAAAAACTAGCCGGGCGACGTGGCGGGCGCCTGTAGTCCCAGCTACTCAGAGGCTGAGGCAGGAGAATGGCATAAACCCGGGAGGCGGAGCTTGCAGTGAGCTGAGAACCGGCCACTGCACTCCAGCC
The DNA here is from genome assembly GCF_007565055.1 of Rhinopithecus roxellana. Classification (NCBI taxonomy): domain Eukaryota; kingdom Metazoa; phylum Chordata; class Mammalia; order Primates; family Cercopithecidae; genus Rhinopithecus; species Rhinopithecus roxellana. Next base: position 31,134,544 of record NC_044549.1, on the reverse strand, counting down.
TGGGCGACAGAGCGAGACTCCGTCTCAAAAAAAAAAAAAAAAAGAAAACCAAAATAAACATTAATAGAAAGTTATCTCATCATCATGGATTGGGAAGATGGCAAAACTCCCCAAAGTGATCTGCATATTCAACACAATCCCTCTCAAAATCCAAGCTGGCTTCTTGACAGAAATTGACATGCTGATCTAAAATTCACATGGAAACGTAAGAAACCCAGAATAGGCCTGGCGCGGCGGCTCACGCCTGTAATCCCACCCCTTTGGGAGGCTGAGGCGCGCGGATCTCTTAAGGCCAGGATTCCAGACCAGCCTGGCCAACAGAGTGAAGCCCCGCTTCTATTAAAACTAAAAAAATTAGCCGGGCGTGGTGGCGCAAGCTTGTAATCCCAGCTACTCCAGTTGCTTAGGTGGGAGAATCATTTGAGCCAGGGAGTTGGAATTGGCAGTCAGCTGAGATCGTGCCACTACACTCCTGGGGCAACAGAGTGAGATTCCATCTAAAAAAAAAAAAAACTCAGAATAGCCAAAACAATCTTGAAAATAAATTACAAATATGAAGGACTCATATGTTCCTGTTTCGAAACTGACTACAAAGCTATATCAATCAAGTGTATCAAGTCAGTTAAGTGGGAGTAAGAATAGTCTTTCAACAAATAGTCCTGAGATAACTGGATAGCCACATGAAAATGATACAGCTTGACTTCGACCTCACACCATACAGGGGTCATAGGTCTAAAAGTAACAGCTAAGATTATAACAATCTTTTTTTTTTTTTTTTTTTTTTTTATTATTATACTTTAAGTTCTAGGGTACATGTGCATAACGTGCAGGTTTGTTACATATGTATACTTATGCCATGTTGGTGTGCTGCACCCATCAACTCGTCAGCACCCATCAATTCATCATTTATATCATGTATAACTCCCCAATGCAATCCCTCCCTCCTCCCCCCTCCCCCCTCCCCATGATAGGCCCCAGTGCGTGATGTTCCCCTTCCCGAGTCCAAGTGATCTCATTGTTCAGTTCCCACCTATGAGTGAGAACATGCAGTGTTTGGTTTTCTGTTCTTGTGATAGTTTGCTAAGAATGATGGTTTCCAGCTGCATCCATGTCCCTACAAAGGACACAAACTCATCCTTTTTTATGGCTGCATAGTATTCCATGGTGTATATGTGCCACATTTTCTTAATCCAGTCTGTCACAGATGGACATTTGGGTTGATTCCAAGTCTTTGCTATTGTGAATAGTGCTGCAATAAACATACGTGTGCATGTGTCTTTGTAGTAGAATAATTTATAATCCTTTGGGTATATACCCAGTAGTGGGATGGCTGGGTCATATGGTACATCTAGTTCTAGATCCTTGAGGAATTGCCATACTGTTTTCCATAATGGTTGAACTAGTTTACAATCCCACCAACAGTGTAAAAGTGTTCCTATTTCTCCACATCCTCTCCAACACCTGTTGTTTCCTGACTTCTTAATGATTGCCATTCTAACTGGTGTGAGATGGTATCTCATTGTGGTTTTGATTTGCATTTCTCTGATGGCGAGTGACAATGAGCATTTTTTCATGTGTCTGTTGGCTGTATGAATATCTTCTTTTGAGAAATGCCTTTTCATATCCTTTCCCCACTTTTTGATGGGGTTGTTTGTTTTTTTCTCGTATATTTGTTTGAGTTCTTTGTAGATTCTGGATATTAGCCCTTTGTCAGATGAGTAGGTTGCAAAAATTTTCTCCCATTCTGTAGGTTGCCTGTTCACTCTGATGGTAGTTTCTTTTGCTGTGCAAAAGCTCTTTAGTTTAATGAGATCCCATTTGTCAATTTTTGCTTTTGCTGCCGTTGCTTTTGGTGTTTTAGACATGAAGTCCTTGCCCATGCCTATGTCCTGAATGGTACTACCTAGATTTTCTTCTAGGGTTTTTATGGTATTAGGTCTAACATTTAAGTCTCTAATCCATCTTGAATTAATCTTCGTATAAGGGGTAAGGAAAGGATCCAGTTTCAGCTTTCTACTTATGGCTAGCCAATTTTCCCAGCACCATTTATTAAATAGGGAATCCTTTCCCCATTTCTTGTTTCTCTCAGGTTTGTCAAAGATCAGATGGCTGTAGATGTGCGGTATTATTTCTGAGGACTCTGTTCTGTTCCATTGGTCTATAGCTCTGTTTTGGTACCAGTACCATGCTGTTTTGGTTACTGTAGCCTTGTAGTATAGTTTGAAGTCAGGTAGCGTGACGCCTCCAGCTTTGTCCTTTTGACTTAGGATTGTCTTGGCAATGCGGGCTCTTTTTTGGTTCCATATGAACTTTAAAGCAGTTTTTTCCAATTCTGTGAAGAAACTCATTGGTAGCTTGATGGGGATGGCATTGAATCTATAAATAACCTTGGGCAGTATGGCCATTTTCACGATATTGATTCTTCCTATCCATGAGCATGGTATGTTCTTCCATTTGTTTGTGTCCTCTTTGATTTCACTGAGCAGTGGTTTGTAGTTCTCCTTGAAGAGGTCCTTTACATCCCTTGTAAGCTGGATTCCTAGGTATTTTATTCTCTTTGAAGCAATTGTGAATGGAAGTTCATTCCTGATTTGGCTCTCTGCTTGTCTGTTACTGGTGTATAAGAATGCTTGTGATTTTTGCACATTAATTTTGTATCCTGAGACTTTGCTGAAGTTGCTTATCAGCTTAAGGAGATTTTGGGCTGAGACGATGGGGTTTTCTAAATATACAATCATGTCATCTGCAAACAGGGACAATTTGACTTCTTCTTTTCCTAACTGGATACCCTTGATTTCTTTCTCTTGCCTGATTGCCCTAGCCAGAACTTCCAACACTATGTTGAATAGGAGTGGTGAGAGAGGGCATCCCTGTCTTGTGCCAGTTTTCAAAGGGAATTTTTCCAGTTTTTGCCCATTCAGTATGATATTAGCTGTGGGTTTGTCATAAATGGCTCTTATTATTTTGAGATACGTTCCATCAATACCGAATTTATTGAGCGTTTTTAGCATGAAGGGCTGTTGAATTTTGTCAAAAGCCTTTTCTGCATCTGTTGAGACAATCATGTGGTTCTTGTCTTTGGTTCTGTTTATATGCTGGATTACGTTTATTGATTTGCGAATGTTGAACCAGCCTTGCATCCCAGGGATGAAGCCCACTTGATCATGGTGGATAAGCTTTTTGATGTGCTGCTGAATCCGGTTTGCCAGTATTTTATTGAGAATTTTTGCATCAATGTTCATCAGGGATATTGGTCTAAAATTCTCTTTTTTTGTTGTGTCTCTGCCAGGCTTTGGTATCAGGATGATGTTGGCCTCCTAAAATGAGTTAGGGAGGATTCCCTCTTTTTCTATTGATTGGAATAGTTTCAGAAGGAATGGTACCAGCTCCTCCTTGTACCTCTGGTAGAATTCAGCTGTGAATCCATCTGGTCCTGGACTTTTTTTGGTGGGTAGGCTATTAATTGTTGCCTCAATTTCAGAGCCTGCTATTGGTCTATTCAGGGATTCAACTTCTTCCTGGTTTAGCCTTGGGAGAGTGTAAGTGTCCAGGAAATTATCCATTTCTTCTAGATTTTCTAGTTGATTTGCGTAGAGGTGTTTATAGTATTCTCTGATGGTAGTTTGTATTTCTGTGGGGTCAGTGGTGATATCCCCTTTATCATTTTTTATTGCATCTATTTGATTCCTCTCTCTTTTCTTCTTTATTAGCCTTGCTAGCGGTCTGTCGATTTTGTTGATCTTTTCAAAAAACCAACTCCTGGATTCATTGATTTTTTGGAGGGTTTTTTGTGTCTCTATCTCCTTCAGTTCTGCTCTGATCTTAGTTATTTCTTGCCTTCTGCTAGCTTTTGAATGTGTTTGCTCTTGCCTCTCTAGTTCTTTTAATTGTGATATTAGAGTGTCAATTTTAGATCTTTCCTGCTTTCTCTTGTGGGCATTTAGTGCTATAAATTTCCCTCTACACACTGCTTTAAATGTGTCCCAGAGATTCTGGTATGTTGTATCTTTGTTCTCATTGGTTTCAAAGAACATCTTTATTTCCGCTTTCATTTCGTTATGTACCCAGTAGTCATTCAGGAGCAGGTTGTTCAGTTTCCATGTAGTTGAGCGGTTTTGATTGAGTTTCTTAGTCCTGAGTTCTAGTTTGATTGCACTGTGGTCTGAGAGACAGTTTGTTATAATTTCTGTTCTTTTACATTTGCTGAGGAGTGCTTTACTTCCAATTATGTGGTCAATTTTGGAATAAGTGCGATGTGGTGCTGAGAAGAATGTATATTCTGTTGATTTGGGGTGGAGAGTTCTATAGATGTCTATTAGGTCCGCTTGGTGCAGAGATGAGTTCAATTCCTGGATATCCTTGTTAACTTTCTGTCTCGTTGATCTGTCTAATGTTGACAGTGGAGTGTTGAAGTCTCCCATTATTATTGTATGGGAGTCTAAGTCTCTTTGTAAGTCCCTAAGGACTTGCTTTATGAATCTGGGTGCTCCTGTATTGGGTGCATATATATTTAGGAGAGTTAGCTCTTCCTGTTGAATTGATCCCTTTACCATAATGTAATGGCCTTCTTTGTCTCTTTTGATCTTTGATGGTTTAAAGTCTGTTTTATCAGAGACAAGGATTGCAACCCCTGCTTTTTTGTGTTCTCCATTTGATTATAACAATCTTAAAAAAGAAATAGGATTATATATTTCTTGCCTCAAATTAGTCAATGATTCTATATATATCATGCAAAACGCACATGACGAAAGAAAAAAAGTACATTGCGCTTCATCAAAATTAACTTTCGTGCTGCAAATTATGCCATCAAGAAAGGGAAAAGGTAAACCAGCAGTTATCACCACCAGGCTGAAAGGACAAAGTGAGGAGAGAGTGTTACCAGACTGTGAACTAAAATTGGGTTCCCCATCAACGGCTGGGATCTGGGAAGCAGGGTAATTTTGGTAAGAGTTGAAGCTGGAGGAGAGAACAAAGTCACTGCCCGCCACCGGAGGCAGAGGGAAAGTGGACATACCCTGGCTTTTCTTTCCCTTGTCCTTCAATGTTATGCCAGTTTTCTGTCATTAACTGAACTCTAATAGAAGCAAGATAGCAAGATGGGAAATATAGCTTTAAAGAGCTGGCCCCTTTCATAGAGTGATGCACATAAAGTGAGAAAAAGGCTCCAGGAAAAAATAGAAAAATGACTGACACAATACAGTATCATTCTCTGGATGTATGCTTTTATACCATAAATTAATTGTTGTGGTTTTCCAATAGATAAAATAAAAAAGTAGGGAATATTCATACCACAATATTTCTCTTTTCAAATCTGTGAACAGCTTGAACTTCTAGCCTGGGTTTGTGTGTGTTGGTTTGTGTTTTGTGTTTTTAATTCCAAAGAAGCTTGGGGAGGTGGAAAAAGAGTGTTAGTTGCATAGGTTCCTGAATGTACATAATATCCCTCCACCTTGTCTGTTAAATAGCATTAATGTTACCTATTCAGTTACTGAAAAGACCAAATGAAAGAATATATATACAATTTTTAATACAAGGTCTTGTGCATAAATGTACATAGTTTCCTTTCTGTTACTTCACTACAGTCCCATTATAACACTGCCCTTCTAGACAATTTTTCTCTTTGGTAATCTGTGGGCTGTACCTGTAAAGTAATATGTTTTTCATGTTAAGAAGCTCTACTCTCTCATGAATGATGCTTGGTATGCAACCTGAGGGCCGTCATATTAGCTGGCAACTTCCAAGACTGCTGCCTTTGGCAAAGAGAAGTGGATGCTGGGCTGTGTGATTTACATTACATGGATTCCTGCTCATTACGATGTGCAATCTGGCTAATCTGTCATCCATTCTCTGAAAATAAAACGCATGTGTACAAAATTAGTCTGAGACAGGGAAGCCATGACTAATGAACGAAAGTAAAACTGGTGTTGGGGAGAATAAAAAAGGTATCCCAAGTGGCAGCAAAAGCAGTAGTAAGTCCTTATAGATGATATCCACTTTACTATTAAAATACTAAATTCTTTGATAGGAATTCATTAAGCAGTTTTGCAGTCTGACACTAGCAGCCAAATAGCAAGATTGCTATCCTGTAAAATTAGTCGTTTAATTGAACTGAACAATTTGTGCAGGGGTCCTCATTATCCACATGGAATTCACAGAATCCCTAATCTGTGGTTCTGAGTCAGTACCCTGCAGCAGGGGTAGAGGGAAGGAACAGCCTAGCATTGCTGTTAAGTTCTTTTTATGGATGGAGCATAAAACTCAAGGTCATGACCATTTGTGTTCATTAAAAATCCCACAGAATTTTGAGACAGAATAGGGATGTTCACTCTCTCTGGTGTCTTGGCTAACTTCCAGCTGGATAATTACTTTCTGTCTGTAAAAAAAAAAATGATTCTTCTGTATTTGGTGTTGGCTGAGACCTTTATTTTTTTATTTTTTCCTATTTCCAGTTTGTGTGTGTTGTGAAACTGGTGCTGACTTCGAGAGGGCAAATGCTATCTGCTCTTTCTGGAATGAGTATTTGTAAATATTCTCTGCCACCCAGAAAATCTTTTGTGAACCCCAGAAGTTTCAAGTTATTATGCTGTATAATCACAGCCTCTGCTGCATTATCAATTTTCTAGGATTAATTAATGAACATATCTATTTTCAAGCTATTTTCCTGAATTTTTATCTTCTCTGGATTTTATTATATTACATGCATATATGCTTGTCCAATATTTTACAACTTTTTCATAACTATTTTGATGCACACATAGGAAAGTCAGGACAGATGGATATCAAAATATTATGCCACAATAGGTTGTTCATTACTCTTCCATTTGTTTCATTTTTCTGTAACATAAACTTGCATGTCTTAACATGCATAGTCATTCACCACCAAATATATCTTCTTTTAAGCTCTGCTTTTGATCTCAACATCTTAGGAATTTTATATAATACAATTATTTCTGAAGATTAGAAATCTAAAAAGGATAATGGTGCTGCCAAATCTCTTCCCATAGGCAACTTTTAATCAAGAGGATTTTTCTCCCCAGGCTTCTTGTTTAGCATACCTGTGGGAATCAAAGAGAAAATCATATTGGAAAGTCACCTGGAGGTTGACTGCTATTTTTTAGAAAAGTTGACTGCACATTGATTTCAAAGTAGAAAAATGTTTCTACCTCCTCTTTTAAAAGTACTTTCCTCCCCTATTTCCATCCCTGAGTAGAGTAGTTTTACTCTACTTAGAGAGCAACATTTATTCTAAGTCTGGATTCACATGTTGGTAAACTGTAAGGAATCAGTTCAGCTTGTATAATTACAAAGATGCCATACATTTAATTGCAAATCCAGAGCATACAGTAAGTGAATTATTTTTGAAAGGGAGTCTTCCCTGTCTCCCTCAAAACAAAGTGGTCAGGCTTAGTCACTTGATACTTGTCTTGTCTATGCCTGGTATCAAAATTTAGATTAACCAAAGTCAAATGTTAAAAGCTGTTAATGATTATTTGGGCCAATCTTTCATTGATATAAACAAGAAAATTAAATTGAAGTTATTGCATCAAAGTCACAGAACTAAAAGAGGCAAGACTAGAATCTAAAATTGTTATGACTCTTCCTACTATCCTGAAAATCTTACTAGGACCTCAACATTTTGAAAATTTTTTCTGGTACAACTATATCCTCTACCTCTTTCTCAATATATTTTCTAGAATGACTGGAAAAACATTTTTGCTAGTCTTTTCAAACTTATACCTCTTTTTGACTTTATTACATTGTTTGTTACCAGCCAAGACTCATCTGTATATGCATGATTGAATATATAGACTCTTGTATTGAATCTTATATTGAATCTTAGTTATTCAGAAAGCCTGGAATCTGTGCTACAGAAGAAAGACATTCAGCCACAAAAATGTCAGACATGACATTCACACAAAGATTCATCCAATTTATCAAGACAGTCATAGAAAATTGGATGCTACATGCAAAGGAGGAGCATGCCCTATGGAAGTGATTTTGAAGAGTGGTTTGTGGTGGTTGAATAGAGCTGTGACCAGATGCTTTATGTGAGAGGGTGAACACAGTAAAAGGGAAATTTAGTTCATTCCATAGGAGTTGCCAATCTGGATCAGACTATTGATCCATAAATTTTGGATACCTTCCCATAGTAACAGGGGCTTATTCAAAAGCTTATCAAGAAGTCAAAATTATTTCATCAGATTCCAAGCCAAACGAATTATGCAAAAGAAAGTTGAAAAAGATTTGAGAAGACACTAGATGAGAAATTAAAAATCTGAAACAGTGGCCAATTAGTTTCTTGAAAAATAAGTTGTACTACTCCTTTTGAATATGTACATTACATATAATATTAATTAATTTTTAGATCATTTCATTAACTTATACTCTGGCTGCAAGGGAAGATCTTGAAGCTCTTGTGTCTACAACAAACATAGATATCTTTTAAGAAATGTTTTCAAAAATCTTTTACCAATATATTATGCCGTGGCATGTAAATTGATAATTGAAAGTAATCATATTCATCTGCTCCAGCCGACTGAGGTAGGAATCAACACTAGAACTAGACAAACACAGTAAGATTAGGCAAGAGATAGGCTGCTCACAACAGGGATAGCTGCAGATGACAGCCTATCTAATAGAGCACATTGGAAGATGGCTCCCCAATACATACACACATAAATGCAGGTGATTTAAGATTAGGTTTCAATTTTATTATTTTCTGTAATGATATCTACTTGGAATAATATCACTTATTAAGAACTCCATCTTTATCCACCTAATTTGAGATGCCACCTTTATCAAATATTTTATCAAAGGTCTATATTCAAATACCAAAAGTTTACTTATGTTTTCTTTTTCTAATTCTGCTCTGTTGATTTATTTTTCTATTCATGGGCTAATACAACACTATCTTAATTATAGGAGCTTTACAATATATTCTAATATCAGCAGAGACTACTCACTCCCACTCCTACTCCCATATACAATTGTTTTTACTTTTCTTCTGTTTCTCCTTTTCTAGATATTGATGCTAGTTTGTTTTTTCAAGCAAACTTTATAGTCAACTTAAGTTCCAGGGGTGAGAGATAGTTGAAACTGATGATGTTTATACCGCAACTGTTTTAACTTTGTAGTTTATTGTAGGGATATTCATAACTTTATAATGTTGAGATTGCTTAATCAAGAACATAGTATGCCTTTCCATTTCTTCCAGTCAACTTTTGTATTTTGTTAAGTTTCATCTAGGTACTTTATATCTACTTGTCTTTCTATCTACGTATTTATCACTATAGTGATGAACTCTTCCATTATATCATCTAACCAATTTTGTTGCATGTATGACGGCTATTAATTTTTGTATGTTGTGTTTTATAACTAGTTATATTTTTAATTCTCACAGTATTTGAGATAAGTTTTTCATTTTTTTAGGTTTTCTATGTATTTTCATATTTGGAAGTACTCCATTGGCCAATAATATCACTGAAATAAAGAAAATTATATATTACACATCATCTAATAGAAATACACATCACAATCTATGACATGTACTTGGTAAAAAAAAAAAAAAAGTCAAATTCAAATCAGATAAAGCCTCTGTATCCAGTTACTAATCAGAAAGAAGCACAGGGTATAGCAATATGACAATACAAGGTACAATCAGCAAAATTTTAACTAAGGAACTACTACAGACAAACAAACAGTTTTTTTCAACAAAAGGGTGAGAAAACCGACAGGAACTTAGTTGAAAATTTTATTGGAAGTAGAAAAAATAATATTTAATATTAAACTTTATATTTTATATTAATTTAAATATATATAAGATTTTATAATGTGTATATACTAACTCAAAAAAGTATTTTATATTCTTTACAATATCTACTTAAAATAACAGTAAAAGAATGCCTAACTTTTCGCTTTAACTTTTTTCTTTAAAGGGAAATGTCATATAATGAAACTAACTTAATTCAACAACAGGCAAAATAGAGAGAAAAAGAGAATATTAAAAAGATGGCAAACATAAAACAAATCATAAGATGATAAATATGAAACTAAATATATCAATAATTTTATAAAAATCCAATTATACTCTGCTTACAAGAGATACACCTCAAATATAAGAATTTACCTTAACTTTAATATAAAAACATGTTAAACATAAATTCAATAAGGTTAAACTTAGAAATACAGAAAAAGATATACTATGCAAACATTAAGCAAAATAAAACTGGTGAAACTATATCAGCACTAAAGTCAACTTTAATTCCACAAGACATATTAGAAATAGAAATATATTTCATGAAAATAAAAGCGTCAACCCATAAGGAAGATATGTAGATAAATAAAATCTGTATTTACTGAGTATCAGAGCTTCAAAATATGTGAAGCAAAAATTGACAGAAGTAAAAGAAGAAATTGAAAATCCATGTCACATATGAGAGACTTTAAAACAAACCTTTTTTCCTAGTTGATGGAATAGAAAGAAAAATACATTAGAAAAGACATAAAAGATCTAAAAAAAAGATTAATGTAATTGTTACATAAAAAACATCAAATTCAACGTGACTGAAAAATTTTTTCTTCAAATGCCCATACAATATTTACCAAAATGGCAGTATGTTGAGCCCTAAAATAAGACCGAATTTTTTTTTTTTTTTTTTTTTTTTTTTTTTTTTTTTTTTTTTTTTTTTTTTTTGAGACGGAATCTCGCTCTGTTGCCTAGGATGGAGTGCAGTGGCACAATCTCGGCTCACTGCAACACCCGCCTCCTGGGTTCACGCCATTCTCCTGCCTCAGCCTTCCGAGTAGCTGGGACTATAGGCGCTCGCCACTACGCCTGGCTAATGTTTTGTATTCTTTAGTAGAGACGGGGTTTCACTGTGTTAGCCACGATGGTCTCGATCTCCTGACATCGTGATCCACCCGTCTCGGCCTCCCGAAGTGCTGGGATTACAGGCGTGAGCCACCGCGCCCGGCCAATGAAAATTTTTCAAAGCATTTAAAATAATTTCCAAGCTTGTTCTTTGACTCGACAGGAATTAAGTTAGAAATCAATGTTTTAAAAATCTAAACAATACCAAAGTTTTATACATTAAGCATACTATGCTAAGATAAACCATGAGTTAAAAAAAATCACAAACAAAATTATAAATTAATTTGAACTGAATTTAATAAAAATATAATATGTGAAAACTTGTGGAAAACAGTGAAAAGTATGCTTAAAAATAACATAATCAAATACATAGATAAGAAAAGAAAATTATGAAACTAAATAATCTAAATTTCTGTCTTACGAATTAAAACGGTAATAGCAAATTAACTCAGCAAGTAAAATACAGGCATATCTTGTTTTAGCATACTTCACTTTATTGTACTTCACACATATCGCAATTTTTTAACAAATTGAAAGATTGAGTCAAGCAAGTTTATCATCTCTCCCCAGTTAAAATGTTATTATCAGATGTTGGCAAGTATGTGGAGAAAGATAAACACCAGTATACTGTTGGTAAAACTGTAAATTAGTACAACCACTATGAGAAACAGTATCAAGCATCCTCAAAAAACTAAAAATAGATCTACCATATGATCTATCTATCTATCTATATAAAGGTATATATATGTGTGTGTGTGTATGTATATATATACACACATCCGAAAGAAATAAAATTAGTAAATCAAAGAGAGATCTGCACTATTCACAATAGCCAAGATAAGGGATCAACCTAAGTGTCCATGGGTGGGTAAATAGATAAAGAAAATGTGGTCCATTTACACAATGGAGTACTATTCATCCATAGAAAGGACAAAATCCTGTCATTCGTAGCCATGTAGATGGAACTGGAAGTCATTATGTTAAGTGAAATAAGCCAGGCACAGAAAGGCAAATATCGTGTATTCTCGCTCATATGTGAGAGATAAAAAAGTTAATCTGCTGGAGGCAGAGAGTAGAATAATGGTTACCAGAGTCTAGAAATGGTGGCGGTGGGGTGGATGATGAAGAGAGGCTGGTTAGTAAGTACAAATGTACAGTTAGATAGAAGGAATAAGTTGTAGTGTTCAATAGCACAGTAGGGTGACCACCTAGTAATTCATGGTATATTTCGAAGTAGCTAGAAGATAAGATTTGAAACCTTTTGAACAAAAATCATAAATGTTTAAGGTGATGGATATCCTAAATACCCTGATTTGATCATTATATATTATATGCATGTATTAAAATATTACATGTGCCCCATAAATATGTACAGTTAGTTACTGTGTAACTGTCAAAAAGCCAACATTCCTCTCCGTGTGCTTCTCCATCAGAGCTCTTCAGTGACCAGATGCATTGCTAATGAGGAGTAATATTTTGAAAGGAATTTTTTTTTTCTGAGGATTAGATTCCAATAGTGGGCTTAAACATTCAGTATAACATGCTGTAAACATATGTGGTATCATCCAGGCTTTGTTGTTCCATTTATAGGCCATTGACAGAGTAGCGCTAGTATAATTCTTAAGGACTCTAAAATTTTTAGAATGGCAAATGAGCATTAGCTTCCACCTAAAGTCACCAGCTACACCAGTCCCTAACAAGAAAGCCAGTCTGTCCTTTGATGCTTTGAACCTAGACATTTACTTCTCCTCTCTAGCTATGACAGTCCTAGATGACCTCCTCTTTCAATAGAATGCTGTTTCACCTACGTTGAAAATCAAAGCTGATGGCAGTGGCACACAGCTGTAGTTTCAGCTACTAAGGAGCCTGAGGCAGGAGGATTGCTTGAACCCAGGAGTGCAAGACCATCTTGGACAACATAGTGAAACCTTGTCTTTAAGAAAAAGGGAGAGAGAGGAGAGAGAGCGAGAGAGAGAAACAGAGAGAAGGAGGAGGAGGAGGAGGAAGGGGGAAGAGGGAAGAAGAAAGAAGGGAGGAGGAGGAAGAAAGGAGAGGAAGATGAGAGGAGGGGAGAGGGAAGGGGTAGGGAAGGAAGGGAAGGTGAGGGGAGGGAAGGGGAGAGGGAAAGGGTAGGGAGGGAGGGGAGACGAGGGGAGGGGAGGGGAGGGGAGGGGAGGAGAGGGAAGAGGACGGGAGAAGGAAATGCTCTTATTTAATATATCCACCTGCCACCTTCATCAACTATTTTAGTTAGACCTTCTGGATAACTTGCTACTGCTTCTACATTTCTACATTGACACTTGCTACTTCCCCTGGTACTATTATGTTACTGAAATGGCTTCTTTTCTGAAACCTCAAGAGCCAACCTCTGATAGCTTCCAACTTCACTTCTGTAGATTCCTCACTTCTCTCAGGCTTCATAGAGTTGAAGAGAGTTAAGGCTTTGCTCTGTACTAGGTGTCTGTTAAAGGAATGTTGTGGCTGACTGGATCTTCTATCCAGACCATTCAAAATTCCTACATATCAACAATAAGACCTTTTGCTCTTGTATTATTTGTATGTTCACTGGAGTAACACTTTTAATTTCCTTCAAGAACTTTTCCTTTCTAGTCACAACTTAGCTAACTGGAGCAAGTGGCCTAAATTTCAGCTGATCTAGTCTTTTGACCTGCCTTCCTCGCTAAGCTTAATCATTTTCAACTTTTGATTTAAAGTAAAAGATGTGGAACTCTTTTTTTTCACTTGAATGCTTACAGGACACTGTAGGGTTATTAACTGGCCTAATTTCAATATTGTGTCTCAGGGAATAGGGAAACCTTAGGAGAATGGGAGAGACTTGGCAACAGTCAGTCAGTTTAATTGCCAGAACATAAACCTTTATTAAGTTTGCCATCTTATAGGGGTGTAATTCACGGCAACCCTCCCAAAAATGGCAATATTAACATCAAAGATCTTTGACCATAGATCACTGTAACAGACATAATAATTATGAAAATGCTTGAAATATTGCAATATTACTAAAATGTGACACAGAGAAATGGAGTATCTGCCGTTGGAAAAGTTATGCCAATAGACGTGCTTGTTGTGGGGTTCCCACAAGACCTTCGATTTGTAAAACATGAAATATATGTGACACAATAAAGTGCAATAAGATGAAATATGGCTGTAATTTGTTAATTATTTATTCATTTATCAAGTATCTATTTTAATTTTATATACCAGGACTAAGCATGAAATATTTGTACAACACAGTTTTTTTCTCTTTTTTTGTAATTTTAATACATGATCCATGAGTATAATAAGGTGTGTATGTGTGTCTGTGTGTGTGTGTCTGTGTGTGTGTCTGTGTGTGTGTGTGTCTGTGTGTGTGTGTCTGTGTGTGTGTGTGTGTGTGTCTGTGTGTGTCTGTGTGTGTGTGTCTGTGTGTCTGTGTGTGTGTGTCTGTGTGTGTGTGTCTGTGTCTGTGTGTGTGTGTGTGTCTGTATGTGTCTGTGTGTCTGTGTGTGTCTGTGTGTGTCTGTGTGTGTGTGTGTGTGTGTAGGCAGGTACTGACCCTTTTGGTGCTTTAATTGTTTTTACCCTCACTTTTGATTACTGCGAGAATGTGTGTTCAGAAGCTGAAGGAACAAAACAGCTCTGCTCATTCTACTGAAGAACACAAAGTTCTTTCAGGCAAAATCACAGAGCTTGTTTGTCACATTCTCCCAAAAGACCTTTGGTAAAATTAACTGAATTACATTAATTAAAAATTGTAGTTTTGATCTTAAAAATTAAAAATGGAAAAAATTGTATTTATGTTAATTGCATTAAAAGAAAACATAAGGTGATAAAAGGTAATATCTTATATATATATATATATATATTTTTTTTTTTTTTTTAATTTTCTCCTCTACTAGATCTGTGAATTCTAGAGGGTCAATATGCTGTACAATTTTGTGTCCTTCTAAACATTGCATATAATAAGGATTTAGTAAATATGACATTTAAAATAAATATATATGTTTGTATATTATTTGAAAAAGGGTGTTGTTATACGAAGTAACACAAATGTAAGCATTTTCTAAGATCATGAAAGTAACATTACAGTAGTTTTATATTCTCTCTGTACAAAATATAATTGGAATATTAATGATTTTTAACAGCCAATTGTGTACTTACAGTAATAGAAAAAAGTTCATATTTCAAAATCCACATTAAATATGGCCATTTCTTTGCTAATATGTACTCCCTCTTCGAAACATTTCACGGTTTGAAATTGGAATATGCTGAACCTTAATTTCAAATTCAGTATACTCCCTATCCCAAAGTTTGTGTTAATCTCTTTATTAAAATGTTTCAAAATTTGCAAATGTCAGCTGACTGAATGCTAAAGAGAATTGGAGGACAATTGAATTGTGTGCCATTGACAAAATGCACTTTACATCAGAATCTGATTTGAGTATTATTTAATTCGAAAAAGGCCCATTTTTAGGAAGCCAGAAATTAAAATGCCGAGGAGAATAATAGTAAGTCAAATCTAGGTTCCAAACTTACTGATTTTATTTACTTGTTCTTGTTATAATACAGGTACAAGAAATGAAGTGTTCTGATATAATCATATGACTATTGTGGGAGGCAAATTAATGATCCACCAAAGATGTCCACATTATATTCTGTGGTACATGTGAAGATATTGTGTTACACGGCAAGGCGGAATTAAGGTTTTAGATGAAAATAAGGCCTGTAATCAGGTGACTTTAAAATAAGAGTTTGCCTCATTTATCCAGCTGGGTCTAATATATTGCAAGGGACGTTAAAAGATGGAAGAAAAAAGAAGAGTTAGTTTCAGAGAAATGAAATGTGAAAACGACTCCACCAAACATTTAGTTAAGAAAGGTCAGTTTGGATTTTGGTTCTGCTTACCGTATTCATGCTAGTCCAGTTATTATAAAGATTCTGCCTGTACAGTTGCACATATATGCAAGACCACTGTCGGGGAGTACGGAAAAATTTCCAGAAAAAGAACAGCTATGGACTGAACTGTGTCTCCCTGAGGTTCATATATCAATGCTCTAATTTTTACTGTGACTGTATTTGGAGGAAGGAAGTAATTCAGGTTGAATAAGGCCATAAGAATGGGGTCCTGATAGGAATAGTCTCCTTATAAGAAGAGACACCAGAGAGCTCACCCTTTCTCTCCACTGTGTGAGAACACAGCTAGAAGGTGGCTGTCTATAAGTCAGGAAAAGGACTGTCATCAGAACTAAACTATGCCTGCACTCTGACCTAAGATTTCTAGCCTCCAGGACTGTGAGGAAATAAATATCTATTGTTTAAGCTACCTGGTGTATGGTATTTTGTTATGGCAGCCTAAGCAGATTAATGCAGGAATATATTGAGTGAATGAGTACAATACAGGTCATAGAGTAAAATTCTTACGGATTTTCGTTCTTGTATTTTATAACAGTAATGACTATTGTCCTCATAGTCTTTGAGGATTTGACCATCCTCAGGCCTTAGTTTCTTCCACTCCAGCTCGTATAATTGAGGCTCAGTCCTCCCACTCCATAGAGATTTTTATGCTGTTCTTCATAACATTCACCCTTAACTTCTCAATCTGCTTTACCGTCTGATTCATTTGACCTGCTCCTTGAAGTTGCTTCAAGCCTTAAGCTTGCATGGTACTTTCCCTTTATTTCTTTTGAAAGGTGCATCACCATCACTGGCATGCCTTACATGGATCCAAAACTGACAGTGAGAACACAAAATAAATGGCAAATTAAAGCTCATAGCAGAATAAACAACAATCACTGCAACCCACACTCCAGTGTGTGCCACACTAAGTGGCTGAAGGTGTTTGTAATATGTACAGTTCACATTGACTGACTGTGAATACAAAGAGATAGTTATAGAGAAGTTAAAGAGAAAGTGATTGACATTTATGTGTATATATATACATATATATACAC
Source organism: Rhinopithecus roxellana (assembly GCF_007565055.1). NCBI lineage: Eukaryota > Metazoa > Chordata > Mammalia > Primates > Cercopithecidae > Rhinopithecus > Rhinopithecus roxellana. Next base: position 31,117,726 of record NC_044549.1, on the reverse strand, counting down.
ATCTCAGTGATACATACAGTAATCAATTACTTTATATAGAGCTTTGTTAAGTGAAATTTGGATATAGTACATAAAAGTTAGGTTTTTTTCCTGTCTTTTATGGATTTCATTTACATTTCTTTTTGTCAGAAAGATTTTTTCAGAAAGTACAAGAAACTGAATACAACAAGAACTGTCTTATGTTAACATCCTATGAAAAGGAAAATATTGCTTGTGACTCAAATTGTATTTGTTTTCTCAATCCACTGCTATCTCTGTTTTTTTTTTTTTTAAATAAAAACAGAGTTTTAAGTGGTTCATTAACATTCATAAGTGAAGAAATACAGTGCATGGCAGGTGACAGGGTGTGGGGCAAGAAGAGGGGAGGACAAGGAGCATGGCTTCTTTCTTTCGTCATTTATAATAGCTGTAAAAAAAACCCTCAGATTTTATCCATACAGGACAAGCATTGCCGAGGAATGCTGCGCTAAACTTTTGTTTTGTGTACTATTAATACTTGCCTTATTTTTGTCTCCTCGCTTTAGTTTTAATCTTATGAATGAACAACTCTGTGTCTCTACTATACAACAGCAATATTCAGAGAAGGAAGGGAATGTCTTCCCATTGTATAAAGGCCAGGGAAGAAAATCTGTGAAGTAGACTGAGGAACAAAAAATCTGTGCTCTTCAGGCAGATACAAAGAAGACTTTCAGTATTAAGACTTCTGAATATCTTTTGTAATCATTATCTTGTTAATCACCCAATTCAAAGATCTTATTACATAATAAAAAATAGGTCCCACTGGTTCTTCACTAAAGGATATTTAGCCAAACGTAGAAATCAAATTAGAAATTTGGTATCCTTAAATCTCTAGACTCTTCCTATGTGTGATGAATATTGACACTGTGATTGTCATCTATACCTTTTGGCTAAGATCAAGCGCAGAATTCAATTGTCATCTAAAGAGGTGGCTACATTGCAACTACTGGAGGTGTTTTGTTGTTTTTTTCTGATGGAGTGAAATGGATGACATAAAGATGATAGGCAGTTTAATCATTATTTTATCCCAAAATGCTTAGTATCTTCACTCTTGGATATACTGACTTCCACTAAAGGAAATTCGAACACCTTGTTTTACCTTATCCAAACAGGGATATTGCTTTTTATTTACAATTATCTCAGAATTTTGAGAAAGAAGCAATTAAGACAACTCATACTCTTAAGGGCCAGGCACGGTTGCTAATGCTTGTAATCTCAGCACTTTGAGAGGCCGAGGTGGGTGGATCACGAGGTCAGGACTTCGAGAACAGCCTGGCCAACGTGGTGAAACCCCGTCTCTACTAAAAAATACAAAAATCAGCTGGGCATAGTGGTAGGCACTTGTAATCTCAGCTACTCGGGAGGCTGAGGCAGGAGAATCACTTGAACCCGGGAAGTGGAGTTTGCAGTGAGCGGAGATCGCACCATTGTACTCCAGCCTAGGTGACAGAGCTAGACTCTGTCTCAGGAAAAAAAAAAAAAAAAAGACAACTGATACTCTCATTAACCAACTGTCATATACTTTTTCAAGATCAATTACCAGGATTTCTGCATGCTGAGGTGTCTGAGAAGATGGTGGGCAGATAACTATAACACGAGACTCCTTACACACACACACTTTCCCACACACAAACTCCTTTGCACTTCAATGTAAGCTGCTACTAAAACTCCCTTTTTTCCCCTAGCAGTGCCAATATAACAGTTTTGCTTTGCAGTTGCAAGAAAACAGACTAGGAATAAACATTGGACTAGTGCAGGCCAGAATACAGAATATGAGATTTTAAAAGTCTTAGAGGGAGAAATATTCTTCCTTAGGCAGCATTCGTGCAAGTTACTTCAAAGAGACACCCCTTAGTACATACCCCATGTTGACTTTGAGATTCCCTAATTTCTGGAAACCTATAGACCCAAGGATGACTTCCTCATATATATTGTTACCAATAAATTCTAATGAGATTTCTGTTTGCTTTGCCTGATTTTCTTCAGAAAGTAAAATAAATTTCCACTCTCTTCAATATGTGGTGATACCTGTTTCTTGGAAACTCTTTATACCTCAAAATTCAAGCCTATGTTGGGATTTTGATAATAACCTATATGTGTATAACAAACCATGACTCACTTTTCTGAAGATATTTGCCAACACTATGTAAAAGCAGAGAAAATAAACTAAAAATGTTCTTAACAAAAATAGATTCTTAAAAACTGTGCACTAAAACTGTGCTAACTTTGTGTCATAAAAATGTCCCTTAGATTGTCTGCCAGAGCCTAATCACACAGCCTTAGTAAGTTTAATTATTTGATAGAAATCCATAGTTACTATAAACAGTTAATTAGAAATGGAAGGCTTCTACAGTGTGATACTGTGATAGTAGAAAGAAATAATAATTTAGAATGCAGAAGTGGGGCTAAAAGTGGAAATCTATGAAAATTGAACATAAGACATCCCAAAATATAAATTTCCAGAGTCATTTAATACATGGAGTTATCAGTTAGGTTGTTTATTCATTCAAAAATATTTATTTGGCACCTGTAGAAATAGATACAATAATTGCTATCACCTAAATTGTCCTCACTCTAAGCCAGCCACCTCTTAAGCTTTTCTTCTTTATTAACTTATGTAAACCCCATGTAGAAAGTCAATATTACTGTTATACCCATTTTATAGATAGTAAACAGAAACACAGAAAAGTTAAATGACTTGTCAAAGTCACACACCCAGAAATGACTAGAGCTGTTTGATCTGCCTCTAGAACCTATACTCATAAACACTACACTATATTTGTTCTTGAAATCCAATTGACTTTCATAATAACTTGCTTTGGGCTATATAAATAATTTCAAAACAGAAATTTACTCAAATTGCTATTTGTCCTTTAAAATTGGATTCCTACTGCTTCCATAATAATACATTATTAGCTGGGTACATGGCCACTCAGCTTGAGACTGCATTTTCTGTATTTTCTAGTCTTCTTTGTAGCTAGATGTCTTTCTAATGGAATGTGAGCAGGCATAACATTCCTACTTCACAAGATTAAAGGAAATATTTTTTCTACATCCCTCTTGCCCTTTCCTATAGGTTTTCAAGTGTTGGTAGTGGCAACCCAGCTGCAACTATGTAGGCAATAGCAACATAAGAATCAAGACAGAAGTAAGTTGATTTTTATGTTGTATCTGAATTACTTCATGGAGCAGAACCGTTTAACAACCTAGACCAATCATTTCTAGGATGTTATGTTGGACAGCAATAAATTTTAATTTTACTTAAGCTATATGGTTGCTGTCTTTCTTAAGGCATCTTAATGTGTTTCTTATCTTATACAGAACTAATAATGCATTGTGCAATAATAACATTGCATTATTGGAATAACTATATCATTTATCTTGAAGGCAACTATTTTCACAGACAGTGGCATTATGAAAGGGAAAATCATTTGGATAAGCCAGAAGAGACCTAGTCCTTAGGTCTATGTTGATTATGTTCTATCTCTAAATGTGTCTTATTATATATTGATGATGAAAGAAGGACCTGTCTCCTCTTTTCTTTTTTTTTGTTTTTTTTTTTTTTGTTTTGAGACAGAGTCTCGCTCTGTTGCCCAGGCTGGAGTGCAGTGGCGCGATCTCGGCTCACTGCAAGCTCCGCCTCCTGGGTTCACGTCATTCTCCTGCCTCAGCCTCCCAAGTAGCTGGGACTACAGGCGCCTGCCACCACGCTTGGTTAGTTTTTTGTGTTTTTAGTAGAGACGGTTTCACCGTGTAATCCAGGATGGTCTCAAACTCCTGACCTCGTGATCCACCCGCCTCAGCCTCCCAAAGTGTTGGGATTACAGGAATGAGTCACCGCACCCAGTTTTTTTTTTTTTTTTTTTTGGTCTCCTTTCTCTAAAGAGAAAGACAATAAAAGCAACAGGTATACTTTTATAAAAGTACAATACCAGAGAGAAGAAATTTTACAAGATGCTAAAGAGGAACGAGTCTAAAATTACCAGAAGAGGGGGAAAAAAAAGAGAGCACGGTGATTTCCCAAGATAACTGATGCTTGAGGTAAACACTTAGGAATAAGGAGGAATTTCTTGTGCAGAAACTTTGGGGAAAGGTATTCTGGACATAAGGAACATCAGTTATAAAAGCAAAGAGACACAAATTAGCATGAGAAAATGACTAAGCAAAAGTGTTTCCGTATTGTTGGAATATAAAATGGAAGAGTAATGAAAAGACGATATGGGAGAGTTGCTTAAGAATGTGTGCTTTATACTGAGAGCAATGTGAGGGTCACTGAAATTTCTAAGATATGGGACATATGGTAATATGTATTTATTTAACATATACCATATATTATGCTCTCTGCTTGATGTAAGAGATACAGAAAACTGAAATATAGTGTGTGTCCTCAATAAGCTCACAACTTACTGGGAAACCACTTAAAGAAACAGCAGCAATCCCTTGTGAGAAGTGCGTGATCGGTGCTCTGAGGAAGGCAAATGCCTTGTGCTTGTGTTATGGAAGAAGAGCAGGATGTGGGCAGTCATAAAGATGAGAAAGAAGGCGGCTCTTCTACAGAACTGCAAGTAGTTTAATAGCAATGCTGGTGGGTAGGAAACAGCAAGAGTGACAGAGAATGAGACTGGAGACTCGTCAGGAACCATGCCAGGAAGGTCTTTATGCCATACTAAAGACACTAGATTTTATTCTGAAGCCAATTACAGAATACGAAAAGAAAAATTGAGGAGGTACAGCCAATAGAAGTGATGCATGAGGGAAAGAAAAGAGTATGAACAGAATTTTGTGCCTCACTGAACCACTGGCATGATGGGGCCTTGAAATCGGGAATAAAAGTGACGGGGTCAATTCAGGAGCAGAGAAAGAATGTGCTGTTGCAGTAGGTGTCCATTAAAGGGCCTGCCCTGTCCACAACCCTCCATGAAGAAGGCGACCCATTTTCCTACACAACACCCTGGCCATAGCTGAGGTAACTGAATTAAGGATCTGACCGAGGAATAGACAATTTGTAGTCGGGGCCTGACAGTAATGATGTATCCTAGCATGAAAGAAGAGTCAGTGAGAAATATCTAGGTAATGAGGTAGTTAGCAGCAGGAACTGACTTTATAAAGTTGCAATGCAGAAGTTGAAACCTATGACAGACCATGGTGAGCCATATACAAATCAAAGTGATGAGGAAGGTGATACGTAGAAGGAAGCAGAGATGTCCTGGAGAGACTGTAAGCTCTTGACAGAAATGGAGTGAGAAGCAGTCACCTGAGGTGCTTGCTGCTGATGGCATTCACTGTTCATGCCTTATAACAGATTCACTTTTCCTTGAGGGAGTGTTCGTGATTTTTCTCTTGCTTGCAACCCAAAGAATCTGAATCTGACTAAAAGAGTCACCAACCAGCTCTGTGCCTTTTCTCCCTCAACCTCTGCAGGGGGCTTTAAAAGTGAGGATCATAGTTGAAATTATTTTAGAAGTAATTTTTTTCCTTTCAGCAAATTTTTATTTAACTGATCAATAAAATCTTTAGATTTACTATTAAGAAAGTCGTGAGTGACACAGTTTTTAGAATTACAGGAGTTGAGACAGCGTTGTCTACTGCCCCACTCATTATAAAAAGAAAATGCACAGACCTTGGAGGAGGTAATAAAGTTAATCTCCCCTTTCCACACTCTTCTGCTCTCTCCTCTCCTGGGCAAGTGGCTGGAAAAATATGTCCAGGTGCTACCACTGCAGGGGAGAAATGGCTGTTGCCTTGCCCTGCCTGGAGACTCCAGGAGAGTGTGTAACCTCGGTGTTCCTTGTGCCCACTCTCAGATCCCCACAGAGGCATTTGGCAGCCTTAGTCAGTAGGTGGCGATGAGAAGGGGGAGGCAAGGCCAGACTGGGGCACCAGAGAGCAAGGATGGGCCTTAGAGAACCTGTTCCAGAAAAACATACATGGTGTGAGTTGGACCACCTATTTGCTGAGATTCCAAGACCCCAGAACATGTTTCTTTCCTCCATCGGACTCTACTTATAAAGCATAAATGTAAAGGTAACCTTATGAAGAATTTCAAAATGGAAACTCCAGAGCATTAAACCCCAAATATGAGCCATATTTAGTTTGGAGTCCTATTTGACTGTATCGGTAGCACGCCCATGAAACCAGACTTCAGTTGATGATATCTGCATGGGGGGAGGGAGAAAATTTGTGATTAAAGTATTTTATAAAATAAAACAAATTTCAATTTATTTTCCATCCAAGGAAATCTTATTTATAACTTATTTGATGAAACAGAACAATTTGGTATATTATTTTTCCCAAAAATACTATTTATTTGCTAGATGGAATTCCCAGGAAATTATCGCTCTTGCTAAAAAACAAAAACAGAGCAGGTACAGTAACAGAAGTATCATAAAAGTCACATTGTAAAACAGTATTTAGAAATTCTCATAATACAAAAAGTCATTCTGAGAATTCGCCATCTCTATTAGTGACTCAGTGTTTAACTTTTCCATGTTTAAGAATTTGTTCTTCACCCGTACAAGATAAAATAAAAGACTGTGATTTCCAAGCTGTTATAACCATGTCCTATTGGCCAAATTCCCACTGGAATGTATTAAAAGGAGAAACCTGTCAATGGAGATGTAGCTTGGGACTGTGGGCCTTGAATCTGAAACATGGACGGACTTGGAGAAGTAGTTTCACAATTTGTACTTATTTCTTATCAAGCAGCGATTTCTTTCCTGCAAGCAGCAAAATAACAGCTTTTTGTTGTTGTTGTTCTGTTTTCTAAAGGAAGGGAGAGAGTTCCCAGATTCTAAGCAATATGCTTATATTTCTAATCATGCAGAAAAATCTTGGAAAGGGCGGTTGTTAAACCAACCAGTTGTTTTGTTTCGGAGGCCTTCAGAAAAATGCAGTGTTATTCATAAGAACACTTCACTGAAGTTGCAGCAATGGCTCGCACAAAGCTTCCGGTTAACAGAAGAGAGACAGAGGAAGGAGTTCAAGTACGAGAAGGTAAGGGTAACTTCAAAATCACAGAAGTACATGGGAGCAACAAAGTGGCCAAAGAGGACAAGAGACCACATAGTGAGCTTTGACACCCTTAGAGTGGCTCAGGAGTTCTTATTATTCGAGCAAAAAATGAAAAGATGATTTTCCCCTGGCAATGATTAGTACACGCCATTGACCAAAAAGGAGCTCTTGGGATTACAATGTGCTATGTCTTGGTTCTCACAGAAGTTTTCTCTCCTCTAATGAATAGCCAGTATAATGATTTGTGGTGCTATCCTAAAAAGTCATGCCACAATCCCCATAAATGATGCTCAAGACAGCACCAGCTTGTTGTCACCTCTTTCTGTACTCTCTTTTGTTAGCTGCAGGAAGACCCTTAAATATGGAGATTTGCAATGTAAAGGAAAAAAAGAATGGAGTTTATTATTCAGCTGGGATGTTGCCCATATGTCCATGTGTGGTAATAGTGTTCTCTCTTTCTATGTGTGTTCTCAAAACGGATAAGTAAACGCCACAGCCCTGAGTTAGTGTGGGGTGTACTGATGCCCTCTTAATGTTTAATTGCAGGGGAAGCATTCCCTGGAAAAGAGCCAGGGTATCTTGTGAACTGAACAGTTTTCGTTTAGTGCTGACTCTGCCTAGTTGACACTGAAGTGCTATGATCTTATTCACTGCCCCATACCCAAAAGCTGTGTGCAATTTTCTGCTCTGCCTGGTAAGGATGATTTAGCCATTGTCCTGTTTAGGTGATAGCTAATTTAATCACTCATGATGTTAATGCAATGTAATACATATGGTAATACTCATGGCACCCTGCTTAGGGAGTCTTTGGGTTATTTAGTGTCAGCCCATTTCACTGGCCTAGACAGAGCTCAGGAAGGTTCATTCTCTTCCCAAAAGCATTTTGCACTCATTAATTTTTGCAATGTTTTGAGTGTGAGGCAGATTATATTCAGCTGCAATAGCAGCACTATACGTATTAGTATTTTCTAGTACATTTCTATGTATGTAGCTCTTTTTGACATTATTTGACAAAGGATACAGTTACCTGCTAGGCATCAAGCTTATGTTGTCTCAAGCCTACACTGGTTTAAGTTCTTATGTTACTTCCTGCTGCACTGGGGATTCCAATGCTCAGAAAACAACTCTTTCCTTGGTACAGTTGGAAGCATAACCGTTATCCCATCTTGCTATTGGAAATGATTATAGTCACCCAGACATGAACTCTGACCACAGCATTGCCTACTTTAAATACAGTCCCTAGGAAAAGTGTGGTTTATCTGAAGTGGTGAGTGGGGTTACAAGCGAGGGGTTAGCTGGATTGTCAATACAATCATGAACTCTACGATATTATACCTAGAAGTCACTCTAGAAATGGCTCATTCAGCTCATATATATTAAGTGGAGAGAGCGAGGGAGGAAGAGAAAGGGAGAAAGAGTGAGAGGGAGAGAGAAGAGAGAGAGAGAGACAGAGTAGATACCTCAGGGTCAAGGAGGGTAAATGTTTTGCCAAAATCATCCAACTCAATAGTTTCAGAAATGAAAGTAAACCAGATTCCCAAAATTTCTTGTCCCATCACCCCCCCCCCCCATTCCCTCCAGAGACAGTTTGACAAAGCCATGACTGAGCTTTGCAGAAACTTTAGATTCCAGGACCAATGTCCTGATACTCTTAGGCAATGCTGCGATTCATTCTGCCACAAATCATCTGACCAGTAAATACTGAGCACTTTTAAAGTGTCAGACACTGAGCTTAAGACACAGGAAACCAGATATAAAAGCCATATTGAGCCCCTCTGTTCAGACATATCCCTATGTTAGACCATTTCTCTGGCAACCAAGGTGCCACCTGAAGTGTTACTCCTGAACAAATCTCTGTTGTTGAGCAGAATTAGATGGTACAGGGTAAAAACAGTTTTCAGTGAGTCTGAAACATGAACATATGACTCAATTAATTTGGAATATTATCTACAAAATATGTAAGTATTGTCAGGGCTCAGAACATGCTACCCCGATTATGGCACCTTGGAGTAACCTCAGTTACTCTCTGAATTTTTCCTGCCTTTCTTCCCTGAAACAAGGTTGTAAAAAAATTCTCTGACCTGTCTCCTTTGAAAGTAGGTTATACAACCCTCATTCCAAAAGGATCCCTTGTATACCTAGAGGTCAAGAAGAATCTGAAAAAAGAGACTGGATGAGTTCCCCCAGTTTATTACCATAAGATCACACATAGCCTTTTGTCCTCCAATCATACTTCTTCAGGACTGTCCATAAAAAATACACAGCTTTCCCTGGGTCTTTGCGTTTTTATTTCTGAAGACTCGGGTCATGTATAATTTCCATGAAATACATTTGCTATACCTTTCTTTTTTTAATCTGCCATCCCCGTAGGGTATAAGCATGAACCTTGAGATGGGTGAGGAAAAGATACTACCTTTTCCCCCTGTAGTATGCACATGGGATGACAACATAAACAAATGGTTTTAAATAAACAATAAAATGAAAATAGAGTATCTTTTTACTAGCTGTAAACAGTGGAAATAAGTGCATTTAGTAGATATGTAGGAATAGAAGAAAAGCACAATGGAAGTGGCATATTGGAATTAATCATTTTTTCTCTAATTTATTGGAATTGCTTCCTACGAGAGATGAGATTTCAAGACTTGTTTGAGTGATGAAGAAAAGGGAACTTGTCTGGGAGAATCAGAAGTTTTGTGAGAGAAAGCAATTTGCCCAAGGTCATGTAACTAGCCAGTGTCAGAGTAAGGAATTAAACACGTTGAAAAGAAATGAATGCTTCTGTATCGAGTCTCTTTGTAAGAGCACCTTCAAGTTGATGTCAAGAATTTTCTCCAGGAGGTAGAAAAGAATTACAGTGACCTTCATGAAATAATACATCGTGTCTCAGAGAAAAGAGACTGAGTTTTTCAGCTGAGAAACCTGGGTTCTAAGGGCAGATCTGAACCTACTTTCCACATTATCCACAAAATGCTCTCCAAATCTCTGTCAAACCTAGAACAAGACTAACTACCCCTCTGCAGAAGAGAAAAACTTGCTTTGTTCAACCTTTTATCTAAGGAGTATAATCCTCATTTTCCTCTTGAAAATAAGAGTAATAAATGAATGCAAACATTCACAGCCGATTTCTGTCAAGAATCTCTCCCAACTAATTAACCTGAGTACGAATGGAGCAAAGCAAGCAGCTTAGCTGATCACAGAAATGCCAAGTCAGAGAGAAATGTCTTTCAATTAGTCATATCATCCGAATCTGCAATTTTACTTTCCTTAGGATCAAATTCCATCCATTTCCTGAACACCCTCTCTCCCAGTCCCTGGCCATTCTCTTATTTGCTTGTTTTTCTTCATAGCAAATATCCCTATCAGAATTTTTATATTTTTTCCCACTCTCTTCCCCCACTGGAGTGAAAGCTCTGTGAAGGCCTAAGTTTTTGCTGTAACCATAGTATCTAGAATTGGATATAGCACAATGATAACATCTAATAAATATTTATTAAACAAATACATATCTAACAAACAATAAAATCTTCTAATTTTTTTCATTTTTTAAATGGCAACGAAAATTTCTAAAAGCACACAATTACTGAATCAAAATTGAGAGTAAACAAATATTTTCCATGACACTATGCTTTACCATTAGTGTGAGTGAGAGTTACTAAATATTACATGCTACATATTGTAAATACTATCTTCTGATAAGTGTGAATCATAGAATTCAACCTGAAGAATATTCATGATATACATGGACACTTCACTTGAGACACCAAAGATTCAGAAAACATGTATTGAGACTCACTGATAGAAGTTACTTAAAACAATCCATTTTTTATTTATTTTTAGTTTTTAGTCTTTAAAATGTTAAGATATTTAATTGAAAAATAAAAATTGTGTATATTTAAGGTACATAAAGTGATGATTTTATATTTGTCTACATTATATACTGATTACTGCAGTCAAATTAATCAACACATCAATCACCACCCATAGTTACCCTTTGAGTGTGTGTGGGGTGGGGCGGGATGAGGACACAATATCTCTCTTATAAATTTCAAGGAAACAATGGAATATCATTAACTATAGTATAGTATTTCACTACACTATACATTAGATCCACAGAACTTAATTATCTTACAGTTGAAAGTTCATACCCTTTGATTAACCTCTCCTCACTCACCCACCCCCAGCTCCTGGCAACCACTATTCTGTTCTGCTTCTATAAGTTCAACTCAGATTTCACATAAGTAATTCTGTTTTGCAGTAGTTGTTTTTCTGTGTCTAATTTCACTCTTTTAAGAATTGCTGATGGAAGTCACTTAAAACATTTCACTTTTTAAAACTGTTCAGTTTTAAAAATATACATAAAGATGTCCAGATGCAAAATAATATAATTCCTTAGAAGACGTTATTCCAAGAATGGCCATAGACCTTAGAGTCGGCTAGTCTTGGGATTTGGATCTTAGATCTTCTGCTCATTGAGCCCATGACCTTGGCTAACTTATCCATGCAAAGATTACATTTCCCTCTCAGTAAACTGGATAAAATAATATCCACCTTGTAGTAGTGTTGTGAATATTATACATTTTATCAGCATTATATTTAAATATTATTTATACATTAATGTATCAAAATAATTATTTTCATAAATAATGTAAAGTCTGAGGCATTGCAAACCATTAACAGATATATATTTTTGCCCAGGCTATCCTGCACATCCCATCTACTTCTTTCAAAGTCTTCTGCCACTCAAACCCCACTGCCCAAATGTTAATTGCATTGGTATGTTTACAGTATTGATAGAATCTGACTTTTTCCCAAGTTTCAGTGAAAATGAATTTTGGAAGACAGGAATTGTGGATCCTGCAGCATTTTATCTCTGTGTTTCCAGATTTTCCCAGTGTCTCGGGTGTGCTTTAGTGATTTGTGTGCATGCTCTATTTCTCCTACAAGATCATGTGTGCCTTCAGGGCAGGATGTGAGTGCTTTCATCATTGTATGCCCCGAAGAATCTCAGTGCTCTTCACATTGTTAGTACTTGAAAGGTTTGTTTAATGACTAAAAATGAATTTGATGAGAATCTCACAGGCATTTTTTACATGTTTGCCACATATAATGTGTATGTTTAATTGATACACAGAAGCACAATTTTAATGTTAAAAATTTTTAAGCTTTTTAAAAACTTTTTGAGTATTATAACACTGTACCTCATTCTGTAAATCAATTTTGAGTGCAAATACAAGTTTTGGTAACTTATCTATATTGGTAGCTTATTGCTAATGAGGTTACTAACATCTTAGAGTTACTGAATATTTTTGTTTCCTATTCTATGAATGAGAATTTATAATCTTAAGCTTTTTGTTTGTTGAAATGTTTATTTAAAGGAAATCTGTATATATTCCGGAAACAATGATTTTATCTTATTATACATACTGAAAACTCAGTAGCTCATCATCTCATTTTAAAGTGATTTTAAAGAGGTTTTTTAATTTTAGTGCTGCCAAATTTGGCAATTTTTAATTTACATTTATCTTTTAACACATACATCCAAACTTGACCAGAAATCTTAAAAACAGTCACCTATATTTTCCTTAACATGTAAAAGCTGTACTTTTACATTTGGACTTTATTCCACCCAGATAGATTTTTTTTTTTTTTTTCCGGTGTAGCATGAAATAGAAATAGGTTTGCTAATGCCTGTTAGGTAACTAACTTTCCAGTTTTTGAGCAGTCTACCTTTTCCCCATGGATTTACATTGCCAACTCTGAGATATATGAAATATCTATCTATGTACATAGCCCTATTCTGGTGTGTACGTATGTTTAGGTGTGTACCTGTGTGCGTTTGTGCCTATTCCTGTGATAATTCCATTTACTTAGTTACTGCAGACTGACTTTAAATACTGACATCTGGCATGTGGTAAGATGACCTCCTTCTCATGACTGTTCTGGTTTGTATTGCCTCTTCTCAGTGTATGGTACCTACTAATTTTTGAAAATTCAACCATATATGAAAGTATATTTATAGTTTTACTTAATTTTTTATTCAATCATTTCTAGACATTTGTATTAAAATGTTTCTAATGCATCTTTATTACATTTTTCTTAGATCACTTTGCTCTGACTAGCAGGACAGGTAACATGATTTGTGGGATCCAACATAAATTGAAATTCTTGGGCTCCTTGATCAAAAAGTATTAAGAATGTCAAAACGATGAGAGCAAAACATTAAACCAAGCATTTCCTAGCTCTTCTAAATGCACAGCTGTCGTTTCCTTGGAGCCAGTCCTCCTGTCCAGCCACATCCCTGCGGTAATTGCTATGTGCTTTAGAGTCATTTCTCACTGTTTTCCCTTCAGTCAGTCTGTCCTCCTTTTCTGGAGCTTCCATGCAATGCTACAGCCATTGCCTGTTCTTATTATTTGTCTTTATTGCCCTATACTTTCTGAACTTCAAGTGTTGTGTCCTCAGGGTTAATAACTAGAGCTTCACAGTGCCCTGTTGGCACAGTTGTTCTATCTGCCAGGTACCCATATCTTGTCAGTAGCAATGTTGGCATAGTCAATACACACGCTACTGCTTAACTCTCAGGATTTATTTCCTACACCTTTGCATTTTGTGTAATGTCTTTACAACTTTTACATTCCATTGGCTATCTTTCTGTCCCTCAGAGAACTCAACATGCTTTCTGACTCAATACCTTTGTATTTTTAGTTCTTTCTGCCTAGAAGGTTCTTAAGCAGATCTGCATATGGCCAGCTTCATTTTAGCATCTAGGTTTTGACTCAATGTCACCCTCCTCAGAAGTTTCCTTGGTCAACAGCACTTTCTAAAATTATATAATTTATTTACTTGCCAAGTCATTACATGTCTCTTCCTGCTAGAATGAAATTTGTCATAGAGGGAAGCCATACTTGTTTTGTGCAGCTCTATATCCCGTTTAGTTACTAAACATAATAAATATTTGTTAAGTGGATTAATAAATCCTAGAGTTTTAGCAGATGGAGGGGATGATCAAGAACCTTCCAGGGGGTTGGGCTTGGTGGTTTACACCTGTAATCCCAGCACTTTGGGAGGCCAAGGCAGGTGGATCACCTGAGGTCAGGAGTTCGAGACCAGCCTGGCCAACATGGCGAAACCCCGTCTCTACTAAAAATACAAAAAAATTAGCCAAGTGTGGTGGTGGGTGCCTGTAATCCCAACTATTCAGGAGGCTGAGGCAGAAGAATCACTTGAACTCGGGAAGCGGAGGTTGCAGTGAGCAGAGATCGCACCATTGCACTCCAGTCTGGGCAATAAGAGCAAAACTCCTTCTAAAAGAAAAGGAAAAAAAAAAAAAACCCTTCCGGGGAAGAATACAATACACCAGAGAGTGGAAAGAGTGTGGCATGTAAAAAAGAAAAAAAAAGAAAAAAGAGTTAGGAGATTTTAGTGGACAGTTTCCAGAAACTTGATATTGAAGCTATTGTTTTCTCATTCATACACTGAATTTCTTAAAGGTAGGGGACTGAATCTCATTTATCTTGATGACTTTAGACCCTAGCACAGAATGTCACTTATGTTGGGTTTTAATTAATGGTTATTGAAATGAATAAACAAATTTCTCTTAAACATTATAAAAATGTATTATGGCTTTATTCATAAGCTAAGGAGAGATCTCTTATCTTTTTGTCTTATTAAAAGAAAGCTCTTCTGCATTAATTCAAGAAATTGTGTTTGAAAGCAGGTTACATGGGTGCTGCATGGTGAACAAACTCTGGCTTCGTTTTATCACCTGAGGTAGTGTATAATAAATTCATCAGCTGAGACTTATGATGGCGATTAGGGTGGAGATTCTCTTAACCATGCAATTATGAAGGTGACCTGTAAATTCATTTTTCACAAAAGCTTAAAAGGCTGACTATCTGGGCCTTCAGCCTCACATATGGCACCACTACAGCTGGAATGGAAGGCAGTGCCACTACCCTCAACAAACGAGGCATTCCTTGCAACTGCCTGACTCTGAAAGTTCAAAGCTACCCAAAGGCTTCCTCAGTATTTCAAGTGGCAGACCCATATGCCACAGATGTATTTTTGTCAGACATGAGGCTTTAGTATGTGAAGTTCCTCTCACTCCCTTTGGGTGATAATAAAGGATGTAGATTGAGAATTGGGTATAAGAATAAATATTGTTTGTAATAAGGAGGGCAACAAGTTTCTGCAAATAAAAGTTAAATACATATCACAATGAGTACTCACAGAGTAGTAGGTGATGTAAATTTGGCTGCCCACATAGTCTTGAACATCATTGAAAAGGGTGACAGAGGCCGGACACAGTGGCTCAAGCCTGTAATCCCAGCACTTTGGGAGGCCGAGGCGGGTGGATCACGAGATCAGGAGATGGAGGCCATCCTGGCTAACATGGTGAAACTCCGTCTCTACTAAAAATACAAAAAAATTAGCCGGGCGTGGTGGTGGGCACCTGTAGTCCCAGCTACTCGGGAGGCTGAGGCAGGAGAATGGTGTGAACCTGGGAGGCAAATCTTGCAGTGAGCCGAGATGGCACCACTGCACTCCAGCCTGGGTGACAGAGCGAGACTCCGTTTCAAAAAGAAAAAAGAAAAGGGTGACAGATTCGATTTTTTCTCTTTAGAACACCTACTGGTTATTATTTTAGAAAGTGAGTATAGAACTGCTGGTCATTTCAGAAGAATGGATTCTTTATTCACTTGCTGATGCCTTTAACCTGTCTGGTATTCTGATGTTAAGCAAAGATTAATTGAACACTCATATGTTCAAGACAGAAATGTAAACCTCTGATCTCAAAGGCTATAATATAGAGTAGAAAAGATCTTGCAAGTAGAGTAGTCACTACAATACTTATGAAAGATAAGAAGAAAGGACAGACTTGGGCCACCTGAGTAGTATCACAAAGTAAAATTCTATAGCTGTTTGAGGTGAGAGAGATGAGTTCCAAGAGAAGCAGACAGTAAAATATCAATCACAAGATCCTTCTTGCATTCCTCAGGGTTGAAAAACGTTTTGAAATAGGGGAAATGGAAAAAAAATAATGAGGAAAAAGAATCTGAGTATAACTGAGTGAGGGGCAACAGCATAGGAGGTGGGCGAAGGTGCAAAATATGGGCTCAAAATAAGAAGGACGCCCACTGAACTGAAATATGGGGATGATATATAAGAGTATTTGATGAGAGCTTAGACAGACAGATTGGTCACAAAGAAATTATAGTGATGGTAGATGCTAGGCCTTTAATCGCTAAATGATTATAAGCCACTGAAAGATTTGGAAGAATAATTTTCTTAAAAGAATACTTTAGAAACATTGATTTAGTGGCAGTGTGAAGAAGACAATGTAATTGAGAGGGAAGAGAAACAAAGAAAACCATTAGGATACCATTGAAATTATTCAGAACCAACTGGACTTTAAGATCAAGAACTACAGCAGCAGCATTTAAAATTGAAAGCAAGTAATAGAAAAACAAAAACCAGAAAATAATTATCATATCAACAAGAGTTGGAAAGAAGTCACAATTTAGACTGTTAGTGATTAGAAAAGAATAGAATTCATCAATTCCTGATTTGGAGAAAAAAGGAAACATTTTTTCTCTTTTATTTTCCTTTTGTCTCTCTTTTTTTAAAAAATCAATCTGTAGTACACATCTACCTAGTAAAATGGTGATATAAGAATAAAGAAGACATAATCCTTACTCACAAATTTTAATAATCTAATCAGGGAGACCAACAAATAAATTTCATATAGTGTTGATTTATAAGTGCTGGAATAAAGAGTTGTGTAGCATGCAATGGAAACACAGAGGGGGAACATTTAATTAAGACCAGATATCTGTGAAAGTTTCCCAGAGGAGGTAATGAATGATATAAATTTTATTTGATAATTAAAAGATATTTAGAAAAAAAAAGTTGAGGGAGGGCACAATATTCAGAGCATAAAGCAGGAACTTGTTGATACTTAGATACCTGGAACAAGATTATACCTTTGAGGAAAAAAACCTATGTCTCAACAGGTAGAGGAAAGCAAAGGGATGTTTGTGTAATGGAAAACCACGCTTGCAGAAAAATTCTCCTCCTAAAAGGTAGGAGAGCCATTACATTTGATTTTAGACATTTTAGGTTTGAGGCTTTAGCAGAAAAGAAGTTTAAAATGTCTATCAGGTAAAAATAAGCATGTGGAGCCTAATGAAAAAGCAAGACTGAGGCCGGGCGCAGTGGCTCACACCTGTAAGCCCAGCTTTTTCTGAGGCTGAGGTGGGTGAATCATGAGGTCCAGAGTTCGAGACAAGCCTGGCCAATATGGTGAAACCCTGTCTCTACTAAGAATACAATAATTAGCCAGGTGTGGTGGTGTGTGCCTGTAATTCCAGCTACTTGGGAGGCTGAGGTGGGAGAATCGCTCGAACCGGGGAGGCGGAGGTTGCAGTGAGACGAGATCGCACTACTGTACTCCAGCTTAGGCGACAGAGCAAGATTCCATCTCGGGGCGGGAGGGTGGGGAAAGCAAGATTGGGGCTGTCAGATTTATGTCTAGGTGTTACACACAAAAAACATAATTATTAAGGATTGGAAATATAAGATAGTATTATAAGAAAGAGATTATGGTACACAAAAAAAAAAGATTAGAAAAGAACATTGAAAAATGTATGTATTTAGAAGATAGTGGCAAGATTTGATAGATAATACGATTTTTTTAAGTAAAAATATTAAGATTTAACAAGGCTTCAGGAAGAAAGGAAAAGTTTCAAGAATGAATGGATATTCAATACAGACAATGTAGAGAAGCACTTGGCATATTACAATAAAATGTTTAGAAATAGTTAGTAAGTTAATAAGTCAATACAAAAGCTAAGAACCACAAAAAGGTGATTGGATTGAGTAGTTTGGAGGTTACTGATGACATGAGAAAATAATTTCAGTAAATAAACATGAGGGAAAATGAGTTGCAAGATATTAAGAAATTGGTTGCCTAGAAGGAAAGACAAGTCATGAGTATAGATAACTCTTTGATTACATATAATAACAATAAGAGCAATACCAGAAATACGTGACTGACAGTTTTTAACATGGAAGAGTATCCCCTCCACGTATACACAGAGGCACAGTAAACTTTGGAGAGTGAGTGAAGAGGGGTATCAAAAAAAGAAGATAATCAAACAATAATGCCCCAGTGGAAGACTGACTCTGGAAAGCAGCAGCAAGTTATCTTTATTGTCCATAAGAAAAAATTATAAATGAAGATAGGTTATTTTTTGTATTGTGGTATGAACACTTAACATGCGATCTACCTCTTAACAAATCTTTATGTACACTATACAATACTGTTAACTACAGGCACAACAGTGCACAGCAGATCTCTGGAACTTTTTTATCTTGCATAACTAAAAGTTTGTTATTTGTTGAACAACAAATACCTATTTTCCCCGACCTCCAACCCTGTCACCCACCATTCTGCTTTCTGTTTTAATGCCTTTGACTATTTTAGATATCTAATTTAAGTGGAATCATGCAGTACTGACCTTCCGTAACTGGCTTATTTCATTAAGCATAATGCCCTCCAGGTTTATCTATGTTGTTGCAGATGGCAAGATTTCCTCTTTTTTTAAAGGCTATGTAACATTCTGTTGCATTCATAAACCACATGTTCTTTATCCCTTCATCTTTTGGTGGGTATTTAGTTGTTTTCATATCTCGGCTATTGGGAAGAATGCTCCAATGAGCATGAGAATAAATACATTTCTTAGAGATCTTCATTTCACTTCTTCAATTATATACTCCCAATGATATTGCTGGATCATACAAAAATTCTATTTTTAAATTTTGAGGAATTATTATACTGTTATTCATAGTAGCTGCACCATTTTACAATCAGACCAACAATGTAAAAGGGTTCTAACTGGCCAGGCGCAGTGGCTCACGCCTGTAATCCCAGCACTTTGGGAGGCCAAGGTGGGCAGATCATGAGGTCAGGAGATCAAGACCATCCTGACTAACACGGGGAAACCCCGTCTCTACTAAAAATACAAAAAAATTAGCCGGGCATGGTGGTGGGCACCTATAGTCCCAGCTACTCGGGAGGCTGAGGCAGGAGAACGGCGTGAACCTGGGAGGCGGAGCTTGCAGTGAGCCAAGATTGCACCACTGCACTCCAACCTGGGCGACAGAGTAAGACTCTGTCTCAAAAAAAAAGGGTTCTAATTTATTCTCCTTCCTCACCAATACTTGTTATCTTCTTTATTTTTATTTTTTATGATAGACATCTTAACATATGAAAGGTTAACCTCATTGTGGTTTTGGTTTTATTTCCCTCATGATTAGTGATGCTGAGCATCTTTTCATATACCTGTTGACCATTTGTATGTCTTTTTTGAAGAAATGTCTATATAAGATGTTTGCCTATTAAAATCGTATTATTTGTTTTATTGTCATTGTGTAGTAGGAGATCCTGCTATATTTTGTACAATAATCTCTTACCAGATGGATGCTTTGCAAATATTTTCTTTCAGTCTATAGGTTGCCCTTTCACTCTGTTGACTTTTTTTTCTGTGTAGAAGCTTTTTTATTTGATATAGTTTCGCTGGTCTAATTTTGCATTTGTTGCTTATGCTTTTGGTCTTCTATACATTAAATCATTGCCAAGTTCACTGCAAAAATCTTTAACGAAATATCAGCAAACCAAATTCAATAGCACATTAAAAGAATCATACACCATTACCGGGGGGCGAAGCAAGATGGCCGAATAGGAACAGCTCCAGTCTCCAACTCCCAGTGAGAGCAACACAGAAGACTGGTGATTTCTGCATTTTCAACTGAGGTACTGGGGTCATCTCACTAGGGAGTGCCGGACAATCGGTGCTGGTCAGCTGCTGCAGCCTGACCAGCGAGAGCTGAAGCAGGGCGAGGCATCGCCTCACCTGGGAAGCGCAGGGGGAAGGGAATCCCTTTTCCTAGCCAGGGGAACTGAGACACACAACACCTGGAAAATCAGGTAACTCCCACCCCAATATTGTGCTTTAAGCAAACGGGAACACCAGGAGAATATATCCCACACCTGGCCGGGAGGGTCCCACGCCCACGGAGCCTCCCTCATTGCTAACACAGCAGTCTGCGATCTAAACGCAAGGCAGCAGCGAGGCTGGGGGAGGGGCGCCCGCCATTGCTGAGGCTTAAGTAGGTAAACAAAGCCACTGGGAAGCTCGAACTGGGTGGAGCTCACAGCAGCTCAAGGAAACCTGCCTGTCTCTGTAGACTCCACCTCTGGGGACAGGGCACAGCTAAAAAAAAAAACAACAACAAAAAGGCAGCAGAACCTCTGCAGACGCAAACGACTCTGTCTGACAGCTTTGAAGAGAGCAGTGGATCTCCCAACACGGAGGTTGAGATCTGAGAACGGACAGACTGCCTGCTCAAGTGGGTCCCTGACCCCTGAGTAGCCTCACTGGGAGACATCCCCGACTAGGGGCAGTCTGACACCCCACACCTCACAGGGTGGAGTACACCCCTGAGAGGAAGCTTCCAAAGTAAGAATCAGACAGGTACACTCGCTGTTCAGCAATATTCTATCTTCTGCAATCTCTGCTGCTGATACCCAGGAAAACAGGGTCTGGAGTGGACCTCAAGCAATCTCCAACAGACATACAGCTGAGGGTCCGGACTGTCAGAAGGAAAACTATCAAACAGGAAGGACACCTATACCAAAACCCCATCAGTACGTCACCATCATCAAAGACCAGAGACAGATAAAACCACAAAGATGCGGAAAAAGCAGGGCAGAAAAGCTGGAAATTCAAAAAGTAAGAGCGCATCTCCCCCTGCAAAGGCGCGCAGCCCATCGCCAGCAACGGATCAAAGCTGGTCAGAGAATGACTTTGACGAGATGAGAGAAGAAGGCTGCAGTCCATCAAACTTCTCAGAGCTAAAGGAGGAATGATGTACCCAGTGCAAAGAAACTAAAAATCTTGAAAAAAGAGTGGAAGAATTGACAGCTAGACTAATTAATGCAGAGAAGGTCATAAACGAAATGACAGAGATGAAAACCATCACACAAGAAATACGTGACAAATACACAAGCTTCAGTAACTGACTCGATCAGCTGGAAGAAAGAGTATCAGCAATTGAGGATCAAATGAATGAAATGAAGCGAGAAGAGAAACCAAAAGAGAAAAGAAGAAAAAGAAATGAGCAAAGCCTGCAAGAAGTATGGGATTATGTAAAAAGACCAAATCTACGTCTGATTGGGGTGCCTGAAAGTGAGGGGGAAAATGGAACCAAGTTGGAAAACACTCTTCAGGATATCATCCAGGAGAACTTCCCCAACCTAGTAGGGCAGGCCAATATTCAAATTCAGGAAATACAGAGAACGCCACAAAGATACTCCTCGAGAAGAGCAACTCCAAGACACATAATTGCCAGATTCACCAAAGTTGAAATGAAGGAAACAATCTTAAGGGCAGCCAGAGAGAAAGGTTGGGTTACCCACAAAGGGAAGCCCATCAGACTAACAGCAGATCTCTCGGCAGAAACTCTACAAGCCAGAAGAGAGTGGGGGCCAATATTCAACGTTCTTAAAGAAAAGAATTTTAAACCCAGAATTTCATATCCAGCCAAACTAAGTTTCATAAGTGAAGGAGAAATAAAATCCTTTACAGATAAGCAAATGCTTAGAGATTTTGTCACCACCAGGCCTGCCTTACAAGAGACCCTGAAGGAAGCCCTAAACATGGAAAGGAACAACCGGTACCAGCCATTGCAAAAACATGCCAAAATGTAAAGACCATCGAGGCTAGGAAGAAACTGCATCAACTAACGAGCAAAATAACCAGTTAATATCATAATGGCAGGATCAGGTTCACACATAACAATATTAACCTTAAATGTAAATGGACTAAATGCCCCAATTAAAAGACACAGACTGGCAAACTGGATAAGGAGTCAAGACCCATCAGTCTGCTGTATTCAGGAGACCCATCTCACATGCAGAGACATACATAGGCTCAAAATAAAGGGATGGAGGAAGATCTACCAAGCAAATGGAGAACAAAAAAAAGCAGGGGTTGCAATCCTTGTCTCTGATAAAACAGACTTTAAACCATCGAAGATCAAAAGAGACAAAGAAGGCCATTACATAATGGTAAAGGGATCAATTCAACAGGAAGAGCTAACTATCCAAAATCTATATGCACCCAATACAGGAGCACCCAGATTCATAAAGCAAGTCCTTAGAGACTTACAAAGAGACTTAGACTCCCATACAATAATAATGGGAGACTTCAACACTCCACTGTCAACATTAGACAGATCAACCAGACAGAAAGTTAACAAGGATATCCAGGAATTGAACTCATCTCTGCACCAAGCGGACCTAATAGACATCTATAGAACTCTAAACATCCCAAATCAACAGAATATACATTCTTCTCAGCACCACATCGCACTTATTCCAAAATTGACCACATAATTGGAAGTAAAGCACTCCTCAGCAAATGTAAAAGAACAGAAATTATAAGAAACTGTCTCTCAGACCACAGTGCAATCAAACCAGAACTCAGGACTAAGAAACTCAATCAAAACCACTCAACTACATGGAAACTGAACAACCTGCTCCTGAATGACTACTGGGTACATAACGAAATGAAGGCAGAAATAAAGATGTTCTTTGAAACCAATGAGAACAAATATACAATATACCAGAATCTCTGGGACACATTTAAAGCAGTGTGTAGAGGGAAATTTATAGCACTAAATGACCACAAGAGAAAGCTGGAAAGATCTAAAATTGACCCTCTAACATCACAATTAAAAGAACTAGAGAGGCAAGAGCAAACACATTCAAAAGCTAGCAGAAGGCAAGAAATAACTAAGATCAGAGCAGAATTGAAGGAGATAGAGACACAAAAAAACCCTCCAAAAAATCAATGAATCCAGGAGTTGGTTTTTTGAAAAGATCAACAAAATTGACAGACCGCTAGCAAGACTAATAAAGAAGAAAAGAGAGAGGAATCAAATAGATGCAATAAAAAATGATAAAGGGGATATCACCACCAACCCCACAGAAATACAAACTACCATCAGAGAATACTATAAACACCTCTATGCAAATCAACTAGAAAATCTAGAAGAAATGGATAATTTCCTGGACACTTACACTCTCCAAGACTAAACCAGGAAGAAGTTGAATCCCTGAATAGACCAATAACAGGCTCTGAAATTGAGGCAATAATTAATAGCCTACCAACCAAAAAAAGTCCAGGACCAGATGGATTCACAGCTGAATTCTACCAGAGGTACAAAGAGGAGCTGGTACCATTCCTTCTGAAACTATTCCAATCAATTGAAAAAGAGGGAATCCTCCCTAACTCATTTTATGAGGCCAACATCATCCTGATACCAAAGCCTGGCAGAGACACAACAAAAAAAGAAAATTTTAGACCAATATCCCTGATGAACATCGATGCAAAAATCCTCAATAAAATACTAGCAAACCGGATTCAGCAGCACATCAAAAAGCTTATCCACCATGATCAAGTGGGCTTCATCCCTGGGATGCAAGGCTGGTTCAACATTCACAAATCAATAAACGTAATCCAGCATATAAACAGAACCAAAGACAAGAACCACATGATTATCTCAATAGATGCAGAAAAGGCTTTTGACAAAATTCAACAGCCCTTCATGCTAAAAATGCTCAATAAATTCGGTATTGATGGAACGTACCTCAAAATAATAAGAGTTTTATGACAAACCCACAGCTAATATCATACTGAATGGGCAAAAACTGGAAAAATTCCCTTTGAAAACTGGCACAAGACAGGGATGCCCTCTCTCACCACTCCTATTCAACATAGTCTTGGAAGTTCTGGCTAGGGCAATCAGGCAAGAGAAAGAAATCAAGGGTATCCAGTTAGGAAAAGAAGAAGTCAAATTGTCCCTGTTTGCAGATGACATGATTGTATATTTAGAAAACCCCATAGTCTCAGCCCAAAATCTCCTTAAGCTGATAAGCAACTTCAGCAAAGTCTCAGGATACAAAATTAATGTGCAAAAATCACAAGCATTCTTATACACCAGTAACAGACAAACAGAGAGCCAAATCATGAATGAACTTCCATTCACAATTGCTTCAAAAAGAATAAAATACCTAGGAATCCAACTTACAAGGGATGTAAAGGATCTCTTCAAGGAGAACTACAAACCACTGCTCAGTGAAATAAAAGAGGACACTAACAAATGGAAGAACATACCATGCTCATGGATAGGAAGAATCAATATCGTGAAAATGGCCATACTCCCCAAGGTTATTTATAGATTCAATGCCATCCCCATCAAGCTACCAATGAGTTTCTTCACAGAATTGGAAAAAACTGCTTTAAAGTTCATATGGAACCAAAAAAGAGCCCGCATTGCCAAGACAATCCTAAGTCAAAAGGACAAAGCTGGAGGCATCACGCTACCTGACTTCAAACTATACTGCAAGGCTACAGTAACCAAAACAGCATGGTACTGGTACCAAAACAGAGATATAGGCCAATGGAACAGAACAGAGTCCTCAGAAATAATACCACACATCTAGCCATCTGATCTTTGACAAACCTGAGAGAAACAAGAAATGGGGAAAGGACTCCCTATTTAATAAATGGTGCTGGGAAAATTGACTAGCCATAAGTAGAAAGCTGAAACTGGATCCTTTCCTTACTCCTTATACAAAGATTAATTCAAGGTGGAATAGAGACTTAAATGTTAGACCTAATACCATAAAAACCCTAGAAGAAAATCTAGGTAGTACCATTCAGGACATAGGCATGGGCAAGGACTTCATGTCTAAAACACCAAAAGCAACGGCAGCAAAAGCCAAAATTGACAAATGGGATCTCATTAAACTAAAGAGCTTCTGCACAGCAAAAGAAACTACCATCAGAGTGAACAGGCAACCTACAGAATGGGAGAAAATTTTTGCAATCTACTCATCTGACAAAGAGCTAATATCCAGAACCTACAAAGAACTCAAACAAATTTACAAGAAAAAAAACAAACAACCCCATCAAAAAGTGGGGAAAGGATATGAACAGACATTTCTCAAAAGAAGACATTCATACAGCCAACAGACACATGAAAAAATGCTCATCATCACTGGCCATCAGAGAAATGCAAATCAAAACCACAATGAGATACCATCTCACACCAGTTAGAATGGCAATCATTCAAAAGTCAGGAAACAACAGGTGTTGGAGAGGATGTGGAGAAATAGGAACACTTTTACATTGGTAGTGGGATTGTAAACTAGTTCAACCATTATGGAAAACAGTATGGCAATTCCTCAAGGATCTAGAACTAGATGTACCATATGACCCAGCCATCCCACTACTGGGTATATACCCAAAGGATTATAAATTATTCTACTACAAAGACACATGCACACGTATGTTTATTGCAGCACTATTCACAATAGCAAAGACTTGGAATCAACCCAAATGTCCATCTGTGACAGACTGGATTAAGAAAATGTGGCACATATACACCATGGAATACTATGCAGCCATAAAAAAGGATGAGTTTGCGTCCTTTGTAGGGACATGGATGCAGCTGGAAACCATCATTCTTAGCAAACTATCACAAGAACAGAAAACCAAACACCGCATGTTCTCACTCATAGGTGGGAACTGAACAATGAGATCACTTGGACTCGGGAAGGGGAACATCACACACTGGGGCCTATCATGGGGAGGGGGGAGGGGAGAGGGATTGCATTGGGAGTTATACATGATATAAATGATGAATTGATGGGTGCTGACGAGTTGATGGGTGCAGCACACCAACATGGCACAAGTGTACATATGTAACAAACCTGCAAGTTATGCACATGTACCCTAGAACTTAAAGTATAATAAAAAGAAAAAAAAGAATTATACGCCATTACCAAGCAAAATTTATCCCCAAAATTCAAGATTGTTTTCAACATATGCAAATCAATCAACATGATGCAGTATAATAACAAATTAAAAGATTAAAATACCATAATTATTTTAATAGATGCAGAAAAAAATTGACATATTCAAAACATTTTTTGGTAAAATCTCTTAACAAACTAGGTGGAGAAGGAAAGTAGCTCAACCCAATAAAGACCACATCTGAAAATCCACTGCTAACATTATTCTCAATGGTAAAAAACTGAAAGCTTTTTTCTCTAAGATCAGGAAGAAGGCACAAAAACCCACTATCGCCACTTCAATTTGACATAGTACTGGAAGTTCTAGCCAAAACAATTAGGCAAGAAAAAGAAATCAAATAATCAAAATCGGAACGGACGAACTAAAATTGTCTCTATTTTCAGGAAACATGTTCTTACATGTAGAAAATCCTAAAGACTCCAAAAAAATGTGTTAGAACTTAAAACAAATACAATAAAGTTTCAGGATGCAACATCAGCATACAAAAATCAGCTGCATTTCTATATAATTATAGAAATTATGTAAAAAATCAACAGTAATATTAAATAATATGAAAATGAAATTTTAAAAAAATCCCGTTTATAATAACATCAAAAAATTAAATTAACTAGGAATAAACTTGACCAAGGAGGTGAAAGATTTGTACACTGAAGACAATATATCACTGATGAAAGAAATTTTAAAAGACGTAAACAAAGAGAAAAGCATTCATGTTCATAAATAGGAAGATTTAATATTACTAAAATGTCCATTCTACCCAAAGGGATCTACAGATTCAGTGCAATTCTTCTCAAAATCCCAGTGGATTTTTTTTTTTTTTTTTTTTTTTTACAGAAAAAGAAAATACAGTTCAAAAATTCATATAGAACTAAAAGACCCTGAAGAGTCAAAGCAAAGGACAAAGATGGAAACATCACACATTCTGATTTCAAAACTATAGTGATTAAATATAGAACTTGTGTAAAAACACACATTTACATGGAACGGAATAAAATACTTAGAAATAAATCCAGGCATATTCAGTCAATTAATCTTTGACAAGGGTGCCAATGATACACAATGGCAAAAGGACTATCTCTTCAACAAAAGGTGTTGGGAAAACTGTATATTCACATGCAAAATAGTGAAACTGGACTCTTGTCTTACACCATACACACACAAAAATATCCAAGTCAAAATGAACTAAAAATTTAAATCTAAGATCTGGAGCTATAAGCTGTTAGAGGGAAAACTGATTTTTAACGTAGAGGGTTTTGTTTTGTTTCAGTCTTTAAAAAGTTGAAAAACACCAAAATATGTAGCCTCCAAATTCCCTGAGAAAATTGACAGAATTTGGTGCTAGCTGTATTGTACAGGGGCAAAAGAAATGTTGAAGATGCAGCCATGAATTTTGGTTTGACAACTGGGAAAATGATTTTTTTTTGTTTTTAGATAAGCAACAAAGAAGTTTGGGTAGGTTTGGAAAAATAAGAATTTTGCCCCTAGTGTAGTGAGTTTTAGAATCCCCTGGAGATATAGAATAAATATTTAAATATTTGGAGCTCAGGAGATAGATTTAATTCAGAGACAACTATCTGTTCATCATTCATGTATTCAATCAATACATATTGAGTACCTACTGTGTGTCAGTCAGTGTTCTAGGCACAAAATTACTCTCAAAGAGGTTACATTCTAGTGGGGCTTTTAAAAGCAATAGAAGGAAATAAATTCACTCAAGAAGAATATGCATTCTAAGAGAAGGAAACGTGATACTGAACATTGTGGGACTTTAAGAGACTGCCAAGTGGCAGAGTCAAGTCACTCCAGCCAAGCTTAGAAAACCCATAATTAATACATATTTTCAATCTTTGCCAATTAAATTCCGTAGTTGAAATAGCAAACTGACATATCGACTAAGGTAAAGATGAAATGATTTTAATGTTTTTAGTAATAAAAAAGTGTGTGTGTGTGTGTGCATGTGTGTGTTTTAACGAGGTATTATAGCAAGAGGGGAGTTAACTGATATTCTAAAAGATTCTCTAATAGCAGTGTCATTCAATTGATTTTTAAAAAATATTAAAGCACTTATTAAGAAAAACACATGCATGATGCCACAGGCATTCTTTTCTTGGATTAAATTTTAATTAATTAGATAAACAATATTAAATTTTAAAAGCTCTATATGTGGCATAATTCCTTATACACACTGATATAATAGCTGAACATTAACAAGAACAGATTAAAAGATATAATTAAATTCATTGAACTTGCATTACAACTACTGAAATCCATTGAGTTTGAATTCCAACTACCAACTGACTCGAGCTTGCTACCCCAGCATCTACCAGCTACAGGCATGTATATGCCATGGGGTAGGAGTAGTTGCTTAATGCTATTAGATCACGAAATGAATTATTTTGATTTGTTTGTATTTGTATTTAAATGTTGTTGTGTTATTATCATGTGTTTCCACAGAAAATTTCTGGATTGCTTGTTAATGAACTGTTATTAAGTTAATGAACTACTGTTGACCCATAGACAGTTATTGAACAGCAGAAGTCTAGAGATTCTTGAAATATATCTGATTTAAAAGACAATATGTGTTGTTAAACCTGTGTTTGAACCCTTATGTAATGCTTTTTAGTTCATTGACCTTGAAGAGATCCTTGAACTCCTTCTTGTTAAGGCACAGAAACACACCCACACACATTTTTATCATTAAATATATTAAAAATTGTTTAGTCTATCTTACTTGATATGTCAGTTAGCTATTTCAACCACATAATCTCACTGATGAACAGAAAATATTTATTAATTATGGGTTTTCTGATTCTGCAAATGTCATTTTATTTATTTGAGAAATAGTAATTGGATTATTCAATAATTTGTTATAAGGCTAAATGTAGCAGTTACAAAAGGGTAGCTATTAACACATATATCATGCCATCATCTGGCCACACATGTTCTCACAATGTAAAGGAAACAAAATCAAATTTGCTTACCTCGATATTTAAAATAGTAAAAAATCTAAAAGCATTTCAAATACTAACAAATCTAAAAGGTTGAGAACCATGTAATGTTTTGTTTAAAAATTAGATTTTTTTCTAATTCTACAAGAAAATAAACAGTAGTAGAGAATAAAGAGCCACAAAATCAAGGTCAAATAGGGGAATGACAAATAGTTATATTGGACAGGTGTGTAAATAGCTTCATATTTCATGTGGTCTAATTAGAGTGCTTGCGGAAAAATGAGATGTACAAGAAATAATTTTCAAATTACTGTTTCTTTGTTTAAGTGATGAAAAATTAAGCTGTGTGATTGACTACTTTAAAAGAAAGGGGAAATCCTGAGAAGCAAAATGTCCATTTTCATTCTGGATTAATGATTCACTATCCAAGTGTGAAATTAGATAAATACATATTCCTTCATGCAGAGCTAACATTTTGAAATGCCCGGGGATTTTTGACAGTGTCACACAGTGTCTACTTTTCCTTTCTGCTTATTTTCCATAATTTTCAGAATGGTGTCAAAATGTTTGCCACTAAGATGGAGAAAGAGGGAGAAAAGAAGTTTTATCATTCACAAAAAAACTTATGGAAAGTTACTTATGAAGACCTCTGCTTCCCTGATACGGCAGATGAAAGGCAAAAATCAGGCCGGGCGCGGTGGCTCAAGCCTGTAATCCCAGCACTTTGGGAGGCCGAGACGGGCGGATCACGAGGTCAGGAGATCGAGACCATCCTGGCTAACACGGTGAAACCCCGTCTCTACTAAAAATACAAAAAAACTAGCCGGGCGAGGTGGCGGGCGCCTGTAGTCCCAGCTACTCGGGAGGCTGAGGCAGGAGAATGGCGTAAACCCGGGAGGCGGAGCTTGCAGTGAGCTGAGATCTGGCCATTGCACTCCAGTCCGGGCGACAGAGCGAGACTCCGCCTCAAAAAAAAAAAAAAAAAAAAAAAAAAAAAAAAAAGAAAGGCAAAAATCTGCTTTTGTGCAAATTAAGATGGACTTCTGTTTAGTAATTCTTGAAAGAAGAACTATATAAGCTCATCTTAAGAAAAAGAGGACATCCTTATCCGCTGATTCATCTTCTTCACTTTTTTCAGTATTATTTGTGGAAATTACAGCAACTGAACAAAAACATTACCTTAGAAACACAGTAAACACCATGCTCTCTTAGAAGACATTTTAATAAGAACTATATTTGCTTCTGAAAAAAAAATGTCATAGAAGACAACGTACAATTAAGTGCCTGGTTTTGTGCACATTTACTATAATTTGTTTCGTCAAGGAATGTTTTACTGACTCCCTTCACAATTTTGGTAAGAATAAGGAAGTTCTGCCACATTGAAGATATTTTCCGAGCAGAGCAAATGAACAAAGAAAATGTCAAACCAATCTTGCACCAGAAAGATGCTGTTTTTGTTGTTGTTATGCAGGGCTTTTATGATGCTGCTGGACATTCCCCTTACCATGAGAGGGAAAAAGATGCAGCAATTCCAGAACACATCATCAGAACTTCATCAGGATGAAAAAAAAAAAAAATCACTTTGGGCCCACTACTTTATCTTGTGTGTACAGCAGTCTCCTGGTTCATTTCAAGCAATGACACGAAATTCTATGTGTCTAATCTAAGGAAAGAGGGTGAGTTGTTCATACCCTGGATACAGAATCAAATCCTATGAGATCTGCTGGAATTCAATAATAAACATTTACAGACCTTGCTGATTCAATATTCAATTTGACACATTTGGATAAAGCCAACATCTCCCAGCTGTTTCCCAACAAGGTGGCTAGGGAAGCAAAGTAGCGTTGGAGAAACCCCAACAAAAGAACTGACATTTTAGCAATTTTGAATGGGCACGTTTGATGACGCAGAAAATGCCATTCCAACGAACGCAAGAGTAGATGTCGCCAGGTCAGACGGAGTATTGTGGCATCTGGAGACCACTTAGGTACGATTGGCCTCCCTTGTTCAGGAGGAATACACCAGGAAGCCTTCCAACATGGTTGAAAAGGTTGGTAGAAAAACTTGGTTTTTATAGCTCACCATTTTAAAAAATGAGAATGCATTGCCATTGAATTTTTGAGTTCGAAGAAGGAATTTTTCTTGAGAGAAAGTTGTCAGTTCATGTATAGTATTTCAAAGGTCTGAGAAAATACATATTTGTCTTGACCTTAGTTCTCATCAGAACTGGTGTGAATGCCATAATTTTCATTTTTCTTGTAGGAAATAAAGAGGGTGAGGAATAATAAGTAAAGTGACATTAAGTATTCTTTGAGATGCTAACATATTATGTTCCTGTTTCCATCCCTGTTGCTGACCCTGCATAGCCCTTAAACACAAATAATCACACTTATACATAACAATCATCTTAAGAACTACGTAATTTAGATCTCACATTTCAAGAGTCCCTTCTCTCCCTTTGGATCAATTCTGACAAATACACTTAGATAAAAGAGAAGTCAATGGCTTCATTCAAACCAACCAATGAGAAACATTTATTTACCATCTTCTCTAAAAACAAACCTCCAGACAAAGAAAGTATCAGATGGCAAGCTAACTCTTCTTCTGAAGGTTCCTCTTCCTTATTTTTTCTTGCTTCGTTGGTGGTTGAGTGACAGTGTCAGTTCCCTGTCCAATGGATAGCAAAATAAGATGGTTAACAGCATTTAGTGCTCATGTTCTAGAGCAGAAAGAGTAGTGAGGAGAGGCTGACAAAGCTATCTTACCCTCAGTGATGAACTCCAGTTATACTACATGCCAAATAGAAATTCCTATAACCCTCTGGATTCCTATAGTAACTTAGTAACTATTATTTTCATTCAATGGAAAGAGTTAGCTAGCAGAAGAGTTCAGTTACACAATCAAATGACTGAAGATATTTCATAAAGTCAGTCTAACAGTGGTTAGGTTGGTTTTGAGATGAGTCAAATATTATTGAAGATGTTCCTGCTATCTTCCACTAAGTTTTATTTTAATACCAATAGCAAATATGTATCATACGCAGAAATTATACATTTTGCCATTTGTCACCCTAAATCATCTACATAGTGTTAACTCAGCCTAGAGAGAAAAATTGGGGCATAGAAGATATTACACTATAAAACTGTTCAACTTGAGAAATATCTACCTGGAAATTTTCAGCATTTTTTTAAAGTGGTCTTTTGAAAGATAACTTTTATGCCCATTTAATTAAAATACAACATTCATTTGGATATATTGCAGTCAAATCGTGTAATAGATACATATCTGCACATAGTCCACTAGATATCATTTTGAAGTATATACCATGGAGTTTTGTCTGGTCTTTGAACTAGATGAATAACAAATTGTCCATTCTCCTAATTCTGATATGGGCAGCTGCTAAACTCCAGTGGCTGATGTTTTACGCTTTATAAATAAATAAAATATATATATATAAATGACGATTTCTGGATTCTTCCATCTGGGTCAGCCCTCCTGAGATCATTTTGGCTTTTTGGTCATTGGCCAACTTTCCACTATTGGCAGAATGTTGGATATTAAAAAGTATCGTATTCATACACCAATCACCTGCACCTTAAAAAGGAAAACAAAATTGTTGGTTATCTAGTCTACAAAAAAAAAAAAAAAAAAACATAGCCTCCATCTTTTAGACCACTTTCTAGAAACTATCTCACTTATTTTTTGGATTTCCTTCCCAATCCATTCGTCTGTTGATGCTATTACGACTCATTTTTTTTTTTTCTCTTACCTCTAAAAAGAAGAAATCTTAATTTGGACCAGTTTTTCACTTTTCTTTAGCCCCAGATGAGTGTTCTCGTCTATGTGTATAAGTATGTTGGGTGTGAGTTCTGCTAAAGACAAGAGATCAGGCGGTAAGGTAAAAATATTTCTTTTTTTCCCTCAGAGTGAGGGATCTTATATGGCTGATATACCCCAGGGAAAGAGTTTAATTTTCCACAGATTAAAATCTCATTGGCAAATATTCACCTGGGTATTATAGAACAGTGCCTCAAGCTTAACAGACATAGTAGTTACCTTGGAACTTGTTAAATTCTCGTCTTTAGACAACACATTGAGATGCAAGGTAACAGTACGTAATCTTTAAAAATTTTATAATTTATTATTTTATATTAAAATTATGCAATCATCTCATTTTTAGAGGGTCCCAGAGTATTCTGTGGAATGCTAGTTTTGTTCTAAAAAAAATTTGGTCATAAAATTTTAGGAAATATTTACGATTTTCTCTTTATTCGGCCTGCATAATATTTTAGAAAATAAATTGATTTTTTTTTTTTTTTGAGACGTAGTTTTGCTCTTGTTGCCCAGGCTGGAGTGCAATGGCATGATCTTGGCTCACTGCAACCTCCACCTCCCAGGTTCAAGCAATTCTCCTGCCTCAGCCTCCCTAGTAGCTGGGATTACAGGCGCCTGCCACTATGCCCAGCTAATTTTTTTGTATTTTTAGTGAAGACAAGGGTTCATCATGTTCGTCAGGCTAGTCTCGAACTCCTGACCTGAGGCAATCCATCCGCCTCGGCCTCCCAAAGTGCTGGGATTACAGGCATAAGCCACGGCGGAAATGTTTTTTAAAAATCGGCTATTTTACATAAAATTGTTGGCTTTCAAGTTCCTCTTGAAAAATCAGATCATCAGGCAACACTGACCTCACTTTACTTCCCAATAGTAATGCCATTTAGGTAGGGAAGTCACTTTTCATTTTGCTGCAGAACCTACTAATCCATCCTGCCACAGTTCTGTTCTACTTCACTCATTTATATTGCTTCCATCTCCCTATAGGCTCTTGATTTTGTCATTCCATGGAGAAACCTTGTGTGCCTAGCTATGCCCAATTTTATCCTTTCTAGAAGGATACCTGTTAGATTAGGGGTCACTGTACTCCAGCATGGTCTCATTTTAACTCTGTAATGACACCATTTGCAAATAAAGTCACATTATGAGATGCTTTACTTTTTTTTTTTTTTTTTTTTTGAGACGGAGTCTTGCTCTGTCGCCCGGGCTGGAGTGCAGTGGCCAGATCTCAGCTCACTGCAAGCTCCGCCTCCCGGGTTTACGCCATTCTCCTGCCTCAGCCTCCGGAGTAGCTGGGACTACAGGCGCCCGCCACCTCGCCCGGCTAGTTTATTTTTTCTTTTTTTTTTTTTTTTTTTTTTTTGTATTTTTAGTAGAGACGGGGTTTCACCGTGTTAGCCAGGATGGTCTCGATCTCCTGACCTCGTGATCCGCCCGTCTCAGCCTCCCAAAGTGCTGGGATTACAGGCTTGAGCCACCGCGCCCGGCTTTACAATGGCCATTGTTATTCTTTCTGCCTGGTGACCATTTGTTCCCATTTGAGGACTACATTCAATCTGGAAACTGCAGCTATCTATCAATATATTAACTATAGTGGTTACTTGTTCAATAAATACTTAATAATCAACCTACTGTCATATATGAGTGCATAACACTCACTCACAAAAATAACTTTGAGGTATCCCAACTAGCGTCCTCCAAAGTCAAGTATGTTGTGTCAATTCTGAACAAGCCAAGCAATTGCTCTTCAGCAAGTGAGAAAAACCTGCAGGTATGGAGATGACTTACAGTATGCCTTATAAGTCAAAGCAGAATTGTTTTTCCTTAGGAGAAAGCAAAAGGCAAAATAGATGGTTAAAGTAAATACAAACGAGGGATCGGTGGAAGAAGGGGGGATGAATAGGCAGAGCACAGAGGATTTTTAGGGCAGTGAAATTATTTTGTATGATATTATAATGGTAGATACGTGTCATTATACATTTGTCAAACATAGAAAATCAACCGTGAACCCTAATATCAACAACGCACATGGAGTGATAATGATGCGTTAATGTAGCTTTATTGATTGTAATGAATGCACAGCTCTGTAATAGTGGGGGAGGTTTGTATGTGTAGAGGCAGGAAGTATATGAGGACCCTCTGCACTTACTGCTTAGTTTGGCTGTGCACCTAAAACAGCTCTAAACAATTAAATATTTTTAAAATAAAAATAAATAAATGCATCCATACAAAGATCAAAATCAGACATATAAGTGTTGTAAGCATAAGAACACAGTCATTCAGAATCTGACTTGGAAAAAAAGAACCATCAGACCAGTGCATCTTATGTTGTTTCATCTGAAGCAACATAAACAATCTTATCTTTGACACTGCATGGAAATAGACATGACCAGAGTAGTAGTCTGTAGGTATGGAGATGACTACAAGTAATAAAAGAAAAATGCAGTAAACAAGAAGTGAGGGGACCTGTGTTCCAATCCTGCCCTAGTCACAAACCCATCATATTCACACTGCTTGTCTCTTAACCTATCAGAATGTTTCCTTGTCTAAAAATAAAGTACAGAAAACAATCTTTAAGATCTTTTACAAAGATTCAAATTTAAAATCTATGAATGAAAGTAGACAGGCTTAAATGATTACCAGTGCCATTATCAGTTGAAGATTCTGAACAGATTAGACAAGGGATGGTAATGGAGGTGCAAGGAGGGTAACAAGAGAAAATGTGGTAGGCAGAGTCTTCCACAACTGCAGAGGAAAGAGAGTTTATGCCAAAAAGGGCAGGGTTTAAACTCTAACACTACAGCCTACAATTTATGTGACCTCTGAATCAGTTATTTAAGGTGTCTGATCTTTAGTTTCCTCATCTATGAAATGTAGATAGCAAAACCTACTCAATGAGTTATTATTGGGGCATATGATTGAATTTATAAAATAAATTCTAAATAATAATAATATAGTAGATAATACGAGTTGAATGCCTTCTATGTGACAGCTGCTTTTTTATTTTTTTTTATTTTAAAGTTTCTCATTATGCATAGGAAGCGAATAAAATAGCAACTATTATTGGCCCATTAAACAAATGAGGAAACTGAAGGAGAGATAGGTCATGTAACTTGCCCAAAGCCACAGGCTAGTAAGTGGAAGAGTCAAGCTCAGGCTGTTGTGATTACAGTCTGTTTTTAACCAGGCTGACATAATACTCTTTCCCCGAGTTCTCTTACATCTTCTTCTGTCCCATATGCTTTGGTATGAATGTTGATGTACTGCCAAAACTCATATGTTGCAACCTAATACCCAATGTAATAATATTCAGAGTCTGGACCTTCAGAAGGTGATTATGTTATGAGTGCTTTGCCCCCATGAATAGGATTAGTGCCCTGATAAAAAAGGCTTGAGGGAGCCGATTTGCTCCTTCTGCCATGTGAGGGCACAGCAACAAGGCACCATCTTTGAAAATGGGAGAGAGCTGCAACCAGATACTGAATCTGCAGGTGCCTCAGTCTTGGAGGTTCCAGCCTCTAGAACTGGGAGCAATAAATTCCTGTTGTTCATAGACTACTCAGTTTAAGGTATTTTGTTATATCAGTAGGAATGGACTAAGACGCTATCCTTCCCAAAACAACAGTTTAGAAAATATACAGAACTCGTATATTTCAAGTACATAACCCTTTTACTATTGTGACTAATTCTATCATACAGGATCCACTTTACACACTGTCCATCTTGTGAAAAAGAAAATATTACAATATATACAATATTATTTTATAAGTTATTACTTCAGTAGCATGAAATGTTGGTAAACTTCCTGAAAAAAATGTGTTATAATAACAAATATTTGGTCTTTGCCCCTGCTGCCTGGCACAGAGGACCTAAAACCTTTGACATTTCCTGAATAAATGTCTTTTGTTATTCCTAAGAATTCTCTTTTGATCATACTTGAGTTTATGAAAGTGATGTAATTTAGGGTGGAGTTCCTCTATAGTCTCAGGATGAGAAACTAGGGGATGGTAGAGGCAGCTGGATATTAAGCTTTTTATAAATCCTTGAACAACGAGTTTTGAAGAGCTTCCAGGTTGGTGAATACATCAAGGTGTTGAGAGGGTGGCAAGCCTGGAGAGGGCATGGAAGCTTCACCCTTCAAGCAATATTAATTAACCATGCTATTATGAAATGGAAAACAGTAACTTTTCCACAGCCCACACAATGTAGAACAGAAACTGGAGTGCTGGTAGGGACAGTTTTGTTTTGTTTTATTTTCTGTGCTGTAGCCCTATATGGAGACTGGAGTTTATGGTGAAAACCTGTGATCTTTTTTCAACTACAAACCACTGGTAATTTAGACTAAAGCACTTCCTTTTGAAGGCCATTTACCAGTGTGTTATTGGACATTAACTGAATCTACCTCTATGACTGAAGGACATAAAATGATCTTGAAATCTGAACATGATTTTTGGGATGATGTTGAAGAAATTTCTATAATAAAATGGAAATAGTTTGTACAAAATCATGTTACTAGGAGAACACAAGCAAGCACTCACCTCTTTTCCTCTAGGATCGACTTTGGAACTGCAAGAGGAACTGCCAGACTTTTCCGTCACTTAGACAGTACCTTATAAACAGCACTAGACTGACCAACAGTGAGCTGTACAGTTTGTAAATGGAAGTTCCAAGGTGAACAAACAACATCTTGTTTGGGAAGTTACTACTCTGACCAAAAATAGCAAAAACAAGTCAGATTGGTAGGCTGAGTTTCATGCTGGAAGTGATGGAAGAATTGAAGAGCTGTAAAAACTTTCATGTTTGTTGCCTCAATTTCAGAGCCTGCTATTGGTCTATTCAGGGATTCAACTTACGAAGATTAATTCAAGATGGATTAGAGACTTAAATGTTAGACCTAATACCATAAAAACCCTAGAAGAAAATCTAGGTAGTACCATTCAGGACATAGGCATGGGCAAGGACTTCATGTCTAAAACACCAAAAGCAACGGCAGCAAAAGCCAAAATTGACAAATGGGATCTCATTAAACTAAAGAGCTTCTGCACAGCAAAAGAAACTACCATCAGAGTGAACAGGCAACCTACAGAATGGGAGAAAATTTTTGCAATCTACTCATCTGACAAAGGGCTAATATCCAGAATCTACAAAGAACTCAAACAAATATACAAGAAAAAAACAAACAACCCCATCAAAAAGTGGGCAAAGGATATGAACAGATATTTCTCAAAAGAAGACATGCATATAGCCAACAGACACATGAAAAAATGCTCATCATCACTGGCCATCAGAGAAATGCAAATCAAAACCACAATGAGATACCATCTCACACCAGTTAGAATGGCAATCATTAAAAAATCAGGAAACAACAGTTGTTGGAGAGGATGTGGAGAAATAGGAACACTTTTACACTGTTGGTGGGATTGTAAACTAGTTCAACCATTATGGAAAACAGTATGGCAATTCCTCAAGGATCTAGAACTAGATGTACCATATGACCCAGCCATCCCACTACTGGGTATATACCCAAAGGATTATAAATTATTCTCCTACAAAGACACATGCACACGTATGTTTATTGCGGCACTATTCACAATAGCAAAGACTTGGAATCAACCCAAATGTCCATCTGTGACAGACTGGATTAAGAAAATGTGGCACATATACACCATGGAATACTATGCAGCCATAAAAAAGGATGAGTTTGCGTCCTTTGTAGGGACATGGATGCAGCTGGAAACCATCATTCTTAGCAAACTATCACAAGAACAGAAAACCAAACACCGCATGTTCTCACTCATAGGTGGGAACTGAACAATGAGATCACTTGGACTCGGGAAGGGGAACATCACACACTGGGGCCTATCATGGGGAGGGGGGAGGGGGGAGGGATTGCATTGGGGAGTTATACATGATATAAATGATGAATTGATGGGTGCTGACGAGTTGATGGGTGCAGCACACCAACATGGCACAAATATACATATGTAACGAACCTGCACGTTATGCACATGTACCCTAGAACTTAAAGTATAATAATAATAAAAAAAAATAGATTCTCATGTAAAAAAAAAAAAAAAAAAAAAAAAAAAAAAAAAAAACTTTCATGTTTGGGTTTTTACTGACCCATCAGAGGTGGCCAATAACCTGGACCTATGGTCAGTCAGAAGGGCAATGGAACACCGGCCTGTTGAAGGAATGCCCATATGTGGGGCACAGCCCTGTGGAATTCACTATGGGCATTTGAGGGATGCATTTAAGTAGGTCAGATCAATGTCTACTGGAAAAACTCCTTTCCAGTTTTGGAAGAGGATTGGAACCACCAAGTGGATATTTTGTTGTACTCCCTTGAATCCATGACATGGATGGACCTTAGATGGTTGCAGTAATGCAAAGATAGGCTAAATCTAGACATAATATTCTTGCACCTTCCAAAATGCCAAAGACCAATAAGAACTATTTTGTTCACCAACAAAAGAGACAAATACTGCAGGCAGATTCCCCAGAGGAAGACTCTGAACACAACTAGCAAGTCAGACTGATTCTAGTATGTCTAAAGGGCTACAAATGGGTCTTGATAGGAATAGACACTGACTTTGGGATGGTCTTTGCTTATCTGGTGATAGACACAAATATTTAGAGTGCTATACAAAACTAGAACAGAAGATATTGTACCAAGTTGCAAGACTGACCGTTCTTTGGACCAAGGAATATACTATGTAGCTTATAATGTCCAACAATCGGCAGAGCGATATATTCCTCAAGGTAATAGATTGATAGAGAAATGAAATGGGCAATTGAAACGTTGGTTTTCTAAAATTGGGGGAAATAAAGGCATGAAGGGCTAGCTTACACACCTTCGTGAGGGTGTGTTCACACTCGGCAAGAGTGGGCTAAGAAAGTGTCCCCAATAGATATATTATTCTGTTTTTCTGATGCATCTGGGAAAGAGAGGGTGGGGAAGCACGCTGGCATGATTACAATCTTTTTTAAGGTAGGAGTTTGCTGATATGATAACTATACATATATTTTAAAAATTTATTTTGCACATTGCTTCAACTTTTCTTTTTCTACCTGATTCAGGGGTCACAAGACCAGGGCTGCAACTACAAGTGCCTTCATCCCATCTGGCAAAATTGAGTTAAGTGTTAAGAAATAAAAATAAAATCCTAAGTACCTCAACTGATATAATAGACCCTTTCTTGGCCAAGGAGACCACAGAGAAACCTTAAAAATTGAGTTTCCAGCCATGAAGAGATGGGAGGTTGGACACACCTTGTTATACCCCCTCCCTTGCTAACTGCCATTAAACTTTCTTTCCAAGAGTTAAGCAGAAACCAACCCTTTCGAAAGACTTGCTCTACCGCTGAATTCAACCAACTGCCTGATGCTGCTGTTGGACTCTCCTCCTCTTGTTCAGGTTTTGACACAATAACTGACCAGCATTCCTTCCTGATACGTGACCACTTACTGGTTCTGGCTGGTTCACAGAAGCATGAAGGGCTAGCTCTGTGTCCTCCATTTCACCTTTTGATATATATAGCTCAATTTTACTGCATTTGAATATTAAGTTGTCACTCTGAAGTGAACATGGGATGTACATAACACGCATGTTTGCTTACTACATAGGTACTCACTCCTACTTTACAGATATTTATAGCTCCTCCTATAATCTGTTGAATATGTATTCTGAACCATTGCATTTAGTATAAATTCCTTTCTTACCCTTCCTACTTCAAAGTATCTGCTTTTGGTTTCTACCAGAGACTATACTTCCCAGCCTCCAGGGTCACCAGCCTGAAGCCTGCGACTCTTTATAAAAAAATAAAGCTCTCTTTTACAGATCTACAGATCTTGTGATCATTATGCCAACATATTAAATGTAGCTCTACTGCCTAGTAATCAAAGTGGCCCACTGGTTCTGTGTCTATTTAACCCTACTCTGGATAGATAGTAATGAACTCAGGGAAAGGCACTTGCTAGACTAGTATTGCTGCCTGCAATCTAGACCAGTATAGTGATTGTACCTAATGTTTTTTCCAAAGTTGGAAAAGTTTGGTTATAAATGGAGAAAAGGAGAAAATGTAGTTGAAAGTAAAGTAATGAATAAATGTATAAAGTAATGAGAGAAATCCAATATTAACTCAACATCTTGGAAGACACCCAGAATGAAAGATGTTTTCTCTTAGCTCAATTCTACCAGATGCATGAAAAGATGAGGCAATGTATTGCTGAGACCACTTCCTGCTTTGGGAACCCAACAAGATTAAATGGAAGCTTGCAAATCTGAATGGTCTTGCCCGGGAGCCATTTCTATATGATATAATAATGAACTGGACTAATTACTAATGACCAAATGAGACTCTAATAATGTAACAATATCTTTTAATTGCTATGAGCCTTTCATAATAAATGATCCATCGTCAAAAACCAGGAGTGGTATATGGCATCATAAGAAATGTATTTGCTCTTTGTCTTTGCCTCCTGGTGCAGAACTTCTAAAACCATTAAAATTTCCCAAGTGTTGGAAGCATGTGTTGTTATTCATATAGAACGCCTTCTGATCACATCTGAGTTTATGCTAATGAAGTAACATAGATGGAGGCCTAGCTTCAGGATGGGGCTGGACACCAGAAAGACTAAGTGACTAAGTAGAGTATTGGAAATTTCAGCCTCACCCACCAATCTCCAGGAAGGGGAAGGAAGGTAATGACTGGAGATTAAGCTCCATAAAAACTTCTTGAACAAGATTTGATGAGCTCTGGGTTGGTGAACACATCAGTGTGTTGGAAGGTGGCACACCCAGAAAGGGCATCAAAGGGACACATCCTTTATCCTACCCCATACTTTGCATTATGCATCTATTACATTTGGCTGTTCCTAAATTGTGTCCTGTATAATA
The DNA here is from genome assembly GCF_007565055.1 of Rhinopithecus roxellana. NCBI lineage: Eukaryota > Metazoa > Chordata > Mammalia > Primates > Cercopithecidae > Rhinopithecus > Rhinopithecus roxellana. The sequence continues at coordinate 31,076,075 of NC_044549.1, read as the reverse complement.
AACCAGTAAACATAAGCAGAAGTTTTCTGGGTTTTGTGAGCCATTCTAGCAAATTTTTTAACCTTAGGAGGGGTTTGTGGCAACCACAGATGTATAGCTGGTCAGTCAGAATACTGTGACAACCCGGACTTGGAACTGATGTCTGAAGTGTGGACAGTCTTGCAGGACTGAGCCCTTAATCTGTGGGGTCTGTATTATCTCCAGGTAGTTAGTGTCAGAATTGAAGTGAATTACTGGACACCAACTTGGTGTGCAGAGAGTTGGAGAATTGCTTGTTGGTGTTGGAAAACACCCCAGAAAAGGTAATGTAAAGTTACTACGTAATAGCATTTTGGAGTTGTAAAGAACTCTAGTAATCAGCTAAATCCAACTATTACTTAATGTAGATGAGCAAACCAAGGTAGAAATTGTAAAACGGCATGTCCAGGTTCATATAATTAATAGAAAGGGGTAATTTTTCCCCAGACATTCATCCTGTTATTCTTAAAATTTTTAATATAATCATCACTTGTGAAGATTGACATATTCTCAAATTGTATTATGTGTAACAAAGAAATCAATAAATGAGTCCAGAACATACACTTTTAACATATTTAAAATAAGAGTTTCAATGATCCTCTGGCTGGTAAATAACCCATTCTTTCCAAATCTGCCATATTTTAATGATGATGAATCCAATGGCAATATTCATTCTGTAGTTTGGAAAACAGAGAGCTAGTGCTATGATTATTTTATGTTTCTATTCATATTTTTGCCTTTGTTTTATTTCACTGTGATTTTTATTAACTGAATCTCTGAGAGTTGTGTGAATGTGAATGTTTACTGAATACTTAAATTCAGGAGAGTCACTGTTTGTATTCCTGTTGTCTTGTTTATTTTTAAGTCAAAATTCTAGTACTTCATGTTTTTATTTAATCAATAATCTGACTCCTTCATATGATTTAAACATAAAATCATAAACATATATGTTTCCAGATTGACCTGAATAGTTACAAACATAGCTGAATGCGTACAATTGCAAATTTTTTTTCCTTCCACTATATTTACCTAAGAGGCTGAACAGCTGTCTCTCAAGCAAACAGTGTAGTCTTTACCATCCTGACACAAGAGTATTATATTCTTTAAAGGGAACCCTAATAGGTACTAAATGTCAGAAATGCACTTGAAAACTCTTAAAAATTAAACTTGAACTAAAATAACCAAGAAAACCTAACATTAAGATTTATGTCTCAAAGTAAAATAATTGACAACTCTACTCTAACCAGCCTATCTGCCAGAAAATTTTACTTGGAATTCCTAAGATATCTTCACCTTAAGTACTCCCTTAAGAAACTTATTTAAATGAGTCCCTTTGTAGTTAAAAAATCTATTTTCCTCTCCCTTACAATTAGAATAATATGTGATTGCATGGCAATGGCTACTATGGCCATCCAGGCATTCCTTTGTGCTGGTATTGCTTACATTTCAGTTTTAAAAGATGTGCTTTTCTCCAATACGCTTTACTTCCAATAATTCCAATTGCATTATTTTCTGGTATGAAAAACCAGAATACATTATTGGCAGTCTTGCATTCTAAAGGGATGCAATTGATTCTTAGGATAAAAGAGTCTCTATCCAACATACTTTAGCATAAGCAGGTATTATGCACCACATTCCTTAGGACAGATGAAACCCATAGTAGCACAAATTTAGATGTATATCTCAATGCTGCAGTGATGGTTTCCTGTAAGTATGCATAGAAAATAAAATGCAAATAAACACACCATTTAGGGCTGCCACTACTGAGGCAGCTGTGGGAAGACAGCCACGTTTTTTCTTAATTAAAGTTTTTTACTTTGCTTCAGTTAGTCAATTTAACACTCTTCAAGAGGCACAATGTACATAGTGAGCTAGTATTTAAACAGTGAGAGCAGCTTAACATTCAGATCCTGCAGACTGTCTGACAGTCTTTTTGGAAGAATCTCTAAAGACTAGGTGGTACCTTTAATTGTGAACAAATAAACATTAGTCTGGATCCTGTGAACAATTCAACAGATGAAATGCGACAGAAGTTTTCTCTGCAGGTGGGTTAACAGCTAATGTCAAATACCTCTCCATCTTCACATCTTAGAAAAAGCCTTATAGCAGAGAGATAGAATAATTTTTTTTCTGTCATGAATCTCCAAGACCTGAAAACATCTGTTTTTCATAAAAAATGTGATGCATGCCAAAGGCTAGGCCCTCTCACTCTCTAAGAGACAAAGCTTTTGATCCTTTGAAACAACACCATTTCATTTTATAAGATGTATTTAAACTATCTCCTATCTTATTTCTCTGAAGCTGAAATCATTGGAAAAATTAGCCCTCTATATTTAATTGCCTATAATTTTGCTATCAAAATGGCCCATCAAAGTGCTCTACAGAGGAGTGATTGAAAATGAGAGACAAGTGTCTAGCTATCTGCAAAACTAATTTGAGCACTAAATTAGAATCACTCTGTTTTTGCTTTGCCTGTATCTCCTTCATTTGCATCTTGTATACATACCACCTACAAAATGCATATCTTTCTTTCCCACATTTCTCTATCTTTTTAACATTATACTAAATGATGATACCAGAATGCGTCTGTCGGCTGAACTCGCAATCAGATTGATTTTAAAGAATCAAATCCCAAGTGTAGGAAATGAACAAATTTTAGAGATGTTGTTGATTTAAACATCTATAAATGTGTAGTTGAAGGGAGGAGGCAAAGTACATATGAGAACAAAATGGTAACCTTTAAATAATATATGGTTATTTAAAGACATCTTTGTGACTTTTCAGTCCCAATAAAGTGCATGACTAATTCTGTAATTTCTCCTATCTCAACCATAATTAGTTTCACATCATCTTCCTGTATAACCACTTGCTCAACGTTTATCTTCTCTTTTTTTTTTTTTTTTTTTTTTTGAGATGGAGTCTCACTCTGTCACCCAGGCTGGAGTGCAGTGGCACGATCTCAGCTCAATGCAACCTCCACCTCTTGGGTTCAAGTGATTCTCCTGCCTCTGCCTCCTGAGTAGCTGTGATTACAGGTGTGCACTACCGCATCCGGCTAATTTCTGCATTTTTAGTAGAGACAGGTTTCCTTATGTTGGTCAGGCTGGTCTTGACCTCCTGATCTCAGGTGATTCTACCACCTCGTCCTCCCAAAGTGCTGGGATTACAGGCACGAGCCACCGCACCCGGTCAATTTTCACCTTGTTTCAAAAAGCATTGCTCTTCTTGTTTCAAAAGGTATTGTTCTTCCTGTTTCAATAGGTGTAACTTCAAATAATGACATTAGCATAAGACTGTAACAGGTGGGATAGGAAATATTTTGCTATAGTATGTTGTCTTGTGATTCATGAGCCTCTTCCACTCAAGAAATTAATGTCAGCCTTGGCCCAAGTTGGACTAGGACTGCCTCACCGTTTGTTGTATGCTCTTTCCAATGTTGTGTTTTTACTAAAATGAATGATGAGGCATAAAATAGAGATGAACACATGTAGTAATTTTCCAAGTAGAAAAATTTAGGGAGGTTATGGTTTTATGAAGTTGCTGGGCTTAGATGATCTATAAGCGGTTCAAAAACCTAGGCAACTTTAATTAAATTCAAATATTCTAATTCAATTTTAGTCTTTGCATTACAGAGATGTGTGTTTTTCTGAATCCTTAAGAGAATGAAAACTGATGGAATAATGATGTACTACTATTGCGATGTTACTAAAATCAAAGATTTGTTGCTCCCTTTTCTATTTCCTCACATTTAGCATTCACAGAATGTGAAAGTAATATAGATATTACAAAATATCCGATGATTCACAGGAACTTCCTAGAATTTTCCTTGCTACACAGCTGTAGAACACATGAAAGAGAAAATTTTAAAATGTGAAGAACATTTTCTGTATATATGTGTGTGTGTATATATGGGTGTGATTTTAGATGTATAATTATATATGTGTGTGTGTATATATTTTCAGTAAAAAAAAAAAATAAGTAAAACAAGAGAAATTAAAGCATGAAGGAAGATGGGATGCCATTTTTGTCAGAAAATTGTGGCTCCACAAATCACCCATGCCATTTTATGTGCATGCTTTGTCTGTGCTGCTTGTCTCTGCCTGGACCGAATGCACTTGTCACCATTTGGGTTCTCTGAGAAGCAGATTCTGAGATGCAATTAGCATGCAGGAGTCTGTTTATTCCCAGTTTTATTGGGGTATAATTGGCAAATAAAAATTATACATATTGAAGATATATGATGTAGTGTTTTGATACACATATATGGTAAAATGAATATCACGATTCCGAGAGCTAATTAGCATATCCATCACCTCACATGTTACTTTTCTTTTTTTTTTGGGGGGGGGTGGTAAGAATACTTACGATCTGTCTTAGCAAATTTCAAGCACACAATACATTGTCACTAACTATTGTCACTATGCTACATGTTAGATCTTGAGACTGTATTCATCTTATAACTAAAATTTTGTACCCTGTGGTACAAAATTTGTACCCTGTACCCTTCTAATCTCTGTTTCTATTAGTTTGACTTTCTTAGATTCCACATAAGATTCTTATTAGAGAGTGCTCTGGGACTTAAAACCTATGGAAGGGAGGAAATGTAATCAGGATTGGATGGAGAGAGAAATTGGTTAGTGATTCAGTCTCAACAAAGCTATCATCCAACCCCACAGAAAGTTATTCAGCAGGACCAGATCTTTAGAGTTGTCCCAGTTAAGGGTGAGAGGCCTGAACATGTATACCTTGATATTCATCAGTCACTGGGGATGGGTTATCCCAGAAAGAGGCATGTGCTTAGCTGCAGTTGTTTGTTTTGCTTATTATTTTTAATTGGGGGCCATCCCAAACAGGGCTGTCAGCTGAGAGCTGTCTTGCTGAACTCCGTGCAGTTGGGGGAGCAAGTCTTACCTTACTCAAGGGAGAGAGAGTGATTCGTGGCATTCACCAAGCACGTCTTCCTGTTTTCTACAATGTAAATTTCTATAAATATCCTAGGACTCATGTAAAATATTATCATATCTATGAAGACTCCCCTGATTTCTCATGTGGAATTAGCTATCTCTTTTTCTATGCAACTACTGATCATGTACAAACATATCATAAACTTCTAAAAATTATATTACCATTTTTTTGAATATTGGTGTTTCCTACTTACACTCTAAGCTGTTTGAAGACCAGGCACTATGTCTTATCCATCTTTGTATGTTATCATCTAGCATAGGGCCATGTACATACAAGTGTTCAATAGAAAAAGAAAGATAAATGGACAAATTGCAACAAAGAATTGTGAATATGCTAGTCCTTACTGAAAAGTAACTAATATACAATATCAAGAAAATCCCACAGAATAAAGGGGTAAAGTTTGCCCTTTGAAAATAGTATACATTGAAGACAATGAGCAGGCCATGCTGTGTAGTGGCTAAGTGTCCCAGGGTGTGGCAATGATACATTTGATTAAATTGAGCAAAGAGTCAATCAATGCCTAGTATATGCCAGATAGTGTAGTAAAGAATGTGAAAGAATAAATATTTTTAAAAGTAGCGTAACAGTGTCTATCCTCTAATAAGAGAAATAAAGCAAGAGACAAATTAAAATAGAAGGGAATAGGTTTTACACAACTCTCATAAAAAATAAATACAAATTTTTTCATGGGAAGGAGTTCAAGGAATGAAATAATATAACCAATTAGAAAAATTAGAACAGACTTGATGGTTATAGCATTAGAACTTGGTCTTGATTTGGGCTGGGCACTGTGGCTCACTCCTGTAATCTTAGCACATTGGGAGGCTGAGGCGGGTGGATCATGACGTCAGGAGACGGAGACCATCCTGGCTAACATGGTGAAACCCCGCCTCTACTAAAAATACAACAACAACAACAACAACAAAAATTAGTTGGGCGTGGCAGTGTGCACCTACAGTTCCAGCTACTTGGGAGGCTGAGGCAGGAGAATCGCTTGAACCCGGGAGGCAGAGGTTGCAGTGAGCTGAAATCGTGCCAATGCACTCCAGCTTGGGCAACAGAGTGAGACACCATCTCAAAAAAAAAAAAAAAAAAAAAAAAAAAAAAAAAAAAAAAACTTGGCCTTGATTTTTTTATAAGCGAATATGATCAGTTTGAGCATGTGTCTAGTTCAGGTACTCTGAGAAGCAGTGCCAGGAGGGAATTAAATGTGGGGAATATTTGTAGGACAAAATATCTGTGAGGAATATTGGGAAATATAACAGGAATAGGCAGGGAGAGCCCTTAGCAATTAATGCAGGCAGGTAGAAGAATTTAGTAAGAAGAGTCTCAGGCTGATGGGGAAGCCTCAGAGCAAAGACTGCACATCCCAAGACCGCCACAATCAGTCATTAACTGGGAGCAGCCCGGGAAAGATATAGCCATGGTATGAATGTTGTGCTGGATCACAAAGAGGAGGCAGCTAGAGGCTGTCCACACCCCTCACAGCCAGCTCTCTCTTGAAGTAAGATCTGAGTAATGCATACCCATGGATGTCACAGGTGAAGAAAGGAAACATTTCAGGAGAATAAATATGTGGCTTAAGTCATGAGGACATGCTGCTGAAATCTTTGGTTAATAGATATCACCATGTCCTGTGAGTCACCAGTGGCCTCTACACTAAGCAGTAGTAGCAAGCAATATTCTAAGTGCCATTGCTATTTTGTTTCTTATTTTTGTTTTGTCAATTTGTTTACATTTTCTTCTTTTTTCTTCTTGCACCAAGAACATGGCCATGTGCTCAACAGCCATCATGGCCTTCTAATGATGGTTGAAAAAATATAAAGGCCAAGGTTAGCTTTTCCTCACAAGTGGCACTCAATTATAGTCTGTTATCATTGTCTTATCTTATGTGGGCTCTTCTCACAAAGAATGTGAACCTTTCAGTCAGTTTGATTACATGCTCTTTTCTAACAGAAAATATTTTCAGTGCCAAAAATATTCCAAAATTATTCACATATGGGTATGTTGGTAAAATATCCATTGCTGCATCTCAGCTCTAGTATTTAACAATCTTCTACAGAAAATCAGCTTTTGACAGGTGGTTTATGTGTTCAGTTCTAAAGAGGTGCTTTCCCTGAAAGAAAACAAGAAGCACATGGCAGAACATCCTAAATATTCTTTGTAAAAATGTTTTGGCAATCATGTATTTGTATAATTTAAAAGTATCCCTGGTGACTGTGGCAACCTGACCAAGGCCAGGTGCTGGGCCTCAATTTGTTATTTCTTTCAGCTTCCTCTGAAAGTGCACTTCATGTTCTCTAAAAGTGTTGTGACGACCAATTGTATTAATGGAATGAGAGACTTTGCTCCAATAACAGCACCCTGCATGTCAAATACTAACTTCTTTGCTCACCCTCTTGATTATCTGTTAGCAGTGGAGCATGCTTTAGGAGGGCAGATGCACATTGCCTTAACATTCTTAATGAATCAGAGAATTCTGTACCACACATCTCTAAAGCAAAATCAGCAGGAGGCCTGAACAAAGCCAGTGATTTCTAACACTGTATCCTATGGTACCAGGTGACGGCCCAGAGCATACAAAAGGGGAAAATAGATGGATGGGTCAGAAATTCCCTCAGAAGAAAAATGAGTGCTGGAGTAGGGAGTGCTATGTGGTGGCACATAATTCGTAACCACCAGGTTTAAGATCTGGGTCCTCATTGAGCATTTCAATATGTTTCCTGATACAGAGGTCAGGCAGAAAAGGACTTAAGGTGAACTGGAGATGGTGGAGTAGGAAGAGTTGTATGAAAGGCTAAAGGGAAGGTTGCTTGTATCAAACATTCTTCTCATGCTAGCATCTTAGAAATAAACAATTTATATGATAACAAGCATATGGGGTAGGGATAGGAGGTGAAAGAAGGAGATGGCCCTTAAACAGTCTGTATCTTGTATACCTTTAATTTATATCAAGACTTTTTGTCTCTATGTGTTTTGTTTTTTATTTTGTTTTTAGCTATGCTTATCTGCCATTCCTTTTCCTCAGAAAGGAGAATTCCAGAACCACCTAATGAAATTGTACTTAATACTGGAAAAAAGACAATATTTAACTGTCCCATATATACTATACAGCAGCAGAGATTGAGAATTCTATTCTTTCCCAGGAACAATTTTCACTGTCTAAGAAAAACAGATCTCCCTCCTACTGGGCCTTGGACTAAAGACTTTGAAATCTCAAGGCACTTGCTTTTTTACAGGACCTCAAAAGTTTACTTGGAATAAATGAATCTCTGATGAATGTAATCTATATTAGAAATAGCACAGATGTGTCCTGAGTTTCCAGAAGGATGGATCAACATTCACTGTCTATCATAAATTCTGCATTAGTTAGGCCCTTACACGGAAGAGAAAGACCTTTGTTCATTGCTAACTGTGTGGCATACTATCAGATTTGGGCTGAGGTAAACTGTCGTTATCCCGACTTTCTTTCTTTTTTTTTTTTTTTTTTAAAGAAGACAGTAATTTAATTCAAATGACATAATGTTATTTAAATTATGCAATGAGTACATAAGTTAATAACTTCAAGTATAGTCATTTTGCAATTTGGTCCTAAAACTGTAAATATATTTAAAATCTTAAACTGTTTACAGCCATAATGTAGTATTTAAGCAGAAGTTTTAAACGAAAGCTTAACCTTCTTATAAAACAATAAAGGTACAAATAAACCTTAACTTTGAAAACTTTTGTAATGCTTCATATTTTGAAAGCATATATTGTTGAAAATATAATTAATTTATATCTTTTATATAACATTGAATATGTAGAAGCACAGAGATCAGGATTAGAATGCTTTCATTATTACCTAGGAACATAATATCAGCTTTTCATGCATTATTTTACTATTTTTTATAGTTTGGTATATTTAGGTTTTAATATTTTTGTTTTTCTGTTTTTTTTTTTTTTGGTTTTGTGACAGCTTTAAGGCTACAGCACATCACTGTGCCATGACTATTCTCAATTAAAACATACATAAGGAAATGCCTCTAAGTAACCTGTGTTCTCATCCCCACACCTTAACCTTGCCACGTCAACTCCCTGATCTCCAGTCCCAGTATCTTTCTGAGTTGTCAAATCTGTCCTTTTCTGATATTGTTAATATTTGTAATGGAATAGGCTTATGTTGAGATTATGATGACAAGTTGATCTGCATACTGTTTAATGAACATGCTTTTAGTAGACACTTGAAAAAAATCCTAGTATAGGGTGTTTTAAGTTACTTCTCATATTTCAAATTTAATGCTTCTTTATCTTTTCTTAAGTTCTTTGCTTTTTGAAGTCAATAGATGCAGAAAAGGCTTTTGACAAAATTCAACAGCCCTTCATGCTAAAAACGCTCAATAAATTCGGTATTGATGGAACGTACCTCAAAATAATAAGAGCTATTTATGACAAACCCACAGCTAATATCATACTGAATGGGCAAAAACTGGAAAAATTCCCTTTGAAAACTGGCACAAGACAGGGATGCCCTCTCTCACCACTCCTATTCAACATAGTGTTGGAAGTTCTGGCTAGGGCAATCAGGCAAGAGAAAGAAATCAAGGGTATCCAGTTAGGAAAAGAAGAAGTCAAATTGTCCCTGTTTGCAGATGACATGATTGTATATTTAGAAAACCCCATCGTCTCAGCCCAAAATCTCCTTAAGCTGATAAGCAACTTCAGCAAAGTCTCAGGATACAAAATTAATGTGCAAAAATCACAAGCATTCTTATACACCAGTAACAGACAAGCAGAGAGCCAAATCAGGAATGAACTTCCATTCACAATTGCTTCAAAGAGAATAAAATACCTAGGAATCCAGCTTACAAGGGATGTAAAGGACCTCTTCAAGGAGAACTACAAACCACTGCTCAGTGAAATAAAAGAGGACACAAACAAATGGAAGAACATACCATGCTCATGGATAGGAAGAATCAATATCGTGAAAATGGCCATACTCCCCAAGGTTATTTATAGATTCAATGCCATCCCCATCAAGCTACCAATGAGTTTCTTCACAGAATTGGAAAAAACTGCTTTAAAGTTCATATGGAACCAAAAAAGAGCCCGCATTGCCAAGACAATCCTAAGTCAAAAGGACAAAGCTGGAGGCGTCACGCTACCTGACTTCAAACTATACTACAAGGCTACAGTAACCAAAACAGCATGGTACTGGTACCAAAACATAGATATAGACCAATGGAACAGAACAGAGTCCTCAGAAATAATACCGCACATCTACAGCCATCTGATCTTTGACAAACCTGAGAGAAACAAGAAATGGGGAAAGGATTCCCTATTTAATAAATGGTGCTGGGAAAATTGGCTAGCCATAAGTAGAAAGCTGAAACTGGATCCTTTCCTTACCCCTTATACGAAGATTAATTCAAGATGGATTAGAGACTTAAATGTTAGACCTAATACCATAAAAACCCTAGAAGAAAATCTAGGTAGTACTATCCCGACTTTCTATAGAGAACTCACAATCCGGTTTTCATGCTTCTTTACCTTGCCTTGTCCTCACCCATAAAAATAATTTTGACAGAACAAAGAACTAAAACTAAATAGATTAAAGTTTTAGTCATCTTTTCTCATTCTATGTTTCCTCTTAAGTTTTGTATGTGTTATTGCATATTTTGCCTTTCTGTTCAAACATCTTTTCTGAGTGGCCTTTGCTATTTGGAGTACCACTATGTAGACTCTAGAAAATAAAGTCCTATACCAGAAAAGATTCAAATTTGAAATATTTTTGAATATGTAGTTCATCTCTTAATAATCACACACTTACTGTTGCATAATTATACTGACCTAATTATTCTCTGCTACCTCCTTCACTGCCATTATCACCACCTCTCAAAATTTCTCTATGATCATTTCCTCCTTTATATAATTTTTAACTTGTTCACACTTCTGAACTCTCAAGACTTTTGTACCAAACTGACAAACTGATTTATTTTTCACTGAAAAGCAAATATATAGCCCTGTCCTTTGCAATTCTCTATGTTTCTAACTTTATATATACTTTATAGAAAAATAGCTCTAGAATTAAAGAATATTAACACAGGCTTTACAGTCGAATGTTTTCATTTCATTTCATTTCTTCTGAAGTAGAGGTCCTGTTTAATGTTGAACTACAAAAGGCACTTGAGGAAATGGCAACGGACTCAGTCAGCACCATAACAAAGGGACCAAATGCCAGAAGATCCAGAGGAAGGAGAGATCAGCTCCAGTTGGGGAGATCAAGGAAAGCTCCCTGAAGGAGACGTATTTTGGTTTGGTCACTGAAGCATGGGTAGTGTTCAAGTGTAGGACAGTAGATAGAACTTGGTCGACTTCAAACTGCTAGATGCTGCCCAGGGAATGGTACTTGGAGATAAATGAGCACAAGAGCAAACAAGGATGCATAGAGGAAAATTAACCAAGTTTCCATTCAGAAAGGCAAAAACTAATAAATGAGCCCTGGTTGCTGTAATCTACTAGTGTGTTTTGGGGATTGCAGGCAGTTTATGTATTAATTTTGACCTAAAATGGAATTAAGTTGCATGGAATAACGAGTTCATCATTTCATTCTTTCTTTCTTTCAGGACCTTTTTCTCCTTTTTCCTTTTGTAAGATGTTTTAGAATTTCATTGATTTCCAAACATGAATAAATATTATTTAAAGCCATTCATTTATTCATTTATTTCTTGACATTAAGTATTGAGTATCTAATGTGTTTTTGATACATCTCAATAGAGATATGCCTGGAGACATACTTGAAGAAAATGTTTAAGTAACTTAAATAATTATACTTCAGACTGTTCTTTATAAAATAAAATAATGGCCCTGTACTTCTCCTATAACAAAACACACAATTTTGTTATCACTGAAAAATTTCTGTTGATAAAATTGAAATATAATATTTGGTATTTGATAAATCTATTTGATGATTCCCAGTTCTCTAGAGATGTTCTTCATATTATCATTTTATTAATCAAGATTTTATAAAATTTTATACCTGATCATTCCAATATCTGGATGAGCTGTAGGTCTGTTTCTATTATTTAACTTTTTGGTTTTCTTACTTTCCTGTTACATTTTACTTGAATGCTGAGAATACTCTATCAGAAATTACAGAAATGCTATTCAGTGTATGTTCTTCCAGAAAAGTTGTACTCCCCCCGCTTTTTTTTTTTTTTAATGACCAAAAGTTAAAATAGGGAAAACTAGAGTAATTTTCATCTGGAATCGAGCAAATTTTTTGAAACTGGAGAACTTTTCTATTTCTTGTTTGTCTAACTTCTATCATAGATCTCTAACTGAAAGTTTGAGATATTTTTTTCACAGTACTCTCAGGATCTTCAAACTCACCCCTTTCCTGGGGGCTGCTCAGCATTGTGAAGACTGTCAAAAGCTTTACTTGGCTTCTCAGCAACTCTACTGCTTTGTTTGGCTCTTCTCTTGCTCTACCGACAAATCTTCAAATGTCTTGAAAGGAAAGGCACTACACAATGTCAGTGTGTTTCCTGTTTCTCCCGAATTTTGGCACTTCAAATCTGGCTGTTTGGAAAGATGGAATACAAAATTTTGCCTCTCTATTAACATAACTGCTAAAAAGTTGGATTGCTTTTCCAGTATCTTAACTATTGCTTTCTGCTTAACTTTTTTGACTTTCTGGTCTTGCATTATTATTTATGAATAAACATTTTGAGGCAAAACAGCACCACAATGTGCTTACTTACTTGCAGTACTTTGCTCGGGCTGCCTTAAGAAAGTACCATATACCTGCTAGCTGAATAGAAGTTAGTTATCTTACAGTTCTGGGGTCTAGTAGTCTAAGATCAAGGTGCAGCAGGATTGATTTCTTCTGAGAGTTGTGAGGCAATGATGCAGGGCAAGCAAGCCCCAAAATTGGGACTTAGTTTGGAAGGGTTCTTGGGTGTATTCTGGAAAAAATTCAAGTATGAACCAGTGGTGTTAGATGGCAACCTTTACTGAAGCAGCAGTGTTCAGCAGCAGCAAAGGTACTTCTCCATATGGAGTGGGGATGCTCCACAGGCAGTGTGCCCAGAGTAGCAGCTCAGGGCCAGTTCTGCAGTCATATTTATACCCACTTTTAATTACATGCAAATTGAGGGGCAAGTTATTCAGAATTTTTCAAAAAAAAAAATGGTGGTACTTTTGGGTCACTGCCATGGAATGGGACCTTTTGGGTGTTGCCATGGCAATGGTAAACTGATATGACACTGATGGGCATGTCTTATGGAGAGGTGCTTTTGCCTCTTCCCTGCTAGACTTCAGTCAGGTGCAGAGTCAAGTCCCTGCCTCCTACAATGGGAAGAATATATTTCAGGCCTCTCTTGTAACTTCTGGTTATTTTCTGGCAACCTGGTATTTCTTGGCTTATAAAAGCATCACTCTAATATCTGTCTTCATTTTCACATGACATTCTCCCTGTGTGCCTGTTTCTAAACTTCCCTTCTTTTAAGGACAACAGTTATATCAGACTGGGTACCCTCCTTATTCTCAAAGGAATTCATCTTAATTTAATTACATTTGCAATGACTCTATATTCAAATAAGTTCATATTGGGAGGTACTGATGGTGCAGACTTGAACACATGAATTGAGGGGACATGGTTCAACCTCTAAACTACTCTCAGAGCTCTATAATTCTCAAGGCCTATCACCTTGGGTAGCTTTCTCCAGTCTTCAGACTGCATTTTTTCCAACTTTTCTAATTGCTATTGACAGTATGATTGGTCTGATATCAGCTAGTCAAGAATGATCAGAAATAGAGTCTCAGGTTTGACCTGAAATTGGTAATTAGTCACAAAAGTATCATGCCCTCAAGATTCTCTGCAATAATTTGACTAACCAAGGGTAGGAACAGAATTGAGAATGTCTGTCCTAATGCCTTATTAGTTTCCATTTTACTTAATCTTTCCACCACTTTTGAATTTGACTTATCTAAGTTAGTTTGAAGGCCATAGATGAGAGTTTTATACAAAAATCAAAGAGAAAGGAAGATGGCTAAAATGGCATTCAAGAGGGTCTATATCTGTGCAGCTGCAGAAAAAAGACACATTTACCAGTTATTAGTGAAGGCTACATGTTAAGACTATAGAGTGAGTGACAGTTTTAAAGTTTTTCCAAAATTCACCTAGGAACTTGTATGGCTAAAGAGTTTGAAGTAGTTTACATTTTTTATCATGACAGCAACAGCAGTAAGCAATGCCAGTGGCAGTACATACAACAAAAACAACAAAGAATTTCCACCACCCAGTCAAAAGTTTCATTTCCCATTTAAAAACAGCATTACTACGGATGTCATAGATAAGTGATAGTAGCATTGGATCTACCTATTTCCTTAGTTTTCAGGTTTTATTTGGTTCTATCAGTTCAGAGCTTTTTGATTTGCTGTATTCAAGGGAAGTCACTATGCTATCACCACATTTCATTTCCTTATAACACATTTTTTATCTCTTGTGAGAATTGATCCATATGTTTTTCAAGAAGGCAGTCCAACTATTGTAATATCAATGCTTGATATATGTTACCTCCTTTCCCATTTTTTTCATATAGTATATGTTTGCATTTTTGAAGACTCCATATTCACTTGATTTATTGCTGCTTAATATTGAACAAAAGGGTATATTGAGGGGCTTAAGTAGTCATTTTTTTTAACAACAGATGCTGACTTCAAACTCTAGCTATAGCGTTTTTGCTGAGTAAAATCATGGGTAATTTTCTTTTCACACTGTGGTTCAACATATAGGAACATTGCATATTCCACAGACTTATTATAAACATTAAAGGAGATAAGTAAATCTTCTTAGAATGTCTCCTACATATTAAATGACCAGACAATAAGAGTTATTATTATTAATGAACAGAAATAGCTTGAACCCACATTTCCTGCTGCACTGAAGAGTGAATTCTCTATTTGAGACACATATGCTTTCTCAATCTCCAAATGCACACACATTCAAAATCAGACTATATATGCATAGATGCATTTAAAAATATATACATATGCATATGTATAATGCACTCATACATAAATGTATATGTGCACTTACCTATATTTGTGTGTGTGTATATATATGTGTATGTATTTTTTAATTTTTATTAAATCTAATTGTATTGGGAAAAAATCACAGAACATTTACCTTGCCAAAAAGTTAAGGATTTTAATGTTGTCTAAAACTATAAAAGAGAAAAGCAGAATTGTTAAAGCTTTAAGGATTGTTACCCTCCACAGGAGGAATGTGAATGAAAGCAGGGTAAGAAATGTAATACTGAGAATATTTTATAATGACGTCTTCTCAGACTTTATTGTGATTCATTTTTTATTAAAGCATAGATTTTTAAATGCTTTATTTTCGCTAATATTTGGCATACCATCAACGATGCCTTCTTTAGAGGTTATTCTTTTTTTATTCAGCATTATATTTAGAGATTTGCTGAATCCTGTAATATTTTATTTATATCTTCCTTTATTCTGAAAAAAAATGAATTAGAGGGAAGAAACCTTTGATATAATAACATAGAATGGACTAAGTATTGATTAATAAATCTCACAGGAACTTATTCTAAAATGAAAGTCTTTTAATAGACAGAAGAATGCGTTCAAATGAGGGCAGTGAGTGAGAACCACAAATAAGTTTTTGTCCATGACAATTATTTTATAAAGATGTTACTCAGGAACAATATTGAACACAGTTAGTTAGTTATATACTCATTCATCACTGGCACATTTTACATTCTTAGAAGTCTATGATTTAAAATATTGGCTCTAAGTATCTTTGATATGGTATTCTAACTTATTTAGAGAAGAAAAAATAGACATAATGAAGCATGTTTATCAGCTAAATATATTTTCATTGGCCAGTGATCAAGCCAAATTTGTCTTTCCAGCTGCCACCCTGGAATCTTCTTGACACATGTTATTTACATCACTGTTTCAATCTTGCCTGGTAATAATAATAGTAATAGTAATAAGAATAGTAATGATAACTATTCTAAGGAAGAGTTTATAAGGATTTAATATAGGCAGATGCTCCTGGATTCCTTTAACTGTAGATATTGTAAAATGCATAGACGTTATATGCCTGTATCAAAACGTCACCCGTACTCCATAATGATACACCATTATTATGTACCTATAATAATTTTTAAAAACTAACAGAAAATAAAATCCCATGTTTATTTATTAAATCATACTTGAGTTTTAGAATGTAAAAATAAACACACACACACACAAAAAGCAAACTAAAACCACCTCGACACCCCCTCTTGTATTTATCTTCAAAGTGTTCTCTTGCTGGTGTCTGTGGCATTCAGTATCTCTTCTCCTTCCTTTACTAGTGAGCACGAGCAAGGTTTTCAACTGTGGCACAAAACACATCACTTCAGTTTTCTCTTTCATCCTCTCTTAGCACTTACCCTACTTGAACATTATTTCACTAAACAAAAGCCCTTTTCATTATTGAAGTTTGTGCTTGCCATCTTATATAATAAATAACTAAAAGGAGATAATATAAGTAAATTTAACACAGTTAAATTTATATCATTAACATATAAATTTAATTTAATAACAGATGCTGACTTCGAAATCTAGCTATAGCGTTTTTGCTGAGTAAAATCATGGGTAATTTTCTTTACACACTGTGGTTCAACATATAGGAATATTGCATATTCCACAGACTTATTATAAACATTAAAGGAGACAAGTAAATTTTCTTAGAATGCCTCCTACATATTATACATTTATAATTTACATTTAATATAATACATTTAATACATTGTTAAAACAATTCAATCAGGCCAGGCATGGTGACTAACACCTGTAATTCCAACACTTTGGGAGGCCAAGGTGGGAGGATCACTTGGGCCCAGGAGTTCCAGAACAACCTGCGCAAGGTAGGGAGACCACATTTCTAGAAAAAATACAAAAATTAGCCCAGTGTGTTGGTGAATGTCTGCAGTACCAGCTACTTGAGAGACTGTGGTGGGAGGATTGCTTGAGCCCAGGAGGCTGAGATTTCAGTGAGTTGTCATTGCACCACTGCACTCCAGCCTAGGCAACATAGTGAGATCCTGTCTCAAAAAGAAAAGAAAAACCCTTTATTGTGATAGCAGTACTGCTATGTAATTAATAATACAGAGAAATAGACAGGGAATTATATCTTTGGCCAAAAGTCATGTCCTCATCCAGCCATAGGAAGAAAAGGAAAAACTAGATGTTGATAATACTTGGAGATATCCCTTATAATTATCTGTATCATGTTATAACCTTTGTACAGAAACATTTACCCTTTTTGAAGATTAATCGTACATCTCATTAATATGATAGGGTAGCCAGCCTTATGAGATAAAGTCTTCTAGAGATGAAGTGTAACATTAGAATGCAGGACTGTTAATTTTAGATATCAGCTTGACTGGCTCATGACATGCCCTGAAATTTGGCTATCATTATTTCTGGATGTGTCTGTGAGGATGTTTCCAGATGAGATTAGCATTAGAGATCTGTGCACTCGGTAAAGCATATTGCCCTCCCTAATGTGGGTGAGCATTATCCAATCTGTTGAGGGCCTGAACAGAACAAGAGGCAAAAGAAATGAGAATTTGACCCTTTTTCTTTCTGCTTGACTGTTGAACTGAAACACTGGACTTTTCCTGCCCTTGGACTGAAACTTACACCATCAGTTCCCTTTGTTCTCAAGCCTTCCTACTGGAACTTCCTACTGGAAGACTGTGGGATTTGTCAGTGTCCATAATCTGTAAGCCAGTTCCTCATAATAAATCTGTCTCATTCTCACTCTCTCCTTTATTGGTTCTTTTTCTCTGGAGAATCCTGACTAATATGTACAAATGCCCAAACTATATAAGATGCTGTTGACTGTTGAATAAATGTACAGCTCCTTGACAAGATCTGTCAGACTATAACATAGAGAAATTTGTATAAAATTTAATGCCTGTAGCAACATCAAAAACAGGTATTATTGTTAAATAATATCTGTTAAATAATTGATATCTGTTAAATAATTGGTAAATAGCCCCATTATTGGTCCTAAGACTAGCTTTTATGCTGAAAGTGCGGAAAGACAATGAGTAAGTTCAGCTCAGAGCCAATGGTCAACATAAAGAAAAAAGAAGGAAGAAACAAATTTGTTCTACAATTGAAATACAATGTTATTAGTGGATCCAGATGGAATCTATCACTCCCGACCAGTGAAAACAGCTAATTGAAAACAAAGATCTTTTATGCTGTATCTGTTTTTTTTCCTATTGACTTCCTATTATAGAAAACACATATTATCTCTTATGCACTCCTCCTCTTCCCACACCCTCTCAATCCCGTTGTTTGAAGCAATAATCAATGTATGTGTTATTATAACCTATAGCCAAATAATGTCTGTGATTACTTTCTATTTTCCTGTGTGACTTTCTATTTTCTTTGAATTAGTAATTGCCTAATATTTTCATTTGCAATTTTTGAGTCATATAAATTTCTGCATGAACCAATTATTTGGAATATATTTATTCCTTTTGTTTCATAGAGACCTCTGCCCTGGAGCATTTTTTCTTCATAATCTAATCAGGATCTTCATTCATAGTAAGACTCTCTTCTGTTTTCTGTTACATTTTTTAATACCTTATCATAGATCCAATTTCTCCCTCTTTCTTAGTCTACGTATTTCTATGGCAGAGGCCATTCTCTACTAGCTTTCTGAAAAGATATGTAAGAGACAGGAAAGTTTTCAGTCTTTTCTTCTCTGAACATTTATTTATTATACTCTCTTATGTGTTTGTAGTTTGACCATTTATTAAATTCTATTTAGAAAAGCTTCAAATTATTTTTTACAGTCCTCTAGTATCTCAAATTGCTATTGAGAAGTCAAATTTCACTGTTTCCTGTTTTTTAAAGTGTACTTTTACTAGTCTTCCATTTACCCTGCATACCCTAAAATTTTACCACAATACCTATTGCAAATGTTTATTCATTGTGCTCTCATTAAGACATTTCACATGGAAAAATAAACTTTATATTCATGATAATTTTTCTCATAATATCTTTTGTAATTTTTCTCCCAAATAACTTTTTTTTTTTTTTTTTTTTTTTTTTTGTCTCCTGGAATACTTACTTTTCAGATATTGGACCCACTGGACTGAGTCACAATTTTCTAATCTTGTCTTCATTCATCATTTTATTTCCTGTGAAATTTCTTTAATTATATCTCCCAACCATTTTATTGAATTTTATGTTTTAGTTACCATGTTTTTAATTTCCAAAGACTTCCCTGTTCTCTCATTGTTTCTTTATTCTAACATCATGCACTTGTTTCAAGGTTAAAATATATTCTTTTGTCTTACAGAGAATATGAGTTAGGTTTTCCATGTAGAGGTTTTTTAATAATTTCTCTATATTGTCTGTTTTCTCTAAGTTTCTATTACATGCTTATTAGTTTTGATCTCTAGTCTCCTGCTATAAGCTTTCCATAAATGTCTGTTGATTCCTGGCTATATATTCATATTTAAGGGTAAATATCTGAAAAGTTGACTTGGTCTTTTTGGGTAGGCATAGCTTATCAACTGCTGGGGTCACTGAGGGTAATTAGTCTGGCAGTGAGATATTTTTGTACCTGGGGGACTTCAAATTTTATCATGTCTCATTTTGGGACACTTTGGTTTCTCCACAAATAAGAGTTCTCTTCTCTCCTGCCTGCATGGCTGTGAGCTTGGTTTCTGAGTTTTTGTATGATGGGAAAGGGGTGAAGAGAAAAGGGGTCACACTCGTTAATATGCTGATCTTTTCTGAAATTCCTTGCTTAAAACCAAGTGTTTCTAACTGTGCATCCCTTTTCTTGCTATCTCCATATTTGGATATATTCTGGCTCAGTTGCTGTCTTTTGTGAGTTACCAGTCAGAAGTCATAGAGTGGAATTAAAGAACTGGGGAATGTAACTGTTTCTTACACAGATTTTCAGCAAGTATAGCTTCTCTCACATGGAATGTCTCCAACTACCAAGCTTTTCTACAGTACGATTACAAACGATTTATGTCTTGTTACTATCACCCTCATTATACACTTAGACTTTTAAAAAATTTCTTCTGCTAAGTAATATACCATTCTTTCTACTTTCCCCTTCATATATTTTTATTTATGGTTACAGATACCATCAAGTTTTACTAATGCTGGAGTTTGAGGCTTTGTTTCTTATTCTTCGCGCATGCCTGGGTGTGTGTGAGAGAGAGATTGATTGATTGATGAAAAAAGAAGGAAGAAACTTTTTAGTTTGCCAACTTTATACTGTAATTTATAAATAGACTTCTAATTAGCCTCTTACCTAAACATCAAAATCTCTATATGTGGCAATAAAGAGCACAAGTGCTATAGATAAGAAGAGTCAAGAGAGGACATAATCAGTAGAAATTTTTCTCTTAGAATTCAGCACTGCCTTGAGTTTTCATTCTTTCTCTTTTCATCCCCCCATATCTTTCCCTAAACACAATAACCAAGAAATTTTGCTGTGACCATAATTTTTAGAGGTTCAAGTAAGAAGCAGTATATTGGGGTATGTGTAGTTCATATTAGAGTAAGATAATTTGGCCCCCAAAGAAAAGATGCAAAGCATAGATTCAGCTTGCATCCCTGCCAGGGTTTAATCAAATAATGTACATTTTAATCAAAATGTCTCCATTTAAATTGCTTATTTGTGCTTATGAAATTTGCCTTTTTCCAAAATGCATTCAGATAATCTATATATCTGAATGCATTCAGATAAACTATATATCTGAATGCATTCAGATAAACATATGCTATATAACATAGTGGTCAAGAGCATGAGTTCTAAAGCCAGAATGCTAGTTTTGAATTTTTGCATGTCTGTTTAACAATGGAACCAAATATTCATCTTCCTTATGCCACAAGTTCTTCAACTGTAAAATGGGAATGTTACTGAAAACTACCCCATAGAGATGTTATAAAAATTCAATTAGTTTAAACACACAAAAAGCTTAGGACAATATGCAGTCAATTCTAAGGATTTATTTGTATACCAGAACCACAATTGTTCTCTGAATTAGGGATTTTATCCATAAAATATACAATTTGTAATAGTTGCAGACTTTGTCCCCCTAGATTTATCTGAGTAACATATGCTATGATCTGAATGTTCGTGTCCCCCAAAATTAAATGTCGAAACCTAACCCCAAATGCGATAGTATTAAAAGATAGAGCATTTAGGACATGATTAGGCCATGGAGATGGAGCCCTTGTTAATGTGATTAGTGCCCTATTGAAAGCGGCCCAAGGGAGCTTTTGTTGGTCCATTATACCACATGAAAATGCAGTGAGAATTTTCTGTCTGCAAGGAAAAGGCCCTTACCACACCTCCAATATGCTAGTTCCCTCAATCTTGGACTTCCTAGCCTCCAGGACTATGGGAAATAAATGTTTGTTATGTATAAACTGCAGTTTATGTTATTTCTGTTATAGCAGCCCAAAATTACTAATACACTTAAAACTTCATAAAAATATCTTAAAATTTAAGATAAACAGTGGTGTAACATTACCATCAATGACACAGCTATAAGTGGAATTATTAATTAATAATTTTAGTGAAGCAGGAACAAAACAGTGGGCTACACAAACAATGTATACGTGCCTTAAATTATGGGACAGAAGAGAGACGGGAGGGAAATAAACGGGCCTAGGATGTGGATCAATCAATGTCTGCTATCAACTTTAAAGATTGTTGCAAGATTTAGAAAGGAGTTCGCCATCATAGTAGAACAGATGATGCTAATACATTGTTGAATATGTAAGTGCTGTCTTCATGGGAAGAAATGGTAAATAGTACGCTCTTTGAAAAAACATAATTTAACTTTTTTTCACCTTCTGAATTACAGAGATTCATGGCAAAGTCTCAGTCCTACACAATTATTTGCTGTTTCATCCATATGTATTTTCCAAATTTTCATATCTTATCGATGCCAATCAATTCACTCATTAGTCAAATCAGTGTTGATTGTCAAAACCTAAGTCAGATGATAATTTGCTTAAATTTTTTAACTGTTAAATTGACAAATAGAAAAGTTGTCAAATTCTAAATGTTTCACAGGAATACCCAGGATTTTGGATCATATTATTTTTCTACCTGGAACCATTTTGTGGTTAATGTTATTTGTTGGAAAGTAAAATTATGTTCCAGGTCCAGATTACCAATAAAACTCACATGAGGTTGTAATGGTTTCCTTTGTTAAAATTTGTAACACATGTGAATATCTGTCAATCAAAACAATTTTACCTCATGGTATTTTCCTAATGAAAATGGATTTCTAGACTGATGGAATATTCAACATTTGTTTCTGGAACAAAATGCTGTATCTCCAAGTGCAAGATTTCTATAAGGAAATTATATTTAACTTGGCATTTTAAAAAATATATAATTTAAGGAATATCTCTTCTGTTAGAAGTCTCATATTAATTTATTTATCTGATAGTTGCAAAATCTCATTTATATGTGGAATTAAAAAGAAAAGGTTTAATATACCTAGATAGAGAATAAAACAGTGGTTGCCAGGAGAGGGGCGACAGGGGAATGAGAAGATGTAGGTCTCTGTTTTACTCTGTTCTTGCATTGCTATAAAAAAAACCCTGAGACTGGGCAATAAATATATACCTATAAAACATGATCTTAAAAAATTAGCATATATACTGAAGGATTGTCCCAATGGTAAAAGTTTTTTGTTGATAGTTTAGAAAGTGTGACCCCTTAACCAATCATACGCTGGTAAATATTTAACAACTGGTTCTCTGGAGAAGCAGAAGCCATGAGGTGTAATGTAACTATTTCAGACATTTCAATCTACTAATGAGATATTCATCAACTCACAACATTTCTAAAAATTTTAACAGTTGACTGACTCTATCTTACTCTTGTATCCCTTTTTTAGACTAAAGATACAATGTGTATGTTTGTGAGTTCCTGTTCAAATTTCTATTAGAACACATTTGAAGGTACAGTTTTTTTTTTTTTTTTAGACCATCTCACTCTATCACCAGGCTGGAGTGAAGTGGCACAATCTCAACTCACTGCAACCTCTGCCTCCCGGGTTCAAGCTATTTTCCTGCCTCAGCCTCCTGAGTAGCTGGGACTACAGGTGTGTGCCACCACACCTAGATAATTTTTGCATTTTTAGTAGAGACCAGGTTTTACCATGTTGGTCAGGATAGTCTGTATCTCTTGCCCTTGTGATCTGTCTACCTCAGCCTCCCAAAGTGCTGTGATTATAGGCGTGAGCCACCGTACCCAGCCTGAAGGTACAAAATTTTAACATATAACAAAAGTGTACTTTGACAAGGTCTCTTACATTTCTCCTCACAAAATTATGTTTTTACTTCTATCATGATCTATTAGAGATGGGTAATGTATGCTTTACTATATATTTCACAGTTCATACCTATCCCTTGGATCAAGTCATTACACCAGATGGCATAATTTTGTGAGTAGTTCATTTATCGTGAGCATGCTTCATTTTGGTACTTATTAATTATAAGTAAGACTGTGTATGTGTATGTGTATGTATGAAATGCACTGTGGGTAAATCTGCTACTCACAGGTGATTACAATGAAGAGTGAGATTAAGCATGAATTATGCTTCCATCTGTCTTTGCTGTTACAAAATGCCTCAAGGTAATATCCACAAAATCAAATTGAATTTCAAAGCAATTCACAAACACTCTGAAATTTGGACCCAATACCAAAGTTACACACAGTATATTTAAATCCACATTTCATTTAATAAATATTGACTGGCTAAGTGATTACTATATGATATACTTCCATCAAGGATGAGTTAAAATATTTAATTTAATATAAACTACAAAGTTACTATTTTTAAATTTTAAATAATGTTTTCTTTACAATAATGTCTCTCTTGTTTAAATCAAAATGTATTCCTTTTTCCTTCTTACTGTTTTTTTTCCTTACTCTACATCATGTGACATCTGCTAAAAAAAAATTTACTAATCGCTTTCATGTATATTTAATCCTAAACATTCTTCAAGGTTATCTCTCAAACGTATTTCACATCACCTTATGTATTTTTCCTTCTGCAAATAAATCCTGTTTTTATATCAGTAATTTTCTACGATCTTTACTCCACACACAAAGCTACTGAAGTCCAAAATTCCTTTGTAATAGTTATAAAATGAGCAGTCACTGGATCTTTGTCATTTCCTACTCATCTTTTAACACATCTCTTAATATTTTGTGTGGACATTAATCACTCTTTATTTTGAACATGTATGATGCTCTACACAGCTTTCCATATCAAACTGTTTCAACTTTATCGGATGGTGACAGCCTTATTATGATTGTTAATGCCAATTTACTAAAACACTGTACTTGGAGATTTACATTATCTCAATCAATTTTTCTCACAATTTGACAAAGTGGGTATTGTCATCCAAAATTTACAGATAAAGTTATTGAGACTCAGAGATGACTACAGAAATGATATAGTTAACAAGAGAGAAAACCAGAATTAAACTGAATTCTGTCTGAATCAAAGTCTATTTTCTTTCTACAATATCATGTCTTTTTTTATTACTAAATCAAGAATGACAGTAAAATAACCATGCTGCTTTTCTATAAGGAGTACTTCTTTATAAGAAAATTAAAACCATCAGAAAAAAAAAATTATTCCCCTCTCTACAAAACAAATCCTTAGATGTTAAGCAGCAGTAATTATAGAGTAAAAATAAGGTTTTGATCTGCCAATAATTGTCCTAAGTAAAATTTTTGACAGGTTGGATTTTTGGTTAAGCAAGCTATAGGCCTACTGTTTCAGTTGAAGATGACAAGTAAGTGATAGGTCCTTGGAAGAAACTAAGAATAAAAAGAAACAGCATAATTTCGCCAAGGTTTAAATATTAAAAAGAAATATGAGTAGAAGAGATTTTGAGTAAGTACTGCTCATTCAAGAAAAAAAGAAACACAAAGAATTGTCTCAGACTAGAGACATGGAGATAAGAGGGGGACAGCTAAATAAGGGTACAGGTTGAAATGAAATGATGGGTAATATTGAAATAAATTAGAAAGAAAATGTTTGCTTTTACAATAACAGAAATACCAAAGGAAAGTAATCTCAGTTAAGAACAGAAACGAAAATAAATGGAGATTAGAACAAAACAAATCTTGATAAAAAAGATCTGGATGGATCCTGCAGGTTCATGGAATTGCTAAAAGAGAAGATGCTAAGTGACCCAGAAGTTAACAGGGAAAATGCAAGTGGTCCCTGCATTCAAGATTAAAGGAGAGAACTGACAAGTCAGGTGTAATTCACAGTTTCTCTTTTAAGATTAAGCTTTGGTTTCCAATGTCTTGCTTGGATATGCCTATTATGTAGGAAAAACCTATTACTCCTTACAGGTAACTTTTAACACTCAAAAATTCCAGAAAATAAAGTACTCTTTCTTCCTAACTAAGCATTTGGTCAACTCTGGACAGAGAACTCCAGGAGACTTTAAAGACACAAATTACTCACCCAAAGAAAGAAAAGAAAACCTTTGATGCGTAGCTGAAGCAGAAACTCACCAATTTACTTGAGCCTTTTCTTCTATTTTTACCTTCTTAAAGTAAAAAACACTATAGTTTACTATCATTTTATTATGGATTTATTATATTTAGATTAAAAATATATCTTTTTATGTTTAAGTAGTGGCTTTCATTCTGGGAAATATTTATTTATAATCTGGGTAAATTTTACTTACTTACCCTATACATGTCCTTCATGATGTCTTGATCTTCAGCTACATCCTCTCTGAGATCTTGTGTTTCTCTAAAGGATTCCTGAATTTTAAAGATTATCCTTATATGAAAACACCTCTACAATGAAGCTTGACTTCACTGTATTTTATTAAATTTTTAAAAGTTGTCTTACAATTTTTATGGGTATATAGTAGGTGTATATATTATGGGGTATCTGATATGTATTGATACAGGCATGAAATGTGTAATGATTATATTTGAGTAAGTGGGGTTTCTATCACCTCAAGCAACTTTAATTTTTTGTGTTATGAACATTCCTATTGTACTCTTTTAGTTTTTCAAAAATGTGCAACAAGTTATTGCACATTTGACTGTAGTCATTCCACCATGCTATCAAATACTGTATCTCATTTATTGTATGTAACTGTATTTTCATATTTTTGTACCTATTAACCATCTGCATTTCCCTTCTACCACTATCCTTCCCAGCATCCAGTAGCTATCCTTCCATGATCTATCTCCATGAAATTAGTTGTTTTAATCTTTAGTTCCCACAAATGAATGAGAACATGTGAAGTTCATCTTTCTGTACCTGGCTTATTTCACCTAACATATGCCTTCAAGTTCCATCCATGTTGTTGTAAATGACAGGATATCATTACTTTTATGGTTAATTAGTACTCCATTGTGTATATATATACCACAATTTTTTTATCTGCTCATCTGTTGATGGACATCTAGGTTGATTTCAAATCTTGGCTGTTGTGAATAGTGCTGCAGCAAACATAGAAGTGCAGATAAGTGCAGATATCTCTTTGATATACTAATTTTCTTTCTTTGGGGTATATACTTAGCAGTGGGATTGCTGGATCATATGGTTTTTCTATTTTTAGTTTTTTAAGGAACATCCATATTGTTCTCCATAATGACTGTACTAATTTACATGCTCACCAACAGTGTATGAGGTATTCATTTTCTCCACATCCTTGCCAGCAGGCGTTGTTTCCTGTCTTTTGGGAAAAGCCATTCTAACTGGGGTGAGATGGTATCTTGGAGTTTTGATTTGCATTTCTCTGGTGATTAATGATGGTGAGCATCTTTTCATATATCTGTTTGCCATTTGTATGTCTTCTTTTGAGAAATGTTTATTCAGACCGTTGCCCATTTTAAATTGGATTTTTAGATTTTTTTTGTAGAGTTTTTTGAGCTTGTCATGTTTTCTGATTATTAATCCCTTGTCAGATGGGCAGTTTGCAGATGTCTTCTTCCATTATATCAGTTATCTCTTCATGTTGTTGATTATTTCTTTTGCTGTGCAGAAGGTTTTTAACTTGAAGTGATCCTATTTGTCCATGTTTGCTTTGGTTGTCTGTGCTTGTGGAGTATTACTAGAAAAATATTTGCCAAGACCAAGGCCGTGCAGCATTTACCCAATGTTTTCTTTTAATAGTTTTATAGTTAGAGGTCTTACATTTAAGCCTTTAATCTATTTTGATTTCATCTTTTATATAGCAAGAGATAAGGATCTAATTTCATTCTTCTGCATATTAATATCCAGTTTCCCCAGCACTATTGAAGAGATTGTTCTTTTCCCAATGTATGTTTTTGGCACCTTTGTTGAAAGTGAACTCACTGTAGATGTATGAATTTATTTCTGGGTTTTAAATTCCTTTCATTGGTCTATGTGTCTGTTTTTGTGCCAGTACCACGCTGGGGCTCTAATAGTTTCATATCAACTTTAGGATTGTTTCTTCTATTCCTGTGAAGAATGTCTTTGTATTTTTATAGGAATTGTACTGAACCTCCAGATTGCTTTGGGTAATATGAACATATTAACAATTTTGATTCTTCTGATTCATGAACATAGAATATCTTTCCATTTTTTATATCCTCTTCAATTTCTTGCATCAATCTTTTATAGCTTTCATTGTAGAGATATTTTACTTCTTTGGTTAAGTTAATTTCTAGGTATTTTATTTTATGTGTAGCTACTGTAAATGAGATTACTTTCTTATTTTTCAGATTGCTTGCCTTTGGCATATAGAAATGTTATTGAGTTTTGTGTGTTGATTTTGTATTCTGCAACTTTGCTGAATTTGTTTATCAGTTATAGTAGTTTTCTTGTGGATTCTTTAGGTTTTTCCAAATATAATATTATATCATCTACAAACAAGGATAATTTGACTTCTATTTTTACAATTTGAATGTCTTCTATTTTTTTCTGTCATCATTACTCTAGCTGAGACTTCCCATACTATATTGAATAACAGTGGTAATAGTGGCCATCCTTGTTGTGTTCCAGATCTTAAAAGAAGGGCTTTCAGTTTTCCCTGCTCAGTATGATACTAGCTGTATATCTGTTGTATATGGTTTCCACTGCATTGTGTTGAGGTATGTTCTTTCTATACCCAGTTTTTTCCGGGTTATTCCCATGAAAAGATGTTGAATTTTATCAAATTTTTTTTGGCATCAATTGAAATGATCATATGGTTTTTGTCTTTCATTCTGTTGATACAATGTATCACATTGATTGATTTGTGTATGTTGAACCATCTTTGCATTCCTAGGATAATTCCTACTTGTTCATGATAATGATCTTTTAAATGCATTGTTGAATTCAGCTTGCTAGTATTTTGTTCAGGATTTTTGCATCAATGTCCATCAGAGATATTGACCTGTAGTTTTCTTTTTTTTCGAGTCTCTTTGTCTAGTTTTGTTATTAGAGTAATACTGGCCTTGTAGAATGAGTTTTCTATTTTTTTGGAATAGTTTGAGTATGATTTGAGTATATTAGTTTGAATATGATTGAGTATATTAGTTCTTCTTTAAATGTTTGGTGGAATTCAGCAGTGAAACCATTGAGTCCTGATCTTTTCTTTGCTGGGAGACATTTTATTACAGCTATTGGTTATAAGTCTATTCAGGTTTTGTATTTCTTGATGGCTCAATCTTGATAGGTTTGGTCAGAGAAGATATTTGATATTATTTTTGTTTATTTGGATTTGTTAAGACTTGTTTTGTGACCTATTATCCATCCATGATAATTATATATGAGTTAAACAGAAGATGTGTTTTCTGTGGCCATTGAATAAAATGTTCTGTAAACACCTATTAGGCCCATTTGGTCTGTAATGCAGATTAGGTCCAATGTTTCTTTGTTAATTTTCTGTCTGGATGATCTGCCCAGTGCTGAAAGTAGGCTGTTGACATCTCTAGCTGTTATTGTGTTGGGGCCTATCTCTCTTTCTCTCTCAATTAACATTTGCTTTATGTATCTGGGTGCTCCAGTGTTGGGTGCATATATATTTATAATTGTTATATCCTATTTCTGAATTGATCCATTTATCATTATATAACAACCTTGTCTCTTTTTACTGTTTTTGTCTTGAAATCTATTTTTTCTACTATAAGTTCAGCTACTCCTGCTCTTTTTTGATGTTGATTTGCATGGCATATCTTTTTTCATCCATTTATTTTTAGTTTCTGTGTGCCTTTATAGGTGAAGTGTGTTTCTTGTAGGCAACAGATCATTGGGTCTTGCTTGTTTGTTTAATACACTTAGCCATTCTATGTCTTTTGATTGGAGAGGTTTATTCCATTTACATTCAATGTTATTATTAATAAGATAGGACTTACTTCTATCATTGTGTTGTTTTCTGTGTTGTTTTGTGGTTGTTTCTTCTTTCCTCCCTGTCTTCCTTTTTGTGAAAATAACTATCTCAGATGGTATATTTTAAGTGCTTGTTTTACGTTTTTTCTAGGTACCTATTTTAGGTTTTTTTTTAAATTGGAGGTTAGCATAAGGTTAGCAGATAACATCTTATAAACCATTATTTTAAACTGATGACAACCTAACTCTGGTTGCAGAAACAAACTAATAAACAAGCAAAAAGAAAATGAATACATCTCTACATTTTAACTTTATTGCCCCTGCTTTTAAACTTTTTGTTGTTTCTACTCACATTGTATTATCTAGGTCTTAAGAAGTTGTTGTAGTTGTTATTATTTTTCATAGGTTCATCTTTCAATCTTCTTAATCAATGTCTGAGTAGTATATATGTCACAATTACAGTGTTATACTATTCTGTATTTGTCTGTGTACTTACTGTTACCAGTGAGTTTTGTACCTTTAGGTGATTTTTATTACTCATTAACATCCTTTTTTTCAAAGTGAAGAAACCCTTTTAGTATTTCTTGTAGAAGAGGTCTTCTGTTGACAAAAACCCTCAGTTTTTTTTTTTTTTTCATCTGAGAAAGTCTTTATTTCTCCTTCATGTTTGAAGAATATTTTTGTTGAATATGCTAAAAAGTTTTTTTTTTCCTTTACCACTTTAAATATATCATGCCACTCTCTCCTGGCCTGTAAAATTTCCACTAAGAAATCTGTTGCCAGACATATTGGATCTCGTTTATATGTTTGTTTGTTTCCATTTTCATTTGGTGATTTTGGGATTCTTTCTTTGTCCCTGACCTTTACGAGCTTGATTTTTAGATGCCTTGAGGTTGTCTTTTTTGAGTTAAATCTTCCTGGTGTTCTATAACCTCCTTGTACTTGAATATCCATATCTTTCTCTAGGTTTAGGAAGTTCTATTATTATCTCTTTAAACTTTCTACCCCATCTCTGTCTCTCTATCTCCTCTTAAAGCCAATAATGCTTAGATTTGCCATTTTGAGGCTTTTTTCTAAATCCTGTAGGTGTGCTTTATTCTTTTTAAAAATTTTTTGTCTCCTCTGTGTATTTTCAAATAGCCTGTCTTCAAGTTCACTAATTCTTTCTTCTGCTTGATCACTTCTAGTGTTGACTCTAACGAAGTCTTCAATTTGTCAGTTGGGTTTTATTTTTATTTTTTTGATTTTTAAAAATTTATTTTTTGTGTTTTGCTATTGTAATAGGAGCCAGTGTGGTTTTGTACTCAAGAGAAAGGGAATTGGGACTGGGTAGATTCACCTTCTACTGTTTTTAGCTGGGTAACTTTCGGTGAAGAGGCTTCACCTATCTGAGCCTTACTTTCCTCATTTGCAAAATGGGGATGATAATAGAATCAATGCAGTCTTGTGAAAAGTCAGTTGAAGAATGAACAAGTCAAATGCCTGGCACATAGCAAGTGCTCAATAAATGATCGTCAGCTCCACTCACTCCTCTGCCCATTGGGAGTGGTGGTGGCAGAGAACAGTGGGGGTTAGTTACAGAACTCTCTCTATACTGCCTTTGACACACAGCCCTAAGGTCTTGCATACATCTTAGCACATAAAAGGTGCTTAAAACAAATTTAATATCAGTTGGGTTTTTCAACTCCAGAATTTCTGTTTGATTCTTTTAAATTATTTTAATCTCTTTGTTAAAGTTATCTGATGGGCCTCTTCTCTGTGTTACTTCTCTGTGTTACCTTGGATTTCACTGAGTTTCTTTAAGACAGCTATTTTGAATTATCTATCTGAAAGGTCACATATCTCTGTCACTCCAGGATTGGTCACTGGTGCTTTATTAAGTTCATTTTGGGTGAGGTCATATTTTTCTGGATAGTCTTGAAGCTTGTGGATGTTCACTGATATCTGGGCATTGAAGAGTTAGATATTTATTCTTATATTTGCCATCTGGGCTTATTTGTACTGACCTTTCTTAAGAAGTCTTTCCAAGTATTCAAAGGGTATTGAGTGTTGTGATCTAAGACTCTGGTCACTGCAGTTATATGTGCATTAGGAGCGGGGGATGTATTTCCCATAATACTGTGACTCTTACAGACTCATAGAGGTACTGCCTTGGTAGTTTGGGTAAGCTTCAATAGCATTCCCTGGATTTCTAAGCAAAGTCTCTTGTTTCCTTCCTTTATTTTCCCACAAAAAAGTCTCTCTCTCTCCTTGCTGAGCTGCCTGAAGTTGGGAGAGGTTAATATAAGCTTTCCTATGCACACCACCACTGGGACTATGCTGGGTCACTCTTGAAGCCAGCACAGTACTAGGTGTCACCCAAGGCCTGTGGCTACTATTTCCTGACTACCACTGATGTTTATTCAAGGGCCAAAGGCTTTTAGTTGGCAGGTCTGGGTCTCTCCTTTCAAGGTAGTGGGTTCTGGCCCAGGGTGAGTCTAGAAATGTCCTCCAGGAGCCAAGGCTTAGAACCACAGACATTAGGAGTCTGCTTCATGCTTTATTTTACTGTGGCTCAGTTGGTTCCCAAATCGCAAGATATAGTTTTTTGTTGGTGTTGTCATTGTTTTGTTTTGTCTTGTTTCTATACTTTCCTCTCCTTTCCTTTCCTCTCCTTTGCTCCTTTCCTCTCCCTGTGGCGACCACAGCTAGAAATGTGCTGGGTCACACCTGAATCCAGCATGGTACTGGGTCTAGCCCAGGTCTGTGGTGAGTGCTGCCTGGACACCACTGATGTTCATTTAAGGCCCAGATGCACTTTACTCAGCAGGTGGTGAATTACGCCATGACTGGGTTATTCCTTGAAGGCAGTGGGTCCTTTCTGGCTTAGGGGTAGTCTGGAAATATTCTCTGGGAGCTATGCTCTGGAATGAGGGTTTCAGGACTCTGCTTGTTACTTTACTTTACTGTGACTGAGCTGGTATCTGAGTTGCAAGACAAAACTCTCTTTACTCGCCCTTCTCCTCTCCTCAAGTGGAAAGAAGGAATCTCTCCCAGAGCTGTGAGTTATGCTACCTGTGTTTGGGAGAGTGGTGATGTGAGCACTGTCTTGGCTACCTCAGGTCTGTCTCACTAGGTCATGCACACCTCAAGTCCACTGCCTCTGAGCCCAGCACAGCACCAGGACTTGTCCAGGAACTGCAGTCCTTGTGGCCATAACTGCCTTTCGAGTGTTTTTAGAACCTCAGAATGCTTTAGCCTGTAGTGGTGGTGCTAGCCAGAAGTCAGGTTCTGACAGCTGGGATGAACAATTCTTCTTTGGCTAGGGCTGGTCTAATAGCTCCTTCTGTGTGTGTCAGCCAAATTCTGCCTTGTGTTGCTTTCCACCATGGCAAGGCAGCACTAAGTTTCAATGCGAAATCACAATCAGTTTGCTCTCTCTCAAGTATGCCGTTTATCCGTCCACATCACACTGTTCTGTTGAGGGATAGGGAAGGGGTGGCATAGGCTATTCCAGGCTGTCTTTCCTACCCTCTCCAGTGCCCCTTTCCTTTATCTTACGTTAAAACCAAGAATTGTGTTCATTCACCTAATTTTTGTTTTTTATGAAGATGTTTTCTTGTATGGATAGTTGTTCTATTTGGTGTTCCTGCCTGGGAGTCAAGGATAATCTCTGAAGGGTTCTATTCAGCAGTCTTATCCCACCTCCTTCA
Organism: Rhinopithecus roxellana; assembly: GCF_007565055.1. NCBI lineage: Eukaryota > Metazoa > Chordata > Mammalia > Primates > Cercopithecidae > Rhinopithecus > Rhinopithecus roxellana. Next base: position 31,043,008 of record NC_044549.1, on the reverse strand, counting down.
AATTTTAAAGCCTCAGTAAGATTTTCTCTGTTAATTTGACCCTTTAGTGATGGAAGGGGTTTTATACCATCTACAAATGTGAAGATCGTATAAGCTGTTCTCTCATCCTTTCATTAATCACTCTACTATGTATTGAATTATAACTGCCTCAAACGTGATTAATTAGGGATCACACTGAACATTTCACTGTGCATAAGTATAACCCTTTCAGAATCACAAACTTTTTTATTATTTTTGAAAAACAAACAGAGCACATGAAGCTTAGCCACCATCTCCTGCAACAGGGTTAGCCAAGTCACTGGTTCACTAATTGGTTTCTTCCCATTGCTGTTTATATCTTCGATAGTTCATATGATAACAATGCATTCATATCAATATCATGGTGACACCATATTTTAAATGGCATCAGTTATAAAATGTTAGCCAAGATATTCTGGAACTCTGAATACATTATTCCATGCATATTTACTCCCTCAAATGACTAATGGTTTGGTCCATCGTGATTGCACCCGATAAAAACTACATTTCTTTTCTTCTAATGTACTCTTCAGTGATATTTTCTTTTATTACATATTCCCACAGATTTGCTTATATGAAAGACAGACAGGCTCTAGCTCTCATGATTTATTTGGGAACTACCTTGGCCAGGGCATACCATTTGGCAGTTCACCAGTCATTTATCTGACTAATTGTAGTGGTAGAAATTTATTTCCTTCTAGATTTTTAAGTGATCTTGCCTGCCTTTTACATATAAATCATAATTTAATTATAAAATTTAAAATTCATAAATGTTTTAACTTTTATCTGTGAACTGTCTGCTTCAAAAGAAAATGTCTTTAAAACTCCATTAATGTCTTAAACATTAACAACTAAAGATTGGTCTACTGCTTACTTTCATTGGCAAGAACTGTGATTCTTACCTTGTATTACTGCTTCCACCATAATCTAAGCCTGCAACTCCTACCTTGGAAGTTACGATATCAATGGACCACCTATTTTCACCCTTGCTGTTAATAGTGCATTTTCTTCACAATGTCTAGAGTAATAATTTTATTCAAATTCCCATTATTTAAGATGTGAATAAATTTGAAAATATTTTAACGACTTTAACATTTATTTAGTATAATGTTAAAATTACTTATGTGGGCAAAAATTAAGTCTTACATGATCTGATCGCTGTCTTCTAACCTCATTTTTACTTTTCCTCATTTATGACACTAGAGCCACAGTAGTCTCTTTCTGTTTTTCGAATGGATTAAGTTCTAAATTTCCACTTCAAGAAACTAAAAACTTAGATTGTCAGGGCCCAAAGTTGCAGAGATAAAAAGCAAAATTTTTGTCATTTGATCACTAGGGACAATAGTGAGGTAAGTCACTCACATTTCTACTTCTTCAACCCCAGACCTTTGAAATACAACAATAGGAATAACACTACCAATTAGAACCATATAATATCATCTGGAGGATATTAGCCTAGTCCTGTGATGCATTACCATAAAATTATTGCCATAATTGATTCTTCATAAGGGCATTCCTCATTTATATCAAGCCAGCTGATTTAAAAGACAGAAAACACAGTATGTCCAGGGCATTTCATAAACATGGGTCGGTTGAAGAATTTCATTTGCTGTCTTACAATATTATATGGAATTACACGCCTGTAAGTCCACAGATGGTGGTTTTGGCAAAAAGGATTATTGGCAAAAGAGGGAAATTCATACATATCTTGTGTAAATGCCTGTTGAAGTGTGAGCACAGTGCTATTCTTTCCAGAATGAATTTGGTCCAGTGTAATCACACTTATACTAGGTAGCTAGCTGGTCCTTCCAAGAAAATTGCACTATATTCAAGTGACAGTGTTGGTCTCTGTGGTTGGCAGATTAGACATGAAGCAGTGGCTATCAGTAGATCATCTGTGGTGTGTAGAAGTCCATATTATTTAGCCCAAATAAAACCTCCAACCCTACTGACGTGAACGCTTTGCTAATTAGACCTCTGCACAGGTTCAGACTTAGAAAAGAAGCTGATTGACATCTTTGGAGCTGGTCAACTTGTCTACCAGATTATTAAGATCCTCCTCTGCTAAAGTCAGAGCATTGGGCATTGGGAAAACCTGCTCAGGCAACTTAGTTGTGCAAATCTAAAGCCACTTCTGAATTTGCAACTAGCACCCTTTTACTTTGCTTCCTTCCTGTGGTTTGCAGAATTCTGAGATGATCCCCAAGTTTCCTGCAGCATTATGTACAGATCTTCTATAATATCCTCCCCTTGAGTATGAGTGGTACTTATGAATATGATGAAATATTCACATCATTATGTTATGTAACAGAATAGATTATGCAATGTAATTGAGGTCCCTAATCAATTGACTTTGCTAAGCAAGAGAAAGATTATTTTCAGTAGACCTGACAAAATCAGATGAACTCTTAAAATATGCCAAAAAGATTAAAACAAGCAAGACTTGTTGTTATAGTCTGAATAGAAACACCCCCACAATTTTTATCTATATTCACTTCTATTAATCTTAAAAGATATTTTATAAAGCAAAGTATTATGTGAACAATATCATTTAATTCCAGGGTTTTTCATTTCTTAAATAATATATAAATACAGAAACACAAGATTTAATAATAGTTACTTAATACCTCTTATAATATCCTTCCTTTTCTTCTGAACAGAAGTTAAAGAATAAGAACTATATAAATATCCCTCATTTGTATATATGTACCTTTGAAACATAAAAAACAAAAACTGATGCATGATATTAGACCATGAGCTTATTTTTAAGCTCTAGGGGCACAAAAAAATTAAAAGATTTAATATACATAATATAGAAATGTTAACTTTCAAATAATCAATAACTTAAGAAGTTGTACAATCTCCCATTGTGTCTTTTCTACTCTGACATTTATTATCCACGTTACCAACTTAAATGGGATGGATAAACACAAGAGACAAGTTAATTAGGAATATCTAAGTCAGAAATTATCAAAATTTGACGGATATGAGAATCCTCCTGGCTGTTTGTTAAAGAAGCACATTTCCTGAAATCCTCCACTACTCAGCATTCTGTCTCAGTCACATCGAAAGAGGGGAGAAGAGCATTGGTAATTGCTTGCTTGATAGCACTCCAAGTGAATCTCAAGTAGGTAGTTTTTTGGATCACATCTTGAGAAGCATGACTCCAACCACCATCACTACCACTCCAGTATTTTCAGTTAAGATGTGTTGTCTCCTTTGCCACCTCTGTAGTTTGTAGGCTAAACCACTTGCTCACTGCCTTTACTATTATACTCCACCTTCTCTCCAAATTCCCTGCAGATTCTTTAAATTGAGATCTTCAATTTCTTTCAACATTCTGCCTTCTCCTCCTGATTGGTTGTTTTGGGTTTTTAGTTTTATTTTGTTTTGCTTAAAAGAATTGCCTGTCTTCTTTTCACATCTTTCACCCTCCATTTGGCTTTCTAGGAACATCTCTTTCCAGACTCCCACTCTTCTCTGCTGTACTTGTAATCTTCAGTGATGTGCCTTCTATCCTTGCCAATGAGAAGGCAATGTTTTGGCTAAGGCCTTCTGGATGAGATATGAGCTCATATGGTTTATCTTGCTCCAAAGTAAACCTCTTGTTTTTTTTTTTTTTTTTTTTTTTTTTTCTTTTTTTTTTTCTTTTTTCTGACCCAACCATATAATCTGGCTCTTGAATAAAAACCTATATTTTGTTAATGACAAAAGAAATAGATAACACCTATTAGCAATTCTTTTCTGTAACTATTTAGATAACATGTAGTTTTCCTTCATTAAACATTTCATGAACTGAACTACATCAAAGTGGTTTAATTCTTTTTAACTTTTCTTTTAAGTTCAGGGGTATAAGTGCAGGTTTGTTATACAGGCAAACTTGTGTCATGGGGGTTTAATGTACAGATTACTTCAACACCAAAGTATTAAGCCTAGTATCTATCTGTTATTTTTCCTGATCCTCTCCTTCATCCCACCCTCCACATTCCGGCCCTGGTGTCTGTTGTTCCCCTCTGTATGTCCATGTGTTCTCATTATTTAGCTCCCATTTATAAGTGAGAACATGTGGCAAAGAACATGATCTTGCCCTTTTTTATGGCTGCATAGTATTCCATTGTATATGTATCACATGTTTTTTATCCAGTCTATTATTAATGAGCATTTAGGTTGATTCCATATGTTTGCTATTGTGAATAGTGCTGCAGTGAACATATGTGTGCATGTATCTTTATGACAGAATAATTTATATTCCTTTGAGTATATATCCAGTAATAGGATTCCTGGGTCAAATAGTAGTTCTGTTCTTAGGTCTTCAAGGGGTTGCCACAGCTTTCCGTGATGGTTGAACTCATTTACACTCCCATCAACAGGTTATAAGTGTTCCCTTTTCTCTGCAACTTCTCCAGCATCTGTTACTTTTTGGCTTTTTAGTAACAGCCATTCTACCTGGTATGAGATGGTAGTTCCTTGTGGTTCTGATTTGCATTTCTCTTATTATCAGTGATGTTGAGCTTTTTTTTATATACTTCTCAGCCACATATATGTCTTCTTTTTAAAAGTGTCTGTTCATGTCATTTGTCCATTATTTAATGAGGCTTTTTTTTTCTGGTAAATTTGTTTAGGTTCCTTATAGATACTTATTAAACCTTTGTCAGATGCATATTTTGTAAAAATTTTCTCCCATTCTGTAGGTTGCCTGTTTATTGAGAGTTTCTTTTGCTGTGCAGAAACTCTTTAGTTTAATTAGATGCCATTTGTCAATTTTTGCTTTTGTTGCAATTGCTTTTGGCATCTTTGTCATAAAATATTTGCCTGTTCCATGTCCAAAATGTTATTGCCCACATGGTATAAGAAAAGGATCCAGTTTCAATCTTCTGCATATGGCTAGCCAGTTATCCTGGCACCATTTATCAGAGTTTTTGTTTGTTTGTTTACCAATTGTTTGTTTTTGTTGACTTTGTCAAAGGTCAGATAGTTGTAGAGGTATGGCCTTTTTTCTGGGTTCTTTATTCTGTTCTTTTGGTCTAGGTGCCTGTTTTTTGTACAACTATCATGCTATTTTGGTTATTGTAGCTCTACAGTATAGTTTGAAGTCAGGTAACATGATGCTTTTAGCTTTTTTTTTTTTTTTTTTTTTTGCTTAGGATTGCTTTGGCTATTTGGGTTATTTTTGGTTCCATATGAATTTTAAAATAGTTTTTTTCTAGTTCCATGAAGAATGTTATTGGTAGTTCGATAGGAATAGCTTTGAATCTATAAATTGTTTTGGGCAGTATGGCCATTTTAACAATATTACTTTTTCCTGTCAATGAGCAGGGAATGTTTTTCCATTTGTTTGTGCCATGTCTGATTTCTTTGAGCAGTGTTTTGTAGTCCTCATTGTAGAGATCTTTCTCTTCTCTGATTAGTTGTATCCCCATGTATTTTATTCTTTTTGTGGAAATTGTGGTTGGGACTGTGTTCCTGATTTGGCCCTCAGCTTGACTGCTGTTTATGTATAGGAATGCTAGTAATATTTGTACATTGATTTTGTTCTCCTGTGACTTTGCTGAAGTTGTTTATTAGCTTAAGGAGCTTTTGGGCCAAGACTATGAGATGTTCTAGATATAGAATCAGGTCACTTGCAACCAGGAAAGTTTGACTCCCTCTTTTAGTGTTTTAATTCCCTTTAGTTTTTTCTCTTGCCTGATTGCCCTGGCTAGAACTTCCAATACTATGTTAAATCAGTGGTGAGAGAGGACTTTCTTGTCTTGTGCCAGTTTTCAGGGGGAATGCTTCCAGTTTTTGTCCATTCAGTATGATGTTGGGTGTGAGCTTGTCATACATGGCTGTTATTATTTTGAGGTATATTCGTTCAATACCTAATTTATTAAGAGGTTTTTGGTTTTGTTTTTGTTTTTAATGAAGTATCCCTCTGTTACCAGGCTGGAGTGGAGTGGCATGAACTAGGCTCACTGCAACCTCTGCCTCCCAGGTTCAAGCGATTCTCCTGCCTCAGTCTCCTGAGTAGCTGGGACTATAAGCACGCACCACCATGCCCAGCTAATTTTTGTATTTTTAGTAGAGACAGGGTTTCACCATGTTGGCCAGGATGGTCTCTATCGCCTGACCTCATGATCCGCCCACCTCAGCCTCCCAGAGTGCTGGGATTATAGGCGTGAGCCACCATGCCATGAAGCTCTATTGAATTTTATTGGAAGGCTTTTCTGCATCTATTGAAATAATCCTGTGGTTTTATGTTTAATTCTATTTATGTGATCAACCACATTTATTGATTTACGTATGTTGAGTCAACCTTGCATCCCAGGGATAAAGCCTGGATAAGCCTTTTTGATGTGCTGCTGTATTTGTTTTGCCCATACTTTGTTGAGAACTTTTGCATTGATGTTCGTCAAAAATATTGGACTGAAGTTCTCTTTTTTTTGTTGTGTCTTTGCCGGGTTTTTGGTATTAGGTGGATGCTGGTCTCATAGAATATGTTAGGGAGGAGTCCCTCCTCCTGAAATTTTTGGAATAATTCAGTAAAAATGGGAATTTGGTAGTGAATCCATTGGGCCCTGGAATTTTTTTGGTTGGTAAGCTATTTATTACCTATTCAATTTTGAAGCTTATTATTCGTCTGTTCAGTGGATGAGTTTCCTCTTTGCTTAGTCTTGAGATGGTGTAGGTATCCAGAACTTTATCCATTTCTTCTAAATTTACTAGTGTATGTGCATAGAGGTTTTTGTGTAATATTCTCAGATGGTTACTTATATTTCTGTGGGATCGGTGGTAATGTCCCTTTTGTCATTTCTAATTGTATTTATTTAGATCTTCTTTCTTTTCTTCTTTATTAGTCTAGCTAGTAGTCTATCTTTTATTAATTTTTTCAAAAACACAAACTCTTGAATTCATTGATCATTTTAATGGTATTTTATGTCTCAATCTCCTTCAATTCTGCTCTGATTTTGGTTATTTCTTATCTTCTGCTAGCTTTGGGGTTATTTTGCTTCTGGTTCTCGAATTCTTTTAGTTGTGATGTTGGGTTGTTAACTTGTGATCTTTCTAAATTTTTGACGTGAGCATTTAGTGTAATAAATTTCCCTCTTAACACTACCTTAGCTGTGTCCCATAGTTTCTGGTATGTTGTATCTTTGTTCTCATTAGTTTCAAAGAACTTCTTGATTTCTGCCTTTACTTCATTATTTACCCAAAAGTAATTCAGAAGTAGCATATTCAATTTCTATGCAGTCACATGGTTTTTAGCAAATTTCTTAGTCTTCATTTCTAATTTGATTTTGCTGTGGTCCAAGAGAGTGGTTGTTAAAATTTCAGTTATTTTGCACTTGCTGAGAAGTGTTTTGTGTCCAATTATGTGATTGATTTTAGAGTATGTACCATGTGGTCATGAGAAGAATGTATATTCTGTTGTTTGGGGGTAGAGAGTTCTGTAGATGTCTATCATGTTCATTTGATCCGGTGCTGAGTTCAGGTACTAAATATCTTTGTTAATTTTCTGCCTCAGAGATCTGTCTAATACTGTCAATGGGGTGTCAAAGTCTCTCACTATCACTGTGTGGGAGTCTATGTCTCCTTGTCAAACTCTAAGATCTTTCTTTATGAATATGGATGCTCCTGTGTTGGGTGAACATATGTACTTAGAATAGGTAGGTCCTCTTGTTGAATTGAACCCTTTATCATCATGTAATTCACTTCTTTGTCTTGTTTGATCTTTGTTGGTTTAAATCCTATTTTGTCTGAAATTATCGCAACCCCTGCTTTTTCCATTCGCTTGGTTATTTTTCTCCATCTCTTTATTGTGAGCCTGTGGGTGTCATTGCATATGACATGGAACTCTTGAAGATAGCATACCAAGGGGTTTTGGTTCCTTATTCAGGTTGACACTCAGTGTCTTTTAATTGGGATATTTAGCCCATTTACATTCAAGGTTAGTATTGATATGTGTGGATTTGATCCTGTCATTATGATGTCAGCTGGTTATTATGCAGACTTGTTTGTGTGGTTACTTTATAGTGTTTCTGGTCTCTGTACTTCAGTGTGTTTTAGTAGCAGCTAGTAATGATTTTTTCTTTCCATATTTAGTGCTTCCTTCAGGAAGGAAAGGCAGGTCTGGTAGTAACAAGTTCCCTCAGCATTTGTTGGTCTGAAATAAATTCTATTTCTTCTTTGCTTATGAAGTTTAGTTTGGCTGGAAATGAAATTCCGGGTTGGAATTTTTTTTCTTTAAGAATGTTGAATATTGGTCCCCAAACTTTTTGACTTTGTAGGATTTCTGATAAGATGTGCACTGTTAGACTGATGTGCTTCCCTTTGTACGTGACCTGACAGAAATTTCTGTCATTTCTGCTTTGCAGAAAGTTCAGAACCCTTGCTGGAGAAGTGGTGTGGTTGTTTGGAGAAAAGAGTTGTTTTTTTTTTTTTTTTTCTTTTATCCTATTTGATGACCTTGAAGGTTTATTGTGATATAAGGTGGATCCAGCCAGCTGGCTTCATTTTTGGAAGATTTTAGGAGGTTAATGCTCAGGTTTCAACTCCTGGACTACATGTTCTATATCTGGGGGACTTGTATCAGTCCCTGACTTCGTTCCCTGGCTCCTCAAGGTTAGGAATCCACTGTGCTGATGGGGCAAGGTGCTCCTGGACCACTAGTTACTACACTCTGATTAGCGGTGTTAGTCAAAGCATTTTGTAGTGTGGTGGCAATGGTATCTTGTTCTTGTTCACAAGGGCCAGCAGCAGTGGTAATGCTGTGGGGTGCATACTTGTCTGCTGCAACAGTGTGCTAGCAGGTGCCAGGGTGCCTGCCTCTTTGCAAGCATTTACCTCCATGGCAAAAGCAGCACAGCTTGGGGGAATGAGGGAGCACCTGCTGTCAACTCTGCCAGTGGTTATGCTTGTGGTGATGTTACCATGAGGGTGGGATGCTGGTAGGTGCAGGTCTGTGTGTGTTCTCTTTTCATCACAGGCAAGGGTGGTCACTCAGGATGGTGGAGGGTTTGCCATTCTCTATGCCTAATGTCACTATGTTGACAGTGTTTGTGCAGGAGTGGGATGCTGGTGAGGGCTGGGCTGGCTAACTCTGTGCCCACCAAGGCTCTGACTGAAATGGCAGTCTATAGGCAGGAGGGTGGATAGAGTACACTCTTGTCATTTGCAGCAGTGGCAGGGCAGTGTGCGTGCACACAGGTGCACTGGCGAGGCAAGTAAGACAAAATTTGCCTGTGCACACATGTAAGCAGAGCAATGTGGGAGGTTGCCTTAGGCCTGGGGAAAGCTGCAGTGTGAGGAGGGAGTGGGTAGACTGGTGTGTGGCCATGGGGGCTGCTCCACTGGAGCTGTCAACTGTTCAGGCATGGTCCACCAGTGCAAGAGCTATGATATGGGTCCCCAGAACCCCCAATGCTGCCATGAAAGCAGATGCTGCTGGGCTGGGGTTCCAAGCAAAGCCAGCAGACCGGGGGGTGCTCAGGTCTGACCAGCCCCATCTTATGGGCAAGACTTCCCTGCAGAGTTCAGATATGACAATTTTCCTAGGGCTAAAGTCTCCTATGAGAGCAAGTCAAGCCTACTGGGATGGCCATCCCTGGCCATGCTCTGCTACAAATGCTCCCACATTAAACCCTCTGGGCTCCTCTTCAGCTGGTGTGCTGCCAATACCACTTCTCTAAGCAGCTCTTCCTACCAATTCAAATGGCCCTGGTGGTTGAAGTGTCTCCTCTTGCTGGGATTTCAGAGGCCCATTGCAAAAGTGGGTTGCTCTCTGCCAATTCACCTCACCTGTTCCCTGGGAGTTGTTGGGGGCCAGAAACGAGTCCTGGCACACTGTAGCCCCATCAATATGGCTTAAAACATTTTTAATACAAAAAATATATTTCTAGAAATAACCAAAATTATCCCTGATGCACTACTTTTTTAATGCCTTACTGCATTCAAGTTGCAAATTTTCTTTTCTCCAAAAGCATCGTGTAATTTAGAAACGTATTTTATCTGAATGTCTGAAAGAACCTACTGTACATTTATATTGGCCTGGTCTTTTTATTGCGGGAATACATTCATCTATTGATGAATTCTATATAATAAAGTTAAGAAAGCCAAAGAGATTTCTCTATTGATTCTGTTTTAGTACTTTGTATTTTTCTTAAAAAGTGACTATTTTTATACAGTTTTAAATTACATAATGTAATACTTAATTTTCCTTATTTTTTTACTCTTTTACACATTTAGTCTTATACCATTTTTTCACTCCTACTATTATTTAATCATGTCTTCTCTCTCTTTTTTTTCAGTCTTGATAAATTTTGCCACATCTTGGTTTTTGTTTTCAAAAGTACACACCTTTGTTGATTTTTCTAAAGTATCTTCTGTTTTTTTTATGTCAATAATATTAACCCATCTTTATTATTTCATAACCTAGTATTTCATATTTATTTTGTTTATATTTTGCTGACTTCATACATCACACAGCTAGCTCATTTTCTTCTGCTCTAATATAAAATTTGAATACTCTAAATTGCTTTGAAATAGAAAATTTTAATTGTGTACACAAATTTAGATTTAGTATTTTTGTTATCATTAAATATTAGCATTTAAAATTTCCATTATGATTTATTTTTTACATTTGAGCTTTTTAGGTGATGTTGTTAAATGTTCTAACAGCATATTTTGCTGGAGTTGTGTTTTTGCTCTTTCTCATTACTTTGTTATTGATTTATAAGTTAATTTCATTGTAGTTAGAGTACACTGGGATTTCATTATCTAAATATCACTAATAGCTTCCTTGTGGGCTTGTTTTGAAAAGAATGTGTGTTTGTGTTTGCTGTGGTATTATATATAAAATATATTTATATATAAATATTAAATATTATATATTTATATATGTAAAACATCTTTTAACAATATAAATAACAAAGTTTTCTAATAAAAGTTTTCTATATATATATACTTATTAGAAAATTTTGTTATTTATACTGTTAAAATAGTATAGATCCATACTGTCTTTTTGTCTGTTTCAACTATCAGAGAGATGAATTGCAATCTCATACAGTTTTAGGGGATTTATTGATTTCTCCTTGTAGCTATTTCAATTGATCTTTGTTATGAAGTATGTGTGACTTTAGAAAATGCGGCACTATTCACAATAGCAAAGACTTGGAATCAACCCAAATGTCCATCTGTGACAGACTGGATTAAGAAAATGTGGCACATATACACCATGGAATACTATGCAGCCATAAAAAAGGATGAGTTTGCGTCCTTTGTAGGGACATGGATGCAGCTGGAAACCATCATTCTTAGCAAACTATCACAAGAACAGAAAACCAAACACCGCATGTTCTCACTCATAGGTGGGAACTGAACAATGAGATCACTTGGACTCGGGAAGGGGAACATCACACACTGGGGCCTATCATGGGGAAGGGGGAGGGGGGAGGGATTGCACTGGGAGTTATACCTGATATAAATGATGAATTCATGGGTGCTGACAAGTTGATGGGTGCAGCACACCAACATGGCACAAGTATACATATGTAACAAACCTGCACGTTATGCACATGTACCCTAGAACTTAAAGTATAATAATAAAAAAAAATCTAAAAAAAAGAAAATGTATAGCTCTTCCTAATAAATAAAACTATTTTTTCCATAAACAAAAAATTAAGTATTTCTATCAATGCCTTTTGACTTGTTATTTTCTAATATGGGATATTACCATAAAAAGAATGAAATTCTGTCATATACAACAACATGGATGGAACTGGAAGACATTATGCTATGGGAAATTAGCCAGGCACAGAAGGACACATGTTCACAGTCATATGGGAGTCAATAATTAAAGAAATTAAATTCATGGAGATAGAAAGTAGAATGATGGCTGGGAAGTGTAGCATGGTTGGTGGGGGACAAAGTGGGCATGATTAACGGGTACAAAAATATAGTTAGGTAGAAGAAACAAGATCTACTATTTGGTAGCATCCTTATTTAAAAATATTTTATATCATAAAATAAACTATGGAATTGGAATGTTCCTAACACAAAGAAATTATAAATGCTTTAGGGGATGGATACCCCAATTACCCCGATTTGATCATTATACATTGTTAAGCCTACATCAAAACATCACATGTTTGCTGATACACATATAACATGTTTAATCATAAATATATGACTGTTTAATACCCATAGTAATTAATTTAAAAAAGGATACCAGAAACAATTATTTTTTTATCTTAGTCACATTTTTAAAACTTGTCTTCTTGGTCTTTTTTCTAATCTTTTATTTTAAAACTTTATTTACCTTAAGTGTAGGTATATTTCTTACATACTTCATATTATTAAATGTTATAATTGAGTCTGATGATGATTACTCTCCTAATGGTGAATTTGTCTATTTTTATTCACTATGATAATTAATAAACTTAGATTTGTTTCTGTATGTTAATTCGTATCTTCTGTTTTTCTACTTTATGCCTGCCTATCTATTATCTATTTATCCATCAATCTGTTTTTTAAAATTCAATCTTCTTGGATTATTTGTTTTTATTCATTTTTTTCTTCTTTTCTGCTTTTTTGTTTTTTTCTAAAAATCACTCCATTGTTACCTCTTTATTAGCTTAGGTGGTGTTTTCATCCCTTTTTTCTGTTAACACTTAAATGTTAATGTGACCATTTACTTACTCACATCTTAATTTAACCAATATGTTTACTATTGAGACATTTTAAAGGCTTTAGCATTAGCAGCACTCCACAGTATCTTCATAATATTTTAATGAAATTCATAGGTTTTGGTGTTAGGGTTATTCAAGCCCAATAAAATTCTTCTACATGCTGAAAAAAACTGGTGAAGTATTAGTAATATCTCTTTCTTGAATATTTTACATAATTCACCAGAATACCTGCCTGGTCTTAAATTCTCTCTCTCTCTTTTTCTCTCTTTCTCTCTGTGTGTGTGTATGTGAAGTTTTTGTTATAATAGACATATTATTTTGATTTTTTGGTTTATATCATGTCGAGTCTTGATTATTTAAATTATTCAAGAAATTTGTTCATTTATTTGAGTTGCCAAATTTGTTCATGGTATGTCTATAGAATCTGTATTAATACTGTCTCTATCGTTTCTGATATTGGTAATTCATGTTCTCTGGCTCTCTGGCTGGCTGTCTAATGGTTGTCCTTTTTTTCTAACTTTTCAAAAATCAATTTTTGGCTGTTAATTTTCTCTATTATTTGTTTGTTTTATATTCTCCTGGCTTCTCCTTTAAAATTTATTATTTCCTCTTTTCATACTCATATTTGGTTTTCTTTACTCTCTCTCTCAGCTTCCTAAGGTATTACAATATGTAATAAACTTTACGATTTTATTTTTTAATATGAGCATCTAAAGCTATAATTTCAATCTAAGCACAGCTATGTGTCTATCCAACAAATGTGATATGTGGAATTTTTATTATTTATATTTTCAACATATTTTTAAATTTCTCTGCCTGTACGATATGGTTCCTTCACATTTGTGTGCCAACAGTTTTGACTGCAAACGTTTATCATTATTTTTATTGTTTACATTAATCCCATGTTTTTTACACATTTTGGTTTTTGTTGCTCATTATACCTTCTCATATTGCAGACCTGGCTTCTTTTTCTTCTTTTGTTTCTTCCTTTCTTTCTTTCTTTTATATTTATATATTTTTGAACTCTATCTTTTAATTCTTCTCTGTCTTTGGAAGTGATATCCCCAAATTTTTTAAATCTGTATTTTGCCATCATTCCAACAGTTTCAAGTGGATACACAGTTCTATGTTGTCAATAATTCTTTTATTGTTTTGAAAATATCAAGAGAATGAGGCATTATGAAAAGATAATACAGAAACAAGGGTGAGTGAACCTGTAGACTCAGTGTGTAAAATACGCCTGCATATGTCAAAGTGAATAGAAAATCTACTTTGTAGCCTTTTATATCACAGCTTCTCAGACCTTAGGCTTCAGACTGGTGAATTTTGTTTTGCACTGGCCAATGGACCAACTGTGTTTACTGTCCAATCTTAAATTCTAAAGATAAAATATTGCAGGTAACATAGAATATGCATTATATTTTTAAAGAGTTGACAAATGAAATCAATAACTATTTTTTATTAATAAAAAAGATGATATAAGCTCTTTGTCCAAAGCAGCCCTTAACAAGATTGAAATTTTAAAGCTAGATGGTACTTGTTGTAAACAAATGGTCCAGGTGCTTACATATTTTAGCAGTTGTATATCCTGAGAAAACTCAGTCTTAAAATTGGTGCTATATTAACAGCAGTATATGATATTGTAATGAATTTGCTTTATCATTGGAAAAGACTTCTGCTGTAGAGGACAAGAAAACAACATGAGTGTATCTCATAAAAAGTAATTAGCAAAGATAATAAGTAAGCTGGTAGATTATGTGATATAGGCAAAACTCATAGGGTATGTTGGAATAGAAGATAATGAATAAATAATTAACACATGATATATAGGCAGAATTCATAAGCTGAGCTAAATACAAATAAATAGTAAATAATTAATAGACTACAGAACATGCTAAAGAAGGAAAGAATAATTTCAATGTATGCTGAAAAAACAGAAGTGCTACACGAAGATCAAAAAGAAAGGTCATATACTGAGAATGCATCCTGTAGGCTAAAAGTCACCTCATCCCTATATAAATCACCCAATGGTAATACCTAGTATTGTCCTATGACGGTCCCAGATATGTCCTGCCCAAGGAAGGTACATAAAACCATGACTATTCATTTAACTGATTGGCAAGCCACTTACCTCTGCATCTCTCTGATAGAGAAATAGATATCTTTGCCCCTAGTAACTTTTGTCTATGAGTCCTTTGAACATACTTGGGCTTTTATTCTCAAAATTATATCATTAGAAAGGAAGAGGATGGTGGAGGAGAGAAAAAGAGACAGGATGTTTGTACGTTGTGTATCCCAGAACTTATGTTTCAGGTATTTTTTCTCACTCCCAACCTCCCTGAAGCATGTTAACCTGTCCCACCTCCGTCCCTTGCCTCTTACTTCATATTTTAAATATTTTTAATAAACTATGATTTGTTCTATAATAAACTGACTTTCTATTTTGTGACCTGTGGAGTAGTTTGTTAGTATGCTCAGAATCTATCATTGCAAGTAATTTCCTATATAGTAGATAATAATAAAATCATTAAAGCATATTTGCTAATACTCTTTACAATGGATATTTAAGGCCAATTATGTAAAAATTAAGATAATGAGATATGCTAGGTTAAGAATATCCAATTGTACTTGCAGACAACCAACATTTATCTGTGTAACTTCTAAATAACCTTGACCAATACCAGATATTTATAACGATGAAAACAAAAGTCAATTCTCTATAAAGCTGTTAATTAATCTCTAAATTACTTTGGGAAACATTTCTTCTTTTACTACTTGGAAATGATTATGTTTCTAGAGAATGGAAACTTGTGGTTCATAACACTTTAATTTCTATTTATATACTTACAGAGACTTTGCTTCATATAAATCTATAATCCTTTCTAAAATATTGTTCTATCCCAGTGGGTTCCACATACTGATAGCATATCAAAAGCTACATTCCAATGATGCCTGCAGTATTTCACTAACTATACTCTTGTCTGTCTTGTGTCAATGTCCTCATTTATCATGTACTCTTGTCAGATCAGTCTTGCTACAGAGACGCTTAAAGTCACTTTCATTTTTAACGTGTTTCATTGGATCCAAGTTTGGATTTAATAAAGTCCAAATTTCTTACTCAGGCATTCTAAAACCTAAGAGAATCAGGCCATGCATATTTTCCAGGCTTATATTTTCTATTACTGTAAATCCAAGCTGTGGTTGGAATACTTCAATGTTTGGTCAACCTTTCAAACCTAACAAATATTAAGTATGAGATTTGAAACTATGAATGCATGTCTGTTATCTGTAACTACCTACTCATTACTTAATGTTTTTTGCAATAGTCTCATCATCTACAAAATGAGAATATAATAATTATAATCATAGCCATAATTATACTCTCCTCACAAAGTTGTAAAGATTAAATTAGATAATCTATTAGGTGTTATTTATTCTGAGAATCCCCTTCTCTTTATCTATATATCTATAGATATATATTGATAGACGTATATTTTCTAAAAACTTCTTTGTGGATCAGCTATATCCACACTTTTAAAATTTTTCCTAAGGTCTTTATAATCAACTTTATTTCTATATACTAGTAATGAACAATTGGAAATAAAAAACAATGTGCCACATATACTAACATTCAGAAACATATATCACACCAAGAGCGAGTGAACTCTGATAGAAACTATAGAAGCTGGGTGACAATGACATGTCAACACAGGCTCATCAGTTGTAACAAATGTACCACTCTGGTAAAGGATATTGATAATGGTGGAGGCTATGCATGTGTTGGGTAGGGGATATACAGGAAATCTCTCTAATTTCTGCTAAATTCTGCTGTGAACATAAAACTGCTCTAAAAAGTAAAGTCTCTTGAAAAAATAAACATGAAACAGGTATAAACTAATAAGTATATTTAGCATATATGCTGAACACTAAACAAACAAACAAACAGAGTTCTGGTTTCATCCATGACATGTAAAAAGGTTGGAAGTCATTACTTCATTTTTTACCAAAAGAGAAGAAATGAATAAATGTAAAATTAACATTTATTGGGCCTATCAGAGAACTGAGGTTACAGGGCAAATCACCACGCTGAAATCTGGAGAGACAGGCAAATACACAGAAATACAGTTGGGATCCACTTGCATAGAGAGGATGCTGCTAGAGGCAGAATTGTTAGAAATATTTTAATAATA
The DNA here is from genome assembly GCF_007565055.1 of Rhinopithecus roxellana. Taxonomy (NCBI): domain Eukaryota; kingdom Metazoa; phylum Chordata; class Mammalia; order Primates; family Cercopithecidae; genus Rhinopithecus; species Rhinopithecus roxellana. Next base: position 31,026,135 of record NC_044549.1, on the reverse strand, counting down.
ATATAGACAAGTTTGTAGAGACTGAGTGTGGACATTCTTGAGAGTGAGAAACCCCTGAGAGTCATAATCTTAGAGGAAGCCCCACATTCTTGTGGGTTTTACATTCAGGAAACACACAAGGTTCTCAAAATGCATAGCTAAGAATAATCCCCTTCTTTTCCAGAGCCTTATGCCACCCAGCAGAAAAGGCAATTTACCCAACTCTAGCCCCTTCTAGCCTTCTTATCTCACTTAAGGGTATGTGTGGTGGTGGTGGAGGAGGGGAGAGTTAAAACAGACAAACAAACAAACAACAGCAAAAAAAAAAAAAAAAAAAAAAAAAAAAAAAACCTGTTATGAGAAACATAGCCCAGCAACACAAGCATACTAAAGGACTGAGATTTAATCATAAGATTGTAGAGCACTTTCCTTCACTACCTAATACTTACCATCACATAAAGTATAATAAAAATGGATTATAGCTGGAAGAACTGCAAGACACGAACTCTATATAAGGAAGAGTTCTTAGGGTGGTCAAAAGACAAAAATTGATAGAATTGAACACTGATGTAGAAAAATTTACTATTGCAGTTAAAGACTTTAACACTCCTCTTTCAGCAACTGATAGATCAAGGATGTAGAAAATCAGTAAGGATAAAGCTGACCTGAAGAACACTAGCAATCAACTTGATGTAATTGACATTCATAAGGTACTCCATAAAACAATAACAGAACACACATTCTTCACTGTCTCATGTAGAAATTCACGCAGATAAATTACATTCTGAGTCATGAAACACACCTTAACAAATTTAAAATAATAGAAATCATACTAAGTATGCTCTCAGGCCACAGTGGAATTAAGCTAGAAATCAGTAAAGGAATGATAGTTGGAATATTCCCAAATATTTGAGGTTAAAACAACATACTTTCTATAAAAATGGGTCAAAGATCTCTCAAATAAATTTTTTAAAATTGTACTAAGGAAAAATTAATAGAAATTATTAAAATTTGTTAGAAGAGTGAAAGTCATGCTTAAAGAAATACCTGTGATATTAAATACACATATGAGAAAAAGCAAAATCTCTAAAATCAATAACAGCTTCCTTCTAAGGAAACTAAAGAAGACAATGTAGTCCTAAAGCAAGTAGAAGAAACACAGAAGAAATAATTAGAACAGAAAACAATAAAATTAAAACCAGAAATCAATAGAGAAAAACAATGAAACGTAACCAGGTTTTTGAAATGTATTGATAAATTGTTTTGAGGTATTTTTGAAATTAAATTGATAAAACTCTACCCAGGCTAACCAAACAAAAGTGAGAAGACACAAATTACAAATATTAGAAATGAAAGAGTCGTCATTACTACTGATTTCATGATATTAAAAGATAATAAGGAATACTGTGAACAACTCTATCCCACAAATATCATAAATATCATAACATAGATGAATCAATTTCTTCAACCACTCTACCAAAACTCCCATAAGAGAAATAGATAATCTCAATAGAACAATAGTTATTAAATAAATTGAATCAATAATTAATAATATTATAAAATATAGAGCATGGGCCCATATATTTTTACTGGTAAATTCTATCAAATGTATAAACAGGAAGTGATATAAATTCCCCAAATCACTTTCAGAGAATATAAGTAGGGGAACATTTCTTATCTCATTCAGCGAGGTCAGCATTATCTTAATACCAAAACTAAATAAAGACAACACAATTAGAGAAAACTACATGTCAATATCTTTCAGGAATATATATGTGTGTGTGTGTGTGTGTATATATATATATATATATATATATATATATATATCCTCAAGAAAATATTAGTACCTTGTATGTAACAATGTATAAAAAGAATTTCATCTGATGACAAACTGAGCTTTATTCCAGGAATGCAAGACTAATTCAACATTTGAAAATTAAAGTGGCTCACCACAATAACATGCTAAAGAACCAAGATTATATGCTCATATAATTAAGGAAGAAAAAGATTTGACTATATCCAACACCAACCACAGTAAAAATTTTTGGCAAATTAATAATAGAAAAAGTATTCATCATTTTCTAAAAAGCATCTACAAAGCCTAGAGATAATATGATACTTTGTGATGAGATACTGGGTGGTTTCCCATAAGACTGGAAACAAAGCTAGGATGTCCTCTTTCACCACTCCTAATTTATATCCTACTGGAAGTTCTAGTTAATGCAATAAGATATGAAAGTAAAATAAAGGTAGGAAGATTGGGAAGGAAGACAGAACTGCCTGTGTTTGCAAATGAATTATATATATAAAAATTTCTCAAAACTGACCCTCCAAAATCCCAAACAACCCACCTAGAACTAATAAATGACCTTATCAAAATCACAAATAAAACATTAATATAACAAAGTCATTTTTGCCATATATACCAGCAATAGATTATTTAAATTTAAGATTTTAAGTAACATAGCACTTACAATGATTTATTTAGTTATACATCTAAAAAAGTCTATAAAAACTATAAAACTCTGATGAAACAAAATAAAGAAAATCTAAATAAAAATAAAGATATTCCATGTTCATATATTGGTAAAAACAATTTGTTAACATGTCAATGCTTTCCATCTTGATCTACAGATACAACACAACCCCCATCAATAATACATCAAGTCATATTGGGGATATTGACAAAGTCATTGTAAAGTTAATACGGAAAGGAAAAAGACATAGTATAGCCAACACAATGCTGATGTAAAATAAACGTTGGAGAGGACTGATATTACCATATTTTAAGAGTTACTATAAAGTTAAGTATCTAAGACAAGCATGGTAATGCCAAGAGATAGACACATAGATCAATGAAACAGAACAAATAGATTTTGACACATAGAGCCAGTCAATCTTTGACATATGAGCAAGGCAATTCTATGGAAAAAATATAATCTTTCAAAAAATGTTGCTGGAGTCATTGGACATCTGTGTACAAAAGCATGACCCTAGACTTCTGCCTCACACCTTTCAGAAAAATTAGCTCAAACTGGAGAAACAAAAAGTGAAATCCAAAACTATGAAAATTTGTAGAAACAAAAAGTGAAATCCAAAACTATGAAAATTTGTAGAAACAATAAAGTGAAATCCAAAACTATGAAAATTTGTAGAAACAATACAGTAAAAATCTAGGTAACCTTGGATTTTTCATGGAGTTTTTAGATACAACACCAAAATTTTTATCCATGAAAGAAAAATTGATATATTAGACTTTATTAAAATTATAAACTTATGTACTACAAAAAGCACGATGGAGAGAATGAAAAGACAAGCTGTAGACTGGAAGAAAGTCCTTGCAGAACATATATCTGATAAGGGACTTGATATGGTTCGGCTCTGTGTCCTTACCCAAATCTCATGTCAAATTGTAATCCCCACGTGTTGGAGGAGGGGTCTAGTGAAAGGTGAATCACTTATGGGACAGGATTTCCCCTTTGCTGTTCTCCTGATAGTGAATGAGAACCTAAGCTTCTTTTCTTCATAAATTGTGCAGTCCTAGGTGTGTCTTTATAGCAGTGCAAGAATGGGCTAATACAGAAAATTGATACCAGAAATGAGACATTGCCATAAAGATACTGGAAAATGTGGAAGGAACTTTGGAACTGGGTAATGGACAGAAGTTGGAACAATTTAGAGGGCTCAGAAGAAGAGAGGAAGGTGTGGGAAAGTTTAGAATTTCATAGAATGAATGGTTGTGACGAAAGTGCTAATAGTGATATGGACATTATATATATGGACACTGTAAAATAAAAGTTGTAGAGGACTAGCACTACCATATTTTAAGACTTACTATAAAGTTAAGTATCTAAGACAAGCATGTAATGGCAAAAGATAAACACATAGATCAATGAAACAGAGCAAATAGATTCAATTCAAACAGATATTCAACAAACAGGATAGTGAAGTCCAGGGTGAGGTGGTCTCAGATGGAGATGAGGAACTTATTGGGAACTGGAGCAAAGATCACTCTTGCTATACTTTAGCAAAGAGACTGATGGCATTGTGCCTCTGCTCTAGGGGTCTGTGGAACTTTGAACTTGAGAGAGATGATTCTAGGTATCTGGTATAAGAAATTTCTAAGCAGCAAAGTTTTTAAGATGTAGCCTGGCAGCTCCCAGCAGCATACAGTCATATGTGTTCATAAAGAGATGGTCTGAAATTGAAACTTATATTTAAAAGGGAAGCAGATTGTAAAACTTTGGAAAATTACAGCCTGACAATGTGGTAGTAAAGAAACCCCGTTTATCTGGGGAGAAATTCAAACTGGCTGCAGAAATGTGCATAAGTAAAGAGAAGTCAAATGTTTAACAGACAAGACCATGAGGAAAATGTCTCCAGGGCATTCTAGAAGACCTTAACTGCAGCCCCTCCCATCACAGGCCTGGAGGACTAGGAGGGAAAAATGGTTTTGTGGGCCATGCCCAGAGACCTGCTGCTATGTGCAGTCTTGGGGCATGGCACCCTGCACCTCAGCTTCTCCAGCTTTAGCTGTGGCTAAAAGGGGCCAAGGTACAGTGCAGGCAGTTGCTTCAGATAATGCAAGTCCCAAGCCTTGGCAGCTTCCATGTGGTTTTGGGCCTGCAAGTGCACAGAAGTCAAGAATTGAGGTTTGGGAGCCTCTGCCTAGATTTGAGAAAATGTATGGACATGCCTGGATTTCCAGGCAGAAGTGTGCTGCAGGGGTGGAGTCCTCATGGAGAACCTCTGCCAGGGCTTGAAGCCCAAATACAGAGTCCCCACTGGGGCACTGGCCCAGCGGAGCTGTGAAAAGAGGGCCACCATCCTCCAGACACAAGAATGGTAAATCCACTGAAAGCTTGCACTGTGCACCTGGAAAAGCCTCAGACACTCAATGCTAGTCCATGAAAGCATCTGGAAGCAGGCCGTACCCTGAAAAGCCACAGGGATGGTGTTTGCCAAGGCTGTGGGAACCCACCCTTTGCCTCAGCATGCCCTGGTTGTGAGACATAGAGATAAAGGTACTTATTTGAGAGCTTTAAGATTTAATGACTGCCCTTCTGAGTTTTGGACTTGCATAGGTTTTCTAGCCCCTTTGTTTTGGCCAATTTCTCCTTGTTGGAATGGGAATATTTACTCAATATTCCTGTGCCTGCATTGTATATTGGAAGCAACTAACTTGTTTTTCATTTTACAGGCTCATAGGCAGAAATGACTTGCCTTGTCTCAGATGAGACTTTGCACTTGTGCTTTTGAGTAAATACTGGAATGAGTTAAGACTTTGGGGCACTGTTGGGAAGGCATGAATATGAGAAGGACAGGAGGTAAGAGAGGGGCCAGAGATGAAATGATATAGTTTGGCTTTGTGTTCTCATCCAAATCTCATGTTGAATTGTAATCCCCATGTGTCAGGGGAGGGGCCTGGTGGGAGGTGATCAAATCATGGGGGCATACTTCCCCCTTGCTGTTCTGATAGTGAATGAGTTCTCATGAGATCTAGTTGCTTACAAGCATGTAGTGCTTCTTCTTTCACTCTTTCTGTCCTGTTCTGCCATCTAAAGAAGGTGCTTTCTTCTCCTTTATCCTTCCACTATGATTGTAAGTTTCCTGAAGTCTACCCAGCCATACTTCCTGCACAGCCTGTGGAACTGTGAGTCAGTTAAACCTATTTTCTTTGTAAATTACCCAGTCTCAATTATGTCTTTAAAGCAGTGTGAGAATGGACTAATACAGGCGTTACATTCAAAATATATAAGAAAGAACACTTGAAGCTAACAATAAGAAAGTGAAATCTCTGTTTAAAAAGTGCAAAACATCTGAATAGACATTTTACCAAAGAATACATATAAATAGCAAATATGGATCGCCAAGGTAATTCTGAAGAAAATGCAATGTTGTAATAATTGACCTTTTCATGCTATCTCTCTTTATGTTTCACAAGTGTTAACCCTATTTGACTATTATACTTCCTTCTAACTCTACCTTGTGTCTACTCCCCAGAGGAAAAAAAAGCAGCATAATGTAGAAATACCATAAGAACATACCAGCTATTGAACACCACATTTAGCAGTCCAGGTATCTCTGGAATAAGTGTACTGTGATCAAGGACACATTTATACGGAGCCTTATTTCCATTTGTAATGTTTTGTCCTTTGAGTTTTGTGGTGGTGTTATCAGTATTTGTATTACTATGTGTATTATCTTGTATTGCAATGTGTTAGTCTTCCTTTATATTATGTTTCACATTTCTTTGTCTGTTTATATTTTTTAAATAAACATTTTAAAAATATTTGGAAATGAGGCTTTATAAAAAACTCTTTTGGAAAATTATCTTTTTAAGTGGAATTAGAGGAGAAGATAGTTTCTAGAAGGGAATGTGGCCATAAGATGGGTTTAATCAGTTATTTAGGTAGGTAGTATTAAGGAACGGTAATTCAAATCTTGAATCCAAACTTTTAAATACCCTCATGCAAGTTCTTTAAATTCTCTAAGTCTTAATTTCTTCACAGAAAACAGAAATTAAAATGTTTTCTATGTGTTCTTTGTAAGATTAAATTACATAAAGCAACTAAGACACCAGTGACTGTCACAACGCACAATTATAGTTAGCAAATATTATTCTCATACATTCTGCTGCAGTAATTTGAAAATAATTCTCTATAAAAGGTAAATTCCAATTTTTAAAATATATGTAAATTGTCTGACCACGGTGGCTCATGCCTGTAATCCCAGCACTTTGGGAAGCCGAGACAGGCAGATCACCTGAGGTTAGGAGTTTGAGACCAGCCTAGCCAACGTGGTGAAACCCCGTCACTACTGAAAATACAAAAATTAGCCAGGCATGGTGGTGCATACCTATAATCCCAGCTACCCAGGAGGCTGAGGCAGGAGAATCACTTGAACCCAGGATGCTGAGTTTGCAGTGAGCGGAGATTGCACCACTGCACTCCAGACTGGGTGACAGAGTAAGACTCCATCTCAAAATATACATATAATGAGTGCTTTATGTTTATGAGGTAATTTATTAATTACATTTAAATATGGAATTATTTGTATATTGTGTGCTTGGTTTAATTAGGATCAACAGTATATTTAGGATTGAAACGATTGCTAAATTATAAAAGAAAGGATTTCAACTTTAATTTTTCAAAGAATCAGATTTCTGAATGTATTTTTTGTTAGAAATTATTTGGAGATAGTGAATTTGACCTAGCTCAGGCACAAACTATTTATTTTGGCAAGAAGTTTTGAAATCTATGAGTTGGTGCATCATTTTCAGTCACAGTAGTTGAAAGCAGTTTTGTATTGGTTAAGATGCTGTGCTTTAGTGACTTTTATTTTGTCATAGTTGATTTATACAGTGCAGTAATATTGAGAATACACTTATAGAAAATATATATTTTCTTTTCACTCATGTATTCTACTTGAAGAATATATAGTATTATAAGCAATTTTATCAATTCCAAACTTTTGATAGGAATTATAAGCATACTTACACATAACCTCAGTAGAAAATAAATTGAAGCTTATTATTATCTAAATAACTTATATATATATATATATATATGTACTTATAACCTCATGGAAAAATAAATGGATTCAATAAAGTACTTTAGAAATAGGCTTACATCTTGGGCTTTCACATTTTTCACTAAAATGAACCAATCTGCTCCCAATTTAATTCATTATTAATTCTTTAGTAGGCAACATAAATGTAATAAGCAGAAAAAATTGTGTCTGTGTTAAAATAACTCTCCTAAATTGTATTAAATGATTAGCAATACTTCATAATCAGTATAAAGTAGGCATAGATTTGTTTGGGAGATGCACCTTGATGAATTTTGTTGTAAGAAAAAAATACATCATTAGACTTTGTACAGATTTCATCTGAAGACCTCTGCTAGATTTGCCTTTCAATACGATGGCAACAGTATCCCAGCAGGATACTACAAGAGATAGTCATGTGACTAATCACAGTGGACTTCATGTCCTTGGGGTTGCAATACTAAAACTGACATTTTTTTATACCAAAGAGTTTGAGTCCTGACAAGCATCTGTGAAGCTTTTCTGCTTCATCTCACCCTGTCTATACTATATATCTATCTAGAACAGGAAATGTGCCTCTTGGGTAAAAAATCACGTTTAGAGATGTGAAAAATAGAAATTAGCATATTTTTTAAAGACATACACATATGCACATATATGTATATATAGTCCAAGAATACATATATATATATATAAATATTCAGACAAAAATATCTTACCTGTAATAAAATGTTTATATTAAGAAATATCTCAAAGATTAACTTTGAAAAGCATTCATAGTGTAGATAAAAAAAGAGAAAACTATTTTACAGCTTGCTTTCCATGACACAATGGAAAATATTGACATGAGAAGAAATAAATTTTGGAAATCGAAATACTCTAAGAAAAGAGCATATATATTACTGATAGGTTGTATTTTCTTCACAACATATTATCACTTAAAAGGCAATAAAAATTTACACAATAGATGGATGAGCAGTTAAATTAAACAACATTGATTCAAAGCTTGAAAAAAAAAGTGGGGGCCAAAATATACTATTTGAGTAAGTACTGGCTCTTGTTACTTAGGAGTCTGCCAAAAGGTTTGAATCTTATCCAAAGTAGTCTATTACACTTTTCACCATTTTTAAACCCTGAAAGCAAGGGAGACATAAAATACACAGGCGTTGAATAAAAACTGAAAAGAAGCAATTAATTTAGAACAAATGTCCACTTCATGTGATAAAATCGAAGCCCTAAAAAGAGCCTAGTGACAGCTTTTAGGTGTTATGTCTCCCCCCAAATTCTGTGCTCAGACATAAGATTATTTTTAAATCTTTGGTTGGGCATTTTAAGTTTTCATACTGGTAAGACATTGTCCCTTCAAACTTTGAACATTAAATTAGCCCTTAGTATATTCACTTGATATATATCAAATTAATATCAATATCTATAATCTAAGTTCCCAAATGCTAGTTTTTACTCTTTCAGTAGAATTTCAGAAAATGCATTTAAGTATACAAAGAAAAAGGGATTATGTAAGCTTATTATTATTTCTTTCATTTAGATGGACAGTGAGATTTGGATGAGGTTAATAAATACTGCACTGAATTCTATTAGCAGTAAGAAAGTGCTTTATGTATTATATGGTAAATTATAAGACTATGCTTTTAACAGATAACTAGGTATAATATTTTTATTTTCTATTAATTATATTCTACCTGGTTGTGCATTCTTGTTTGGATTAATGTACTATTTTCTATTAGTTTAAAATTTACTGTAAGTGTTAATACTTTTTACATTTCAAAATTATGTGCTTTTAATCACTTTACAGAGAACATTTAGGTGGCATTATAATCAAAATTACAATGTCAAGTGAAGGTAATGTATTACTGATTAAAAATAATTTATTTAAGAATATCCAAAAGATAAATATAAGACAAAAGAAGAAAACTTAAAATACCCACAACATTCTCCACAACATAACCATTCTGAACACATTGATATAAACCTTTCCAGGTGCCAGTGGGTTCTTGAGCTGAATTTATTTACATAACTTCAATATATTGCAGTGGGGGCATTTCAAATAGGAAAATTAAAGCTACAAATGTTATTTGAAATCTTTGTTTTTATATGATTTTGGTTAAATAGGTGCAGAGTCTCTGATGACATTACCGACTCTTAACGCACTGAATATGCTTAATAAATTGCAAAGCACATAGATAGAAATACTATATATGTGTAAATATATGTTCCTTGACATGAAAAAGAGAAAAAAGGATTCACTGAAGATAGTATTTCAATTAAGGCATTAGAGTATTTCACGTAGGTCTAACCTGAATATGAAAGAAACCCACATCAATACTATTCATCAAATAACAACTAACTAATTGAGCACTCACTATGCCTGTATACTATTTATCTTTTGCATGAGATGATTGCCATTATCCTAATTCTATAGGAGAGAAATGTGGGATACAGAGATAATAAAAACATTTAGGGACAAGAGAATATAAATGATAGAGCTAGAAGTTGGCCACATATATCCAATGTAAGAGTTTATTTTCTTAACCATTCTGCATTACTGATTCATAATTGTAGATGGCGATTCTAGGTGCTGTTAATAATAATGGTAGATTCATTCCACCTCATCTCGTGAACTCTAAGAGAAATTCTGGACAGTCTGGAGTTATCTATATTCAGTAAGAGGTAAAACTTTTACAACTATTTCTCTTATTTAAAAAGCCATGCAATATTGAAATTTGGGTAATATTGATAGTGGCATTGCACATTTATCAACAGATTCCAGCTGCCAGCCAAATCTTTTGCAGTTACAGGTAATTAAGACAAAGTAAAAGAAATAGTCAAAAATTCAATTTGCTGTATAAATGTAAATTACATTCCCCTCTTTTTTGAGAGGAAGTGGGAAGTGAGAATGGTGTAGTTGTTGAGGTCAGTTAAGAAATAAAATATATTGGGCTTCCTAAAGGATATATTAAAATATCGATTACACGGTTTTCACATTATTACTTATCTCATTGTGGGACTTCCAAATATGGTACAGATAAAAAAGTCATGTATGAATGATCACTTCAAAAATCAAATGAGTGTAAGTCACCAAACAGGTGTTTTGTGGATGACAAAAAATGAAGTCAAATTGAAGTTTGCAAAATACTAGAGGAACTTTATATGTTTGAACTCCAATACAATGATTCTCAAGTACAGAGTAGCTTTAAAAATATGCCATTGGCCGGAGACGGTGACTCACGCCTGTAATCCCAGCACTTTGGGAGGCCGAGGGGGCGGATCATGAGTTCAGGAGTTCAAGACCAGCCTGGCCAACATGGTGAAACCCCATCTCTACTAGAAATACAAAAAATTAACCGGGCATAGTGGTGGGTGCCTGTAACCTCAGGAGGCTGAGGCAGGAGAATCACTTGAACCCAGGAGGCAGAAGTTGCAGTGAGCGAAGATCGTACCACTGCACTCCAGCCCAGGCAACAGAGTGAGACTCTGTTTCAAATATATATATATATATATATATATATATATATATATATATATATATATATATACATACACACACACACACATACACATACACACACATATATATAAATAAAATATATATAAATAAAAATATATATAGACGCACACATATGTGTGTATATATATACCATTAACAAGATACCACCACAAGCCAGTTAAATTATACACTTTTGTTAGTTATTTATGCCTAGTGTTCCATTATAGGAACTCTAAGCATGTGGGAGTTATTTATATCCTACTGCTCAAGGTCATCGCCAAGGCCTGATTGCAAACATTCAAAAAATTGCAACCTCAGGCATAAATGGGTTAATAGGACCCTAACAGTGATAGTCTTTTACACCACAAGGTATAAAAGCTTGCTCTACCACTTGATTCCAATAGGCTTGCATCCATGAGAAACTCTCCCGCTATGAAAGAGTGCCATGAAGGATTTAGGTTTCTTGCATCCATTTATTTCTCTTCCTTGTTACCATCACCCAGTATAACAATGTCATAAACTAACAGTCCCTTAATCTCTACTGAGAGAAGCATTTCCATGCCCTTAGTATAAAGATGAAAATTTATTAAACAATTTCTCTGAAAATATTCAGAAAAAAATATTACCCACAAGTAACTATAATGGTTTCTAAATGACTATTTACAGTGAATTTTAAAATAAAGTTTTCCTATACCCTAGGAGATTCTGCTTTCTCATTCAGAAGATTCTTATGTGCAACTAGTTTGCATTTTTAGAAGTTTTAAATCAATAGAACTCCTGTTTTTCCTAATAAGCTCATATATGTTATGTCAGTTAATAAATATAGAATGGAGTATATGGCTTTGCAAAGCAGTGGAGGAAGAGACAGAAGGCCCGGAGTTATTTATTTTACCCTTTTATGTGCAATTTGGAAGGCAGAGAAGTAACACGTGGCCCTGAGGGATGAAAAATGTAGCCCAGCTTCATGGTTTCCAAATTAACATACCAAGAAATCCAGCTGTACCTTTTTGCATCTCTTTGGATTCTACGAATTGCATTCATTTTTTTATAGTAGTCATCTTTTTTTTTCTGAAGTTACATCTTTCTGATTCTCACAGCTGAAGAGCTACTACTAGAAGAACTTCAGAAAAGAACTTACATTTTAAGAACTTTTATTACTTAATCTGTCAGCATGCTTTGCTAGTTTCTGTTTTTCCCAGGTCCTTAAGGCTGAGTTCTCTGATGACCTTAACAGCTTACTCAAACCCATCTCAGTGCATCAGTCAGGACTCACAGAAATAGGACAAATAGGATTGGCATTCTTTTACCCTCCCCATTGCATGCATTGCATTCATTCTCTCCATGTCCCTATTAACCATAGCTATTAAGAACACACTCTATTATAACTCAAATCCCAGATGCAGCTGATGGCTTGCTGTGTTCGAACTGCCTCTTGGCTTGCTCACAGCTTGTTTTTATTGTTAGGTAATGTTTCTCAGAGCTAGTTGGCGCTGTGACTGTTTATTCATCTGCACTTGGCTGTGCTTTTGGTTTCCTCATCTCATTTTTGGCCAACAGGCCCTACTCCTCAGCAAAGAGCAGAGACCGGTGTCTCACAACACCACAGATGTGAAATGACTGGAAAACAACACCCTGAGTTGCTGCCATGAGGAATGATATTTAAGTCAAGATACTCCCCAATGAGGGAAGAGACTTTCAGCTGGGATTCTAAATTAAAAAAATATTCTGCCTCCGTAGTATGAATTTAAAATAACCATCCTAACACCACAGTTAATACAAAGTGATGAGCAAAGCAAGGAAGATCATTATAACAAGTATTACTCAGGTAGTAGAGAGATATAGATAGAACTGAAGCACCATTCCCACCATTGATAAAGCCACCCTTTTGCTGAGTTTATAAAAGGAAAGGAAGCCAAGCTTTTTTTTTTTAAAGCCACCATTTTGCTGAGTTTATAAAAGGAAAGGAAGCTCCAAGAAATTAAATGAAGACTACTCAGACCTGAAAGACTATCTAAACAAAACAAAACAAAAAGAAAATAATAATAAAAAAAAAAAAACATAAAATTTTGAGTCTAGAAATAAGGCTCTGAAATTAGAAACTAGTATTCTTGGAGCATGTTGGAAAATTACTTAAAAGGTCTGAATAAGAAATCCCACACTAATACTGCACAGTATCACCTATGTGTAGAATCTGAAATAGACAAATTCACAGAAGCACAGAGAGGAATGGTGGTTGCCAGAGTTTGAGGTGAGGGGTAGAGAATGGGAAGATGTTGGTCAAAGGGTGCAAAGTTTCAGTTATCCAGATGAATAAGTTTTGGAGATAAAATGCACAGCATGGTGACTAAAGTTAACAATATAGTGTTATGCACTTGGCATTTGCTAGGAGAGTACATTGTAAGTGCTCTCACACCTCTACACACACAAACATCCCTCCCCATCACACACATAAGTAACTAAATGAGGTGATGGAATTGTTAATCAGCTTGATTATATTGATCATTTCACAGAGTATACATATACACATATATCAAACATCAAGTTGTGCACTTCAAATGTATAATTTCCATTAATCAATTATACCCCCCAATAAACTGAAAAAAAGGAAAAAAAAGAAATCTAGAAAAAAAAAAACAATTATTTTGATCTGCCTGGAATTAGCTCTTCTTGAAGAGGAAATAGAAACTGACTGGTAACCCCTTCTTTACCCTTTGTGACTCTTAAAGTATAATTATGTAAAATGTATAATTATAGGATAGGCTTCACTTAATCCCACAAAAAGCCTTTGTTATTTTCAGTTAAGTCCTGCATAAAACCAAAACAAACAAAAACCAAAAGACAACAACAAATAAACAAATAAACAAAGACATGGCTAGTCTTACTATAGCTAAGAACCTAGAAAGGGTGCCTCATCTCTGTCTCTTACATTACAATTACAGTAGTCAGGCTAGAAAAAGTAAATCTGGAAGCAGCTCCAGTCCCTAAAAGTGCTTGATTTTGTCTGAGATCTTCATTTGACTTAAAAATTATCTATCTATCTATCTATCTATCTATCTATCTATCTATCTATCTATCTATATATGTGTGTGTGTATATATATGTATATGTGTGTGTGTGTGTATGTGTGTGTGTGTGTGTGTGTGTGTGTATATTTGGCCCAAGTCACGTAAAAGACAAGAAGTAAATTATGCTCAGAAAGAGACCTAATCTGGTGATAATTTCTAACCCCATGTATGTATCAAGGCAATCTAATAATCAAAATTGTGAAAATATGTGACCACTAATTTTTTATTTCTGAAAGATCCCTAAATGGAATTAACTTGAGTGCTGCAAATGGAACACTATAAGAATTCATGGAGTGACTATTGTGCAAGAGCCCCTGAAGACTGGCTGCTGTGAAGTTTGACACAGTTCTAATTTGGTTTCCTTTCAAAAGAGGTATTCCAATCTTCTCTTTGAATAATTAAGCAAAGCAATTATGCTATCTCTAGGAAAGCAGTAATGTGCCCATGGAGGACAGTACAACATATTTCCTCATCACTTCATAATTTATTGATTTTAGAAAACAGTTAATTTCTCTTTAATTGACCCATATTCTGCAGTACATGAAAACAGCCCAGTTAACCACTTCTTAAGTACACATTTAAAGAAGCAGTTTGCCATACCTAGTTGTACATCAGTGATTTTACCATTTTTCTTACTTATTCTGACTCATTATTGTAAACATTGCCAGTTTATAGTTTAAATATTGGTTTAAACTCTACTGTTTATTTCCACTAGCTCATAGTTCATAATGCATTTGGGATTACTTATAAGAAGATTACACAATTGCTAATTGAGAATGTGAAAGTTTCATCCTTATCTCAGAAGGTTGTAAAATGTCAGTGATAAATAAATTGGAAAAGGGGAACATCCATCAAATGAGCAGAGTTTGAGAACTTGATACTCTAAACAGTGAATACAAATAAAAAAGGTAAATCTTAGGAAAAACAACACCAATATTCAAAGCCAAAATAAGGCATTAACACTTGAAATCATGAGTAAAAACCCAGGGTAGAGGAAATTTTAAAATTTTCAGAGTAGAAAGGCTACTGGTTA
The DNA here is from genome assembly GCF_007565055.1 of Rhinopithecus roxellana. Lineage (NCBI taxonomy): Eukaryota > Metazoa > Chordata > Mammalia > Primates > Cercopithecidae > Rhinopithecus > Rhinopithecus roxellana. The sequence goes on along the minus strand of NC_044549.1, from coordinate 31,011,005 downwards.
GTGTCAAGAGTCAAATGGGATATTTTTATTTGCCCATCCACCATAGCAACTTTATTCCATTCATTCCATCTTGATAGCTTTCTTGCAGCTCTTTTTTTTTTATGTACTTTTTTCTTACTTTACTATTTTGAGACATACTGAAAATATTGACGAAGGAGAGAAAAAAATCATCAATAATTCAATTTTTTTCAGGTAAAATTCCTGGAAACATTTTAGCAGATATACTTCCAGTAGTATTTTATTCATTTTATATCTCTTCTTACTGTTGTGATACACAAGTAATACACAATAATCACAAAAAATAGAAGATAGAAATAATAAAAATCAAAGCTAACGAAACAGCCTTGAAGCCCCAAATCAGTGTCAGCATCCTAGTGCATATTTTTCCATAACAAAATGATCGTTGAATGAGAATGAACACTCAAGTTATTTGAACCTTAACGAGCAGTGTGAGAAAGATAGACTGATCTTTATGTTGACCAATTTAGGTTGCACCATTGCGGTACCACTTATAAGGAATATATGACTGCGGCAATCTCATGGGATTTTTGGTTAAGTCCAAAATATTAGGCTGCAGCTCTGCAGAAGAAAAGCCTTTACCTTTCAATGGAATGGATGGTTTCATTGTCAATTATCCTGAGATAATTTTGGCACTACCCATACTTCCCCAAAGGGAGTGAGGACAAGGACTCAGGAAAGAGAAGTTAGATTTTAAACAGATAAACTTTTCTTCTCTCTGAAGAAATTTATGAATATCAGATATGTATTGCTTTAGAAGTCTCTGATATAAGGATTATAAAAAGCATTACATATTCTAATTTATATTTTTAAAGTACTCAAAATATTTTATGCAAAATCTAGACCTAAGAAAGAATTGCTAAAAATCGCTTATTTGACACTCTCTTCCTTTCTCTCCCTACACTGCCCAAGATGTCAGTCATATTATGATTATTACACTGTAAGATCCATAATACTCATACTGTGTTTTGTAGCCATAATTATTGGAGATAAAGATGAAAATACAAAGAAATAACTACTAAGAAAAGGGATATCTAAATCTATATATAGAAATATATACATACACATACACACATATGTAGTTATTAATGATAAGAAAATAGTATGCAAATACACACTAAAACTAATTGTTTTTAATTTATTAAAATATCTCGTTTTATAAAATACATGTTTATTTGGCTTAAAATATAATAGCAAATGATATGATTAAAATGTAATTATGTTAAAGATGTATTTACCAAATAAAAAATACAAATAAGATTCAGTTTCATTAATTAATTTTTCAAAATTTCAGAATATTGATAATTTCCAAATCATACTAATATTTCAGAGCACTTAAAGTATGGTACACTTCACAATTGATTTTGTGAATCTAGTAAAATGACTCTAATACAGTTTTTCTGATAAAGAATTCTGTTAAGACGCTATAGACTGAATGTTTGTGTCATCCCAAAATTCATATGGTGAAATCCTAATCCCCAATGTAATGATATTAGGAAGTGGAGGCCTTTGAAGGCAATTAGGTCAGAAGGGTGGAGCCCTCATGACAGGATTAATGCCCTTATAAAAGAGAAAGGGACATGAGTCTTTCTATCTCTGCCTCATGAGCATGCAATGAGAAAAGATAGTTGTCTGTTAACAGGAAGAGTGCTCATACCTGCCACAGAATCAACCAGTGCCTTAATCTTGGACTTCCCAGCCTCCAAAACAGTGAACAATAAATGATTTCTACTTAAGCCACCCTGTATATGGTCATTTGTTATAGCAGCCCAAATTGACTAATATATAGATTTTTAAAAAATTTACCAGCAGATGAATGAATGCAAGCACATAAAATATAAAACATGCAAATTAAATAACATAACAAAATATTAATCTGCACAACTAAGTATATTCCTATGCTTTCTTGTTTTAATAATAGAAACTATTTTCATGTACTTTATATCACATTAGTAGTAGAAAACGAACATCTCAATAGATGTAGAAAAATTTTAGTGAATGCAATTTGACATTATTCTTAATCAAAGCCGACTAGTAACCTAAAAGTATTTTTTAATTGTAATAATAATATATTTTCAAAAAGCATCAAAGAAGTACTCACAATTTGTAAAAAACTCCTGGCATACAACAGGGCCCTAAAAAGACTAAGTGTTATAAAAGACATTTTATATATTTAGCGACATACAATTTAGGAGATTATTTTATTTAGGAGATTGCAATAGGAAAACATTCATTAAGAAGGAATGCCTCAAAGGAAAGAGATCTGAGATTAAATAGACACAGGTAGACCAATTGGTCATGTGTAAGACTTATGGGATTTGCCACAAAGGTTAGAGATGGCTCTTTTATCTGAGACATTCCGGAATGGTGGAGGTTGATCTTATCTTAGAATACACAAGAACAGCGTGGTCCTTGTGATGACAGGTTTCCTAGAACACAAGAGAGTGGAGAAATTTCTTAATCATTGATATTTTGTGGAAGCACAGGACTCAGATGAAGTTCAACATTGTCAATGTCTTACCTGGAACATTACATGACTATGCAACTAAAGTTATCTACCATGAGCTTGGCATTATAAGATTCATCAGATCATGTAACCAGATAGCCACAGTGACCACTGTGCAAATGGTATATTTTAAATTGGGTCTAATAAGCTCCAAACTCATAAGCAAGTTATACATATGGGTGGCTCAAATTCTCATGTTACTTAGTTCTATTGTATCTATGCTTCTTCCTCAAGTCAAATTGTGATCTTATGAAGATATTCATATGATCAACTTGCAAAGAAAGAAAAAAATCAGGACTGGTTAAAATGTAAGTGTACTGTATTGTTCTAATTACTGACTAATACATATAATTTTTTAAAAATTTACTGGCAGAAATTATATACTTTAATTATATACTTTAATATTTTAAAGTATGTTATTTTATATATTACATAACACTCTATATATTCTATACTCTATTACATATTATATATAACATGTAATAGAGTATATTATTTCTGTCATTACAGATCTCCTCAGTGCTTGTCTTAATGACAATTGTAAGGGAAGAGCCTTCCAATAGCAAGACTTGATTATCACATGGAGAAAAGTGAATTGAAGTATGAGTATACACAGTCTCCCTGTGTATACTCATACAGAGGGAGTGGCTTTTGCTGATTGATCAAGGTTCTAGAAGGTATAATATTTGAAGACTAGGGACAAAAATCTCTCAAGAAAATGTATATGGGCACATCTATGAGAAAAGCCAGAGAGCGTGTGACTATTAATGAGTCTATGCCACAGAAGAAATTTTAAAAATAGTTTAGATTAATAGAATGACTCATCCTATGGATATAAGTCTATTTCCTTTCAGTCATCTATTTTTGTTCAGTGCTGATTCAGTGAACAGAGCAACCCTGGAGACAAAGGTAGAAAATTCATATGAATCCACCATGATTAGTTCTCTTTAAACTCAGATCCCTGATGAGTTAATCACACCTCCGAATGACCAACTATGTGCCTTAGAGACTAATGCTGAACAATGTATATGGCATCATTCCTAAATACACAATCATTTCTTTGGTGCTAATTAAATGATATTGGACCATTTCTTAGAGGGAACGGGTCATACTTGAATTACCTCTTACCGTGGATATGGGCTTGTCTTTCCTGTACACAGTGCAACTGCTAGCATTACTAACAGCACAAATAATCATGAGTTTACATCATAGCTGATCTATTAAAATGGTATTCCACACAATATTCCTGCAAAGGATTACACACATTTATAAAAAGTGAGTAGCCATAATGGGTGTACAGCCATGGAATACACCAGTCTTATACAATCTATTAATCAGAAGCAGTTGACCAATGGTATGGTTTGTTAAAGGCTCAGACAGTGCATCAGATTAGGGACTATACTCTCCAGATTAGAGCACTGCTTTTCAGGATGCAGTATATGCATTGGACTATCAGCTGATACATGGTATTTTGAGCTCTATAGATTGAATGTGTGGACCAAGAGGTGGAAGTAGGATTGCCTCTACTACTTTTACTTCTAGTGAACCAAACATACAATTTGTTTTCAATTACCTAATTTCAGTTACCTTAGGCTCTGCTTGTTTACAAGTGATGGTTTTCAGCAGAAACAACTCAGCTAAAAGACAGAGTAAGGGCTCCACTGAACTTGAAGTCATAACTGCTCCCTGGCCTTTTGGGACTCTTCATGTTACTGGTACTAACTGTACTAGCAGGAGGAAGAAGTAATTACTTCTAGCCATCATCAAGAAGTAAGTTTACTTCTATGAAACAGGAGTAGGGTAGGTTATGCCTAGAATACAAGAAATTCATTGGGAAATGGCTTGGTCTTTCTGTGCCCAGTGATTAAATAGCCCAAGAGGGCAGCAAATTAAGGATACAAATCCTTGGGGGTAGCCTTCTAGCTCTAGGTCACACCAGTAGGCAAACAAGCAATTCAGGTCAGCTGTGGTGCTGGTCTAAGATGAGGGAAATATAGAGTCGTAATAGAGAAGGAAAATGATGAATATCAATTACAATATTTGAACAAGCTGCAGCAACAGAGATTATTTTGTTTTACCTTACCTCTCTGTCCAGCTGTCACTATGGTGACAACACACATGTTCTCTCTGCTGGAATGCCTTTTCTTCTTAACGTTCATTCCCACACACCATTCAAGTCTGTTCAAATGTCACCCTCTTAATGGTGTCTTCCTGATTATTTTAAATTACATTTTTTCCTACTCTTCAGTTTTTCTGTCCCCTCTTTTCCCGCTCTACATCATATTTAGCAATTTTAAATAAAATTACTTGCATAAATTTATGCATTCATTACTTATTAATATACATTTTTGTTGTTTATCTCTCTCCTTACATGTAAAATTCACATGGTCAAGAATTTCTGAGTTTTTTTTTTTCACTATTGTATCCCTATCATCCAGTAGAGTTCCTGGCTCATAGCAAATATTTAATGAATATTTATAAAACAGATGAATTAATTCACTTCATATTTTGGATGATGACTCCTGAATCTACATCTTCAACCTGCACATCCAAATTTATCTCTTACTCCACGCTTTCAGGTTACATGCAGGCCAAAGGTAACATTGTGTATAAGCAGAGTTGGCAGGATGTCTTATGGCATAATTTTAGTGCAGAATTGAAGACTCTTTTTTCTCATATGCCAAAGAATACCCCCCTTAGCTTGATTATTAATATTTCACATTTTTTACAGGGAATAATAATAAGGTTAAAATATATATAGCATTGGGAGAAGTAAGTATTTATACAAATCTATTCCCACTGTATTGAAAGGGTTTATATTAGGTAAAATTAAAGATGGGAAACCTAGGAACGCTAAGTAGCAGCGGCTGCAGTAAAAGTGTAAGAAAGAATATTTTTAAAGTAAGCGTTAGAGATTAAAAAGCAAATTCTACCTTTAAACTGTTTAGCAAGCCTCTGTAGTTTTCTGAAGCTAACCGCTCTTGCCGTAAAGTTTTATTACTTCGTATTTATGCTACTACATCTTTCCATCAACTTAATTCCTTCACACACCTTCTCAGTTTCAGTCAGTGGACTATCATTTTTTCATCCTTCTGAGCTAGGAAATTTTTTAGATCTTCTCTCTTCTTTGTTCACCATATATAAGTCAGTCATCTAGTTTTTGTCGACTCTTATGTCAGGATCTTTAACAGTGAAATCAAGACTCCACAAAGTGTAGACTACACCTGCACTGCCATTTACTGTGTGGAGATTATGTTAAAAAATGAATTACCCTTTGCTGGCCTCTAACCCCCTGTGTTTCTTGCCATTCCATTTAAATAGCCTCCTCCACAAAATGTCCATAAAAGTTGTATCTACACTTAACATTCATCTCGAATGTCATCTTCCACCTTGGGAAACATCAAAGTGATGATATTTCTTCCTACCTGAAACTTCCTCCCTAGGTCTCTCTATTGGCATTTTATCTCGACTCCCTTGACTTACATCATTTTCTGTTAATGTTATCTGTGCACTTACTTTCCCACCATTACATGAAGAGCGTCTAAATCGCTGAGACTGTTCTTTAAATCCCGAACAATCCTCACAAGGATCTATTAAACAAGAATGAATAATGTCACTCCAGGTATAATTTATCCTCCACTTTTTTCCTGAAAGGATCTCTGGATCTTGTTGATGCTGCCTCTAGGATAAATTTTTATACCTCTCAGCATGTCCTCTGATTCACTAGCTCTCACCAATTTGCTTCAGTTAACTAATTCAATCTTATTTTCTATGGTGCTCCTTACCCCAATTACTTCAATATTCAAATAGTTAAGTTTCTTAGACAATTATAGAGAGATAATTATGTATGGACAGAACTTAGGACCAGAGACAGAAACGGAAAGTGAAAACAAAGGTGTTCTCTCCACTTCTCAGAGTCTTTATAGTCTTGTCTCTATTTTTATCCTTTTCTCTCTTGATTGCCATACTCTTGCATTCAAGCTGAGTATCCAACAAACATCTATGTATTCTTCAAACTCCATGCATGCACTGTAATTTTTATGTTAATTCTATTTATTATTTCTAAAGGAAATTTAATTAGCTTGGCCCAGGACAAATGTTGTTTTTGCAGGGACCAGAGAGGCCCTTGGTACAATCAGCTGAGACCAGAGTGAAGAAGTGAGGGTGCAAATACACTTCAAAACAGGATTGTGGACAAGGAAGGCAAGACGAAACACTGAATATTTCATTTTTATTTTATTTTTCTCGAAAGCTGAATGTAACTAGGAAATAATAATTTATGCAGAACCAGTCAGGATAAAAATATGGCTTTCATTAGGTTTTTAAAAATAACTGGAGACCTCATTATGATTTTATTACCATCATTTAACTAGAACCCCAATCATAGAATCATTGATTTTAATGCTCATTTAGATACTTTATCAGTGTGTTTCCTTGACAAGAAGACATCAGAATAAAATTACTCATGCAAGAGATTTCCTGGATGAAACGCCTATAAAGAATAAAGGAGGAAGGAGAAGAGGTGAGAGGGAGCTTCAGATTCCAATGCAGGCTGAGGAACTGACATAGATGGAATGCATTCTCCACAGTTCATGTATTGAAAACAACCCTTAATGCAACAGTGTCAGGAGGTAGAACCTAATATAACATGTTTAGGTCAGGAGGGCTCTACCATCATGAATGGATTAATGCTGTTATGGCAGGAGTGGGTTTGTTATAAAAGTGAGCTTGGCTCTCTGGTGCCCTCTCTCTCCTGTTCTCTGTTATCCTGTTGCCTTCCACTACAGGATCAAATGACAAGAAGGCCCTCATCAGATGTGGTCCCTCAATTTTGAACTTTTCAGCCTCCAGAACCTTGAGCCAAATAAACTTCTGTTGTTTGTAATAACCCAGTCTGTGGTATTCTGTTATAGCAGCTTAAAACCAACTAAGATGGCACCTGTGAAAGGAAAGAAGAAAGGAGGATTGGGGAAGAGCCTCAGTCTGTAGTGACGCTCTGAGAAAGCTGTGACCTGCCTGACGGGAAGCCCTAGAGCAAAACTTGCCTATTAGATGAGTTACACATTAGGCAACAGTGGAATGCCTGTAGTACCCCCGCCGTGCACAGAGATTAGGTGGAAGGAGCCTGAGGAGAGAAAAGTCTCAGTGTGAATGGCGCATCTAACTACACTCCTTTCAGCAGGTTTTCTCATGAAAGATCTGAGCAGTGCATTCCTATGGCTTCCTGAGCCACTGACTTGTCCTGTTCTCTGTGATGTCTTCTTCCCAACAGAATGTAAGCACCACAAAACAAAGTAACATACATCTTTGTATTGACTATGCCTAAGCCAATATGAGGACAGCATGCTTGTGACTGTGCTTGTGAAAAGGTTACATTTAAGAGATGGTTTGAAAGGATAGAGTGTGTTTTCCTAACTTTGAAAGAAATTTAATTATTATTTAAATTAATAGATCCCAACAGTTTTAGATTCACTGAAATATTTGATACATATAAGTAATGAAAACATTCAGTATGCCATATGTTCATTTTAACAACCTATTATTGTAGGTTAATTATACCTCATAGTTTTACTTTTCGTAGTATCTTTTATCATTTTCTTCTTCACAAGCAAGCAGTGTTATTGAACTGTAGTGTCTCATTCTAGATTTACAGATGACAATACTGTATCAGATAAAATGAGGAAAGCTAAAGACTTCTTCAGGTTCAGGAAATATGTACATGAAAAAATTGAAATTAGAATTGACAACTGATGTACCTCTTAATTTTTTCCTCTCATTGATTTACATGGTCTTTGTTTTTCTGACTTTCCATTTTGAAACAAAACTGTCTGAATCTCTGTATAGGAAATCTTGAAAGATCAAAAACTCTAAGGATTGAATGCTCAGCGAATGTCTATTGGTCATCTTTTTTTTTTTTTTTTTTTTTTTTTTTTTTTTTATTATACTTTAAGTTCTAGGGTACATGTGCATAACGTGCAGGTTGGTCATCTTTAAGGAATTGGGTTGTCCTGGTTAGGATAAGTTGGCAGGTAAGGATCCCTTAAAAAATAAAGAAGCTGCAAAACTGCCTTAGTAAGAATTATAATTTACTTATTTGTTTCCAAACACTCTGCTAAGCAATTTATAAACATTATTGCATTCCTGAAATTGCCTTATTCATATTTTATAGATGAAGGCACTGAGCTATACAAAAATTAATTGCTCAATGGTACACAGCTAGCAAATAGCAGAAGTAAGGTTAGAACCCAACTCTACATGACTCTAAAAATGTGTGCTTATTTACCACAACATCGTGCTGCCTTCTTCATCTGAGACAGTTTTTTAATTGAACAATCTTGGATTTTAAAGGCATTCTCGAAGAGATGAAATGTATCAAGTTTGACTACAAAGATTGAAGATATAATAGAATTAAGATGTGTTAGCATTATTTCAAGCATTATGCCATCTCTAAAGGAGGAAACAAAAGAAAAAGAAAAGCTATGTGCATGTCGCGTTTATTACAAGCCAGGCTAGGTTTTATATATTGACATACATATATATGGTTCTCACCGTAATCTTGTTAGCCTATTTGATATCTAATTTCTCCTATGCTAATCACTTCTCTGATTTTGGTTAGCATCCCCGTATTTGGAGACCTGTTTCTCTCCTTACTTTAGTCAGTACACTCCAGTGGCTACAATCAATTATGTTATTTCATCTTCCTGGACTTATATGTAGACAATTAAAGTTGGACATTTTAATCAAAGCTCTTCCCTGGAATGTTTTCAATTAGATCCAAGATATATAAGTTATTTCCTTTCTAGTGGAAAAGCTACAAAGATAAGAAAAAATGATCTAAGAGAAAATAGGCGAAGGGAAGGGAAGTGAAGAGAGAAATTCTGGTGGTACTGGAGTCTCTCTTTCTGGGCATCCCTGAACTCCATTTCTATCGTTGGTTCAGTTTGATTACATTGGTCAATACATTATCGTAACTGCCTAAGATTTTTTTTTATTGGGTTTCAAACTCTAAAAGACTCCTGACTATTTTGACCAAGCAATAAGGAATTGAGATCCTAAGTCTAACATCTCACTACCAGTGAGTGATAAAATGGACTGGAACCCAGGCCTATCTTTGTCTCAATACAGGCTCTCTCTCTCTTTTTTTTTTTTTTTTTTCTTTTTATTCTTATTCCATGATGGAATGTGTATGTGGGATGGTTAGAGAGGGGAATTGCCAGAAAATGTGGAAGCAAGTAGGGATGCTTACAATCTTTCTTTTTTTTTCAGCTAGACTTATAAGAGCAAATTAAGTGTTAATCTAATTTATCCAAACATCCATTAGACAGATAATATTTTAATTCAGCTTTTAACTAAATAAAATAAGTACAATCAGGTGAAATCCTATATATAGGTGACCTAACTAGCTTTTCATCTAAAAAAATAGAGCCTTCACACATTTCTTCCTAAATATCTTGGCATACCTGCAATTTCTTTTCACACATATCTGAGCAACTATTTTCTTGATGTTCTGCTTGCTTCAAAACACAGCTATAAAAAATTTCCCTAGAGAAGGTGATAAATGCAACTCTAAGCCTAGGATCACTGGAGTCAGTTCAAGGAATGAAAGTAGAAACACTGAAACAGGAGACGACACAGAGTGATGCACTGGGTTTTTGGACATACTTCACTTGCTTTTCTCCCAGTGTTCAGGATCCTAAATCAAACCAAAATTGTGATAAAGAAATGTAAAAACATTATTAGTTAATTGAGTTTGACCAGAGTGCATTAATTACAATGAAGAGATGACAGGCAGAAATTAAAGTTTTTTTTAAAGACTAATGAGATTAGGCGGGCACAGTGGCTCCACCTGTAATCCCAGCACTTTGGGAGGCTGAGGTGGGTGGATCACCCGAGGTCAGGTGTTCAAGACCAGCCTGACCAACATGGAGAAACCCCATCTCTACTAAAAATACAAAATTATTTGGGTGTGGTGGCACACGCCTATAATCCCAGCTACTCGGGAAGCTGAGGCGGGAGAATCACTTGAACCCAGGACGTGGAGGTTGTGGTGAGCCGAGATCGCGCCATTGCACTCCAGCCTGGGCAACAAGAGTGAAACTCCATCTCAAAAAAAAAAGACTAATGAGATTTTCGAAGTTGTTTTTTAAATTTTTAGTTGTTAGAGATACATAATATGTGTACATATTTATAGGGTACAGGTGATATTTTGATTCAAGCATACAATGTGTAATAACAAGATCAGAGTAATTCAGGTGTCCATTACCTTAAATGTTTATCATTTTTATGTTTTAGGAACATTCCAATTCCATTCTTTTAGTTATTTTGAAATATAAAATAAATTATTGCTAATTATAGTAGCCCTATTGCACTACCAAACACTAGATGTCATTTCTTCCATCTGACTGTATTTTTGTACCTATTAACTATCTCTTTTTTGGGGGGCTTTTTTTTCTGGTTTTACCTCCCTTCAAAATGTGAAGAAACACTTGGAATGTTATTCACCTTTAAAACAGCCATTACACAGTATTTACTGTTTATAAAATTTTAGGCATAATAGAAATGCAAATAGTTATTTATATGTCTATAACTATATTTATATAGGTATAACTATACATGATCCAATCTTAACCTACCTCAAATATAAGAAAGTCTTATAAATAAATAGTTTCAGGCCATATAATTTAAATTATTTGTTGAAGCAATTTCTAACTACTCACCTCTACTATGTTAAGAGTTGATGTCTTCATAAATGGTTATGTAGAAGGAATTAGTCAACACATGTAGTTTGGACTACTCACTAATTTGTTGATCACAAGTCTGACTCCACCCTGCCTTTGCTTCCATTTCTATCTCTCACCTATTGCACCTTCCAACACTTCATTTTCTTCTCAGCAGCCAGAGGGAATCATTTATAAATATTCATATATATGATTTTGTAGTGCACACATAATTGAAATTCTTCAGTTACTTCCTGTTGCCATAAAGATGAAGTCTAATGGCCTTAAAAAAGGTTAACAAGTTCCTAAATACTCTGGCTCCTTTCTCTCAGCCTTCTTAAGAACTTTAATAAAACTATGTTCAGCAAGGATACTGTCTGCTTAAATGTGTTTCTCAGTTCCAGAAAGAAATGGGAAATACCTTTTAAAAAGAAACTCATGAAGGAAGAAATTTTATTTACCTTGATGTTGTATTTACTTAAAATGTTTCATGTCTTTTATATCTTAGAAGATAAATATTTATGCAGATATTAACAAAGTGACACGTTTTCTACTTTAAAATTTAACAGTGACTTATTTACTTGTATTCTTATACTTCTCTGAGTGATTCAAGCCTGGGATTCAGCTTACTGCATCCTAACTCAAGGAATCTACTTTTATTGAAGGCTGAGGCTATAACTGAATGTATCAAGCGCTGTAAGAAACACACGTCATTTAAAGCACTGGTTTTGAGACTTCCTGCTGTCATTGTCAACAGAACTTTAAAACAATAGTAGCAGCATTTCGTCAACCATGTAATAAACCAACAAATAAAATATAATTTGCCTTTACCATTGTTGTTTAGAAGAAGGTTCAGAGTTCAAACATGAGTAACAAATCTCAGAACAAAGGTCATTTCTTTAAAGTGAGTGAATTTCACATTATGGAAAAACTCACTATGATAAACTCACCCTATCCCTCTCATCTGATCATTGAATAACAACAACAACAACAACAACAATGAGGGAGAATTTTAGATATTTTCACCTAAATGATTTTTAAACTCTATTTGGGAATGCTTTCTCTGTGGACCTTTGTGGACCTTGCAAATCCATTGTATTCAATATTAGTAAGTATTGTGAAAGGACAATAAATCTTGGGGCCCCACATCACTAAGCTAAAGGAAAAAGTCAAGCTGGGAACTGCTTAGGGCCAACCTGCCTCCCATTCTATTATCAAAGTCTCCCCTCTGCTCACAAGACAAATGCACATCCGACTGCCTCCTTTGGAGAGGCTAATCAGAAACTCAAAAGAATACAACCATTTGTCACCTATCTACCTATGACCTGGAAGCTCCCTCCCTGCTTTGAATCTTCCTGCCTTTGCTTCCAGTTGTCCCTCCTGTCCAGACCAAGCCAGTGTTCATCCTGGGTATGTTGATTGGTGTCTCATGTCTCCCTAGAATGTATAAAACCAAACTGTTCTCTGACCACCTTAGGCACATGTCGTCAGGACCTCCTGAGGCTGTGTCACGGGAGCACGTTCTCAATCTTGGCAACAAAACAAAACAAAACAAAACAAAAACTTTCTAAATTAACTGAGACTTGTCTCAGATTTTTGGAGTTCACTGTATCATGGCTCAAAGACCTGGAAGTAATGTTACTGTTTTGTTTTCTTTCAATTTGATCTCTTTTGCTTCCACATTTGTTAGCATTTCCCCTCTCTAAGAGCTCTGTAGCCTCTAAAGACATACGAAGCCCACAGTGCCCACAGTGCTATGTTAACAAGTAGTATTATTTACACACTCTGTGACTGTAAGAATAAATAATAAGTTGAAACCACTATTATTAACAACATAAGAGAGAATTACACTCTACATTCTAGATCTCTGTACCATTTAATATTCACAAATGACACAAACAGATGATACAGCTTAAATACGTATTTAACTTGAGAGCAAATACAAGGTTTCTGGACCAAAGATCAGTCCCATTGTTTTTTAAAACAATAATGACACAAGTTTCCCATGCCCCCTTCTCTTCCTCAAGTGATGTGATGAGGGAAGATGAACTCTGTACATATAGAGAGAGTCTCTAGGAGAGGGGATGATCACTAAGATTATAAATTTTTCAGCTTATATAGAAACAGCCGCACAGCAGCCCCTCTTTCTCTCCAGAGAGGAGAAAAGAAATTCTGTTTCTAACACACATATCCTCTCCGAGAGAGGCGAGAAAAATCCCTAGATGTTTACAACCCTTTGGAATGTAAATAAATGGCTCCAGGGGAGATGGGTCTTCAGGCATGTTTACCATTCAAACATCTCTTAATCCTGATTGCCAGTAATTTTTGCTTAGAAAGCCCTGATTGTACAGAATATGAAATATTAGTTGTTTCTCAACAACAGATACATGATAGTCATAGTTTACTTTCCTATGTATATTATACTTAGGTCATTTCTGAATCCCCTTGGGTTCTTTTTCTATAAATGGTTCAGTCAGGCTCTCTCTACTGAGCTTCTATGCTTCTCTAAGTTCATAGAGCTGTTTCAAAGTAACAATATTAGTATTCTATTAGTTTACAAGATTCAGTTAACTTCTGACCAATGTTAGAACACCAAAATCTCAACAACAACAAAAACAACAGAACAGTTTTTTGTTTTTTGTTTTTTTTAAAGAACACCCAACTCTATTCGACTCTGGCAAAAGTAAAGCTTAGAACAGTTTTACTTTTAAATTGTTCAACCTTCTTTAGACATCTCTGCAGCTAACTACCTAATTGAGCATGCAGCAATATTTTCTTAACCTACTTATTAACAAGAAACCTTTAAAAGATACCATCTGCTAAAGGTATTTCTTTAAAAAATACTCATATATAATATTAGTGAGATTGTTATAAAAGAGCCACTCTCACAGGTTGTTGGTATAGTATATAAGATAATGGTGGGAAATAGTTTCTGCTTGTGGGATTGTTGGCCTTTTCAATTTGTTTTTGATTTTTCGTTGACAAAACTTTTTTTTACAGCCCAGCCAATACACAGCTTTCCTTTTTGATTTTCTCAATTATTTTGTTTAAAAATTATTTCTTATTGCACCAGCGTTTATAGAACATAAATTAAACTAAAAAACAGCTACGGCAATATATATGGCCTATCCCTATTATCATTCTTTCTTAGAGTTTGTCTGGCTAATCTTGTTTATTTGTATATACTTTGCCAAGCTCCCATAATGATTTCAAAAGTGTTTTGACTACAATTTAAAGAAAGCTTGGACTAAGGAATGTCACATAACTTCAGTGTTTTGAGCCAAGAGACATAGGGAAGTTTTATCTTAAACTTTGCTAAAATAAATATGCTATTTGACAGAGGGGTGAAAGGCTTAAAAGAAAAGTTTGTTTACTCTTCACGCCAATTACATGTTACTGTCATTCTATGCTATATTATTTTTTAGTTCAGGTAACACTGATTTGTTCAATTGCAAATACTCAGCATGCAGTTATACATGCTAAACTTATACTCAGGAAGGATGATGGCAATGCTGAATGTAGATTTAAGGGTCATCAGCAATGATCATTGAAGCAGATAATTTCCTCAAGAGACAGTAACTAAACAGTCTAGACAAAGAAGAGCAAAAAGCTGAAGTTTTGATCTTAAGGCACCCTTAAATTTAGAAAGCTAGAGAAGAACTCAAGCGCAAGGAATTTAGGTTGGACATGGGAAGATGAGCCCAAAGCAGAAGTGGGAGGAAAGAGTTACAAAAAAAGATAAAAGATTAGAGAGTTTTTAAATTTAGAAAGCTAGAGAAGGACTCAGAGAAAAACAGGGTGGTAGGCTCACTAGGCCGAAATGTTGCAAAGTGATTAAGGAAACAGAGCTCCAGGGGAGCTAACAGTTTCTAAAAGAAACGGCATGATAGATATAATTATGTCACTTCAAGTATTTGATCTTAATTATTTTACAACACTATCCTGTAAAAACTGGTACTAAATTTGCATCTTATGCATATCTCCTACTTAAATCCCCTCTCTCATCTTTTTAGAATAATACAACATACAATTAGTAGCATATTAGCAGTTAAATTCTGCCATTTCAAGGATGCATAATTTTCAATGCTTTAGAAAATCTCTAGCCAAAATTCACAGGAAATGGAATATGTGGATTCCTTTTGTAATTAAAGACATTTTGTATGTATAACCAGTCTCCTAGAACAGCGGTTCCCAACCTTTTTGGCACCAGGGACTGGTTTCGTGGAAGAAAATTTGTTTACTGTAAAGTGGGGGATGGGCAGGAGGGGGTACCAGGGGAATGGTTTGGGGATGAAACTGTTCCACCTCAGATCACCAGGCGTTAGTAGATTCTCATAAGGAGTGTGGCAACCTAGATCCCTCGCATGCGCAGTTCGCAGTAGGGTTCGCGCTCCTCTAAGAATCTAATGTTGCCGCTGATCTGACAGGAGGCAGAGCTCAGGCAGTAATGCCCACTCCCCTGCTGCTCACCTCCTGCTGTACAGCCCAGTTCCTAACAGGCCACAAACGGGTACTGGTCTGTGGCCTGGGGATTGGGGACCCCTGTCCTAGAATAGAAGATTGTATAAATTACTTTCCTCATACTAGAGGAAAAGCTAGTAAACCCATTCTTAACTCAAAGTTAACCTTTATGTCAGACAAGTAGTCTGTACAGAATTGTGTGCAATTTGTTGCAAAGACATCAGATCATCATCTTTGCAATAACAGGAGGTTGCAAACAATTGAGCTATTGGACAATGCTAAATAAAACACAACAAATGGTGTTCAGGACTGGGTAACTGAAACTTCCTTTAGTAGAACGTTTCCAACTTTCACATCTCATTCAGCAACTGACACCATATCAAGCACAGCTGACAATGTCAAGAACTGATATTTATGGAATTGGAGTTGTCAATGTGAATTTACTGTTAAAAAATCAGTGCCTTTACAGTCTTTCAGTTGTTTTATTTTATTAAAGATTTTTTAAAAGCTTTTAACTATATGTTGCAAAATTATAGTTGTATGTAGGGGTGTGAAGTGATGTTATGATTTTTAATACAACATAAAATGATTAAATCAAGCCAATTAACATATCTATTATCTCAAATATTTAACATCTTTTGTGATGAGAACTTTTGAAATATACTCTGTTAGTATTGAAATGTACAGTACTAAATTACTCTCTATTCGCCATGCTGTGCCAGCCATCTAAAAAGAAATTGAAGTTATTTCCCTATCTAAGTGAGATTTTTTAATGTTCAAAGCAAAAGCACTTTATGGGGCTTATGATAAATATCTGGAACTATCACATGCTTCCCACAAAATTCTTTGTCACCTTGGTTAGGTGAATGTGATGAGCATCTTATGAAAAGGCAACCAATCATCCCGGACTCCTGATGATGTGTGTGCTCGTTTGTAATCCTATCGTCTGTTGTGTGAACTGAATGAACCAAGTGATTTGCTTCTAAAGTAAAAAATATGGGATGTCACTTCTGGAATTAAGCCATAAAAAATGTCATGTCCATCTTGTTCACAATCTCTATCTCTTTGGCATTTCTTACTCTTTTGATCTGATGAAACAAGCTTCCACGTTGTGAGCTGCCCTACAGAGGAACCCACTAGGAAAGGAGCTGAGTGTAGCATACAGACAACAGCCAGCAAAGAATGGAGACCCTCAGTCCAGTATCTGAGAAACTGAAACCTGGCAAAACTGCATGACTGAGCTTTGAAGTATCTGTAGAGTCATCTCTAATGAGAGTGCAGTTCCAGCCAAGATCTTGAATGCAGCCTTGTGAGAGAATTTAATGCAGAGGACTCTGCTAAGCCACTCCCAGTTTCCTGACCTACATAGAATGTGAAGTAATAAATGAATATTGATGTGAGCCATTAATATTTGGGCTAATACAAGAAATATGCTTACTTAGGTTATGGTCTATAGATGACTATTATTTTTTTTAAATGCAGCTCATCTCTAGAGTAGTCATTCTCAACAACAAGGACAAGAACATCAACAACAAAAGACAAAAGTTATTTTAATCAATCTTCCCTGAATGATCCAAGAATTATTCTTCACAGTAATAATTCAAAGTGTAGCTAATCTCTCACTCATCTATAAGCTATCTTTGACAGTTTTTTTCTATGACCTTCCATTGTATTAACAGTACCAAAAGTATAAAATGTGTTACAAGTTACTTAAATTAATGGAAATTTTTAGATACCAAATAGCTGAATTGTCTTCATTCCATGACCTTGAGAAAGGCATTTTTTTTCCGTCCATAAATTTCAACGTTTAAATATTGAGGAAGTTGAATCTCCTCGATCTTTGTTATCTGACACAGCCATCACTAGCCACATATTACTATTTGAATTTAAATGTAAATTAACTACAATTAAATAATTTTTAAAAATTTAGATCCTTAGTTGTCCTAGACATATTTCAAGTATTCAAAAGTCATATGTCATTAGGGGTTATCATAGTGGGCAGCACAAATATAAAACATTTATATTATACCAGAGAGTTCCATTGGGAAGTGCTATCCTACATAATCACTAAAAAACTAAATTATATATCTAACGATAAGTACTCCATAAGTATTTGTTACATAAGTATTTATCCATAAGGTTTGGACTGGAACCAATACATATTTTTACTACTAGAGATAAGTATTGTTCACTTGGTCACGTTACCATTTAAATGGTTATTTTCCAGCAGTTGGAATGTTTTAGTGTTTAATAATTTCACAATAGTTTTAGAGGTTAGCTATTAGTAATAACACAAATTAATAGCTATAGCTATTTAAAGTTCTTTGTTTTGAGAAAAATTATTTCGAATAGGCAGCATAGAATTCATTACAATATTACTGGACTCACTATAGTTGTTCTATTGAGTAATCTGCTATTGTTTACACATAATTTGAAGTATAGGTCAAATTTATCCTTGACGACTAAGTACAGTTTTTCAATGTTGCACTGTAATTGCCAGGGACTTGTATTTTACTTGTTCTTGCTTAAGTAAAGTAGCACTTTTTGTAAGGCAAATTTATTTCTAGTCATTCAAAAATTTTATTTTCAGTGGTTACCATGTAGCAATCCATGAGACTTAAATAATATCACAAACAATGTAATTACATTAAGTGTTTTATATGCCAGTGATATATTCATAGACATAGAAAGACGTGGTGGTCTTAGAATTTTTAAAAAATAATTTTAGTTACTTTTAAAAATTGCAAAATATAGCCTTTTTCTTTTTATGTACTGGTAAAATTTCAGCCCAGTCTACCATCCCTTTCTGCATGGACTATAGCAATAACCTAGTAATAGCTTCAATCGCATCTCTTTCCCAAATTATGACCAACGACTCCTTTTTAAAATGCGTATATGATTGTGTCAAACCTTACATAAAACTCTGATGGCTTCCCATTGTTCTTGAAATAAAAACAAACATTTAACATAACCAAGAATGCCCAGAATGGTTGGATCTTTATTCCATCTTTTAGTCCATCTGATACCACCCTTGCTTTCCTTCTTTTCACCCCAGCCCAATGGCCATCTTTCAGACATCTGTGTTTGCTGTTCTTCCTCTCAATGCAGTAGGCCACTTGCAAATGCTCTCTTCCATACTCATTATGCTGTTCTCGTCCCCTCTTCACATTGTAAACTCTTATTCATCCTTCAGATCTTGCCACAAGTATTACTTTCTCTGAGAAACTCTTCCAGAACCCACTGACCAAGATAAATCTTGTTTTAGATTTTATAACATCACAATCCTCTCCATTAGGACCATTAACATGTTCTTCCTAAAGACTGTCACTAATTGAGATTTTGCATTGGATCGGGTACTTTTAAACAAACAAAGTAGGCCATGCATGGACCAATGATGAATATATGCCTTGAAAAGGAGATTATCATTAATCTATTATTCAATTCTGGATAATAGAAGAAAAATATAGAGTATAATTCTTACCCAGGTTACTTAGATTGTCATTAAATTAAGTGCATCTATGTCCCAAAGTCATAGGTGAAAATGAGTGGAGCAGGCAGAGTATGTCCTTTCTCTGAGAATGGATTTAGACTAAAAATGTTGTAAAAAAATAAGGTCACACATTCATTTGGTTATTGCTAAAATAAAGAGCATTGAAGAAAACGTCACTATGAAACACTTAGAAAAGTTAAACAATAGAAGACATGTTGTCTGTAAGATTTCCTGTTCCACCAAGCCATGGTACAGACTCCATCCTCCAAGCTCAAATACTAAACCCAGATTCATTCAATCATTCACTCGCTCTGAGAGCTTGGATATGTCTGTAGCATGTCCTACACTCCTTCCCAGATTGCTTGTGCTCACTTTTCTCTAGAGTCAGTTCAAACTACAATGCATTAGGTCTCCGACATTCTAGGCCAATTTAAATAGATTATAAATTTTAATCAATTTAAATCATTTTCACTAAAATGCATCATTCTATGACATAATTAGCATTAATCAAAGACAGCCTACTTTAACACGTATTCCAAAATTAGCAACAGTTTACAATGGATATTATAATCATTCTTATTTACCTAAAAATGAGTCAGTTGTACCTGGTCTCTTATTCAGAATATCTTTCAGATATTATTCAGAATATTATTCAGAATAATCTTATAATACAAGCCTTATTATAGTTCACATTTCTAAAAACTAATTTTTAAAGTCTCACAACATTATTCAGAATAATCTTATAATACAAGCCTTATTATAGTTCACATTTCTAAAAACTAATTTTTAAAGTCTCACAACCACAATTTGTATTATAGCTGAAAAATATATTTTAACATGTCACACAGCTTTACTCAAATTGAGCTTAACTCAAGTTTCTTAATTTTCACTAATGTATTCTCTTTATTAACACAGGGCTCTATTTAAATTGCATTTTTACTGTGCGTGGTTCCATAGAAATTTGGAAAAGAAAATTTGGTGTGAAATGATGGAGACTTTAAACAATTTAAAGTATTAATGAACAAAATCTAGCTTCCAAACCAGTATTTGATATAATTTTGGACATTACATTTAAATGCTAAAACAAATATGTAACTTTTTTCCTCATATAAAGAACTAAATCAAGATTATTAAGTTACTCAATATAAATTGTCTGTAAGTTAATCTTTGAGGACAGTCTTCACAATATAGCTAATGTGGTTTTCTTGGAAGTATTTATGCTTAAATCACCACACATTTTACTTGATGGATTGTGGAAAACATCCATGTACATAGATAATGATTGAAAATAACCTGTAGTTTACTTGTTTCTATTTTGAAAGATAGGACCGTACATAATGTTACTGAATTGAGAAGACTGATTTTAGTAAGTAATTATCATTGTGTTAGCTTTATCATTCTGTCAACTGTGAACTCTTTTCATCGACCGTCTTACAGATATGTAACATTTGTTCAATAATTAGTGTTTTCCAGACACTATGCCAAGCATTTTACATTATTTTTCTCACATAAGTCTTAGATGCCCTCTGTGAAGTTGATATTATTACCATGCAAAATTTATGAAGGCAGAAGTAAAGATTTATCATGTTTAAGTAACTTGCCCAAGCTCTTAGCAATCATAAGCCACCACTAGATTCAAATCAAAGTCTGTTTCATGGCAGTCTGAGCTCTTAACCATTACACTCTATGGCATATTTTGAAAGCAACACTTTCATAGCTAAGATTTTGTGCTATTAAAATGAACAGCCTAAAAATACACATATCGAAAGGACATGAAACCCATTTCTCAATATTTTGAGAAACTAACTTGGCCTAAATTATTTTACAAATCTATTTTTGCGACTGTGGATTAGTCTCACTGCTTTTCCATTACATGCCTCACTGATGACCTACTGCAGCAGCACTGTGATATTCTTATCCTGTTAAGAGTCCATTGTGTCTGTAGCGATATATATGCTAGTCTAGGTATGTATGGCAGCTTTCTGGGTGGTGGATCTATTCCAAAAGGAAAGCTATTGAAGAACATGTGATGGTTTAATTTAAGCTTGTCATCCCAAATAAACATGCCTGTGGACATGGCAAATCTTCATTATGCAAAAGCATGAACTGAGTTTAACAGGTTCCTTCTATAAAAAACCTATCTCGTTCAGGGTGATATCATATTGCTGACTGCTCTAAGTATCACTCAATACTTTTTGAGTTCTAGGGCAAATCTTGAAGCCTTTCTGTGAATCACTTCTAAAAGGAAGAGACCAAAAATAATGGGAATAACTCATTGTGCATTACTTATATTTTTAAAATATCATTTTAAAATAATTTTAATATATTTAATATATTATTTTTAAATATATTATTAATATTTAAAATATCATCAAAATGTCATTGTTATAACTTATAATGTTGAACTTTAAAAAATCTACACTCTTAAAATATATGTAATTCATACTACTAAAATCAACGTTGACTTTGTTGTATTTCTTTGAGTAAGCCAAAACTACTGCTGATACAAATATGGATAGTTAACCATAAAGGACAGTTCATGCTAGCATGCTAGACACATAAAGATGACTTAGTTTACGTAAATTTGTTTTAGAATATCAGTCGTGGAATTGTATTTTCAAGAATGCTTTCCATCTTTGTAAATACCATAATTATGATTTTCTAACACAATTATTATGCCTTGGTTTCCACTGACAATTACAATATTGAACAAGCCTTTCATTCCAGATGTTGAAATGCAACTGTCCCAGAATGTGCAAATCTGATCAGATAAATATTAGGAGGACTTCATTCACAGTCTCAGATACATATCATACATATATATATATAACTTTTGGAGATTGTGTTACTCTCCCTATGCTCAGCTTTGAAATACTTCAGGTTGGTGATGGTATGAAATATTTTAAAAGCTCACTGTTTGTAAATGAATCCAAAGATGTAATGTTTCATGTTAAAAATAGTTGGTCATCTAGATCTTTAATAGTAATCACTGAAGACATTTAAAGGCAATGACTTTGGAGTTTTGAAAACCTGTCCATTTCTGAGAGTCATTATTCCTAACATTTGCTGCAGCTTCATTATTGTTATCATCACTGGAAATTAATATAATATAATATAATATAATATAATATAATATAATATAATATAATTACCATGATGTTAGCATGCTTATAAATTCAAAATCATGTATCCTTTCAAGGTTGAAGTATATTAGTAACCAAGAGAGCTAATCCATGATTTAATTTTAGTCTGCTAATGCGTTTTTTTTTTTATTATGTTTTTTTCTGATCCTGTTTAGGGAGCAAAATGCAACATTTTCAACAATAAACCTTCACTTATTGTAATCTCTTAAAATATCAGTTTATTTTTTGTGTATGGGACAAACTATGGAGCTAGCATACTTGTTCTAAAAGAAATTAGTGGTCTGTTAGTGAGCTTATTATAATTATGGCAGCTTACTGCTTTGCCTTTATTGAGTTGGGAGTCTTCAGCCAAACCCTCATGGCACCTAATTCACAAAATCTGGGACATAACGACTGGTGCTTGGTTCTCAAGATTTTCATATGACTTAATTCATTAACTCCAGTCATGTTTTTGATATTAGACAATTCCAAAATTTATATCATTTTAAGTTATTTTTGGAGGCAGGAAGGTAAATTACTTTTGCCAGTTAGAAAATTCTAATTAAATCATTGTTAAAACATCAACTTGTTTTGTGAACACATATTTGTAGAAAAAAATAATTCTTTGCTAATTCTAATTTCTATAACCAATCATACTATTGGTTAAACATCATACTGTTACTATAATATAGATTGTGGGTAATGAACTACTCAGAATTTTGACAGAAAAAGGAATCAGAACAAAGGATGTGCTTACATTTAGAATCTCAGAAAAGTTTATCATGCATGAAACCATGTAAATATTTGCCAGTTTTAATCTAGAACTTACAAATTGAGCTTGATTTAATTTATCATCAAATGTGGATCATCCAATGCATGTTAATTAACTTTCATGAAAAGTCATTGTGCTTAATATTGAGGAGGATGCAAATAAAAATGAATTATGGGCCTTGTACTCAAGAAGTAAAATGGAAATAGCAAAGCAAGGGTGAAAATACCTTTATTAGCAGATAGTATATAATTTTGAACTATGTTATTTTGAGTGTAAGAGCTGTAGGAGTTAACAGGACTAAAATTTTACTGAATGAATGAGATCAGAGGAAACTTCTTGGATAATTTGATGTTTAAGTCAAGTATTATGTGGCAAGTAGAAGGTAAAAGTTTTAGATGAAATAAGCATAAGCTAAAATACTGTTGTGAGAAAATACAAAGTCATTAAATCCTCAGAAGTTTTCATGGAACTGTGAGTTCATCCAAAGAAATTGTGGCAGCTCTGAGATCCATTCTACACAGAAACCTAGCCAATATCAGTCAAAATTTCATATTTAACTTCTTGCTTATTATATAGGAAAATATCTTACCTATATGTAACAGCCCTGGGGTCAATTTAAGTAAGCTAGAAAAATCTAACAAAAGTAAACGAAGTGAAAAATATCTATGTTTAACATTACTCTTGGATTTGGCTTGAGTGTCAGCTCTAAAACAGACACGAAAAAATCCAGCAAAGCCTTCCCTAAGATAAAAGTTCCCTTGCATAAAAGAAGAAGAGCAAGGCTCACTTTGCAAAAATTTAGAAGATGTTAAATAGACATCATAATGATCTATTTACTGTAGACGAGTAATCTGAAGGCTCCAGCCTTGAAGAGATTTCTGTTTCTTTTCTTGTCTGCCAGCACTAACAATATCACATTTAAGACATTTTAGTATTGACATAAAGTGCTGCCCTTCACTGAATTTCGCATGGATATACCCATTAGTGATGGGTGACAAAGCTATTTGCCAAATGTTATTTGGAATTAACCTGCATAACTTTATGACTTATATCTTTGAAAACAGGTATAGAGATTGAGGTGCTAGATGATAGAAAAGATAGTTGTACTTTTGAAAACATGGTCTATACTTTTCTTATGATAATTTCAAAGAAATAATTTTAAATGTGATAAGATTAAATAAGCTTATGAGCAGAAGGCCATGAATATTTGGACCAACATAGAAGACAGGTAAAACTGTCTTGGGTCAAAACTACTCATTAACAAGCAAAGTATTATAGGAGCTGGAATGTAGCTTTCTTCTAAGCTTTAAAAATAAACCAAAACCCCAAAACCAAACAATGACAACAGCAACAAAAAACCCCACTGTCTTGATATTGAACTTTATGGCACCCACAGTCTCCTTAGTCATAATATGACTATACAATGCATTCTGATGTCACCATAGTGATATTAACAACGACTCTTATTATAGTAAATATTCAAATAGTGTTCTATATTTCAAGGAACATATTAAAAATGGTACTGAAATTAAATAGATGAGAAAGAAAGGTAACTAGTACATTTAAGTGTAGAACTAGTTTCCACTTTATATAGGTTAACCACTTTGTATAAACATTTATTATATATGTTGTCATATTTTAGGACACGATATGTAGAACAGATAGTTCCACAAAGTTCCACAAGATACATTTTTTTTTATTCCTCTCTTTTCCAAAATAAAAACCTGCAAAGCAGAAAAACATTTACTGGTTAGAGAATAATCTCTCTTCCACTTTATGGTAAGAATTTAAAAAATTACTAGGAAATCATAATATTCAGAAAGCCCATTTAAAATTGACTTTAAGTCAATCAATTAACAAGGATTTATTAGGTTCTTACATTGCTCTCAGCATAAGATTCGAATCTTCCCTGCATTATACTCACTGAACTATAACTGCAGAAACAGATTTGATGAATATAAGTTTCTTATATCAGTAAGCTTATTCTGATTAATCAGTCATTATTATGACTAAACATAAATAGACGTAACTATTATGATACATGTTGTAAGCCAAGTGTTCTTTTAAAAATATGTAACAACTTTACATACTTCTTTTTTTAATATAAAAATAGGTTATTATTGAGGGTCAGTTTATTTCTTGTCAACCTATTAAATAGTTATCAACCATGGCTACAGGTAAGAACTCTCTGTGGAGCATAAAAACACAACTACCATGAATCTCATGGTGTCTTCCAGACATACTGAATCTGAATCCTTGGGTAAGAGGTTGAATATTTTAAAACTTCCCAGTTTATTCTGGAAAACATTAAAGGTAAAGAAACACTACCATAGACCTTAATAACAGTTTTTACTTGTTTCAAATTCCTAGGAAACTTGAAGACAAGCTGTTATAATTTAAAAGATATGTATTCATTTAACAAATATTAGCAAAGTACTTTGTGCTAAATATAAAGAGAACTACCAAATATGTGAAAAACTGATTTTTAGGATCTTGAAGTACACATGGACTGTGATCAAGGAGAGATTAACTGTCATGGAAATTTACAGAAGAACGCAATTAACATGTCGCCGAAGAAGTAATCAGGGAGATGAAATTTGAGTTAGGT
The DNA here is from genome assembly GCF_007565055.1 of Rhinopithecus roxellana. Taxonomy (NCBI): domain Eukaryota; kingdom Metazoa; phylum Chordata; class Mammalia; order Primates; family Cercopithecidae; genus Rhinopithecus; species Rhinopithecus roxellana. The sequence goes on along the minus strand of NC_044549.1, from coordinate 30,985,311 downwards.
GGTTGGGTCTTGAAGGATAATTTGCTTTAGAATATACCAAGATTTCTTATCAACCAGTGCAAAGGTGAGTTTCAGGGGTATGGCATCAATTTAGTCAAACTTTTAATAAGGTCCATGATAAAAGAAAGAAGAAATTCTCACTAGAATATGTAGAAAATATAAGAAAATGTATTCCAAGTGGCGTGTAGGGAAGTGATAATCAAAGCCTTGAGATTTATTAAGAGTATGTTTATATCAGGTATAAATGACGAATTGATGGGTGCTGACGAGTTGATGGGTGCAGCACACCAACATGGCACAAGTATACATATGTAACAAACCTGCACGTTATGCACATGTACCCTAGAACTTAAAGTATAATAATAAAAAAAAAGAGTATGTTTATATTCAGAGATTCATGTGGAGGGATTGAAGATGTGATTCCCAGAAGTAATTGAATTAGTATGGTGGGAATCAATAATAATGACTCTCAGTATGTCCAGACTGAAAGAGATATCTTTTATCCAGAAGAAGAAAAAAGAGTTATGATGTAGGCAAAGTGGTGTCAAGAAAAGCTGGAAGCTTTTAGCAGAGAAGTAATAGATTTCATGTTTTGAAATGTTCATCTAATACAAAAACACTGTACAGGAGGGATGGTAAGGTAAGGTTACAGAGCAGAAAGCTAAACCAAGAAGCTCTTGCAATAATCCAGGTGTGTTATGCCACATCTTGTTTTCTTTCCAGTGTGCTGAGGTTTCCAGATAAAACCGTCTGGATGAAAATTTCTGCAAAGGCAATTTTAGTCCATTGGATTCTCTGCCTAGTGGGAATTCTAATTTCTCTTCCCAATTCAGCCACGGAAAAGCCTTGAATCATTACATTGTGATCTCCCAAAATCTCTTTAATCCAAAGTAATTTACACAGTGCCTAGTATGCAATAGGTGCTTAGTAGAACTTGTTTTATCATTGTGTCAAGCAGTCTGTCCCATCAGTTGGTTGTAAAGTTAAGATTATTTAGCTGTTATTTCATAAAGTTATATTATGTGCATATCATGTGTTTATATACTAAAACTTCTGAAAAAACCCTAAAATTGTAAGATTCAAGTAAGATAATATATTGAAATTATTTTGTAAATAATCTTTAAATTTTCTACAGTTGTGGGGTGTTATGAGATGTACTAATAAATAGTTAAATAATATATTATTTTTCCATAACTAAGGGGAACAAAATTGGAGTTATTAAACATGATACAAGACATTTAGCCAATTAAAATGTAGAAATAAGACTGCACACCTACAGCTATCTGATTTTCAACAAACATGACAAAACAACCAACGAGGAAAGGACTCCCTATTCAATAAATTGTGCTAAAATAATTAGCTAGCCACATGCAGAAAATTGAAACTGGACCCCTTCTTCACATGATATACAAAAATTAACTCAAGATAGAGTAAACACTTAAATGCAAAACCCAAAAATATAAAAACCGTGGAAGACAATCTAGGCAATACCATTCAGGACATAGGCACAGGCAAAGATTTCACAACAAAGATGCCAAAAACAGTCACAACAAAGCAAAAATTGACAAATGAGGTCTAATTATACTAAGGAGTTTCTGCACAGCAAAAGAAACTATCAACAGAGTAAACAGACACCTACAGAATGGGAGAAAATGTTTGCAAACTATGCATCTGACAAAAGCCTAGCATCTATAAAGAATTTAATAAATTTATAAGAAAAAAATCAAGAATTTAAACAAATTTACATGAAAAAATCAAACAACCCCATTAAAAGGTGGGCAAAGAATATGAACAGATACTTCTCAAAAGTAGACATACATGTGGCCAACAATCATATGAAAAAAGCTCATCATTGCTGATCATTAGAGAAATGCAAATTAAAACCACAATGAGATATCATCTCACACCAGTCAGATGATGATTATTAAAAAGGTGAAAAACAACAGATGTTGACAAGGTTGTGGAGAAAAACGAATGCTTACAGACAGTTGTTGAGAGTCTAAATTAGTTCAACTACTGCAGAATACCATGTGGTGATTCCTCAAAGATCTAAAGATAGAAATACCATTTGACCCAGCAATCCCATTACCGAGTATATACCCAAGGAATATGAATCATTCTATTATAAAGACACACACACATATACTCGTTTCAGCACTATTCACAATAGCAAAGACATGGAATCAACCTAAATGCCCATTAACAATAGGCTGGATAAAGAAAATGTGATACATATAAACTATGGAATACTACACAGCCATAAAAAAGAACAAGATCATGTCCTTTGCAGGGACATGGATGAAGCTGGAGGCCATTATACTTAGCAAACTAACACAGGAACAGAAAACCAAACACCACATGTTCTCATTTATAAGTGGAAGCTGAACAATTAGAATACATGGACACAGGGAAGGGAAAATCACACACTGGAGCCTGTCAAGGGGGCAGGGGGAGGGAGAGCATCAGGATAAATAGTTAATGCATGTAAGGCTTAATAACTAGGTGATGGGTTGTTACGTGCAGCAAACCACCATGGCACACATTTAGATAACAAACCTACACATCCTGCACATGTATCCCAAAACTTAAAATAAAATAAAGTAGGCAAGTCAACAGTGCAGCCTTCAGTCTGTGGTCTAAGGTCCAAGAGGCGCTGGCAAACCATTAATGTAAGTCCAAGAGTCCAAAAGCTGAAGAACTTGGAGTCTGATGTTTGAGAATGAGAAGCATCCAGCACGAAACAAAGATGGAGGCCAGAAAATTCAGTCTGCTCTTTTCATACCTGCTTTTGTGCTGGCAGCTGATTAGATGGTGCCCACCCAGATTGAAGGTGGATATGCCTCTTCCAGTCCATTGACTCAAGTGTTAATCTCCTTTGGCAACACTCTCACAGACACATCCAGGAAGAATACTTTGCATCCTTCCACCCAATCAAGTTGATACTCAATATTAACCATCACACATACATATATACAAAGCCATGTAAAAAGAATGTAAAGAACTTGGGGTGATTTTATAGTCATTTCACAGGATTATTCTTTTGAAAACTCCACAAATATTGCTGACTGTATAATAAATCAGAAGCTCAAAATGGCCCCCTTTTATGATTAACTTACTCCACTTCTTTTTGTGAATAAATCAAAATTCATCTGCTGTAATAGTAAATTTAATGACTCTAAAAATTAGCATTAAGATTCTAGTCAATGCAATAAAGCTAAAAGAGGCTAAAAAATACAACAAAAATTAGAAAAAAAAATTCTTATTGTTCATAGACAACATGATTGTAAATAGCAAACCCCAAAGTATCAACAGACCAACTATTAAAATGAATATGTAAAAATAACGAGGTCACTAGATTCAAGGAGAATGCATTATGTTTAATATTATAAAATTGATACTTTCATACATCCAAAACAACTGGCAAGGCTGACATCGAAATTATAAAGAACTTCCATAGTTCAATTTACTATATTAATTTTTGTATGTATATATTGATAGAAATATATAGAAAATAAAATTTATAAGAAATAGTTTTATGATTGCATTGAAAATATCAAATTCTTAGAAATAAGCCTAATAAAAAGTGTGTAAACCTTCTTAACTAAAAAAAGTATTTATATTTATATATTTATAAATAGTAAAGAATTGTTTGTGTGTATAGAGAGACTGACCTAATGAAAGAGAGAGAGAAAAGAGAGAGAGAAATAATTTAAATCTCCAAGTAATTGAGGGATAGTTATTTCATGACCTAGGAGTAGGCAAAGATTTCTTAAGAAGGACATGAGAAAACAGTAACAATCAAGTGTGTGTGTGTGTGTGTGTGTGTGAGAGAGAGAGAGAGCATTTATATTAAGATATAAGATGTCTCTTTATTAAAAGTCATCATTAAAAACTGTAAATGTAACTCACATATTGGGATAAGATATGTAGAATACACTAAGTTACATCCAACATGTATTAGATGCAATATATCCAACCAAAGAGTAGCATCAAAATTATATAAAGAACTTCTATAAGCCAATAAGAAAAAGGCAACTTTTTTGACTAGTGGGCAAAAGACATAAACAGATTCTTCTCAAAAGAAGATATCTAAATATCCAATAAATCTTTGAAAATATATTACCTATTATCTTATTATTTAATGAGAAAATACAGATTAAGATAAGAATGGCTAAAATGAAAAAGATAGCCCTCACCAAAAAAAAAATCAGTGGAAATGTGAAGCAACCAGAATTGGAGTATAAATCAGTATACTTATTTTGGAAAACTGACACTACCTTCTAAAAATGAACATAGGTCTAGCCCATGACACAATTCAACTCTTTGGTACATGTGCAATAAAAATGCATATATGCACACACCAGAACACACACTATTAATAACATCTTAATATTCGAATCCTCTCAAATATTCAACAATAGAATGAATAAATAAATTGTGGTATATTCCCAAATAACATACCATGCAGCAGTTACAATAAAAGAACTATACATTCACACTACAAAATAGTTGAAACTCATAAATAAAATATTCAGCAAAAGAGGCCAGGCATAAAACAGTAGGTACAATATGATTTTACTTATATGAAGGGCAAATATAAGAAAATACAACGTATTGTGTTAGAAGTCAGGTTATGTTTGCTTTTGAGGCGTAGTAATTAGAGGGAGTCATTGGAGATTTCTGTGGAGTTGGTAACATAACATTTTTGACCTGCATGATGATAACATGGGTATATTTACTTTGTAAAAAATGAATAAACTGTAAACCAATAATTTGTGCTTTGTATGTGTATGTAATATTTCAGAAAATAATTCAAAAATTTGCCTTTTGGCCAGACGCAGTGGCTCACACCTGTAATCCCAGCACTTTGGGAGGCCGAGACAGGTGGATAACATGAGGTCAGGAGTTTGAGAATAGCTTGGCCAACATGATGAAACCCCGTCTCTACTAAAAATACAAAAATTGGGGTGCGGTGGCAGGCGCCTATAATCTCAGCTACTCGGGAGGCTGAGGCAGGAGAATCACTTGAGCCCAGGAGGCAGAGGGTGCAATGAGTCAGATCATGCCACCGCACTCCAGCCTAGGCAACACAGAGAGATTCCATTTTAAAATAATAATAATAATACCTTTAATGTCATTGTTTTAATGGCATGGCAGTCACATACAAATAAAAACAGTAAATCTCTTCTTAGCTACTTAACAAAAGTTAGGCAAGGAAAAGATGTACTCTGAAGTTATATTTAGCACTCTTTAAAATTTTGACATTTTAGTAGCTTTCATATTTTCATAAAATTATTTATTTTCAAATTTTACCAGGTAAACATAAATACATGCCCTTATACAAGGCTGTAAGTCTAAGCAATTAATACGTTTTCACTTATCATTTTATTCCTCTCTGTGAACCTCATATTGTGTGTTTTTCATCTTGTAAACATCATTATGGCTCATAAATCTTTTCACTGACAAGAGATAAAATTTATTTTACAAAAGAAAGAAATGCTCACTTTATACAGTTTGAAAAATATTGGTGGTGTAAACAGATAGTTACTATTTTTGTGGATATCTACAATCAATCACTTGAATAATATACTTTGCCCTCAAGGAGGGGGTGCATAATTCCCACCTCTCCACTCTTTGGGTATGGACTGCACATTTTGATGTTTTTCCCAAGAACATAGTAGGGAGAGGGAGTAAAAAGGAGTAACTTTACAGTGGGGAAATCTGATAGACATTACTTTGTCAGGTGATCAAGGCCAACATTGACAATGATAACTCATGTTATGACTGAAGTTGATGTCAACGACTACTAAGCAAATAGAACAGAGACTTCCTCCTCAAATCATGGCTTACCCAAAGAACATTGTGTATTGGGACCAAGGTACATTGAAATAGCAACTGAAGTTTAAGTTGTTACCAGATTAAAATAGATATAGTTATTAGTTATAATTACAGATTACAGTTATAATTATAAGATATTTTATGTAAGCTCCATGGTAACCACAAAGGAAAAAAACCACTAGTAGGAAAACAAAATATAAAAAAGGAATAAATCAAAACATATCACAAATCAACAAATTACAAGAATACAGCAAGAAATAAATAATTGAAGAAAAGAATTATAAAATACTCAGAAAAGAATTAACAAAATGGCAATATCAAATAGTTATCAATGACTACTTTAAAAGTAAATGTATTCTCCAATCAAAAGACACAAAGTGACTGAATAAATAAAAACAAGGTGTAGCAATGTGCTGACTAAAAGAGATTCATTTTAGCCTTAAGGAAATACATAGGGTGAAAGTGAAGGAATGGAAAAAGATATTTTATGCAAATGGTAACCAAAGAGAGTAGGGTTGCCATGCTTATAATAAACAAAAAAAGAAAACTTTCAGTCAAATTCTGCCAAGATACAAAGCAGGTCACTATATAATGATAAATGGGTCAATTTGTCAAGAGGATATAACAATTGTAAATATATATGCACCTAATATTAGAGTACATAAACATATTAACAGAATTGAAGAAAGAAATAGAGAGCAAACAACAATAGCATGGAACTTCAACACTCCATCATCAACAATGGATTGATTATGTAGGCAGAAAATCAATAAGAAAATAGCTGACTTCAATAACCCTGTAGACCAAATGGACCTAACAGACATATACAGAGCATTTCACCCAACAGCATCAGAATATACATTCTTCCTCAAGTACACATGAAGTGTTTTTAAAGATAAATTGTACATTGAGCCACAAAACAAATCTTAACAAATTTAAGAAGATGAAATCATATCAAGTATCTTTTCTGACAACAATAGTATAAAAGGAAAAAAATTACAAATTTGTGAAAATTAAACAATACATTCCTGAAAAATGAATGGGTCAAAGAAAAAAATCAAAAGGAAAATCAAAAGTATTTTGAGAGAAAGAAAAATGGAACACAACATACCAAAACACATGGGATGCAACAAAAAAAAATTTTTAAGAGGAAAGTTTACAGTAATAAATGCCTACATGTAAAAAAAGTCTCAAATAATTAACCTAATTTCACACCTCAAATAATGAGAAAAAGAAGAACAAACTAAGCTCAAAGTTAGCAGAAGGAACAAAGATCAAAGATTAGAGCAGAAATAATAAAGACTGGAGAAGAAGTAACTGAAGTAAAAAGATCAGAGCAGAGATAAACAAAATAGAGACTAGAAAAGCAATGGAAAGTATGAAAGAAATTGACAGCTGGTTCTTTGAAAAGATACAACTGACAGAAGTTTAGCTAGACTAACCAATAAGAAAAGATAGAGGACTCAAATAAATAAAAAATAAACAAAAGAAAATGCTTTACTAGAGATACCACAGAAATACAAAGAATCATAGGAGACTACTATGAACAATTACATGCCAACAAATTGGATAAAGTAGAAGAAATTAATAAATTCCTGGAAGCATGCAAACTACCAAGACTGTATCATAAAGAAATAAAATTTCAAAAAAACTACCAACAACGAAAGTCCAGAACCAAATGGCTTCACGGATAAATTTCACCAGTGACCTAAAGAAGTATTCATGTCAATCCTAAAATTCCTTCAAAATATTAAAGAGGAGGAAAAATAAGTTTAGTAGTATCTTCATAACAAAGCCAGATACAGACACTACAAGTAAAGAAAATTACAGACCAATATTCCTGATGGACATATATGCAAAAATATTCAACGAAATACTAGCAAACCCAATTCGACAGGACAGTATAAGGATCATACACTATGAATAAGTGAGTGGTGGTGGAAAAACTGCATATCCACATGCACAGTCATAAAGTTCGACTCTTGTCTTATACCATATGCAAAAATTACCCAAAATGTATTAAGTACCTAAATGCAAGATCTGAAATTGTAAAACTCCTAAAAGAAAACATTGGGGAAAACCTCCTTAATTTTGGTTTTGGCACTTTTTTTCTTTGCTATGACACCAAAAGCACAGGGAACAAAAGAAAAAATAAACAAATAGGACTACATAAAGTGTAGCTTCTGCAGAACAAAGGAAACAATCAACAAAAAGAAAAGGCAGCCCACAAAATGAGACAAAATACTTGCAAACTATATATCTGATAAGGGGCAAATATTCACAATATATAAGGAACTCACACAACTTAATAGCAAAAGAAAAAACAGAAGAAAAAGAAAAGAAAACAAAATCAACTTGATTTAAAAATGACCAAAGGACCTGAATAGACATTTTTCTAAAGAAGACACACAATGGCCGATAGGTAAATGAGAAGGTGCTTAGCATCACTAATCATCAGAAAAATGTAAATCAAAACCACAATGAGATACCACCTCACACCTGTTAGGATGACTACTATAAAAAAGATAAACTTTGGTGAGGGTGTGGAGAAAAGGGAATACTTATAAGTGAGAATGCAAATGTTTTGATTATCAAATAATATGAAACTACAACAAAAATAGAGAGACAAACCAATGATTCAGATTGACATTGTGATAAATTTTACTATTAAATATATTTAGTATATTAAAATGTTGCATTACAAATTAATAACGAATAAAATGACTTCTTAATAAATGATACTAGGCTAATTGGTTAACAATGAAGAAAAAGTTAACTTAATATCTAATATTATACCTTATGTTAAAGTTAACCTAATATTAAAATTAGGTCTTGGAAGATAAAACAATCATCTACAGAAAGATAAAAAAGACCAGGAGCGTTGGCTCATACCTGTAATCCCAGCACTGTGGGAGGCTGAGGCGGGCAGATCCCCTGAGGTCAGGAGATTGAGAACAGTTTGACCAAAATGGTGAAATCCCATCTCTACTAAAAATAAAAAATTAGCCGGGTGTGGTTATGCACGCCTGTAATCCCAGCTACCTGGGAGGCTGAGGCAGGGAATTGCTTGAACCCGGGAGGTGAAGGTCGCAGTGAGCCGAGATCGCACCATTGCACTCCAGAATGGGCAACAAGAGAGAAACTCCACCTCAAAAAAAGAGAAAAAGAAAAAAAAAAGAAAAAGGAAACCATAAGTAGAAAATATAGGAGAATATGTATTTTGAAATGTTTGAAGACTGTTTTTTTTTTAAAAAAAAAAAAAGAGATAGAGTCTTGCTCTGTGGCCCAGGCTGGAGTTCAGTGGCACTATCTCGGCTCACTGCAACCTCCACCTCCTGGGTTCAAGTGATTCTCCTGCCTCAGCCTCCCGAGTAGCAGGGACTACAGGTGTGTGCCACCATATCCAGCTAATTTTTTTTGTATTTTTTTAGTAGAGATGGGATTTCGCCTTGTTGGCCAGGCTGTTCTTGAACTCCTGACCTCAGGTGATCTGCCCACCTTGGCCTCCCAAAGTGCTGGGATTAGAGGCATGAGCCACCGTGCCCATCCGAAATGTTTAAAGACTTTTTAAGTATGAAAGCAAGATATGAATTCACAATGAAAATATTCACTAAGTTGACTAAATGTATTCATAACTTTAATTTTTTTCAAAAAAGAAAAATGACAAAAAATTTTCAGGGATATGAAGAATAACAAATTAGTAACTATACTATGTAATTGTAGATATACCAATCAATACTGTAATACAAAATTTTCAATGGAAAAATAAGACATTCCACTAAATAAGAAAATAGTCAATTGAAAAAATTATCAAAATTATTTGTGATAAAAAGATATAAATTAAAATACAACAAAATAGCATTTTGTCTTATAGTTTTAAATGATATTTAATGCTGGCAAAATTATATTATCTGAAATCTTATTAACTTGATAATTTGGGGATAAATAATCGAGGCTAAATATACTAATATCCTTTAGGTTAGTAATATAATTACTAGGAATCTAGCCTATGGAAATAATCATAATGAATTAGAACGTTTATGGCAATAAATAGGGATGGCAAATTTAAAACAAAATAGATGTTTATAAGCAAGGAGGAAAGTTAAGTTAGGGTCTTTATAATAGAATATTGATCTCATCACAAAAATGATAACTTTGTGAGGTAATGTATTTGTTATTTAGCTAGATTTAACCATTCCACAATTTATATACACTTGAAAGCATGTTATACATAATAAATACATGCAATTTTACACAAAATTTTTATAATTAATAAATTTGAAAAAATAATAGTATAGAAATATCGGTAGGCTTCCACAATTTTTAAACGACATGTAATTCTCACAATGTTATAGTGAGTGGAAAAAGGAAAATGTAATATATAAACGACATGATTCAAAATACAGATTCATACATATTTCCATATGTGTGTATGTTGTAAGGTTAGATAGGTATCAGAAAGAAAGTAAAACATTGATACTGGATGTGTCTCCATGTTTGGTTGTCTGCCATTTCATTTATTTTTTTTACTTTTATGTTTCTAATTTGCTATTGTAAATATGTACCGCTTTTATAAACATAAAAATGCAATCAATATTATTTTAAACATTCATTATATTGCCAAGTTATCGAATAGTCATGAACTTTGGAAAAACTGATAACTACCTAATTTTTCCCAGTATAAGAAAGAAAAAACCCACCTAAAAAGAAATAGGTTAAAACACAAAGTTTACGTAGATATTTCCTACATGAACTGAGAATGGTTGTTCAATTTTTTTATATAACAACTTATATCGCCTGCACTTCTAGGATTAATACAGCCCACACTCAATAATAGGTTGCTGAATGTTGCTATTTTACAAAGCCTGCATTTCTAACTCTAAAAAATTGCTTCATGAAAAAAATATAAGATATTTTTATCAGACAAAAGCAAGCCTACAAAAATGTGTATAGTATGACATTTACATTTTAAATGTCATATATTTATACAATATTTTAACATAATTGTGTATATATAAACTCCATTACAGCATAATTGCATTTAAAAAGTCTGGAAAAATACGTATTATATTGTTCACAGGGTCATCTCTATGGAAGGGATTGAGGGACTGGGCCTGGTGTCTGTGGTCAACAGAAGCATTTTGTTTCTCTCTGTTGTTTGAAATATTTGTAATGAGTATAACTATTTATTGTTTATATCATCAAACATAATATATTACATAAAGGATTAATTATTTGGAACTTTCCATAGCCTCTCTAATAAGCAAAGAACATGCCATAACCTGTATAGATGTAGAAAGCATGACCCATCAAAGTTTGGCTTTGGAAATCTAACTATATTTTCTAAAATCTCCCTGTAAAATTCCAAATACTGCTTTCTTTAAAGTGTGGTCCTTCGATCAGCAGCATCAGCATTACCTGTGAACTGTTAATTATACAAATTCTTAGACCTCATTCTAGACCTCCTGGATCAGAAACTCTAGGAGTAGGGCCCAGAGTTTTAACCATCTGTATTTTAGCAAGCCCTCTACATGCTGCCAATGCACAATAAACTTTGAACATCACTGTTATGTTGAGTTAGAATCAGGTATTATAAATGCTTTTTTGGAAAAAGGCTGTACAATAAACCAATGATGTGATTGAACAGATTGCAATCTAACCATACAATTGTTAATAAAACAAGGGGCAGAAACACAATATTAACTCGGAGGGTCACTAAAGCACACAGTAGTTCTCTATCCCAAATCCATTTCTCTTTCCTAAGGATAATTCCAGTTTGTCTCAGTCCCGTGCCACAGGACAACCATGTAAACCAGTTCTGGCCAATGTGCTATAAACAGATGCAACCATTTTTACGTTTTTAAAAGCATGAAGGCTCAGCTGACTTGTTTCTTTTGACTCCTCCACCCATTTTTCTTTTTTGGCATGTGGATGGGTTGTCTATAGGTACAGTGGTCATCTTGGAATGACCAGAATGAACGCCATATGGTAAAGATGGCATGGAAGAAAAATTGAAGCTGACTGGGGACATTTTTTGACATCATGAGCATGGCATTATTTCATAGGCCCACTATGAATTATCTTCAGACTTCAAAGTAAATTCTTATTTGGGAAAGCCACTGTCATCTCATGCAATTTGGGTACAATCCTAACTAATATAGCAAATAATACAGAAGGTTCAATTTCAGTCAGATAAAAGAAGTACAATAAAATAAGGTGTGGAAAAGGGAGAAACGAGAGATATAAAATGTATATGGCACAAAAGAATATAGGTTGACAAAGATCAATAAGAAATGACATTCCATTCCATTTATGCTTTAGATGCTCTAAATTTAGATTTGAATTTTTCTTACTACTCTGTTATAAATGTTCCTGCCAACATTACGCTCTGCAATTGTTGAGGAACAGCCTTCATATTTCTATTATCTAGGACGCCATCTGACAATTCTTTCATATAATCAGGCAAATGCCCCCAACAGATGTGAGCTTCTTGTTTGTAACACAGCCACTCTTCAGACACACAGAAATAAAGTTTTAGTAAGATAAGTAACAAGACTCCATCCTGTTTTACTGTTAACTCTTTTGGATCTTCGGTTTCTGGCAGGACTTGGCCAGAACCAGAGGTCTGTTTTCATCCTTGCTTACAAAATTGTAAAAAGGACAGACAAGTCCTTTAAAAAACTTCATCCCATTATTCTACCCCAATTCTTTTACTGGAAAGATGACTCTCTCCAGCATATCCCAGCTCTGCTCTCCAGTGAGTGACAGGAACAGTTTCCCCAGATAGCTAGATATCATTCTCTCACACTTTGAGTTCTTGATTTCAGATATAGCTGTAGTCTAGTGCTGAAAAACATTTTCCCACATGTCTTCTTACCTCCCATTACAAAGGTGGGCTCATTCAATACGCTTGCTTTGTGTCATATTGTCCATGGATGGCATTGGTGATTTCCAATCCTCCCTGGAGCCAGTATGTATTCATTTCCAAAGAAAGCTTTGCCACTTGTTTTCTCCTTTCTTATAATAGCAGCAATAATTCCAGTTTTTGGCATGAAAAACAAAACATCACTACTTACTACTAGACCTTGGCAAACTTTCCACAGCCTTGTGTGTATTGTGCTTTCACCTCTGGGACAGTGGCTTAAAGAAATAACTTTTAGTAACATTTATATATAGATGTCTGAGAATAATGAAGATGCAACTAAGTGTGTATTGGGAATTTCTTATTTTTCAAGTGTTTTAAAAGTACAAATGAAAAATTTTCTGACCTCACTACAAAGTTAAAATAAATTTTGTCCCTTTGAATGTCATGGCACAACTCTTTTGCTAAGCCAGAATACATCTGCTCTGTAGCGTCTCAGCATTTTATTTAGCTAGCTAGTGAAATGGGATATATTCCAGGCAGGCTGCATAAAGGGCTAATTTTTCCTCCTTTTATTTACACATTGATGTGCATATTTTCTTCCATAAGGGTCAAAGAATTCTACATTTTACTAATACGACCTCAGATGACAGCCTTTCTCTCAGCTGTTTCTATTTTCTTAATGGAAAAGCTGAAACATAAGAAGGCTTTGATTTTTGTACCTAAGTGTGATGCTCCATCTGAGTACATTTCTCCTCTCCTCAAAGAAAGTAAATGGTCCTTTTGATATTTACAAGAGCTCTGTAATTCCAAGAGAATTAGATTGAAAGGGGAGATGGAAATATGGTGCCCTGAATGCAAAGCACCAGTTCTTAAGTGTTCTTTGCTTTCCTTGTGTTATTAACTTTGTGTGCTTTGCTCTTCAACTTTAAGAGAAATGGTGCCAGTTCACAGGAGGCTGAAAATGTCTTAGAACATTTCAATGAGTACTTATAAAATTAAGATGTTTCCATCCACAAGTGTATCTTTGATGATGACTCACTGAGAAGTACAGGTGGCCACTTGATTAACAATACACTTCACCGAAGTGTGACCCCTGACAGGCAGGAGCAGCCTTCCTTGGTTTGGTGTAAATCAGCACAGTTTGCTGTATGCCCCGTCCTCATAGTCCTATAAAGCATCTGGAACTCCTGACATAGTCCAGAGGTAGTAAAGCCACTATGGCATTTTGCCTCTCCTGTTGGGGCCGGTGGGGGAGGGTGTCTCTGAGAAGAGAAAGAAGCTGTTCAAAAAGGTCTCTAAATATTTCTAATGTGCATTAGAGCATGTCAGACATCTAGCTCCAGTGCAAGCTAATGATTCTGTGAAAGGGTTGGTCTCCCAAATGTGTTCCACAGGTGCAGCATGAATTAATCTTGTTCAATAACTGTATGGCCTTCTGCTCCTTCAGAGTATTTTGAAAATATTGCAGAATATTTTCATATCGTGGTAGCACTAACAGCAATAATTTGTTAATAGGTTATAGTTACCTCGTCCCTGGTTTTTCTCTTTTAAAAGCATCTATATCCCCAGATTTTAGCTCTGTTTTTTTTTTTTTTTTTTTTTAACTTTACACTTAACCCTATAGTGGCAAGTATTGTTTTTTTAACTCTTGATCTTTTCTCTAAAACGTTAATCAATGTTAAGGCAATGTAAGAATTACTAGCTTGTCTACCTATTTATTTCTCAGTAACTAAACTTGATCATGAATTTTAGATATATTTATTTTATATTAAGTTTACTCTGACAATGGGAAACCTGGGCCTCATTATCTATAATTTAATGTTCAATATTATTTAATGCATTATTTAACACTTGTATACACATAAATTTGTTTCAGAATTGCTAACCTGTAATCTGTATGGGAAAAACAAAATTACCAATTAGCAAACAGTGTTTATATACAGTATCTTTATAGGTTCAGTCAAAACAGTTCTTGAAAATTGGCCAGTTTTTTTTTCACCCTTCTCAATGAGGTTTGATTCACATGTCACAGTCTGCATTTCTGCCTGAAATTTCACAACATGATGGGAAATATATATATCTGCATATAGTGAGTAGATTTGCATACATTCATAGAGTCATACGTCCACTAATTCTTACAGAACAGTTCCATCACCCAAAACTCCCCTTATGAAGCCGTTTTGTAGACAACCATTACCCATGCCCCCAACTTCTGTCATTTACCAATCTGCTTTATATTCCTATACTTTTGCTATATAAAATGTCATATAAATGGAACCATACAAAATGTAGCCTTTTAGGTCTGCCCTCCATCACTTAGCAAAATACCCGTAAGAATTGTCTACATTGTCGTGTGAGTCAATAGCTCATTTCTTTTTTAGGAGTATTTTATTTCATGGATGAACAATAGGCTGTTTCTATATTCACGTGTTAAAGGTCATTTTGGTTGTTTCTAATTTTTCAAGGTTATGAACAGAGCTTCCACAAACATGTACATACAGGTCTTTGTACAAATTTACTTTTAAACATCTTTACTGAAATACAATTCACAAAATGTGAAATGTATAAAATTCACCCACTTCACATCTACAATTCTATAGTACTTAGCATATTCTCAGATATGGGCAACCATCCTCACAATTTTAGAACATTATTATCACCTCAGAAAAGAAACTCTGTGCTAAAGCAGTCACCTCCGAGTCTCCCCACATCCCTCCCCGCAACGCTAAGCAATCGCTAATCTTTTTTCCATCTTACCTTTGCTGGATAAAATTTTCTCCTTGTCTTTAGCTTTCAGCATCTTTAATATGATGTTCTATTTGAGCATCTCTTTGCATTTATCTTACTTGAAGTTCATTATGTGTCCTAGATGTATAGACATGTATCTTTCAATAAACTTGGAAAGTTTTAGCATTTACTTCTTTGAATATTTTTTTCTGCTTCTTATTCTATCTGTTCTCCTTTTTGTACTCTCGTTACAAATATGTTGTGGTTAACAGTGTTCCACACTCTGAGTCTTTGTTCCTTTTTCTTTATTCCTTTTTTTCTGTGTTTTTTGAGTTGCATAATCTCTATCAAACATCTCCAAGTTCACAAATTATTTATTCTGCCAGTTCAAATCTACAGTTAAGCACCTCCAGTGAAATTATTTTAATTATTAAACTTTCAACTCCAGAATTTTCATTCGTACTTTATATTTTATTTACTTCTTTCATCATGGTTTCCTTCTGTTCTTGGACTTAATTATAATGGTTACTTTTGTTATTAGAAAAAGGTGTCCCAATCTAGACCCCAAGAAAGGGTTCTTGAATCTCTTGCAGACAGGAATTCAAGGAGAATGACATAGTGCAGAGAGACGAGATCATTTATCTAAAGCTACTCAGTTATAAAGTAGGGCATCCTTATAAAGCAAGCAGAGGAATATGACATCTTTGCTTTAAATGCTTTGCATAATATAGGGTCTTATCTGTGTAAAGGCTGAACTATGTCTATATGCAGGTATGCTGACTGTGTGACAAAATTTAGTACTCTGTTGATTTAAAGAAAGTTATCCTTGGCATTTTATTTCATAAGTGCATCAAAGCATGACTATAACTATCTTAAAAGCATATATTGTTATGCAATATCAGGATATCTGGACATTCTGCTGTTGTAGCAGTTTGTCCTTGCAGGCATTACTAAACTGCTTCGTTATCCATAAACATCCTATAATCATGGGTCATGACTGGCAATGAATGTGCCTTGCTAGTTTTAAGATGAAGTTGATTTTAAAATGATATCACCTTGGCTTTCCTGTGCTCCTATTTCCCTAACACCTTGAAGTCTTTTTAATGTAAATCCAGCATTTGTTTGCTCTTGCAGGCAATTACTATTGCCTGTCTTTTTTCTAATGAATGGGTTACACTTTCTTGATTCTTTATATGCATAATAATATTTTTTAGAAACTGGACATTTTAGACAATACGTTATAGAAACTTTGTGTATTTGTCTTTTGTCTCTGGGATTTATTATTGTTATTTGATTATTTGTTTAGTGACTACAGGAGGTTTTTTTGTTTGTTTGTTTGATTGTTTGTTTTTGAGACAGAGTCACCCTCTGTCACCCAGGCTGGAGTTCAGTGGCATGGTCCCAGCTCACTGCAACCTCCACGCCCCAGGTTCAAATGATTCTCCTGCCTCAGCCTCCCAAGTAGCTGGGACTACAAGCACAAGTCTTATTTTTGTATTTTTAGTAGAGACGGAGTTTCACTATGTTGGCCAGGCTGGTCTTGAACTTCTGACCTCATGATCCTCCCATGTTGGCCTCCCAAAGTGCTGGGAGGCATGAGCCACGGTGCCTGTCCTCCAGGAGTATTTTAGTGAAGCTAATTTCTGACCCACCTCCATTCCCCGACCCCCACTTCCCTGACAGTGTTAATAATCTGATGCTGTTTCTCTTGGCCATGGTCAGTCACCCCGGATAAAAGTGGTTTGGGTATGACTCTGTCTGTCACTTTCCCTGACTACATCCAGCTGTAAGACTCCACTAACTGCTTGATTATTGCGCTATTACTTACAATAATGCCCTAGGGACATAAATGACTCTATAAACTAACCAACCAAATTTGGGCACTTTTGAAGGGATAGTTTTTGAGGTCAGTGTTTAAGATTTGTTCTTACCCTGGGTTTTCTCAAGCAAACTAGCCAGCCTGAAGCTTAGTCCATATCTCCAAATAATCTGTCCATTTTGTTATTTACTACAATCTCTACTGTTGTTGAGAGTATCCTTAGACTTGAGCTCCTCCACACTCTGTTGCAAATTACATCAGTTCTTTTGATAAGAGATTTAGAGCTGTTTCAAAGCCTGTTTCTCCCCATCCAGGCAACATTTTGGGGCTATGGCTCTCGAGCTGGAAATGGAGACAGTGGTATGCTTCTCTCTGAGTGCTGCCTTCACTTCACAAGTGATGGTGGAGGTGGGGCAGTAGTCCTAGTGAAATGGGAGAGTTTCCTGGTCCCCTTCACAGGATGTGCAACAGGGGCGTGCCTTGTCTGTTAGGCCACTGCACACTCAAACCCCTTACAGGAGGGGACCTTGCAGATGGGCAGGTGCACGAGCCAGGGCGAGCGCTTTTAGACTTCAGCTTCATGGTAGAGTCTAGGGATGGGTGCCTGCGAATCCCAAAACCCCCGTGGGTGTGTTAAACCTTTAGCTCTGCCATCTGCAGACAGCTTCAGTGTTAACCAGCTCAGTTGCCTCTTGGTACCGGGGTTCTTGTCCAGTGTCCAGGAAGAATCAGGTCACACAGACAAACTGAAGGATGGTAAATGTGGGGGATTTTATTGCCAAATGGAGGTGGCTCTCAGAGGGATGGATGGGGATGGAGTGGGAAGATGATCTTCCCCTGGAGTTCAGCCATCCCATGGCCAACCTCCTCTCTGACCATCCCCAGTCGAACTCCTCTTGATGTTCAGATGTTCCTTCTTTTCTCTCCTTCTCTACCGCGCCGCTCTTCTGCTCCTCTGCTCTTCTGCTCATGGAGCCTGGGGTTTGGGGTTAATATGGGTACAGGATTGGGGGCATGGCAGGCCAAAAGGCAACATTTGGGAACAAAAACAGAAATGCTTATTTAGTACTGTAAGTTTCCAGGCTTGAGGGTGAGACCTTTGCCAGAGAACCACCCTCTTCTTCCCAGTATTTTCCTGCCTCCTGTCCATATCACTAGATCTTCTTGGCTTGCCTCTTCTAAAATAGAAGGGCCATCTTACAAGCTTCACCTTATGAGCAAGTTCAAGGGCAACCAGGCCCCAGTATTCTTGGTGATGCTTTGAAGAGGTAGAGCCTTCCTCCCAGAAGTAGGTGTCTGAAGAGAAGAAGGGAGCCCCATCTCTTAGTTGTAATAGCCAGGAATTTTATCTCAGTAGCAGGTAGCTGAGGACAGGATGAGAAATTCTGATATTCTGCCAATTTCCAAAATATAGTCTTTGAACTGGTAGCATACAAAAAGGGAAAGAGGGAACCCTATTCTTGACTGCACCAGTTTGCAGTGGAATTTCTGTCTTGTCGAGTTGGCGTGGGGAAGGGAGGTAGTGGGTGTCAGCTCCAATACTGCAGACTCTTAATGTTATTAATAAATGTTAGTATAGTTTCTTCAACAAACATGCAGTCAGAACCTGTGGGTTCTGAATTACAGATTCCACCAACTGTGGTTAGAAAATATTCAGCGGGGGGAGAAAGGATGATTTCATTTGTGCTCAATACATACAGAGGTATATTTTTGTCATTATTTTTTAACAATATAACAACTATTTACATAGTATTTACATTGTATTAGATTATCATAAGTAATCTAGTGATAATTTAAATTGTATGAGAGGATGAGCATAGGTTATATGCAAATACTACACCATTTTATATAAGAGAGTTGAGCATTCATATCTATAGTGACCTTGAAACAAATTTTTGATTAATACTAAGGGACTCCTGTATCTTCATGAGCTGTAAACCCTTAGACACACTTCCAGAGGCTTAAATTTTTTAAAAAATTAATTTTCATTTGTTTTGCTGGAGACTGGGTCTGTGGAGCTCTTCATGCTGTTATTCAGGAAGGTCCTCCCATCTTAAATTTTAATCCATTTGTGTAAATATCTAGGATTAAGATTTTTAAAGTGCCAGGATGTTGAGATGGGACATCAAATACCTCTTAACATACTTATTAAAGAAGACATATAGATGGCCAAAAGCATATAAAAAGATGTCCAACATCATTATCCAAAAATGAAATATAAATTGAAACCACAATCCCATATCATTATACAACTAGTAGAATAGTGAAAATACAACAAGCTGACAACACCAAGTCTTGGTGAAGAACTGAAGCAACTGGAACTTTAATCCACACTTGCCAGACATGCAAAATGATACAGCCATTCTGGAAAATATTTGGCATACACTCGTTCTACGATTTAGCAATTCTGGGTTTTAACCCTAGAAAAATTTAAAAATAACAACAAAAAAAAGAAACAAAAAATATGTTCACACGAAAACCTATATACAAATGTTGATAGTAGCTTCATTGATAATTGCTAAAATTGAAAACCATCCAAATGTCTCTGAAAACCTAAATGGGGGGGCAGAGCAAGATGGCCGAATAGGAACAGCTCCAGTCTCCAACTCCCGGCGCGAGCGACACAGAAGACCGGTGATTTCTGCATTTTCAACTGAGGTACTGGGGTCATCTCACTGGGGAGTGCCAGACAATCGGTGCTGGTCAGCTGCTGCAGCCCGACCAGCGAGAGCTGAAGCAGGGCGAAGCATTGCCTCACCTGGGAAGCGCAAGGGGGAAGGGAATCCCTTTTCCTAGCCAGGGGAACTGAGACACACAACACCTCTGGAAAATTGGGTAACTCCCACCCCAATACTGTGCTTTAAGGAAATGGGCACACCAGGAGATTATACCCACACCTGGCCAGGAGGGTCCCACAGCCACGGAGCCTCCCTCATTGCCAGCACAGCAGTCTGCGATCTAAGCGCAAGGCAGCAGCGAGGCTGGGGGAGGGGCGCCCGCCATTGCTGAGGCTTAAGTAGGTAAACAAAGCCGCTGGGAAGCTCGCACGGGGTGGAGCTCACAGCAGCTCAAGGAAACCTGCCTGTCTCTGTAGACTCCACCTCTGGGGACAGGGCACAGCTAAAAAACAACAGGGGAAGCAGCAGAGGCCTGTGCAGACACGAACGACTCTGTCTGACAGCTTTGAAGAGAGCAGTGGATCTCCCAACATGGATGTTGAGATCTGAGAACAGACAGACTGCCTGCTCAAGTGGGTCCCTGACCCCTGAGTAGCCTAACTAGGAGACATCCCCCACTAGGGGCAGACTGACACCCCACACCTCACAGGGTGGAGTACACCCCTGAGAGGAAGCTTCCAAAGTAAGAATCAGACAGGTACACTTGCTGTTCAGCAATATTCTATCTTCTGCAACCTCTGCTGCTGATACCCAGGCAAACAGGGTCTGGAGTGGACCTCAAGCAATCTCCAACAGACATACAGCGGAGGGTCCTGACTATTAGAAGGAAAACTATCAAACAGGAAGAACACCTATACCAAAACCCCATCAGTACGTCACCATCATCAAAGACCAGAGGCAGATAAAACCACAAAGATGGGGAAGAAGCAGGGCAGAAAAGCTGGAAATTCAAAAAATAAGAGTGCATCTCCCCCTGCAAAGGAGCGCAGCTCATCACCAGCAACGGATCAAAGCTGGTCAGACAATGACTTTGACGAGATGAGAGAAAAGGCTTCAGTCCATCAAACTTCTCAGAGCTAAAGGAGGAATTACGTACCCAGCGCAAAGAAACTAAAAATCTTGAAAAAAGAGTGGAAGAATTGATAGCTAGAATAATTAATGCAGAGAAGGTCATAAATGAAATGACAGAGATGAAAACCATGACACGAGAAATACGTGACAAATCCACAAGCTTCAGTAACCGACTTGATCAACTGGAAGAAAGAGTATCAGCAATTGAGGATCAAATGAATGAAATGAAGCGAGAAGAGAAACCAAAAGAAAAAAGAAGAAAAAGAAATGAACAAAGCCTGCAAGAAGTATGGGATTATGTAAAAAGACCAAATCTACGTCTGATTGGGATGCCTGAAAGTGAGGGGGAAAATGGAACCAAGTTGGAAAACACTCTTCAGGATATCATCCAGGAGAGCTTCCCCAACCTAGTAGGGCAGGCCAACATTCAAATTCAGGAAATACAGAGAACACTACAAAGATACTCCTCGAGAAGAGCAACTCCAAGACACATAATTGCCAGATTCACCAAAGTTGTAATGAAGGAAAAAATCTTAAGGGCAGCTAGAGAGAAAGGTCGGGTTACCCACAAAGGGAAGCCCATCAGACTAACAGCAGACCTCTCAGGAGAAACTCTACAAGCCAGAAGAGAGTGGTGGCCAATATTCAACATTCTTAAAGAAAAGAATTTTCAACCCAGAATTTCATATCCGGCCAAACTAAGTTTCATAAATGAAGGAGAAATAAAATCCTTTACAGATAAGCAAATGCTTAGAGATTTTGTCACCACCAGGCCTGCCTTACAAGAGACCCTGAAGGAAGCCCTAAACATGGAAAGGAACAACCGGTACCAGCCATTGCAAAACATTCCAAAATGTAAAGACCATCGAGGATAGGAAGAAACTGCATCAACTAACGAGCAAAATAACCAGTTAATATCATAATGGCAGGATCAAGTTCACACATAACAATATTAACCTTAAATGTTAATGGACTAAATGCTCCAATTAAAAGACACAGACTGGCAAACTGGAAAAAGAGTCAAGACCCATCAGTCTGCTGTATTCAGGAGACCCATCTCTCATGCAGAGACATACATAGGCTCAAAATAAAGGGATGGAGGAAGATCTACCAAGCAAATAGAGAACAAAAAAAAGCAGGGTGCAATCCTAGTCTCTGATAAAACAGACTTTAAACCATCAAAGATCAAAAGAGACAAAGAAGGCCATTACATAATGGTAAAGGGATCAATTCAACAGGAAGAGCTAACTATCCTAAATATATATGCACCCAATACAGGAGCACCCAAATTCATAAAGCAAGTCCTTAGAGACTTACAAAGAGACTTAGACTCCCATACAATAATAATGGGAGACTTCAACACTCCACTGTCAACATTACACAGATCAACGAGACAGAAAGTTAACAAGGATATCCAGGAATTGAACTCATCTCTGCACCAAGCGGACCTAATAGACATCTATAGAACTCTCCACCCTAAATGAACAGAATATACATTCTTCTCAGCACCACATCGCACTTATTCCAAAATTGACCACATAATTGGAAGTAAAGCACTCCTCGGCAAATGTAAAAGAACAGAAACTATAAGAAACTGTCTCTCAGACCACAGTGCAATCAAACTAGAACTCAGGACTAAGAAACTCAATCAAAACCGCTCAACTACATGGAAACTGAACAACCTGCTCCTGAGTGACTACTGGGTACATAACGAAATGAAGGCAGAAATAAAGATGTTCTTTGAAACCAATGAGAACAAAGATACAACATACCAGAATCTCTGGGACACATTTAAAGCAGTGTGTAGAGGGAAATTTATAGCACTAAATGACCACAAGAGAAAGCAGGAAAGATCTAAAATTGACACTCTAACATCACAATTAAAAGAACTAGAGAGGCAAGAGCAAACACATTCAAAAGCTAGCAGAAGGCAAGAAATAACTAAGATCAGAGCAGAACTGAAGGAGATAGAGACACAAAAAAACCCTCCAAAAAATCAATGAATCCAGGAGTTGGTTTTTTGAAAAAATCAACAAAATTGACAGACGGCTAGCAAGACTAATAAAGAAGAAAAGAGAGAAGCATCAAATAGACGCAATAAAAAATGATAAAGGGGATATCACCACGGACCCCACAGAAATACAAACTATCATCAGAGAATACTATAAACACCTCTACGCAAATCAACTAGAAAATCTAGAAGAAATGGATAATTTCCTGGACACTTACACTCTTCCAACACTAAACCAGGAAGAAGATGAATCCCTGAATAGACCAACAGCAGGCTCTGAAATTGAGACAATAATTAATAGCCTACCAACCAAAAAAAGTCCAGGACCAGATGGATTCACAGCTGAATTCTACCAGAGGTACAAAGAGGAGCTGGTACCATTCCTTCTGAAACTATTCCAATCAATTGAAAAAGAGGGAATCCTCCCTAACTCATTTTATGAGGCGAACATCATCCTGATACCAAAGCCTGGCAGAGACACAACAAAAAAAGAAAATTTTAGACCAATATCCCTGATGAACATCGATGCAAAAATCCTCAATAAAATGCTGGCAAACCGAATTCAGCAGCACATCAAAAAGCTTATCCACCATGATCAAGTGGGCTTCATCCCTGGGATGCAAGTCTGGTTCAACATTCACAAATCAATAAACGTAATCCAGCATATAAACAGAACCAAAGACAAGAACCACATGATTATCTCAATAGATGCAGAAAAGGCTTTTGACAAAATTCAACAGCCCTTCATGCTAAAAATGCTCAATAAATTCGGTATTGATGGAACGTACCTCAAAATAATAAGAGCTATTTATGACAAACCCACAGCTAATATCATACTGAATGGGCAAAAACTGGAAAAATTCCCTTTGAAAACCGGCACAAGACAGGGATGCCCTCTCTCACCACTCCTATTCAACATAGTGGTGGAAGTTCTGGCTAGGGCAATCAGGCAAGAGAAAGAAATCAAGGGTATCCAGTTAGGAAAAGAAGAAGTCAAATTGTCCCTGTTTGCAGATGACATGATTGTATATTTAGAAAACCCCATCGTCTCAGCCCAAAATCTCCTTAAGCTGATAAGCAACTTCAGCAAAGTCTCAGGATACAAAATTAATGTGCAAAAATCACAAGCATTCTTATACACCAGTAACAGACAAGCAGAGAGCTAAATCAGGAATGAAATTCCATTCACAATTGCTTCAAAGAGAATAAAATACCTAGGAATCCAACTTACAAGGGATGACAAGGACCTCTTCAAGGAGAACTACAAACCACTGCTCAGTGAAATCAAAGAGGACACAAACAAATGGAAGAACATACCACGCTCATGGATAGGAAGAATCAATATCGTGAAAATGGCCATACTGCCCAAGGTTATTTATAGATTCAATGCCATCCCCATCAAGCTACCAATGACTTTCTCCACAAAATTGGAAAAAAACTGCTTTAAAGTTCATATGGAACCAAAAAAGAGCCCGCATTGCCAAGACAATCCTAAGTCAAAAGGACAAAGCTGGAGGCATCATGCTACCTGACTTCAAACTATACTACAAGGCTACAGTCACCAAAACAGCATGGTACTGGTACCAAAACAGAGATATAGACCAATGGAACAGAACAGAGTCCTCAGAAATAATACCACACATCTACAGCCATCTGATCTTTGACAAACCTGAGAGAAACAAGAAATGGGGAAAGGATTCCCTATTTAATAAATGGTGCTGGGAAAATTGGCTAGCCATAAGTAGAAAGCTGAAACTGGATCCTTTCCTTACTCCTTATACGAAGATTAATTCAAGATGGATTAGAGACTTAAATGTTAGACCTAATACCATAAAAACCCTAGAAGAAAATCTAGGTAGTACCATTCAGGACATAGGCATGGGCAAGGACTTCATGTCTAAAACACCAAAAGCAACGGCAGCAAAAGCAAAAATTGACAAATGGGATCTAATTAAACTAAAGAGCTTCTGCACAGCAAAAGAAACTACCATCAGAGTGAACAGGCAACCTACAGAATGGGACAAAATTTTTGCAACCTACTCATCTGACAAAGGGCTCATATCCAGAATCTACAAAGAACTCAAACAAATTTACAAGAAAAAAACAAACAACCCCATCAAAAAGTGGGCAAAGGATATGAACAGACATTTCTCAAAAGAAGACATTCATACAGCCAACAGACACATGAAAAAATGCTCATCATCACTGGCCAGCAGAGAAATGCAAATCAAAACCACAATGAGATACCATCTCACACCAGTTAGAATGGCAATCATTAAAAAATCAGGAAACAACAGGTGCTGGAGAGGATGTGGAGAAATAGGAACACTTTTACACTGTTGGTGGGATTGTAAACTAGTTCAACCATTATGGAAAACAGTATGGCGATTCCTCAAGGATCTAGAACTAGATTTACCATATGACCCAGCCATCCCACTACTGGGTATATACCCAAAGGATTATAAATCATGCTGCTGTAAAGACACATGCACACGTATGTTTACTGCGGCACTATTCACAATAGCAAAGACTTGGAATGAACCCAAATGTCCATCAGTGACAGACTGGATTAAGAAAATGTGGCACATATACACCATGGAATATTATGCAGCCATAAAAAAGGATGAGTTTGCATCCTTTGTAGGGACATGGATGCAGCTGGAAACCATCATTCTTAGCAAACTATCACAAGAACAGAAAACCAAACACCGCATGTTCTCACTCATAGGTGGGAACTGAACAATGAGATCACTTGGACTTGGGAAGGGGAACATCACACATTGGGGCCTATCATGGGGAGGGGGGAGGGAGGAGGGATTGCATTGGGAGTTATACCTGATATAAATGACGAATTGATGGGTGCTGATGAGTTGATGGGTGCAGCACACCAACATGGCAGAAGTATACATATGTAACAAACCTGCAAGTTATGCACATGTACCCTAGAACTTAAAGTATAAAAAAAAAAAAAAAAAAAAAAAAAAAAAAAAAAAAACCTCAATAGATAAACTACAGTAAATCCATAAAGGGAATACTAGCACAGAATTTAGAATACTAAACACAGAACACACTGATAATACTCAGAATAGTGTGGATTAAAGCCATTGTACTGTATAAAAGAAGCCTGTCTCAAAAGGTCACACACTATGTGATTATATTCATATGAAACTTTTTTAAAGACCAAGCTATCGTGACAGAGAACAGATCAGTGGTTGCCAGTGACTCCTGGTGAAGAAAAGTGTAACTATAAAGGGATGACAAAGGAAAATTTTAGGAGTATTAAAATTATTGGATGGTAGTTATAGAATCAACATAATTGGTAAAATTCACAGAACTATACAGTCCATGTAATTTTTTTTGAGTGAGGAGACAAACATAAATCTCTTCCTAATTGAAGGAGTTGAACTGAAAGAATACATTTCAACCCAAGGAATTCCACATTTTGCCTGATGCCTTCAAAGAAAGAACACCATGGCCACAGTAACATCTGAAACTAACGCCTTACAAATGTTTGAACATTCCTGTTTTGGTAATAATTTTCGTTTTTATTGATAGAATGAGATGTATGTCAAAACAAATTCTTTGTTGGTTAAGCAAAGTTTGGGCTTATTAACAGTAGTTGATTTATTTGGGAATACATACCTTCTGGATGAGGAAACCTGATTTTCTTTGTTATTTTATTGTTTTTTTATTTCCAACTCTTATTTTAACTTCAAGGGTACATGTGCAGGATGTGTAGGTTTGTTACATAAGTAAACATGTGCCATGGTGGTTTGCTGCACAAATAATCTCCTCACCTAGGTATTAAGCCCAGCATCCATTAGTTATTCTTCCTGATGCTCTCCTTCCTCTCATCACCTACCCTCCGACAGGCCCCAGTGTATATTGCTCCCCACCGTGTGTCTATGTATTCTTATCATTCAGCTCCCACTTACAAATGAGAATATGTGGTAATTTGATTTTCTGTTCTTGTGTTAGTTTGCTGAGGATAATAGCTTCCAGCTCCATCCATGTCCCTGCAAAGGACATGATCTCGTTCCCTTTTATGGTTGCACAGTATTCCATGGTGCATATGTACCACATTTTCTATATCCTGTCTATTATTGATGGGCATTTAAGTTGATCCCATATCTTTGCTATTGTGAATAGTGCTGCAATGAACATACGTGTGCATGTGTCTTTATAATAGAATGATTCATACTCCTTTGTGTATATAGCCAGTAATGGGATTGCTGAGTCAAATGGTATTTCTGCCTCTAGATCTTTGAGGAATCACCACACTGTCTTCCACAATGGCTGAAGTAATTTACACTCCCAACAACAGTGTAAAAACATTCCTTTTCTCTACAACCTAACCAGCATTTATTGTTTTTTGAGTTTTTAAACACAGCCATTCTGACTGGTGTGAGATGGTGTCTCATAGTGGGTTTCATTTGCATTTCTCTAATGATCAGTGATGTTGAGATTTTTTTCATATGTTTGTTGGCCACATAAATGTCTTCTTTTGAGAAGTGTCTATTTATGTCCTTGGCCCACTTTTTAATAGGGTTGTTTGTTTTTTTCTTGTACATTTGTTTAAGTTCCTTGTAGATGTTGGATATTAGACTTTTGTCAGATGGATAGATTGCAAAAATTTTGTCCCATTCTGTAGGTTGTCTGTTTACTCTGATGATAGTTTATTTTGCTATGCAGAAGCTCTTTATATTAATTAGAGCCCATTTGTCAATTCTGTCTTTGTTGCAATTGCTTTTGGCATATTAGTCATGAAATCTTTGCCCATGCCTATATCCCAAGTGGTATTGCCTAGGTTTTCTTCTAGGGTAGTTATGGTTTTGAGTTTTACATTTAAGTCTCTAATTTATCTTGAGTTGATTTTTGTATATGATGTAAGGAAGGGGTCCAATTTCAATTTTCTGCATATGGCTAGCCAATTCTTCCAGCACCATTTATTAAATAGGGAATGTTTTCCCATTTCTGGTTTTGTTCAGGTTTACTGATGGTCAGATGGTTGTCAGTGTGTGGTCTTATTTCTGGGTTCTCTCTTCTGTTCCATTCGTCTATGTGTCTGTTTTTGTACCAGTACTGTGCTTTTTTGGTTACTGTAGCTCTGTAGTACAATTTGAAGTAAGGTAGCATGATGTCTCCAGCTGTTTTTGTTTTGCTTAGGATAGGCTTGGCTATTCAGGTGCTTCTTTGGTTCCATATGAATTTTAAAATAGTATTTTCTAAGTTCTGTGAAGACTGTCAATGGTAGATTAATGGAAATAGCATTGAATCTAAAAATTGCTTTGAGCAATATGGCCATTTTCACAATATTGATTCTTCCTATCCGTGAGCATGGAATGTTTTTCCATCTGTTTGTGTCCTCTCTGATTTCTTTGAGAAGTGGTTTGTAGTTCGCCTTGAAGAGATCCTTCACTTCCTTTGTTATCTGTATTCCTAGGTATTTTATTCTTCTTGTGGCAATTGTGAATGAGCGTTTATTCATGATTTGGCTGTCAGCTTGCCTGTTATTGGTGTAAAGGAATACTTGTGATTTTTGCATATTGATTTTGTATTCTGAGACTTTGCTGAAGTTGCTTATCAGCTTAAGCAGCTTTTGGGCTGAGACACTGGAATTTTCTAGATATAGTATCATGTTGTTTGCAAACAAGGATAGTTTGACTTCCTTTCTTTCTATTTGAATACCCTCTATTTCTTTCTCTTTCCTGATTGTCCTGGGTAGAAGTTCCAATACTATCTTAAATAAGAGTGGTGAGAGAGGGGACCCTTTCCTTGTGTCCTTGTGCCAGTTTTCAATGGGAATGTTTCCAGCTTTTTCCCATTTAGTATGACATTGGATGAGAGTTTGTCATATATGGATGTTATTATTTCGAAGTATGAAAACTTGATTTTCTACATATATTTAAAATATATATTTCTTAAAGTTTTTTTGTTGAGTGTCTTGCATTAGGGTCATTTTTATAGAGAATCATAGACATGGTGCTTGAAAATTTTGTTTAAAAATATGAGAAAGAAAGAAATTTGCTGGGATATTCATCATGGGGATAATGGTAGGAAGAAAAACTTATTCTGAAATATTGTTGCTATAGTGCAGAAGGAGGCTTCAAGGCTTTAAAAATACAGCATTAAATTCAAATGAAGCAGTCATTCTAAAGACTAGTAATCAAGCAACAGATACAACATCAAAATTTAACATCAATAGTTAAAATTCAAAGTGTTAAATTGCAAGCTATACCATGTTAACATTTTCAAACCAATAAGAGAAAATGGCTGATACTAGATAACTACTTTAATTAGAAAAAAAAATGTGTAGTTAGAATATCCCCGTTCTAAAAATCATAATGTCTCAGGACACAAAAATCCCTTAGAGGTCACATAACCCTAATTATTTTTTTAATGCTTTAGCCCTCTCTATAAGATACCTGTAATTCTGTAGTTAAAATACCTAGCAAGAATAATTTACAAAAATGAAAATTTTCATCTAATTTAAATTTTATTGAGATGTGAGATCTCTTGATGTCCTATAACATTTTAATTCTATAGCTTATACACTCAAGAGTTTGGCCTTCTCTAATTTCAAAGTAGTAATTAGTATAGTAGAAATAATATTGAATTGTAAGTGAATTGAATGACTTGATTTTATTCTTCATTTTAATATTTATACACTGAATGGAATTCTATAAAGCCCTTGAGTTCTTGAGTTCACATTTTATTATCTATACACTAAGGGTCCTAATATTTATTCACCTAACTTTATTACATAAGTTTCAAGTAACATGCTAAGTGAAATCAATTTGTAAAAGTATAGATACAGATTATGTTATTTTCTCTTAGACATGTGGAATACTTAAAAAATTTACCATGTCTTAGATAATCAGTGATGACTCAAACTTTCAAATGTAATAGCATAGGGATTTTATAAGAAAATGCCATGAAGTAAGAAACAAGTTATATTCAAAATTTTAAAAGTACCATAAGCCCATAATCTTTAAGGTAAAAAGCAATGTCTCATGAACATTTAAATAAAAATTAGGACCAAAATTGAATATAATACAAACACTGCATTTCAATATCTGTGGTAAATAGCTGAAGCAGTAGTTAGAACTTTACTAAAATACATGTATTAAAAAAAGAAAAATTAAAAACTGGCAGCACAGCAATCTAATGAATATAAATTTTAAAATAAAAGAATAAATAATGTAGAGATGAGCAGAAATCATTGAAATAGAGAAAAACAATATAAGTCATAACAAAATCAATTTTAACAACATGAAATATTTTTGAAAATATGAATAACATAGACAAATCTATATAAAAAATTATGAATAAAAGAAAAAAACAATAAAACAGAGAAGATGAAAAATAAACAGCTGCAAAAAAATCACTGAAAAAGAAATATGAATTTTTTTTTTCTCCTTAGATGTACAAAGCCACAACAGAACACTGTTCCCACCTAGCAATGTATAGAATCTATATAATGTTACTTTTTATTCTTTGAGCCCAAAGTATACCTGAGGTTGCAAGGAAACTGAATTTCAAACTTTCCAAGTCTTTTTTCGGAGAGATAAGACCAGTGAACTTTTTCACACATGAAAGGGCACAGAAAGAAGAAATGGTAGCCATCAAAGTGGGTAAGAAAAACAAATAAAATAAAATTTTCAATAAATTTCTGAAGACCAAGTGTGTGCTAACATGTCAGATTAGGATATCTGAAAGCTCAAACACTAGAACAGTCTGCACCCACTCATTGACGTTTCCAAGGCCTCCTCCAGGTGCTTATAAGAAAGATCAGGAGCAGAACAAGAGATATGGACTTACACTGTGGCACAGGCCTTCAGGAGGTGATTAATGCTTGCTGTGGAAAAGACACAGAGATCTACCTGTTTCCCTCAATCTTTTTCTTCTAGAAAGAATAAAACTCAAGTCTCTGAAAGAAGAGCAACAAACTCACCCAAAAGATTCATTCTAAGATCCATTGTTCATGTGGGAAAGGTATAAGCAAAAACCTTCTACTAAAATAGATAAACAAAATCTAGAAAACTAGGGAATATCACCAGAGAAGGGAAACATTTGACCTTTGAACAACGTAGGTTTGAACTATGTGGGTCTACTTATAAACTGATTTAAATGCATATATACAGAGAGAGAGAGAGACAGAAGGAAAACTTTTCTGGAAGTTTGCAGCAATTTGAAAAAACTCACAAATGAACTGTGTAGACTAGGAATATAAAAAAATCAAGAAAAAGGCCATAATATGTATATATATGCTAGTCTACTGTATTATTTACTACCAAAAAATATACATCAATTTATTATCAAACAGAATTTATCAAAATGTACATACATGCAGACCTTAAATGAGAACATTTAAGTTCAGAGAAATGTGAACAAATCTAAAGATGCCATATTAAATTATAACAGCCTAAAATTAACTATAGTACATACTATACTACTGTAATTGTATAGCCAATTCCTGCTGTTATTGCAATGATCTCAAGTGTTGCGAGTATCCACTTAAAATGTTGCATAATTCTAATCATCACTCCAATAAATTGCATAATGCAGTAAAAAGTGATCTTTTGTAGCACTTGCATATTTTTTCATTGTATTTAGGACAATATCACAAACCTTGAATAACACCACGGGGCACAAATGAAATGCCACTAGTGATGCTGCCAGTGTTCTCAAGGGGCAAAGTTATGACATTACAAGAAAAAAAAAAGTTGAATTGCTTGATATGTAACATAGATTGAGGTCTGCAGCTGCAGTTGCCCACTTCAAGATAAACGAATCCAGTGTAAGGACCATTGTATAAATAGAAAAGGAAACTTATAAAGTGACCATTGTACAAATAGAAAAGGAAATTTTTCTACCATTTAATGTTTTCCATTGTGGTTGTACTAGTTTACATTCTCACCATTTAATCCCTTTTGTATATATAATATGTCTTTGTTTTGTTTTTCATAGAAATTTCATTTTTCAAAACATTTTTAAGACTGTTTATTTATGCTTATGTAATGTGGTAGTAAACAAACATGCTAAGTAAAACTTTGTTATTAAAATGAAAAAAAAAAAAGAAAAGGAAATTTATAAAGTCATCATTGTAGCTACAACAGCAGGCACAAAAAGTGCACTTTTTGCAAAATATCTTTTTATTAAATGTAGCTTTTATATGGGTGCAGAATTGCTCTGATAAAGACATACCAATAGACTCTATGGGTCTCTATTATTTAATAAAAAGTGGTTGTATCATAACTTAAAGCAAAAGAAATGGTGAACGATCTAAAGCTGGATAATTTCATGCCAGCAAAGGATGGTTTGATAATTTTAGAAGTAGGTATGGCTTAAAAATTGCTGAGATAACATAAGAAACAACTTCTGCCAACCAAGAGGATGCCATTAGAAAAATTGTTGACAAATTACATCTGCCTGAACAGATTTTGAATGCAGACAAATGTGTCCTATTTTGTTAAATAAAAAATAAAACAGGGACATTTATTAGTAAGAAAGAGGAGTACCAGAAATTAAGACAGCATGGGCTACGGTAACACTACCATTTTGTGCAAATGCAGTCAGGTTTATAATTAAGACTACCATTATCTATAAAGCTGCTAACCACTGACTCTTGAAGAAAAAAGATAAAAACTAGCTGCCAGTCTTCTGCTTGAACAAGAAGGCCTGTACAATAATAACCTTTTTTCTAGATTGGTCCCATCAATGCTTTGGTCCTGAAGTCAAGAAGTATCTTACCAGTGCTGGTCTGCTCTTTAAAATTTGTTTCACACTAGACCATACCCCTGGAAATCCAGAACCCCATGAGTTTTACAGCAAAGGCATCAAAGTGGTCTACTTGTCCCCAAGCACAATGTCTCTAATTCAGCCTCAAGATTAGGAGGGTATAAGGACCTTTAAGGATCATTATGAACGAGGATATTTCTCTGACCCCTTTGCGGACTCACGAAGTGGGTGACTCATTTACTCATCTGGCAGCTCTCAACTTTTTCCAGGAGGGAATGAGCAAGCAAACAAGGCAGGAACTGGAGTCCACGGCACTGAAACTAGCTAGCCATTTTGGCAGGGGTGAACTCCACTCACTTGGACCCACTGTGCTCTCCCCCTCACAGGAGACAGCATGCAAGTACCAGGTGCAGGAACCACAGCAAGCACTTTTGGGCGCCAGCAGGAGCGAACATTGTGCAGGTCCTACCACACCATCTTGTGGGTGGGTTGCGGGGGGTGCCCACGATGCCTGAAGCTCCAGAGGGACAGGTACAGTGCTCTTTTAGCTCTGTCGTTCACTGACAACGTAAGTGTTAACAGCTCAGTAGACCCCGTGAGCCCTGAAAATTTGAGACGGTTCTCAGTTACTTTAAAAATTTTATTTTGCCAAGGTTGAGGATGCGCACGCATGACACGGCCCTAGAAGGGCCTGACAACATGAGTCCAAGGTGGTCAGAGCACAGTCCAGTTTTGTACATTCTAGGGAGACATGAGATATCATCAACATATCAAAGATGAACATCGGTTTGGTCTGAAAAGGTGGAATAACTAGAAGCAAAGTCAGGAAGACTGCAAGCGAGGAGGGAGCTTCCAGGTCATAGGTAGGTAAGAGACAAATGGTTGCATTCTTTTGAGTTTCTTGTTAGCCTTTCCAAAGTAGGCAAATATATATGCATTTATCTCAGTGAGCAGAGTGGTGACTTTGAATAGAATGGGAGGCAGGTTGGCCCTAAGCAGTTACCACTTGACTTTTCCCTTTAGTTTAGTGATTTGGGGGCCCCAAGATTTATTTTCTTTTTTTTTTTTTTTTTTTTTTTTTTTTTTTTTTTTTTTTTTTGAGAAGGAGTCTCGCTCTGTCACCCAGGCTGGAGTGCAGTGGCCAGATCTCAGCTCACTGCAAACTCCGCCTCCCGGGTTTACGCCATTCTCCTGCCTCAGCCTCCCGAGTAGCTGGGACTACAGGCGCCCGCCACCTCGCCCGGCTAGTTTTTTGTATTTTTTTAGTAGAGACGGGGTTTCACCGTGTTAGCCAGGATGGTCTCGATCTCCTGACCTCGTGATCCGCCCGTCTCGGCCTCCCAAAGTGCTGGGATTACAGGCTTGAGCCACCGCGCCCGGCCAAGATTTATTTTCTTTTCACAACCCTCTGCCTTTTCATGTGAAGCTGCCTTCCACCAGTGGGGGCAAAGGGTCAATGCGACAGCCTTTTGCATCTGCACTCATGGTTCCTGAGTTCTTGTCTGGCATCCAGGAGAAATGAAGTTGCAAAAATAAATTGAAGGATGATAAATGTGGGTGTTTTATTGCTGATGGAGGTTGCTCTTAGCAGGAAGGGAGACTGAACAAGGGATGGATTGGGAAGGTAATCTACCCCTGCAGTCTGGCCATCTCCAGCCAGATTCTGTCCTTCTGAAGTCAAGCTGTCCTTCTGAAGTCAAGCTGCTTTTCTCTGATGTCCAGCCATAGTCTCTGATGTCCAGCTGCTTCTCCTCTCTCTGCTAGCTGAGTATGGGGTTTTTGTAGGCACAGGATGAGGAAAGGCAAGGCCATGGGTGGTTTTGAAAAAGGCAACATTTGAGTGGGAAAACAGGGATGTAAGTTCTCACTTTGGGTCACTGTCTCGGGCCTTATGGCTTGAGTTTCTGCCTAGAATTTCTCTGCCTCCTATCACTATCAATTACACACTGTACTCTATGGAAAGGATTGTCAATGCTAAGGAAGAAAACACTGACAGAGAAAACAACATGAAAATCTGAAAATATTACACCATTGACCATGTTATCATTGTTCTGGAAGAAGCCATGGAAGCTATCAAGCGTGAAACAATAAATTCCAACTGGAGAAAACTGTGTCCAGATGTTGCACATGACTTCACAGGGTTTACAATTTACAATACCAATCAATGAAATTATGAAAGAGATTGTAGATACAGCAAAAATTGGGGAGTGAAGGGTTTCATTATATGGATCTCAGAGAAATTCAAGATCTAATAGACATTACACCAGAGAAATTAACAGAAGATGACTTGATGGAGATGAGTGCTTCCAAACCAGTGCCAGAGGATGAGGAAGAAGACAGAAGAAGCAGTGCCAGAAAACAAATTGACATTAAACAATCTGGCAGAAGCGCCCCAATGATTCAAGACTGCTTGTATCTTCTTTTATAACATGGGTCCTTCTATTATATGAACACTGAAATGAAGTAAATGGTGGAAGATTAATTGGTACCATACAGAAATATCTTTAGAGAAATTAAAAAGCAAAAAGTTAATTATTTTCATAAAGTTACACTGAGTGTTCCTGCCCCTCCTACCTCCCCTTTCACCTCCTTCACTTCTGCCTCTGCCAGTCCAAAACAACATTAGTCTCTTTGTATGTCTGTATTAGAGCTACTGAGTTACCAAATTCATTGTCAATGAGCAGTAATATTTTGAGTGGAATTTTATTTTTCTGAACAGTAGGTCCCAGCAGTGGGCTTAAAATATTCAGCAAACCATGCTGTAAACAGATGTACTGTCATCTGGACTTTGTGGTTCCATTTATAAAGAGGAGGCAGGATATATATAGCATAATTCTTAAGGGCCCTAGAAGTTTCAGAACGGCAAGTGAGCATTGACCTGAACTCAAAGTCACTAACTGCATTAACTCCTAACAAGAGAGCCTACCCTTTGAAACATTGAAGTCAGGCATTGATTTCTCCTCTCTAGCTATAAAAATCCTAGTGGCATCTTTTTCCAATATAAGCCTGTTTCCAATATAAGCACTGAAAATCTGTTGTTTTGTGTAGCCACCTTCATCATTTATATTAAAAAGATCTGGATAACTTGTTACAACTTCTCCATCACAAGTGCTTCCCCCTTGCACTTTATGTTATGTTTTGTGTAGCCACCTTCATCATTTATATTAAAAAGATCTGGATAACTTGTTACAACTTCTCCATCACAAGTGCTTCCCCCTTGCACTTTATGTTATAGAGACATCTTCTTTACTTAAACCTCATGAGTCAACCTCTGCTAGCTTCAAATTCTTCTTCAGTTTCCTCTCCTCTCTCAGCTTTCACAGAACTGAAGAGAGTTAGGGTCTTGCTCTGGATTAGATTCTGGCTTTAAGGAACATTGTGGCTGGTTTGATCTTCTTTTTTTTTTTTTTTTTTTGAGACGGAGTCTCATTCTGTGGCCCAGGCTGGAGTGTAGTGGCCGGATCTCAGCTCACTGCAAGCTCCGCCTCCCGGGTTTACGCCATTCTCCTGCCTCAGCCTCCCAGTAGCTGGGACTACAGGCACCCGCCACCTCGCCCGGTTAGATTTTTGTATTTTTTTAGTAGAGACGGGGTTTCACCGTGTTTGCCAGGATGGTCTTGATCTCCTGACCTCGTCATCCGCCCGTCTCGGCCTCCCAAAGTGCTGGGATTACAGGCTTGAGCCACCGCGCCCGGCCTGGTTTGATCTTCTAACCAGATCAGTAAAAGTTTCTTCATATGGCTGTTTCACTTTCTTGTTATTTTTACAGACTGTCATCATGCCTTTCTCACTAAGCTTAATCATTTCTAGCCTTGATTTAAAGTGAGAGACACATTACTCTTCCTTTCACTTGAACACTTACAGGACACTGTAGGGTTATTTGTTGCTTTAATTTCAGTATTGTTTTCTCTTAGGGAATAGGGAAGTCTGAGCAGAGGGTGAGAGACAGGGAAATGGCCGGTGGGTGGAGCTTTCAGAACACATACCACATTTATCTATTAAGTTTGACATCTTATATGAGCACAATTTATGGCACCCCAAAACAATTACAATAGTAACATAAAAAATTACTGATCATAGATCACCATAATAGGTATAATAATAATAAGTTTGAAATTTTGTGAGAATTACCAGAATGTAACACAGAGACACAAAATCAGCACGTTATTGGAAAAAATGGCCCTGACAGATTTTCTCGATGCAGAGTTTCCCAAAACCTTTAACTTTAAATTGTTGAAATCTCAACTATCTGCTAACTATAATAAAATGCAGCATAATAAAATGACAGCAGGCCACGTGCGGTGGTTCATGCCTGTAATCCTAGCACTTTGGGAGGCCGGGGTGGTCAGATTACCAGGTCAGGAGTTTGAGACCAGCCTGGCCAACGTGGTGAAACCCCGTCTCTACAAAAAATACAAAAATTAGCCAGGTGTGGTGGCAAGCACCCGTAATCCCAGCTATTTGGGAGGCTGAGGCAGAAGAATTGCTTGAACCTGGGAGGCAGAGGTTGCAGCGAGCCGAGATCATGCCACTGCACTCCAGCCTGGGTGAGAGAGTGAGATTCCGTGGCAAAAAAAGAAAAAAGAAAAAAATAAAGACAGTAAATGGGACAATGTAGACTCAGAACAAAAAATAGTTAGAAAGTTATGACAATCCTTAATGTGTATGCAACTAATAACAGAGCTTCAAGGAGAAATAGATAAAATGACAATTGTTGTTGACATCATCAGCTCTCCCCTCTCAAGAACTGATAGATCAGCTATACAAAAAATCATGAGGAGTATGGAAGATTTAAGCAACACTATCAACATATCCTAATTTACATTTGTAGAATAATTCATCCAACAACAGCAGATGCACACTCTTCTCAATTGCACATAGAACACATAGCAAGATAGAGACCCTATTTGGAAATGTAATATGTTCTCAAAAGATTGAAACCAAACAAAGAATATTCTCTGATCATGCTGAAATTAAACTAGAAATCAATAACACCAAGATATATGACCAATCTGTTTTTTTTTTCACTGCAAACTCCGCCTCTCGAGTTCAAGCAATTCTCCTGCCTCAGCCTCACAGGTAGCTGGGATTACAGGCGCCTGCCACCATGCCCGGCTAATTTTTTGTATTTTTTTAGTAGAGATGGGGTTTCACCATGTTGGCTAGGTTGGTCTTGAACTCCTGTTGTTAGGTGATCTGCCCACCTCAGCCTCTTAAAAGGGGTGGGATTACAGGCGTGAGCCACTGGCCAGGCCTGAGCAATCTTTAAAAATTTAAAAATTAAAGAACATACTTCCAAATAACATCTAGCCAAATTTAAAAAACACATAAAGAAAATTTTAAAGTACTTTGATTTGTAAATAAATATTTTGAAAATGAAATTTTGTGAGATACAGTTATGGTTGATAAATTTATAACTCTAGATTCCTATATTAAAAAAAACAAAATTCTCAAATCAGTGACCTAATATGCTGCAAAAAATAAAAACAAGAAGAGCAAATTAAAACCCAAAGCCAGCAGAAAGAAGAATTGTTAAATAAGAGCAGAAACAGATTATATTTAAATTAGAAAAACAAATAAGTGAAACCAGAAAAGGATCAATGAAATTGATAAACTTCTAGTCATACTGTTCTTTTACAAAAGAAGAAAACACAAATTACCAATATTAAGAATGAAAGAGGTGTTACCAAAAAAGATTCAACAGATACTAAAACCATAAGGGACTATTATAAATAAAAATGCCAATACATTTGATAACATAGATTAAATAAATTTCTTGAAAGGACAAACTGATAAAATTCACAAGAGAAGAAATAAATACTCTAACATTTCCATATCTTTTAAAGAAATTGAGTTCAAAGTTTATAACCATATACAAAGCTTAAAATCCAGTCCCAGATCACATTTATCATGAATTCTACAAAGTATTTAAGGAAGAAAAAATACACTTTGTACACTAATGTTACAAGAAAATAGAAGAAAGGAAAATATTTTTCAACTAATATTTTGAGTCCAGCATTACCTTGAAGCAAAAGTCAGCAAGACATTTCAAAAAAGAAGAAGAGGAAGATGAAAAAGTATAGACAAGTATTGCTTGCAACCTTATATGCAAAGGCCCTTAATTCAATATTTTTTTTATTTTATTTTATTTTTTTATTATACTTTAAGTTCTAGGGTACATGTGCATAACGTGCAGGTTTGTTACATATGTATACTTATGCCATGTTGGTGTGCTGCACCCATCAACTCGTCAGCACCCATCAATTCATCATTTATATCTTGTATAACTCCCCAATGCAAGCCCTCCCTCCACCCCCCTCCCCCCTCCCCATGATAGGCCCCAGTGCGTGATGTTCCCCTTCCCGAGTCCAAGTGATCTCATTGTTCAGATCCCACCTATGAGTGAGAACATGCGGTGTTTGGTTTTCTGTTCTTGTGATAGTTTGCTAAGAATGATGGTTTCCAGCTGCATCCATGTCCCTACAAAGGACGCAAACTCATCCTTTTTTATGGCTGCATAGTATTCCATGGTGTATATGTGCCACATTTTCTTAATCCAGTCTGTCACTGATGGACATTTGGGTTGATTCCAAGTCTTTGCTATTGTGAATAGTGCCGCAATAAACATACGTGTACATGTGTCTTTGTAGTAGAATAATTTATAATCCTTTGGGTATATACCCAGTAGTGGGATGGCTGGGTCATATGGTACATCTAGTTCTAGATCCTTGAGGAATTGCCATACTGTTTTTCATAATGGTTGAACTAGTTTACAATCCCACCAACAGTGTAAAAGTGTTCCTATTTCTCCACATCCTCTCCAACACCTGTTGTTTCCTGACTTCTTAATGATTGCCATTCTAACTGGTGTGAGATGGTATCTCATTGTGGTTTTGATTTGCATTTCTCTGATGGCGAGTGATGATGAGCATTTTTTCATGTGTCTGTTGGCTGTATGAATATCTTCTTTTGAGAAATGTCTGTTCATATCCTTTGCCCACTTTTTGATGGGGTTGTTTGTTTTTTTCTTGTATATTTGTTTGAGTTCTTTGTAGATTCTGGATATTAGCCCTTTGTCAGATGAGTAGGTTGCAAAAATTTTCTCCCATTCTGTAGGTTGCCTGTTCACTCTGATGGTAGTTTCTTTTGCTGTGCAAAAGCTCTTTAGTTTAATTAGATCCCATTTGTCAATTTTGGCTTTTGCTGCCGTTGCTTTTGGTGTTTTAGACATGAAGTCCTTGCCCATGCCTATGTCCTGAATGGTACTACCTAGATTTTCTTCTAGGGTTTTTATGGTATTAGGTCTAACATTTAAGTCTCTAATCCATCTTGAATTAATCTTCGTATAAGGGGTAAGGAAAGGATCCAGTTTCAGCTTTCTACTTATGGCTAGCCAATTTTCCCAGCACCATTTATTAAATAGGGAATCCTTTCCCCATTTCTTGTTTCTCTCAGGTTTGTCAAAGATCAGATGGCTGTAGATGTGTGGTATTATTTCTGAGGACTCTGTTCTGTTCCATTGATCTATATCTCTGTTTTGGTACCAGTACCATGCTGTTTTGGTGACTGTAGCCTTGTAGTATAGTTTGAAGTCAGGTAGCGTGACGCCTCCAGCTTTGTCCTTTTGACTTAGGATTGTCTTGGCAATGCGGGCCCTTTTTTGGTTCCATATGAACTTTAAAGCAGTTTTTTCCAATTCTGTGAAGAAACTCATTGGTAGCTTGATGGGGATGGCATTGAATCTATAAATAACCTTGGGCAGTATGGCCATTTTCACGATATTGATTCTTCCTATCCATGAGCATGGTATGTTCTTCCATTTGTTTGTGTCCTCTTTTATTTCGCTGAGCAGTGGTTTGTAGTTCTCCTTGAAGAGGTCCTTTACATCCCTTGTAAGCTGGATTCCTAGGTATTTTATTCTCTTTGAAGCAATTGTGAATGGAAGTTCATTCCTGATTTGGCTCTCTGCTTGTCTGTTACTGGTGTATAAGAATGCTTGTGATTTTTGCACATTGATTTTGCATCCTGAGACTTTGCTGAAGTTGCTTATCAGCTTAAGGAGATTTTGGGCTGAGACGATGGGGTTTTCTAAATATACAATCATGTCATCTGCAAACAGGGACAATTTGACTTCTTCTTTTCCTAACTGGATACCCTTGATTTCTTTCTCTTGCCTGATTGCCCTAGCCAGAACTTCCAACACTATGTTGAATAGGAGTGGTGAGAGAGGGCATCCCTGTCTTGTGCCAGTTTTCAAAGGGAATTTTTCCAGTTTTTGCCCATTCAGTATGATATTAGCTGTGGGTTTGTCATAAATAGCTCTTATTATTTTGAGGTACGTTCCATCAATACCGAATTTATTGAGCGTTTTTAGCATGAAGGGCTGTTGAATTTTGTCAAAAGCCTTTTCTGCATCTATTGAGACAATCATGTGGTTCTTGTCTTTGGTTCTGTTTATATGCTGGATTATGTTTATTGATTTGCGAATGTTGAACCAGCCTTGCATCCCAGGGATGAAGCCCACTTGATCATGGTGGATAAGCTTTTTGATGTGCTGCTGAATCCGGTTTGCCAGTATTTTATTGAGAATTTTTGCATCAATGTTCATCAGGGATATTGGTCTAAAATTCTCTTTTTTTGATGTGTCTCTGCCAGGCTTTGGTATCAGGATGATGTTGGCCTCATCAAATGAGTTAGGGAGGATTCCCTCTTTTTCTATTGATTGGAATAGTTTCAGAAGGAATGGTACCAGCTCCTCCTTGTACCTCTGGTAGAATTCAGCTGTGAATCCATCTGGTCCTGGACTTTTTTTGGTGGGTAGGCTATTAATTGTTGCCTCAATTTCAGAGCCTACTATTGGTCTATTCAGGGATTCAACTTCTTCCTGGTTTAGCCTTGGGAGAGTGTAAGTGTCCAGGAAATTATCCATTTCTTCTAGATTTTCTAGTTGATTTGCGTAGAGGCGTTTATAGTATTCTCTGATGGTAGTTTGTATTTCTGTGGGGTCAGTGGTGATATCCCCTTTATCATTTTTTATTGCATCTATTTGATTCCTCTCTCTTTTCTTCTTTATTAGCCTTGCTAGCGGTCTGTCAATTTTGTTGATCTTTTCAAAAAACCAACTCCTGGATTCATTGATTTTTTGGAGGGTTTTTTGTGTCTCTATCTCCTTCAGTTCGGCTCTGATCTTAGTTATTTCTTGCCTTCTGCTAGCTTTTGAATGTGTTTGCTCTTGCCTCTCTAGTTCTTTTAATTGTGATGTTAGAGTGTCAATTTTAGATCTTTCCTGCTTTCTCTTGTGGGCATTTAGTGCTATAAATTTCCCTCTACACACTGCTTTAAATGTGTCCCAGAGATTCTGGTATGTTGTATCTTTGTTCTCATTGGTTTCAAAGAACATCTTTATTTCTGCTTTCATTTCGTTATGTACCCAGTAGTCATTCAGGAGCAGGTTGTTCAGTTTCCATGTAGTTGAGCGGTTTTGATTGAGTTTCTTAGTCCTGAGTTCTAGTTTGATTGCACTGTGGTCTGAGAGACAGTTTGTTATAATTTCTGTTCTTTTACATTTGCTGAGGAGTGCTTTACTTCCAATTATGTGGTCAATTTTGGAATAAGTGCGATGTGGTGCTGAGAAGAATGTATATTCTGTTGATTTGGGGTGGAGAGTTCTATAGATGTCTATTAGGTCCGCTTGGTGCAGAGATGAGTTCAATTCCTGGATATCCTTGTTAACTTTCTGTCTCGTTGATCTGTCTAATGTTGACAGCGGAGTGTTGAAGTCTCCCATTATTATTGTATGGGAGTCTAAGTCTCTTTGTAAGTCTCTAAGGACTTGCTTTATGAATCTGGGTGCTCCTGTATTGGGTGCATATATATTTAGGAGAGTTAGCTCTTCCTGTTGAATTGATCCCTTTACCATTATGTAATGGCCTTCTTTGTCTCTTTTGATCTTTGATGGTTTAAAGTCTGTTTCATCAGAGACAAGGATTGCAACCCCTGCTTTTTTTTGTTCTCCATTTGCTTGGTAGATCTTCCTCCATCCCTTTATTTTGAGCCTATGTATGTCTCTGCATGTGAGATGGGTCTCCTGAATACAGCAGACTGATGGGTCTTGACTCTTTATCCAGTTTGCCAGTCTGTGTCTTTTAATTGGAGCATTTAGTCCATTAACATTTAAGGTTAATATTGTTATGTGTGAACTTGATCCTGCCATTATGATATTAACTGGTTATTTTGCTCGTTAGTTGATGCAGTTTCTTCCTAGCCTCGATGGTCTTTACATTTTGGCATGTTTTTGCGATGGCTGGTACCGGTTGTTCCTTTCCATGTTTAGGGCTTCCTTCAGGGTCTCTTGTAAGGCAGGCCTGGTGGTGACAAAATCTCTAAGCATTTGCTTATCTGTAAAGGATTTTATTTCTCCTTCACTTATGAAACTTAGTTTGGCTGGATATGAAATTCTGGGTTTAAAATTCTTTTCTTTAAGAACGTTGAATATTGGCCCCCACTCTCTTCTGGCTTGTAGAGTTTCTGCCGAGAGATCTGCTGTTATTCTGATGGGCTTCCCTTTGTGGGTAACCCGACCTTTCTCTCTGGCTGCCCTTAAGATTTTTTCCTTCATTTCAACTTTGGTGAATCTGGCAATGATGTGTCTTGGCGTTGCTCTTCTGGAGGAGTATCTTTGTGGCGTTCTCTGTATTTCCTGAATTTGAATGTTGTCCTGCCCTACTAGGTTGGGGAAGTTCTCCTGGATGATATCCTGAAGAGTGTTTTCCAACTTGGTTCCATTTTCCCCCTCACTTTCAGGCACCCCAATCAGACGTAGATTTGGTCTTTTTACGTAATCCCATACTTCTTGCAGGCTTTGCTCATTTCTTTTTCTTCTTTTTTCTTTTGGTTTCTCTTCTCGCTTCATTTCATTCATTTGATCTTCAATCGCTGATACTCTTTCTTCCAGTTGATCGAGTCGGTTACTGAAGCTTGTGCATTTGTCACGTATTTCTCGTGTCATGGTTTTCATCTCTGTCATTTCGTTTATGACCTTCTCTGCATTAATTAGTCTAGCTGTCAATTCTTCCACTCTTTTTTCAAGATTTTTAGTTTCTTTGCGCTGGGTACGTAATTC
Source organism: Rhinopithecus roxellana (assembly GCF_007565055.1). Taxonomy (NCBI): domain Eukaryota; kingdom Metazoa; phylum Chordata; class Mammalia; order Primates; family Cercopithecidae; genus Rhinopithecus; species Rhinopithecus roxellana. The sequence continues at coordinate 30,941,439 of NC_044549.1, read as the reverse complement.
CTCCTTTAGCTCTGATAAGTTTGATGGACTGAAGCCTTCTTCTCTCCTCTCGTCCAAGTCATTCTCTGACCAGCTTTGATCCGTTGCTGGCGATGGGCTGCGCTCCTTCGCAGGGGGAGATGCGCTCTTATTTTTTGAATTTCCAGCTTTTCTGCCCTGCTTCTTCCCCATCTTTGTGGTTTTATCTGTCTCTGGTCTTTGATGGTGGTGACGTACTGATGGGGTTTTGGTATAGGTGTCCTTCCTGTTTGATAGTTTTCCTTCTGACAGTCAGAAGGACTGTCTGTTGGTCTGTTGGAGATTGCTTGAGGTCCACTTCAGACCCTGTTTGCCTGGGTATCAGTAGCAGAGGTTGCCGAAGATAGAATATTGCTGAACAGCAAGTGTACCTGTCTGATTCTTCCTTTGGAAGTTTCCTCTCAGGGGTGTACTCCACCCTGTGAGGTGTGGGGTGTCAGACTGCCCCTAGTGGGGGATTTCTCCCAGCTAGGCTACTCAGGGGTCAGAGACACACCTGAGCAGGCAGTCTGTCCGTTCTGAGATCTCAACCTCCGCGTTGGGAGATCCACGGCTCTCCCCAAAGCTGTCAGACAGAGTCGTTCGCGTCTGCACTGGCTCCAGCTACTTCCCCTGTTGGTCTTCAGCTGTGCGCTGTCCCCAGAGGTGGAGACTACAGAGACAGGCAGGCTTCCTTGGGCTGCTGTGAGCTCCACCCAGTTTGAGCTTCCCAGCGGCTTTGTTTACCTAGTTAAGCCTCAGCAATGGCGGGCGCCCCTCCCCCAGCCTCGCTGCTGCCTTGCGGATAGATCGCGGCAGACTGCTGTGTTAGCAGTGAGGGAGGCTTCGTGGGCGTGGGACCCTCCCGGCCAGGATTGGGATATATTCTCCTGGTGTGCCTGTATGCTTACAGCGCAGTATTGGGGTGGGAGTTACCCGATTTTCCAGGTGTTGTGTGTCTCAGTTCCCCTGGCTAGGAAAACGGATCCCCTTCCCCCTTGCGCTTCCAGGTGAGGCGATGCCTCGCCCTGCTTCAGCTCTCGCTGGTCAGGCTGCAGCAGCTGACCAGCACCGATTGTCCGGCACTCCCTAGTGAGATGACCCCAGTACCTCAGTTGAAAATGCAGAAATCACCGGTCTTCTGTGTCGCTCGCGCTGGGAGTTGGAGACTGGAGCTGTTCCTATTCGGCCATCTTGCTCCGCCCCCCGCCCTTAATTCAATATTAACAACTACTCCATATTATACTGGTGGTGCAGGCCCATGAAATGAGTCAAAAAAAAACTAATCAAAAGCATGAAAATTGGAAAGTAAAAGACAAAAATATATTTGATAGATAATAGAATAATCTATATAGAAAATCCCAAGGAATCTACTTCATATTTTGAAGGTGGGTAAAAAGCTATAGAACCAACTTTTATTAAAATTAATTATAATATAGCAATCAGTTTCACACTCAACTGATATTTGATATATCTTCTGTTACATAAATTTATAATAAAATTAGTTTTCCCATAAATTGGTGGTGAAAATAACCTATATTGGTCAAATCACTTAATTTCCTGATGGTACACAATAGATCACATGAAATATATATTCATTTGCACTTGACAGTCCTCTTATAGGAACGTTCCTCCTCTAGATACCCATAAAGTTTTCTGCCTCACTTTCTCAAGTCTCATAGCAAATCTCACCTTTTCAAAGAAGCCTTTTTCAAAAGTGAGAACTTAAGTCACAGACTGGTAGAAAATATTTGCAAAAACCACATCCAATAAGGTATTGTTATTCAAAGTATACAAAACTCTTAAAACTCAAAAATAAGAAAACAAATTTAAAAATGGGCCAAAGACCTTAATAAACTCCTCATGAAAGAAGGTTTACAGATGGAAAATAGGATATGAAAAGATGATCCACATCATATGTCATCAGAAAAATGCAAATTAAAACACAATGAGATGAATACTACACACTTATTAGAATGGTCAAAACCCAAAATCCAAGAATACCAAATGCTGACAAGGATGTGGAACAACAAGAACTCTCATTCATTACTGATGGAAATGTAAAATGATACAGCCACTTTGGAAGACAGTTTGTCTTCTGACAAAACTAAATATACTTTTGCCATACAAACCAGGAATCATCCTCCGTGGTGTCTACTCAAAGGAGTTGAAAACTATTGTCCACAAAAAAAGCCTGCACACAGATGTTTATAGCAGCTTTATTTATAATTTCAAAACTTGGAAGCAACCAAGATGTCCTGCAGTAGTTGAATGGATAATAAAATGTAGTGTATCAATGCAATGGAATATTATTTTGTGCTAAAAATAAATGAATTGTCAAGCCACAAAAAAGGAAGAATCTTAGATGCATAATACTAACTAAAAGAAGCCAATCCGAAAAGATTACATATTGTATGATTCTGACTATATGACATTTTGGAAAAGGTAAAACTGTGGAGACAGTAAAAATATCAGTAGTTGCCAGGGGTTGGGTGGTGGGAATGGTTAAGTAGGTGGAACCTAGACAATTTTTAGGGCAGTGAAACTCTTCTGTATGATACTGTAATGTTGCATGCATATTATTATGCATTTGTCCAAACCCATAGAATGTAGAACACTAAGAGTGAACCCTAATGTGAACTATGGGCTTTGGGTGATAATGATGTGTCAATGTAGGATGATCAATTGTAACAAATGTGCTGCTCTGGCGGAGGATGTTGATTAGGAAGGCTGTGCATGTGTGGGGACAGGGAGAATATGAAAAACATCTTGGTAGCTTCCTCTCAATTTTGCTGTGAATCTAAAACTGCTTTAAAAAATAAAGTCCTTGATGGTTACCAGAGACTGAGAAGGGTATTGGGGAGTGGGAAAAGGAATGATTAATAGGTACAAAATATAATTAGATAGAATGAGTAAGATCTAGTATTTGATAGCACAACAGGATGACTACAGTCAACAATAATTTATTTTCAGTTGAAAAAAATTTAAAAGAGTATAATTGGATTGTTGGCAACACAAAGAAAGAATACCTGCTTGAGTAATGGATACTCCATTTACCCTAAGATTATTATACATTGTAAGCCTACATCAAGATATCTCATGTACTACATAAATAACATAAATACATACTCCTAGCATGTACCCACACAAATAAAAAAGACTTGAATAAAAGAAATATTATAGAAAGGTTAATTTTTTATAAAAGGAAGGCCTTCCTTGGCCACCCTATCTAAAGCAACCCTTTCTTACCCTTTTCTACTGTAATATGATCTCCTATTTTATTTTTAATTTTAAAGTATTCATTATTATCTGAATTGTGCACGCACCTACAAACACAACTATAATATTTACTGTCTGACTGTTCCAATACATATAACTTTCTTGAGAGCAGAGCTGCACTTCTTTTGTTCACAGATATATACTATTATCTAGAATATAGTGCACATTTGAAGCTCAAACCTTTAAGTTAGCCTATTAATATAGTTTATCATATCTGGTATTTCTTTGTTCAATTATTCTTTTATGTACTATTTATTTCCTTTCTAGAATGTAAACTTTTAAGAATAGTTGTCTTACTTACTGCTCTATCCCCAGATTTTACAACAGTTCACAGCACATAGGAGACCTTAATGATTGTTCTAAAATCATAGAAGGTATCTATGAATCCACATTTAAAATTAGATAATGAATTTAGAATTCTTTTTTTCTGAAACATCTATCTTAAATAGAAAATTATTTCTTGAGAGCATTATTTCTCTACTGAGATTCATAATTTTGGAAAGAAGCATTCATGGGTCTGTCAATCAGATTTTATGGACAGGAAAGGAGAAGTGTCACTTAGAACGTAGAACTCCTGTCTAGAACTGGTGGAAGATAATGAAGTTCTACCATTGTGATAAGTAGCCCAATATCTTACTAATTTTCAAAGAATAAACGTTTCATTCTTAGAAAATGTGCTTTGAGAAGTTTGGTAAAAATAGTTTCTGAAGCCAATTCATGTTGAACATTATCAGCTTCAGTGAAGCATTTTCATAGTAGCTCTGGGTGAGTTTGTGTTTCTTCTTTCCTAATGTTATTCTAGTCTTTTTCAGGCTTTAGAAAAAGTGTTAAATTACTATGAGGATGGTGCATTATGCAATTCTGTTTCCTTAGAAAATATCAAAGATAGTCATGTCCACAGGGCGCCTTGAGAAAAACAGATTTTTATGTACTTTCCATTATCACTCCAAGCCTGTTTTACTCTATGCCTGAGGTCCATGGCTTTTAAAATTGACAGTTCCTTTAAAAAATGAACTGGTTAAGACAGTCAACCTCTGTTCTTGTATTTATAAAATAAATCTTTCTATGAAAGCCAGGTACATTCATATCTGTCATATTTATCTCTCTGCACCTCCATGAGAAAAGTCTTGTGCTCCTCATGACTCCTTTAGTAAGAATTTTCACTTCATGTCATCTTATTTGCTTATACTTTTCCACCTCATTTTTTTTCTTTTCAGGAAGTTTATTTTTCACCCTGTACTACCATAATTTCTAATAACTAAAATACTATTACCATTTTATTTTCTTCTTCCCTATTGATTAAGGGATAAGAACAAATAAATACAGTTGATCCTCCATCAGCATTTTAAGGATGCAAATTTTAAAATACATTGTCCTGACTCCCTTTTACAAGTTAGAGTATAAAAAAAGGTTAGAAAGATAAGCAATTAAGACTTTGGTCATTTCATTGTAACCATGTCATACTTTATTAGTGTGCTTTGTAGATAATGGCTCAATAAAAAAAAAACCTAGATTATTAAAACCGCTTGCCCAAAAAATACTATATTTAGGCATCTCTTTAAGAAATAATCTACAGATAACCCTTGACTTAAGATGGTTCAGTGTAATGACTGTTTAACTTTACAATGATATGAAAGTGATACACATTCAGTAGAAGCCACACTTCAATACAATATTCAATAAATTGCATGAGATATTTGGCATTCTATTATAAAATCAGCTTTGTGTTAGGTGGTTTTAATATAAGTGTTCTGGGCACATGTGAGGTATAGTAAGCTGTGATATTGTGTTTGGTGGTTTAGATGTACTAAGCATATTACTGACATATGATATGTTCAGTTTAGGATGGATTTATGAAGAAGTAACCCCATCATAAGTTGAGGAGCATCTGTACGGGGTTTACTCATTAATAATATTTCAACAAACTTTCCTGCAAGTATCTGCTCCTTATTTTTGTCGCTATTTTTCTTCGTTTGCTAATACAACTAAATCAACCCATCATTTGGTGCTAGATAAAACCTTGAATTAGTGGCAATGATTTCTAAAAAGACTATTTCTACTAAGGCTTTACTCTCACACAGTTTAGAAACAATTGTCGTTTGCGATAAACATCAAGGAGAGTCATTGCTTTTGAGGTTAAGGCTATAATAATCCTGAATGGCAACAACTCAAAACTTGGCTTTAAATCTCTGGAAATTCCTTATCTCTTCATGTTGTCCCCCTGTAGACCCTTTAGGGTCAGTGTATAAAGTTAATCCATGATGTGTGTTGTGTGTGTGTGTGTGTGCAAGTGTGTGTTTGTGTCAGACATATGAAGCCAAGGTTTCTGTGGTTCTGAGTAAACATCTTCTGGAATCAAGAAGCTAACTCTATAGCCACTCTGCAGAGTACTAAAAGATAGCATTTTAGCAATTGAAGTTATAATGCTTAAATCAAGGGAGAAATGCTAATAGGATAGGGATATTTACTGATAAGCTATGGAAATAGATTGTCTATAAGTTCAATTTTCTAAGATATTAATAAATACTTCATGTGGTTTGTTTTAGACACTTTTTTATTTCTCTTTCCATTTTCCCCTGCCCATTTCAACTAATATATTTGTGAATGCATATGTGTATACTTGCATGACTTCTTTTTTTTTTTAGGTTAAATATTAGGTCAATTTCCAGTGTTCAAATGTCATCCAATTTTCTGAATCCTTCTGTCACAGGTTCTCTTTTATTAAGGTTAATTATTGATCCAATAGACTTGTCTCTTCTTATAATTACATCCCTATAGTTCTTCAGCTCTTTAATGACTTCCCTTCTTCATAACTGACAAAATAAGATTCCTCCTCTGTTTTCTTTTTTAAGAAGCTAATGTATCATTATCCCTGTAGGTTGAACTGATCAATTTCTCTGCTTGAAGATGTGTTTGGATACTCTCATTTTCCATACTAGTTTCAATCCTTCTTCTATTTATTGCTTGATGCCTGAGGAAAAGAAAGTTCTACATAAAATAACATTTAAGGAAGATAAGTTTCACATTCAATAATATTTAGTAGCTAAAATATTTCTTCCAGATTTTAACTTTTTCCTTAGTCTCTGACTCTGCCTTAAGGAGCAAAATGCTACAACACTTTCAAAGCAACTTCAAGAACTGTCAATGAAAATCAGAGGATAGGTGTTTAGAACATTTCCCTCATGCAAAAGTCAATTGATATGTGCCAATTGGAAATATAATAATGGTGCTAATAGCAGGCTGGCTGATAAAGGACAAGAGCAGAATTAGGTAGCAATTGGAATCCAAAAGCCCGTGTGACTCCTATGTGAAATTCAGTGATATAATCAACAAATAAGTATTGAGTAGTATTTGAAGAACAGTAGGCTGCTCACTTAAACATAGGAAGTGGGAAAAAATTTGAATTTTTAGAAGTTTCACATTTGCAAGAGAATAGGAACTTAAAAGTTAAATTTAGCACTTTCAAATCCTGCCTAGTTTGCAAAGCCTTCTGAATTCTGCAGAAGGCTGAACTAAAATTTAAACCAACACCCACTGCTTGCCCCCAACTTCCCAGTTATGCTAAGAAATATTCAGATGAATTTCCTGAATTCTTCTATCAATACTACCCCAAATGCCACCACAACTAAAACAATAAAATATGGACATTTAAGCTTTTGCAAAGTTCCACGAGTTTGAAAAAGACACCGCTTGGCTAGTGGGTGAATTTCTAAAACAATTTTTTTTTTTTGGTGCATCTTCAGTTTTCTTTTCTCTTCTAGGTTCCATTTGGTTACCTATTTCCTCTGTTTTTCTCACACTTTATACCTTTGTACTTGTTTCTTGGTTGGATCATATTTTTAAGTCTCTAATTGAAGAGGCCACCTGTGGATGGTGCCTACTGTCTGGTAACATTGCCATTGAAAATTCCCTGTTTCTCTTGCATTAGGGTTTTATGCAGTTTCCCCAGCCTCAATTTTTAAATTTCACACTGGCAAAATATAGACTTCCATGAGAATGGAAAGTATAGAAATTATTCAGGTTAATGGTGTGCAGCAATATGTTGTTTAAGAAAAAGAAATCGTAATCTATTTTGATTGTAGACAGACATTAATCCATCCTTATTTTCAGTGCAGTCATGGCCTGCCTTATTTATTGCGACTTTATGGTTGCCACCACATTCAATTAGTCTTCCAAAGGTCAGTCTAGGCCACCTCAGCCAGTGCACTATTTCTTCTTGCTATTTTTTCTTTCTTCTCTCTTTTTTTTTTTTCCTTTGCCTCAGGATCCTCCAGAACTCCAACCGTCAGTTCTTAAACTTCCCTCGCCAATGTTCATGGACAATCTAGGAAGACTCTAATGGCAGAATTTATAAAGAAATTGTGAACAAAGGAAAGGTTACCTCCCTCAGTGCTTCTTTCTTCTACTAACAGAGAGCAGAGATGGTTCCACAATGTTATGACCACCCTCTCCGACCATTCCTCCTTTGTTCTTTACTTCAACATATGAGTCATTTGCATATTTATTCATTTTTTATTCTTTGTAACCACTATATGATAGGCACAATACTATGTTTTAGGGATACACCAGTGAGCAAAAAATATGAGAAATTCCTTGCTTTTTTTAGGCATGCAGGTTGGCATGGGAAGATAGACATCAATAAAAAATCACATGAATTAATATAAAATCACTCTGTGATAAATGCTGCAAAAAGTAGATGATGCTACAATGGAGTAAACAGGGGAAACAAACCTGGTCATGGAAAACTACTGGGAGATGACAGTTGACCTGAATCTGAAGAAAGACAGAGAGTTAGCTAGGCCAGAAGAGAGAAAGCCATATGCATTGGGTTGAATAGCATCCTCCTAATTTATGTCTATAGGGAACCTTATTATGTGACGTTTTTTGAAAACAATATCTTTGGAAATGTAATCCATTTAAGATGAGGTCATAGTGTATGAGAATGGGCCCTAATCCAAAAACCAGTGTCCTTATCATAAGAGGGAAATTTGAACACAAATATGCGAAGAGAGAAGATGATGCGAAGACATATAGAGAGAAGGCCATATGAAGACTGAGGCCAAGATTGGATTCTTAGTCTCCAAGCTGAGGCATGCCAAGGACTGCTGGCAACAACTGAAGTCTAAGAGAAAGTCATGAGATGGTTTCTCCTGCAGAGTCAGAAACAGGCCCAGGTGACAGATCATTATCTTCCAGAACTTTGAGAGAATAAATTTCTGTTGTTTTAGGCACTCAGTACTTAAACTCTGTAACTTTGTTAGGGCAGATCTAAAAAACTGATACTAGGTAGAAAGAGTTGGAAAAAAAAAATAGAGGGAATATAAAAAGGCTCTATAGCTGCAGAGACTGTGGTGTCTGGAGTGGCGCATAATAGTGAAGAGCATAATTGACTGATCTCAGCTGCTCCTATATATAGTCTCTTCTTCATTCACTCTGAGATTACAGTTCTTACAGAGCACTCCTAGTCAATGAGAGATCATGACTAAAAATACAAAATTAGCCAGGCATGGTGGTGCAGGCCTGTAATCCCAGCTACTCGGGAGGCTGAGGCAGGAGAATCACTTGAACCCGGGAGGCGGAGGTTGCAGTGAGCTGAGATCACACCATTGCACTCCAGCCTGGGCGATAAGAGTGAAACTCCTGCTCAAAAAAAAAAAAAAAAAAAAAAAAGAGAAGAAAGAAAGAAAGAAGTAGTTAGATGTCTGTTTGCAAGAAATTTATTTTAAATGTTGACAATTGGTGTAATAGGTGATGATAATGTCACATTAAACTAACAGGATGGTCTGAGTGGGGACTAATTGAATAAGTAGTAGTTTAATTAGTGAATATTTGTATATTATGACTATGTTTGTATGCATTTCAATTGTAGATTTGTGGAAAGGAGAATCAAGGTTACATAAAGTAAAAAGGAGGTGGTTAAATAGATGTTTTCCAGACCAAAGTTTTACTTAATATTTTTAAAATTACTAATATTTTTCCATTTGTTACAGTTTGAAAATAATTATTTTAAAATGTAAAAACATTTTCTTCCTATTTTGGAGTTGGCCAAAGACTCATAGAAATGACATTCTTTCAGATAACTCGATTTTAAACACCATGATCATAATCACTGTTGAAAAACAATATAGAAATATTTTTTAATGAAATCATGTATAGATTTTTGAGGGTCTCAGAGAAATGTTTTAAAGAATATTTTATTATGTAATTTTGGCATTAGGCAGAACTTTGAAGAATTTTTTCCCATTTCTCCTAGGATATAGACTAAAGTCCTTACTGTATTGTAAAATGACATGCTTGCCTCTCCATTCTCATCTCACACTTTTCTAGTCTTTGCTTTCTGCTCTTCAGAACAGCAATCTTTTAAAATTTTTCTCTTGTAGATCATGCCATTTCTTGCAACAAGTTGTTTGCACTGGCTAGTCCCTCCTCCCAGATTACATTTTCTCCACCCTTACCTTTACCTGTTAATTTTTATTCATTCTCAAAATCTCAGTTTCAGTTTTATGTTCCTGGGAAGTCTTTTCTGACCATCAGTTTTTCAGTGCTTTCAGAGAACTAGATTTCTTTGCTTCATGGCAATTCTTATTTATTAGTGTAGTTATTTTATGAATATCTTTTACACTCCACAGATTATAAGCATCACAAAATCAGAAAGCATAAGTTTATTGCTTCTGGCCATAACTCAACGCCTGGCAGGGTTCTGGCCTCATAGTAGGTGTTCAATATACATTATCACATAGATACAGAGAGATATTATGTGCAAAATAAAGTTAGTGGATGGGCTTCATTGAGTCAATGAGCTCATTAAATTTTATGCAGTTTTGTGAGGGTATATCAATAGTTTTTAGTAAATTCATGCTAGTGCCTTTACCCTAGCATTGAGGAAAATTAAGATTCAAAAAATGTAAGATTCTTCTCAAAGTTATTAAGCCAATAATAAGAAAAGCTAGAGTTTAAATCTGGTCTTTCTGCTTTCAATTTCAGGATTTAATTTACTGCACCATATTACATATTTTAACATTTATTCGAACAGCAACATTTTAAAAACACGTGGTATATACTACATACTATAGTAGTGCTGGGGATTCAGAGAGAAAAAACAGACAATTTCTAGATGCTATTCACAGAATGATGTTTACAGTGAAAAACGCATTCATTGCATACAAAACGATACCAAAATTAGAAATAATAGAATATTTGCAGCTCAGAATTTAGCAGTCCCAGAAAAAAAACATACATACATACATATGTAAAATCATATATTATTTTCACAGAGTATCTTCGAATACTTTTATATTTTTCTACAACAACCCTGTGAGTTGTTTATATAATGTAATTCCCCTCATTTTTAAAGTAAGGAACCTAAGATATTAGTAAGTTATTAAAAATTAAATATCTATTTAGGAGATATAACAGTTTTAGTCAAGACTAGAAACTAGGACTCCTGGAGCTCAGGTGTCCTGAAGTGGGCTTTTCTAAAAAGATTGATGCCATTAAAGAAATAGTATCTTAGGGTAATAGAAAAACTGAAGCTCCCAGGCTGCTAAATGAAGGATAATTTTCTCATTATAATAAAAAATGATGGTAATGATTATGATCTTTTCATATATTTTGTAATTATTCAGAATGACCTTTTGAATGTCATAATATAGAAAGTCTATTGTTAGTAGTGTATTTTTAATCACAATATTGCTGATCAATTTGTGGATATGTTGATGTTTTGTCAACTGCAGTGTATTGAGTGTGAAGAGAAATTTGGACATATGCTGAAGAAGTCTTTTTCTTCTTGTAAATACCTAGGTAATATGGGTACTTTATTACTTTTTGAGGTTAAAAAAAAAAATCCAGTCTTAGACTGAGATAAAAGGGACAACTATGACACCTGGTTCAATTCATATTATTTCACAGTCAAGCTTACTTCTGAGGTGCATCAGCAACCGCCCACTTCTTCCTTGATTATTCAAATTCCACATGTTTTCAACGCATAAACTCATTCTTTTTTGAATGAGTATTCAATGAAGTATGCCAGCTCATACCAATCTGATCTCTTCCGTCTCAAATTTTTTTGGGTCTATGCCAATGACCCTCAGTCTATTTTTACCTAAGAAATAATAGATATTTGCATTCATAATTTGCTCTCTAGGCATACCCATATTATGAAAATTCAAAAAAAATTTGCAGCAATATAAATATAAAGCAAATGGTTGCACAATATTTTCCAACGTCACATGCACGAGTATTTACAAGATGAATAAATATTAATAGCCTTTCATGTTAAACATGAAAACCTTTAACATACTGTCTAACACTTAGATAGTACTTTCCATATGCCAGGAACTCTAAGTTATTTACTCCTCACAACATGTTGATAAGGCAGGAATATTACTGTCTCCATTTTACAGATGAGAGGATAAAAATACAAAGAGGTTAAATGAATTGCTCAAGAAATCACAACTAGTAAATTGCAAAGCTAAAATTTGAATTCATGCACCCTAATCCAAAGAACTCTAAACCAATAACTGATGTTTAAGTCGTGTGCACAATTTCTAGATCTTACAAGCTGCGACTGCAACTCTTTTTTTCCAATCAGAAAACATACCAGATTGCTATTGAATGAAATATTGCTTTTTTAAGAAAAAGAGAAAAATATTCAAAACTTTAGAGAATTGAAACTTTTAGGAAAAGCAGATTTTTTAGGTATAGCTTGTAACTGATGTATTAATAAATGTAAGTCCAACCAAAGCCACACTTTGTCAATTGATCATAAAGTATTTTACACTTTTCCTTAACAAGTAATTAAGGCCTAACAGGGTTACTTGCTAAATTAGATTATAGAAATTATTTTTTTATACATCTCAGAATTCAACTGCAACAAATTGGTAAGAAACGTGATGGCACAGCCTAGCATTTGTGCTGCTCTTACTTGCCAATAATACTAAGGCAATTGCTAAGTAGACAGTAGGTGTTTAAGTGGTGAGAACTTTCTGACTTACCTTGTTAACTCTACCTAAGAAGGTAGTTTTTCAAACTTGCCTGCACATTACAGTCAACAAGAAGGCTGTTTAAAACACAAATATCAAGTGTCACCCTCCCCGAGATTCTGACTTAATTTGCCTTAAGTAGGTGTGCTCCTCAGCTGATTCCATTGTGCTGTGAGGGCTAAGAATCATGCAAGTAATTACTTTGAGAGTAACCAACAATGAAGGAGGCACTAACTCTGGATGGAAGAAAGGAGTGGCACTAGAAAAGAGTAAGGAGAAGAAGAAAGTTAAAGAAAAAAGTCATTCATTTATACCTTCATCCTTAAAGAACTCTTAAAATGAATTATGTTTTCTCCCTACAAAGGCTTTTTGCAATCATTTGCACTTGAGATTTTCATGTAGCGTGTATGCAGTTTCCACCTCCAGAATAGTCCTCCCAAACAATAATTTTAGATTTGAGATAATATTGGGAGAGGGTTTTACTTAGAATTAAAATCAAATTATCTTAGACCACATTTTCGGAAAAATTACATTCACTTGTTGGGTGTATGAAAGTATACGTCAATTAATAAAATTTGGTGGAATTATGGTCCTCAGTCTTCAGCTTTCTTTCTGTTGAAGCTAGGTTCTGATTACCATCCAACTCAGCCCTTTTAGAGCAGGACCATTAGCCTTCAAAATGATCCATTTGAAAAGATCAGTGTGCATACACAGTGATCCAGACCTGTTTGCTTCTACCAGCCCTATTCTCATATTCTCATATTACTAGAATATGTGACTCATTTGCTGGAGTCAAATTTCTAATTTCAATTCACTCCCTAACTCTCCCACTGATAAATAAATTTCCTTATCAATTAACCCACCATGTTTTACCCTTTGTTATTTCTTTGTTAGTGCTAAATATTATAAAGACTCTAAAAGTACTTTCACTCTGGAAACCACAAATTATCACAGTTTCTTCTTACTCTGTATTGATGAAAAGGCTTTTTCTTTACCAATGTATGTTGAGTTCATTTAGAGACAAAATCTAATCCATAATCTATTCTGGAAATTTTGATACATTTGCAAAAGAAAACCTATGAGTTATCCAGAAACCTATTTCCTTGTCTATAACTTAGGAAAGTCTTACTGGTACGATGGCTTTGAGGCATAAAAGAAAGTTAAGTTTGTGCTTAAAGAAAATAAACTGAGTGACAAAATCAGAAAATCTATTCGGTATATTTCATTTTCTGTTGAATATTTCTTTATTGGTAAACAATTCATTTCTTGACAGTTTTGATTTCATTTTTGAGCACATATTTGTTATTGTTTGTTACCCATGATTCTTTTTTCTTTTGACATGTAAAAAATAAATTAAATTGTATAAACTAGAAAGAATTGATCTATTAAGCTATGAAGCAATCATTTCACTTTCATTGTTTATTTCTCTCTTTTTTAAAAAATAGGTTTGTAATAAAGTGTGAAGATGATATCCCTTAAAATTACAGTAATATGCAAAACTTCCATCAAAATAGTGTTAGGTTGAAAACACCATCTTCAGTGTTCTTATTTATAGATATTAAGTTTTTCCTCTTATGAACTTGATTTTTAATGAAATTTTCTTTAAATCTCAAGACTTGAGTTTTACAATACCATTTTTATCTTTTCCCTATCTAAGTGAAAGGGTATAATCAAAAAGAAGAGGTCCAATTCCAACAATAAAAATCTTGACAAATTCAATTTTGTCTTTTATTATCATAATTTATGTATTTCAAATGTTTTGCAGGAAAAGTGTTATACAATTTTATTCATTTTTGTTGTTTTTGTTTATCGTAACAATCTATGCATAAGTATGCAAGTATGAAAGCTGATTATAAATTGATTTCATTGTCAGCTGCCACACTTTGTGATCATTCCCAGCCTGTCTCAAATGTAATACGAGATATTTTTCAAAACAGCAAAACAATGAAGTTCTTGCTTATTATTTCAAAGTTAAGAATTATTGTTGACATAGTCATATTGGTGAGAACAAAATATGAAAATATTAAGCAAATTTCTATTTGTGTTGTCATTTAATTAACATTATATGTCAATTATACTCATAAAGGATACTCTTCCATCCTTCTCCAATCTTCTCCAATTTTTGTGCCAAAAAATGAAGAAAAGAAAAAAAACGTAAACAATAAGAGGTTAGGAGAGGAAAAGGAATGAATAAGCAGAGCACAAAGGATTTTTAGGGCAATGAAACTACTCTGTATGATACTATAATGTTGGGTACGTGTCATCATGCATTTGTCCAAACCCACAAAATGTACAACACTAAGAGTCAACCCTAATGAAACTATAAACTTTGGATGATAATGACAAGTCAGTGTAGGTTCAGCAATTGTACCAAATGTACCACTCTAGTGGGGGATGTTGATAATGAAGGGAGCTATGTATGTATGTATAAGAGTAGGAAGTGTATGGGAAATAATTGTACCTTTTGTTGTGAACCTAAAACTTCTCTAAAAATAAAGTATATTAAAAGTATCAAACTTCTGGTTCTCTATTCTGTTGCATTGGCCTATATGTATGTTTTCGTACCAGTTCTGTGCTATTTTGATTATGGTTGCTTTATAGTTTGAAGTTTAAAGTCAGGTAATATGATACCTCTAGCTGTGCTCCTTTTGCTTAGAATTTATTTGGCTACGTGGGCTCTTTGGATCCATATGAGTTTCAGAATAGTATTTTCTAATTCTGTGAAAAGTAATGTTGGTAGTTTGATAAGAATAGCATTGAATCTGCACATCTACAACCATCTAATCTTCTATAAATTAGACAAAAATAAACAATGGGGAAAGGACTCGCTATTCAATAAGTGGTGCTAGGATAACTGACTGTCCATATGCAGGGAATGAAACTAAACCCCAGCATTTTACCATATACATAAACTAACTCAAGATGGATTAAAGACTTAAATGTAAGACCCCAAACTATAAAAACTAGAAGAAAATGTGGGAAACACCCTTTCAACGTCAGCCTTGGCAAAGAATTTAGGGCTATGTCCTCAAAAGCAATTGCAACAAAACCAAAAGTTGACAAGTGAGAGCCCGTTAAACTGAAGAGCATCTGCACAGCAAAAGAACTTATCAACAGAGTCAATAGACAACCTGTAGAATGAGAGAAAATATTTGCAAACTATCCATCTGACAAAGGTCTAATATCTAAAATCTATAAGAAACAAACAAATCAACAACAGAAAAACAACCTGATTAAGAAGACATACAAGCAGCCAACAAACATGTAAGAAAATACTCATTATCACTAATCATCAGAGAAAGACAAATCAAAACTATAATAAGATACTAATACCAGTCAGAATAGCTGTTATTAAAAACCCAAAATAATAACAGATGAGACTGCAGAGAATGGGGAATGCTTAAACATTATTAGCGGGAATGTGAATTAGTTCACCTACTGTGGAAAGCACTCTGGAGATTTCTCAGAGAACTTAAAACAGAATTACTATTCAACCCAGCAATCCCATTACTGTGTATATACCAAAGGAAAATAAATTGTCCTACCAAAAAGACACATTCACACATATGTTCATCGTAGCACTAGTTACAATAGCAAAGGCATGGAATCAACGCAGGTTCTCATCAATGGTGAACTGGATTTTAAAATGTGGGACATACACACCATGGAAAACTAAACAGTCATAAAACAGAATGAAATCATGTCCTTTGCAGCAACATGGATGCAGCTGGAGGCCATTATCCTAAGCAAATTAAGGCAGAAATAGAAAACTAAACACTGCATATTCTCATTTATAAGTGGGAGCTAAACTTTGGGTACACATGGACATAAAGACAGCAGCAATAGATACTAGGTACTAGGAGAAGGAGGAAAGGGGCAAGGATTGAACAACTACCTATTGAATACTATACTCACTACCTGGGTGACTGGTTCCATCATATCCCAGTCCTCAGCATCACACAGTATACCCTTGTAACAAACCTCCACATGTATCCCCTGAATCTAAAATAAAAATGGAAAATAATATATATCCAACTTCATTAAGAGAATGGAATGACAACCCACAGACTGGAAAGAAATCATTGTAAAATACATGTTGGTTAAAGGGCTGGTATCAAACTATAAAAATAACCCAAACTCAACAAAAAGAAAACAAAGAACCCAATTTAAAACTGGGAGCAAGATTTAAAAAGATCTCACCTCACCAAGAACATACACAGACATAAAATAAGCATATAAAAAGATGTTCAACATCATATGTCATTAAAGAGTTGCAAATGAAAACAATAGTGAAATACCACTACACATCTTTTACAGTATTCTTGCTACAACAAAGCTAGAACCTGAATGTAATCATGAGAAAACATCATATAAACCCGAACTGAGAAATATTCTACAAGATAACCTACTAATATTCTTCAAAAATGTCAAGGTTATGAAAGGAAATTAAGACAATAGAATTGTTAGAGATTGGAAGAGGCTGAAAGAACACAAGAAGTAAATGCAATATGGAATTCTAGACCTGATCCTGGTACAGAAAAGGACATCACATTGATAACACAAAATGCTGGTGAAAATGTAGAGCAACAGAAACTGAAGGTGATGCCAACCAGGTTTTATATTACAAAATTACTATTTTTTCCTCTACAAGTAATGAGTATCTTGGAAGAGATACTTGGGTATGTAAATATTCTACTTTTCCTCAAACCTTCACCCAATCCTTTTAGCAATCTTCAATATGTCTTGTATGCAACAATCTTTATTGTGTTTTTCTAGTGGTGATTTCATCTGTCACTTCTTTCTTCTACGTTTATTAATTAGAATTCTTTGGTAAGGAAACATTCTCTCTCTTCTCTACTTATTTATTAAATTGCTTATTTACATCATGAATATTTACTTTATTCTAGAGGTTATGATCCAATACTATTATTTCTTTTATTGCTCAATTGTTCCATCTTTGCAACTAAGATCTCTTTTACATTGGTTCCTTTCTCCTTTCTGTGAGCCCCCAGCTTTTTTTGAGTACTTAGTTTCCAGCACTATAAGGTGTTCTGGATTCATCTTGCATTTTTCTTGCTCCAGTCTTGAAATAAACTATGTCTACAAGGAGCCCTGGATCCCTTAATTGGAGAATTATCAATAGAAACTGAGATCAGAGTGGGCAGTGTGTCCATTATTGGGGTGTCAATGGTTTTAGGCCCTCTAAAGACAGTACTAGAAGATTACATACACACACACACACACACACATACACCCACACACTTCATGCACCCACATACATCTACATTGATCTATTTTCCTATCTATCTACTGTCTGTCTGAATATGTATTTTACAAACTACAATTCATATTGATATTACTGATTTCAATCCTATACCACAAAGTGTATTCTTGCCTTTATCCTTTCCCTATGTGTAACTTCCTTTTCTCATAAAGAGAACTTGGCTTATGCACATATATATATATATATTTCTACCTTACTATACAAATAAAGTTGTTTTTGAATGGGCCATTCATGATTGAACTTGAGTAGACGTAGTGAATTTCTCATAGCTGTATCCTTTTCTATGAATTCCCATTTGTATGTCTTCCTTTTGATAGGGATATCATTGAATTAATCATGCCCATAGTTTAGTTTCAGTATTCAACTTAAAGTATTCAGAACTTATGTTTAAACTAAAATCACCAAAGTGATGGTTCTCAGAGGTTATATCGGTAAAAGGAAATCTCTGAGGAGGTACCTCATGTATTTACTTGTATAAGTAGTTGGGATAATAAAATATGATTTGAAAGAAAGACCTACGAAATAAGACAAAACATATAATTTTAATTTTGTGTAACTGATTGTTTTGTATTAGAGTCAATTACTCTATCACTTTCCTAAATAGTTCCTTTACGTCTCCTCTCCTCAAAGATTAAAAACCCACTTCACCATCGGCACTTTTGGTTGATGAACTTGCTTGAGATTCTCTGAGAAAATAGATGTAATTTTTTTAAAAAATTACAAGTGTCCAAAACAGCTGTATACAGATTTTGTGGCTTCTCTCCTATTATCATTAGATGGATAGATAGATAGATAGTTAGACAAATGAGAGATAAACCAACAAAACTCAACAACTTCCTCCATAAAACTGATCCAGCAATTGTTCTCCTTGCAAACATAGTAACAATTTTCTCTCTTTACTATGCAACCATTATCTCAATACAAACATGATAATGCTTTTATGGAATGTTTTTTATATTTTATGAAATAATTTATATATTTAAAAAAACTGACCACAGCCTGACAAAACTATGTAGACAATAAAAAGATCAGTTGCTGCCAGGGATTGGGGAAAAGGGAATGATAAATAAGTGGAGCACAGAGGATTTTACAGCAATGAGATTACTCTGTATGGTATTGTAATGTTGGATACATGCCATTACACGTTTGTTCAAACCTGCAAAATGTACACCAAGTTTACATGACAACCATAATGTAAACTAAGAACTCTGGAAAATAGTGATGTGCCAATGCAGATTCATCAATTATAACAAATTACCATTTTTTTTTTTTTTTTTTTTTTTTTTTTTTGAGAGGGAGTCTGGCTCTGTCGCCCAGCTCGATTTCGGCTCGCTGCAAGCTCCGCCTCCCGGGTTCGCACCATTCTCCTGCCTCAGCCTCCCAAGTAGCTAGGACTACAGGTGCCCACAACCACGCCCCGGCTATTTTGTATTTTTAGTAGAGATGGGGTTTCACCGTGTTAGCCAGGGTGATCTTGATCTCCTGACCTCGTGATCCGCCCACCTCGGCTTCCCAAAGTGCTGGGATTACAGGCGTGAGCCACTGTGCCCAGCCACAAATTACCATTCTAATAGGGAAAGTTGATAATGAAGGAGGATATGTACATGTGTGAGGAGGTTGAGATGTGTATGAAAAATCTCTGTACTTTCCAGCTCTATTTCCTGTGAACTGAAAACTGCTGTAAATATAGTCTATTAAATAAATAAAAATCTGTCAATGTAAGAGTTCTCTCCAACTCCTTTTCTCCTCATAGTTCCACTGAAACTGTTCTTAACAAGGTCACAGTCTCTACCCACACTGTTAAATATGACAAACAATTCTAGTTCTCATCTTATTCTTTTTTTTTTTTTTTTTTTTTTTTTATAGATTTGATGCTGTTTTTTATCACTCCCTTTTCCTAGAAACACTTCCTTCACTTGGCTGTCTGGTCAGTAAACTCTTCCTAACTCATTCTCAGTTTCATTTCATGGTTCCTCCTCATTCTCCTAACTTAAATAAACCTTGGAATGCCCAAGGATTCAGTTCTTGCAAAACTTTTTTTTCTTCTCGTACTTGCTTTCTTGGTGGCCTCATTTAATCTTGTGCTTTCAGTACCATCTGTATGTTTATAGATTGCAAATGTAAATCTACAACCTAAACTTTTCCCTGAATTTCAGACTTATAGCTACAATTGCCTACTTAACATATGACTTGGATGTCTAATGAGCATGTAAAATGTAACATGCCAAACTGAATCAATCTTCTCTAAAACTCCTTGCACTTCTACACTCTTATCCAGCTCAGCAATTGGCTACCTTATCCTTTAATTGTTTAGTCCAAAAACCTTGAAGATATTCTTGCTTCCTCTTTTTTTCACATCTTCCATCCACTTCTTAAGCAAATACTGCTAGCTGTACTTTGCATCCAGAATTTGATCATTTCCCATCACTTCTACTGTTGTGTCCCTGTACCAAGCTATGATAATCTCTAATTTGAAAGAGGTTTCTATCTTGACACTTTTTTTCACTGTAGTGTATTCTCAACATAATAGTCAGAGCAAGCCTCTTAAAAGGTAAATCATTCCTCTATTCAAATCCCTCTATTGTTTTCTGATCATGTGCAGAATAAATGCCAATGACATTACAGTAACCTACAAGGTACCACACAATCTGACCCCAGCTTCTCTCTTGATCCTCTCTCTGACATTTGTTCCCTCACATAACATGCTCCAGTAACAAAAGTATTATTTTCATTTTTCAGACACACTAGAACTGTTCCTGTCTCAGGGCCTTTCACCTACTCTTCCCTTGTCAAGAACTTTAATCCATCCTTGCACTACCATGGTTGACTCTCTCATCTACTTTGCATCTTTGTTCAAATGTCACCTTCTAACTGAACCTTTTCTTGACTTTCTCTTGAGGTTTTTACCCTTGGGATTCCATATCCATATTCTCTAACTTACTTTTCTTTAAAACACATATATATCTTAAATAGCAATATGCATCATATTTGAAAATTACCATTTTTTCCTTCATGAAAATGAAGATAATGAAGGTAGGGATATCTGTTACACTATAGGAATTCAATAAATAGGACTTTCAAATATATTAAGTAGTGCAAATTTCTCTCTCTGCTTCTGCTGTTACTTAAGTTCAAATCCTCCTCTTTTCTGTAGACCTTACCAGTAACTCCCTATGTTATCTTCATGATTTTTACTCAACCAGTTTGGCAGAGTGAATTTTTCTAAATTTGCTACACTCTTCTTAAACCTGCTGTGAGTCTTCACTATTTATTGCAGCGATTTTCAAACTTTGTTCTATTGGGATTTGCAGAAGAAATCTTCCAGTGTAAAGCCACAATATAGTCTATTTTCTGTAAATTAGGTTAGGAGGACATTTGCTTAGTGTAGGGCAAAGAAAGATGTGAGAGTGTGAGATATATGAGAAAATAAATGTTTAAATAACAGCTATGGAGAAAGTATGAGAGAATAGACTACAGAAATTTATAAGTAATATAAGATAATTTAAACTTTGTATCAAATTGTTGGATAATACATTAATATTAGCATTAGTTTGAGTAGTTTGTTAATTTTTCTCCAGCCCAATTAAGCTGCCTGGGAGAAGACAACTGAAGATGACCAAATGAATAATTCCATAATTGATTTTTTTATGCCTGGATTTTGCACAGAAAGATGGCAAGATAAGTAAGCTGGAAATATTGTCAAAAGAGTAAAACCCAGGATAGACTGGAAATAAATTCAAAAAGAAGAAAGAAAAGAAAAGAAGAAAATCTAGAATAAGAATAATAGATGTGAATAAAATATAAAAGTGAAGAGATAAAAACAATGTGAAACCAAATTGTTTTTCATGGAATTTTTTCAGGAATCATGGATCACGGCACACACTTTTAGTGAAATATAATGGGAAAAAGTGTATTTGATTATAATAAAGTTAGGTATTTTTAAGGAAAATAATTCATATATACAGTATACATATGTGTATAGTTATATGCAGGCTTATAATAAAAAATATGATTGATAGTATGGATTATGGTCAAATAAATTTAAAAATACTGGAATAAAGCTCCTTATGAAGTTGTAGACCTGGCAGATAGATGCCACTCAGTGAGAGAAGTGATTCACGTTAAATTATTATTATAGAACACCAAGGTCAGAGTGTGAAAATGTGATAAATAATAGGAATGAAAAGTAGGGTAAACAAAGATAGATTAAAAGAAAATCTGGATTAATATTGCCCATCTAAATTAGGAGAATATTATGGATGTCAGGGACTAAGAAAACAAATGAGAAATCACTTCCTCCAGGTTGAAAGCTGTCCCAAACTGATGTGAAGAAGTGTGTGTGTGTGTGTGTGTGTGTGTGTGTGTCTATTGAGCTAGCAGTAAAGGGGTGGGTTGTGAAGTAGGATATCAGCAGGAATTGTTTCTTGGTCAAAACCCTGCTGATCAAAACAGGATCCCATCCAGAAAGGATAAAGTGAAGAAACCTGCAGGAACCAGCAAATGGCCACCAGGGTAATTCCTGGGTTCCCCTCATTGCTCATTAGCATAAGACACTCCCACCAGAGCCATGACAATTTATAAATGCCACGGCAATGACCTGAAAGTAGCCATACCTTTCCATGGCAATGACCCAGAAGTTACCATCTCTTTCCTACAAAGTTCTAATTAACCCACCCTCAATTTGCATTGACTTGCCCCTCAATTTACACATAACGGTAAGTGGATTTAAGTGAATATAAATACAGTTGCTTATAAGTTAGCCCTGCTCTGCAAGGAGTTCTATTGTTCAATAGAAGATTGCTGTCTAATATCACCAATTTGCCTTGAATTCTTTCCTGGGTGAAGCCAAGAACCCTCCTGGGCTAAGCCCCAATTTTGGGGCTTGCCTGTCCTACATCAGTTGGAAAAAGCTTTAAAGGTCTCCTCTAATCTCTCTTGAAAGCTGACTTGGAATTACTATTCCTTGTTTCTATTAGTGAAGATTCTTTGCTTGACTAAACTTTAGTCAGACTACTGAACCTTTTTGTAGTCCCATATATACACTTCTTTGTAAAATCCAGTTTTAGAAAAGAACGCTGCCAAGTCAGTTGAGAAAGAATTCCCCATTCTTATGACCTGATAGCTCTCAATATCTGGTTAAAATTCCTCATAACCCATCCTTGGTATCTTATCCCTTGGCCTGCCTTCAGCAGGAATTTTGTTAGGTTGGTTCAGTCAGAATTCTCCCCAGACATGATGTTTCCCCTTAGTAATTTTCCATACCAACTTCCTTCTCCTTGGCTATAAATCCCACACCTCTCCCTGCTGTATTAGGAATGGTGCCCAGTTCTTTGCTGGGGTCTCATTTCCCCTATTACAATAGCCTTGAATGAAATCTGCATTCACCACTTTAACTTCTGTCTGGCTCTGGTTTTCTTTGACATTATACCACATAAATCCTCAGAAATCAGGATACTAGTATTCAGGGGTAAATTTGGCCCATGCAAAAGCTCTGTTGGCACAAGAAATTGATTAAAGCATCTGTGGGCTGGGTAGCATTGCTCAAAAAAACCTTTCATCCATCGTATCCTTCCAAACACCAAGTCTAGGGACTTCAACCTAGGAAGACTGCTCTGGCCAATGCTGTTTCTCCCTGAAGCAAAATCCAGACCTAAGGAGTTGTCCAGGGGAAAGCCAGCAGAGGACAGTAATTAACATTGTTTTCATGGGCTTGGTCCTCTGCCATCAATATCATCTTCCTCCTTTCAAAATATTACTGAGGCATGGATTTCAATAAACACTTCTTCCTCAGTATACACTATTATGTCATATAGTTGATGTTTCAGGAGAACATAGGTGGCCAAAAAAAAAGTAAACTAAAAACAACTGTAAACTTAAATACCATCTGATGCAAAATTCTGGAACTTCAGAAAACAAGAATATAAGATAAACATTTCAAAATACATTTGAAATATAAAGAAACAGATTGGTAATGAAAACAAACAAAAAAGAACTTTAAAATCAAGTGGTTTTATTAGATACAGACATTAATAAATTTAAAGACTGAAATATTTGGAACAAACAGCAGAATAAATGGACAGCTGAAAGAAGAATAGTAAATTGGATATCTGATTGAGGAACTTATTTGGCACGCAGCAATAAAAGAAAGTGACAAAAAATGTTAAAGCTAAACTATGGATAATAGAAATAAACGTGTCATCACCTTGAAAACAGGACTGTTCAAAAAGGAAGAGGATAAATGGATAGAAGAAAATATTTGAAGAAATAATAAAGATAGGTTTCAAGAGTTAATGAGGCTGTGCACAATAGCTCATGCCTATAATCCCAGCACTTTAGGAGGCCACAGTGAGAGGGTCGCTTCAGGCCAGGAGTTCAAGAGCAGCCTGGACAATATAAAGAGACTCCCTTTATACAAAAAAGTTCTTTAGAAAAGCTGAGCATCGGCCGGGCGCAGTGGCTCACACCTGTAATCCCAGTGCTTTGGGAGGCCAAGGCGGGTGGATCTGGAGATCAAGACCAGCCTGGCTAACAGGGGGAAACCCCGTCTCTACTAAAAAGATAAAAAATGAGCCGGGCTTGGTGTTGGGCGCCTGTAGTCCCAGCTACTCGGGAGGCTGAGGCAGGAGAATGGCGTGAATCCGGGAGGCGGAGCTTGCAGTGAGTAGAGATCGCGCCACTGCACTCCAGCCTGGGCAACAGAATGAGACTCCGTGTCAAAAAAGAAAAACAAAACAAACAAACAAAAAAAGCTGAGCATCATGGCATGCACCCATAGTCCCAGCTACTTTGGAGGTTAAGGCAGGAGGATCACTTGAGCCCAGGAGGTCGAGGCTTTAGTGAGCCATGGTCATAACACTGCACTCCAGCCTGTTTGAAAATAAAGACCCTGTTCTAAGGAAGGAGAGGAGAAGTTATATGAACAAGCAATTTCTTTAAATTAACTAGGGATATCTAGGGAAAACTATGATGAAATTAATAATAATTACATAAGTATAAAGCATAGAGGGGTAAGAACGATAGATTAGACTGTAAATAACATGTCTTCATCTTCAGTTAATAATGTATAAATAGCCAGTAAACAGTGTTATATGCCTATTGTTTATACTTAGTAAAATAATCCACAAAATATATGAAAATAAAAAAGATTAACAACAGTTTTTTTCTGGGTTAAGATACAGGGCGGTTAAAGGAATACGCTGAAGCTGAAAGTTGCTAGCTTTTTATTTTAGCCTTTCTGTAGATTTTGTTTTAGACTTTCTGTCATTTTTATTTTAGCATTTCTATCAATTTTATTTTATTACCATGTGCACATATAAATGTATTACTTTATAATTTGTTCTTTTTTACTCAACAGATAAATATTATTCTCAGCTAACTATATAAAATCATCCTACTCTAACTTAGCTGGTACCTTTTCTATCCATGGTGTTGGGTTACCCAGGGGTCTTATGAGCTACTCAGCCATGATGGATACCTTAACCACACAGCCAGAGTTGGAGTTCAGAGAAAACAGCCAAAGCAGCAGAGAACTAGTGGTTACTAGAAATCCATGCAGAAGGGAAAAGCCCAGAACCCAAAAAGCAGATATTCACAACACATGGCTGTGAGAGAAAAAAGTCCCTGACAAGACAAGTCTGAACCTGTGTCCAAAGCTCTTGTCTCAAGTGCTGGTTGTAACCAGAAGAAAGCAGGAATAGCTTGAACCCAGTAATTATTCACACACACACACACACACACACACACACACACACACACACACACGGCTTATTTCTTCAACCTGCCAGTGATCTAGGAACACTGAGAAATATCAGAACTTGCATTTTATTTTGCTCCCATTTTCCCTGCTGATTTTAAAGAAAAAGGGCTATTATTCTCAATGTGATAATAGCAACCTCTTGGATTTATCATGCTGCAATTGACATGAAATTTGAATTATTTTTCCAAGCTGGGCGAGTATCTTGGAGGCATTATAATAATAATGATAGTAGTCATAAAACTATTTTATGCAGTTTCTTTCATATGAAAATTAACATGTACGTTTCACATGACCATCTTATAATTAATGCCATATGTCTTTTTTATTGAAAAGACAGTTTGGTATGATGTACCAGGAGAACATTCTTTCAAGCCTGTTCCAAATTACATTACTTACTAAGAATCTTATTTCCTGCAAGCACTATTAGAACATTACCATTTTTCTTTATAATCTGATTTTATTTCTACACAACATATTTAGTCATTCTTTACATGGAAAAGTATCTATTAGTACAAATAATTCTATCCTTCCTTATCCACTTCTTTTTCCCCTCTTCTTTTTTTTTTTTTTTGAGATGGAGTCTCACTCTGTCACCCAGGCTGGAGTGCAGTGGCGTGATCTTTGCTCACTGCAACCTTCACCCACCGGGTTCAAGCAATTCTCCTACCTCAGCCTCCCGAGGTGCTGGGATTACAGGTGTGAGTCACTGCACCCGGCCTTTTTCCCCTCTTGTTTTCATTCTGTATCTGATTTTTCTTCAGTGACTTTTGGTTCTTTGGTAGTCTTTTGAACAATGCTTTTATTGTGTTCTTTTTTCTAAAATAATGGCTGTTAAGAGGTTTCTATAATATTTTAGCTCCATATTCTGATTACTTTTTTTTTTTTTTTTTTTTTTTTTTGAGACAGAGTCTTGCTCTGCCGCCCAGGCTGGAGTGCAGTGGCCGGCTCTCAGCTCACTGCAAGCTCCGCCTCCCGGGTTCACGCCATTCTCCTGTCTCAGCCTCCCGAGTAGCTGGGACTACAGGCGCCCGCCTCGTCACCCGGCTAGTTTTTTTTTTGTATTTTTTAGTAGAGACGGGGTTTCACCGTATTAGCCAGGATGGTCTCGATCTCCTGACCTCGTGATCCGCCCGTCTCGGCCTCCCTAAGTGCTGGGATTACAGGCTTGAGCCACCGCGCCCGGCCAACTTTTACCATGTGCATTTTGGTCATCATCTTTTCTTAAAGTAATTTTATTGAGGTATGATTTCTAGAAATAAAATGCATTTTTAAAAGTATACAATTAAGGAGTTTCAATAAATATATATACCCGTGTAGTTATCATCAAAATTAAGGTAAAAATATTTCTGTTACTCCAAAAAATGTCTATTTGCCTCAAATCTTTCCCATCAAAGCCCCTGAAAATTACTAATATACCTTCTGTTACTAGAGATTATTTTGCCATTCTAACATTTTATGGAAATGGATTCATACAGTATAAACTTACTTGCGTCTGGCTTTCTATAAGACACTATCTTTTATATTCATCCACGCTATTGCTATAGAATTAGTTTGTTTATTTTTATTTTTGGCAATACCCTGTTGTACAAATTTATGAAAATTTGTTCGTCAATTCACCCGCTAATAAATGTTTAAGTTGTTTTTAGTTCCTGGCTCATATAATAAAAACTACTATGAATATTCATGTACAAATCTTTTTAATGGACAAATGTTTTCATGTTTCTTGGGTAAATACTTAGAAATGAAATCATTGGTTGATACAGTTGGTTTATGTTTACATTTACAGGAAACTGCAAAATAGTTTTCCAAAGTGGCTCTATCCGTTTATTTCCCACTTATATTGTCTAAGTATTCAAGTTGCTCTAAATCCTTGCCAGCATTTGTTGTAAATCTTTTCAATCTTAGCCATTCTATTAGATGGGGAATTGTATCTAGTTGTAATTTTAGCTTGGCTCTTCCTGATAACGAATAATGCTGAGCATCTTTCTCATGCTTACTTTCCATTCATACATCCTTTTTTGTGAAATGTCTGTTCAAGTATTTTACCCATTTTCCTATTGATTGATTTATTTTTCTTGATGGGATTGCATTTATGTTTACATCTATCTATCTATCTATCTACAAATATATACATGAGATACAAATTTACAAATTCTTGTCAGATATACATATTGTGAATATTTTTCTCAGTCTGTGGCTTTTCTTTTTGTCTTAGTCCATTCAGGCTGCTATAACAAAATATCATATGCATGTTAGCTTATAAACAATGAAAATTTATTTCTCACAATTCTGAAGCCTGGGAAATTCAAGATCATGACACTGGCAGATACAGCATCTAGTAAGGACCTCCTTTCTTCATAGATGGCACTTTCTAGCTGTGTCCTCACATGGTGGAAGAGGCAGGTTAGCTTTTTGGGGTCTTTTTTTTACGTCCCAATCATGATCTAATCACCTGCCAAAGGCCCCACCTCGTAATGCCAACACCTTGGTGGTTAACAACTCAGCATGTGAATTAACCAGGGACACAAATATTCTGATCGCAGTCATTTTCATTTTCATAATAATCACTTTTGATAAGAAAATGTTTTTCATTTTCCTGAAGTCAAATCTATTATTTTTTTCTATTATAGCAATGTTTTAAGTGTCTCTTGGAAGTTTTTGTCTAGTTATGTTTATATCCAGAAGCTTTACAATCTTAGCTTTTATCTGGCCTACCTTAAATTAATTTTGTAAGATAAGAGTTTGAAGTTCGTATTATTTATGTAAATTTCCATTTGTTCTTGTTCATTGTTCTAATATTAAATTGGTGAAAATATTGTTATTTTACCCATTGAATTATTTTGACATATTTATCAAAAACTTATTGAACACATATGTG
Source organism: Rhinopithecus roxellana (assembly GCF_007565055.1). Lineage (NCBI taxonomy): Eukaryota > Metazoa > Chordata > Mammalia > Primates > Cercopithecidae > Rhinopithecus > Rhinopithecus roxellana. The sequence continues at coordinate 30,913,264 of NC_044549.1, read as the reverse complement.
GAGATCTATTTCTAAAATCATCACTGTTTCATTAAACTATATCTTTATCCTTTTGCCAATACCACATTGTCTTGATTACTGTAGCTTTATAGTAAGATTTGAAGCCATGGTAGTGCAAGATTTCTAGCTTTGTTCTTATTTTACAAAAATGCTTAAGTATTTTAAATTGTTTGCATCTTGAAATACACCTTAGATCAGCTTATCTATTTTTACCAAAATATGTCTGTTGAAATTTTTATTTGGATTTCCTTGAATTACAAATGATTTGGGGGAAAATTAACACCTTAAAAACATGGAATCTCCTAATACATAAATTTGTTATATATCACCATTTATTTAGGTCTTCTTTCATTTCTCTCAGCATTATTTTGTAGTTTTCAGTGTACAGGGTTAATAAATATTTTGATAAACCGATGTCAGTATTTTGTGTTTTTAATGTATCATTGCCTTTTAAATCAACATCTACAATCATTCTATCCCATATATTCAGAAATAATCAAACTTACAGGGCACACTGATATGTAGTTAATTCAAGTATTAGTTATATCTTCTAATGTATTATATTTCCTCATAACTCAATGACTATTTAGGTATCCCTTTACCATTTCCAGGGTCAAAAAAACACTGTTATTTTTAAGGCAGACTATTATAGTTTTAATAAGTGGTTCTAAATATTTGGAGTTTTCCTATATTAAAATGAAAACATAGCATTACATTTTTCACCTACCTCCTAACCCCTGGATATCTTAAAAAAACAAGTCTGGTTGATCTTTACCATAAGAGTCCCTCAAATATGTGAAAACCACTATCCAGTTTATTAGCTTGCTTTCCGATTGGCCTCTTGTGTAGGGTGAATATCCCTAGTTAGTCCATTAGTTGATTATGTGGCATGATCTGAGGTCTCAGTTTTTCACACAGCTCTCATTTATACAAACTGCACCATATGAACATCCTTCTTCAAAGGTGATGTCTAGAACAATATACCATGCTTATGATGTGGTCTTTATAGTACTAAATATATTGGTGATATTATCTCTCACACTCTGACAATTCTGTATTCTCACAATTTATTCCTAAAAGCTCTTAGAATTGGATATTCAACAATTAAATCAATCGGTTTTTTGGTTCCTGGCGCTCTTGATCAATTGCAATTTCTGTCTATTTCTCAAAGTTCTCAGTTTTATGTTGCACTGAATTAGAGTGCTAAAACAATGGCTGTTGAAATATAGAGCTGTCTGCTGAAAAATCTCTTCTTTACGTGCCAGATTTTATGCTAGCTACACAAGACATTTATTTCTGTATTTAGACATTATGTGTGCCATATTAGGTAAACATAAAATATGTCTCCAATTGTAATTGGATACAGGCTTAATCAAGAGAAAAGGTCAACAATTAACATAAATGAACAGGAAAACTTTACTCCTGAAATAAGCCAAATAAAATAAAAATGTTCTGCAATCAAAGAGGAATGTAAATCTATGTATGTAATTAACCCTTTATCCCATTGATAAGTTCAAAGTTGTTAGTTGTACATTTTCAAAGAAGTGAGTAGGTTGCTAAAAAGCCAAAGTGCTTTAAGAAACAGCAAATATTTAAAAATAGGTAGTATTCCTTGAAATTAAGGTTTAAGTCACTTTAATAATATCTAATTTGCAAAAGAAATCCATATATCATATAATTAAATGTTTACTTATGCTTAAATGGCTATTATTTTATATTTCTTTATTATAGCCTTGCTTATAATAGGAAACTCTTGAATATATTAACCGGTTATCATTATTAGTGTTTCAGCTGATCAAGTGTTCATCCCGATTAATATATATCAGATTGCTCAAAGAGTATTCATGTGTCCAAAACTCAATGACGACCTTGAACAAATAAATTCTGTTTCCTTAAACATACTATTTTCAATATCTACTTTTGTAGATTTTGAAGACATGTGAAAGAATACCAAATCGAGAATTATCATTCAGAATTTAAAATGCTTAATGACCCACTTCATTTTGAAACTGGAGGTCAGCTGTAAGAAACCAAATTTGAGCTTGAAGATACTGAAAGTGAATCTGGAATCTACCAAGATCAGTATTACTTGATCGGTAATAGAAAAACATGCAAAAAAAAAAGAACTACTACTTGAATTTGTTTTAGTTGATAGAGGGAGGTGGAGTGGTTACTGAAATGAAAGGATCCCTTAGTATTAAAGACAGTTCCTTTGCTATAATTTTGGAAACCAGTTGCTATGATTACAACACAGCCCAGGCTCCATGTGCAGCTCTGAGAGCTGTAGATCTTGGAGTTATGGTTTAATCAGTTACTGGATGCCACCCAAGACAATAGAATATAATGTAGAGAAAGAAATAAATAATTAATTAAAGTTATTCTGTTTTGGTAAAAAAAAAATAATAATACAATCAGTCCTAGGCACTTGGTAAATATTTTACATATATGATTTTCAAGACTTCAAGAAGGCAAAATATTTCAAACTTTATAAATGAGCTAGCTTGTGCATAAAGCTGCTAAGTAACTTGGACAAATACTTACAGCCAGCAAGTTTAAAGTTTGGGTTTCAAATAATTAAGTTTCACTTATTTTTAAGACCTCAGTTTTAAAGTTAACTTATTTATTTACTTGATTGTATCTAGTGTGTAAAACATGTTGTATGAAATATGTATACATTGTGGAATGGCTAAATTAAGCTAATTAACATATGCATTATTTCACATATTTAACATTTTTTTTGTTTGGTGAAAACACTTAAAATCTACTCTTAGCAATTTTTAAGAATACAATACATTATCATTAACTGTAGTAACCATGTTGTTCAACAGATTTCTTGAATTTATTCCTCTTATCTTACTGAAATTTTGTAGCCAACATCTCCCCAAACCCCTCTGTCCCAGCCCTTGGTAACAACCATTCTACTCTCTATTTCTACAAGTTTAACCTTTTAATATTCTATATATAAGTAAGATTGCATGACATTTGTCTTTCTGTGCCTGTCTTATTTCACTTAATAAAATGTCCTGCAGGTTTATTCCTGTTGTTGCAAATGACAAGACTCCTTCTTTTTTAAGGGGCAATAGAATTCCATTGTATACATATATATACCACGTTTTCTTCATTCATTCATTCATGGGCACGTAGGTTGTTTCCATATGTTGGCTATTATAAATAATGCTGCAATGAATATGGGAGTGCAAGTATCTCTTTGATATATAATTCTGTATCCTTCGGAAATATACCCAATAGAGGGATTGTTGGATTATATAGGAGTTTTATATTTAATTTTTTGAGGAAACATATAACTTTCCATCATCATTGTAGTCATTTATGTTTTTACCAACAGTGTGCAAGGATTTTCTCTTTTCCTTTATCCTCTCTAACACATAATCTTTCATCTTTTTGATAATAGTCATTCTAATAAGTGGTACCTAACAGGTGTGAGGTGATATTTCATTGAGGTTTTAATTTGCATTTTTCTGATGATTAGTGATTTTTGAGCAGCTTTTTCAGATACTTGTTGCCCATTTGTATCTCTTCCTTTGAGAAACATCTATTCAGATATGTTGCCTGTGCTTTTTGGTTCCTGTTCAAATAATTATTGCCCAGGAAAATGTTATAGAGCTTTTCCTCTATGTTTTCTTCTAGTAGTTTTACAGTTCCAGGTTTTATGTTTAAGTCTTTAATCCATTTTGTGTTGATTTTTGTAGATGGTATAAGATGAAGATCTAATTTAATTCTTCTGCATGTGGATATCCAGTTGTCCTAAAACCATTTATTGAAGACACTGTAAGACCTTATGCTTTTTCACTGCAACAAGATACTGTTGTGTACTACCCAATACAGGTAGACGTAAATTGACCACTGTTTCAACCAGGGTTCTCCAGAGCAATAACAATAGGATAAATCGATATATAAGATAATATTTATTATATAATTTAGCTTCTACAACCATGGAGGCCAGCAAGTCCCACAATATGCCACCTGCAAACTGTAGAACCAGGAAAGTCAGTGGTGTAATTCAGTCTGAGTGTGAAGTCCTGAGGACCAGGGGAAGGATAGTATAAACCCTCAGCCTGAGGCCAAAGATCTGAGAACAGGAAGTGGAGAGAGTCTAAAGGCCCAGGAACCAGAAGGTCTGATGTCCAAAAGTAGGAAAAATGGATGTCCCAGCTCAAGAAGAAAAGAGAATTTTCTCTTCCTCTGCCTTTTTGTTCTCTTCAGGCTCTAAACAGATTGGATAATACCCACCTACATTGATGAGGGCAGATCTTCTTTACTAAATCTACAGATTCGACTGCTAATGTTTTCTGGAAACCCTCCAGAAACACACCTCAAAATAATGCTTTACTAGCCATCTGGGCATCCCTTACCCAAGTGAGGTTAAAATTAGATATCACAACCCCTAAAAAAAAATTTCTACATTTTGATGAAATTACCAAATTTCTTAGACATTATTGGTTTGTTTGACAGAAAACCATTGGGAACATTTTATTATTGTGAATGTCATTATTCTCCTGAAACATAAGAGATTCCACTGATAGAATATGAATCACTGTAATATTGTTTATATTATGCAAAGTCTAACTGTATACACCATGCCATACTGCAACTTTCAAACAAATTTCCAGGAAATATTTGTAAGTTGCTATCATTAAGAAATATCGAACTAAATCTTAAAAACTAAAGTAAAAGATAAATTAGAAAGCAATAAGATACTGTTTTTGTTTAAAATCTATGAAAGTAATCCATAAAAACATAGACAAAAATGAAATAATATTAGGAAAAATACACATAATATTAAAAGTAATATAAAATGTGGGTAATTATAAAACTAAAATTCTAAATAGTATAAAATTCTAGCATCATTCTGAGATAATAACAAAATAAGCCATTATAATAGGTTGTATTACAGGCAACATTTAAGATATTCAAAATTTAAATTATACTCCAAGGGTCCTTCTGGATAAAACATTAAAATAACTATATTTCCAGTTCAAACACTGTCAATGTGGTTACAAATTATGATTAGCTATTTATACCTTTGATGAACTATTTATTCCACAGTTAGAAGGAACTATTGTGGCATGTAGATGTGCTATAATTATAGAGGTAGGAATAAATAATAATTGGGTAAAATGGTCTGCAGAACTCATCATTGACCATCAGAATGCTCACAGTCTTTGTGGGCATTAATATTCTTAATAGAGCAATTTTTAAAAAATAAAATGGTTACATTTATGCCATTTCAGTCTAGGACTAAACAGCAAGAGTAATACATAGACATGTATCATTCTTCTCTCTTATCAGAGACTAACATCCTACCCTTTTATGGTTCTCAGTGAACCTTAAAGATGACTCCCTGAGACAAATGCTTGGAAATGTTAGATTGTCTAAGTTGTGTCATCAAATAAAAAATTTTTAAAGTTAAGAAACTATTTATTCATTTATTGTACTATAGTAACTTTGCCTTTGTATTGATATTTTTAAGGTTTTTAAAGTTTATTACACAAATATATATTTAATGTTAAAATAGGCCAGACTCTTGACAAGTTACTAGTGAGACGATGGTAAAACATGATGTGGATTCTGCTCTGAAGTAGTTTATCTTTATGTAGGAAATACAGATGAGCAGTTTAGAGGAAAAGAAATATTAATCTAACACTAACATTAGTAAGACAATTTTTTCATTTTTAAAAAAATTTACTTTAAAAAAGTAAACTATTTTTCTTAGCAAAATGTCTTATGGAGAGATAACCTTCAAATCATGACTAGAATTGGCTCAGATTCAGAGAAAATTACAGTAATCTATATTTAAAAATGAACAATTAGAGAACTGAGAGAAGAAGACAAAAGCTACTGGGGTTGAAGGACAACTTGAGGATATTGGAGGGGATTAGAACTTTTGAAGAGATGAGCAATTTCTCTAGTAGTGTACACAGTGAGGGACTTTAAAATACATAAATGCCTATTATTAATTCATAATTTTTGTTGTTTGATGTTAGTTATAATGTAAATCCCCTTAGTTTCTTTGCATTTTCAGTCACACGATCTTGAATTAGTGACGTATCAGAAAGATATGGTGGGGAACAGAAATATATGTATATATTGATTTTCCCTCCTGCATTGCATTCCTGGATACCACACAAATCCTATGTGTGTGGTTATAAATGTGGCTATATATACACATACTTTATATATATAAATACATATACTTTATATATAAATATATATACTTTATGTATATATAAAGTATATATATATATATATAAAGTCTCTTATTTGTCCTATTTCTCCAAATTATAGGAAAAGTACATAGAAATAATGCTATATGTAGAATCAGAAAAAGCTTTCTCAAAGAGTTTATATGTAATCTGAGATTTTGAGGTTTTCAACTGAAAAAACAGTATGTGAAAAGGACAGAAATTTACAGAGAGCACAATTCATGTGGGAAGTAAAAGTTGTTCCATTCATCTGAAATAAACAGGAAAAGTAGTAAAATATGAGGCTAGAAGGGCAGAGTCCTGCAGGCATTCTAAGCCTATTAGGTACTGGAGTGAGAAACTACTAAAGTATTTGTAACAGTTGTGTTACAGGAAGGTGGTAAGATTGGTGTTTGTAAATATTTCTCTGGCTGCAAATGGGGGGTGGTATTTAAGAAACTATTAGAATAACCCAAGGAACCGTGGTGGTCACTTAGTCTACCACAGGGGTTGTGAAGATGGAGATAAGCAAAAATATGTGAGAGCTGTTAATCAGAATTTTATAAACTGCTGAGTGATTGGCAATGGGGTGCAATAGGGTAAGGGAACATGATGAAACAGTTACATTTCTCAGGTGTCAAGATTGGACATCTGGGAATATAGGAAGATGAATGGATTGGAGAACTGTAGGGATAAAGGAAGGAAAGGAGAAAGGGATCACACAAGATTGTATGTGCCAAGTTCTGGATGAATAAGTACCATCCAAGAGAATATGTCTCACGGGCAATTGGATGTCAGAGTCTGGATATGAGGAGAGAGATGTAGATCTAGATCCTAGAGTGATCTAGCAGAATATCTAGGCTGTACATTTTCAAATCAACAGCATATATATGGTAACTGTGTCCATATGAATTGATTAAGTAGCCCAAGAAATAAGAGAGGGTAAGAAGAAAGGGGGACCTAGAAACCATAGGAAATATTAACATTTAAGGGATGAGCAGAAAAAGAACTCATGAAAAAAATAAGCAATCATTATTGAAGTAGAGCAAAACCAGAAGGGTGTAGTGTCTTATTTTCAAGAAAGAAGGCATGGGGGATAGAGGTCACAGAGCAAAAGGGACAAATGTCAGTAGATTCAGTAAGTCATTCATACTCAACAAAAATAGTTTCAGTGGAGTGCTGTGGTGCAAAATCTCAATTGTGATGGGTTAACAAGTAATAACGAGTGGTGGGAAAGTGATAAAAGCAAATGTCATTAACTCTTTTAAGTGCAGGCTGAGTAAGAGATGTAGTGAAGAAAACTGTGGCATAACGTGCTTTATTTTTTTACTATAAGATAAACATAAATATTGATGGAAGAAAATCAAAAGAGAATAGAAGTTTGAAGATATAAGAAAAATATAGTAAAACATAATAAGCACTTAAAGGGTAGTACCCTGATGATATTAGAGATCAGAAGTTAGATGAGCAGATCAGAAGAGAATAGAAGTTTGAAGATATAAGAAAAATATAGTAAAATGTAATAAACAGACAAAGGGTAGTACTCTGATTATATTAGAGATCAGAAGTTAGACAAGCAGGGCTTCTGGTATAATTAGGGGTAACATTTTAATAATGGAAGGAGGTACTGTTAATAATTACTCTGGAATATGCATAAACTGAGACCGTCTTGAGCAATCTTTTCTAATGACGGGAAGGAAAAAAGAGGGCTCAGAAACATGTTGTAGATAAAGTGGCAGAGAGTTGAAGTAATTTATTTGATCATTTCTGTATACTCTGAAAACTAAGATGAAGTCATTTAGTGAGAATAAAAGCGAGGAGACAGGAAGATTAGCACTTAGAGAGTGGGAAAGCATTGAATTCCTAGCGGTGGAAGATGAGGGAGAGCTAACTATGGAAAGAAACATTAATTGGTGGCATTAAGCACTCAGTTCAAATGGAGAACACATATTTATAACAAAAACCAAAATTTGCGGTTCTTCGTCTACCAGACCTCCACAGCCTGGGTATAGGTACAGAGAAGATGAACAAGTGGTTTGTTTGAGTCAGAATTAGGGTTTTTCAGATGGGTTGACTGTAAGAGAAATGGGGCACAAAATAGAATGCAATCTCTGACACGGGGTTGATTTATTGTGGTGTTACAAGAACATTTCAAAATTTGTATTTCTATTTTGTATTGGAGTAATATTTTAATAATGACTATTTAATATTAATAATATTAACATATTTAATCACTTAAATAATTGTAAATAAATGTTTGTATATAGGGAGAAAGAATGATAATAACTGTTCAAAATATTTCTCTGATAGCAACATGAAACTCAAGTAAAATATATTTGCAAGAAATATTTATCTTAGTCTATAACATAGTCTAAGTGATGCTGAACTGTGAAAGCTGAATTCATGAAGGCTTCTACTCCCTTTTCTTACCTTTTTCTGACATTCACTTTCTTATTTACCTGAAACATGTGTAATGAGCATAACTGAGTAGATAATTGAAAGTAAAGGAACTTTCATCACTTAGAACTATTTCATCTCAAAGTTCTAAAAGCTAATCTTTCCAACATTTGTTTAAAAATAAAGGGAACTGCTGTGGGGGTACTAATTCTAGTGTGGTGTAGGTCATGATGCTGGGGAGAAAATAAAAAGGATGTTAAAGAAATTGAGAGATTAGGAGTATGTATAGGTATTTTACGCAAACATTAAATTACCCAGAACGATAACAAAACTGGCTAATAATGAGTAGAAGAAGATGACCTAGCTGTCCAAGTCTTCAAAAACTGTGATGTGGAAACAGGTAGTCAAAAAAACATCAGCCACTGTGATGAATCAGGACAGTAAGAGATTACAAAATATGGGATATGGAACCTGGGGTACATAGGTTTTAAAAAGTTTTGTAAGAAGTGTCACATGAAGATATAAATGAAACAAAGCTAAACATTACCGGATTGACCACGATTGTGACCCGGATGGTCAGGGCTATTTCTTGTTTGATGGAAAGAGAATATTAACAATCGACTACAGCTGGGTGGATTTCAGTTCTGAGAGCTCTGGCAGATGGAGAGCCACTTCCTTTTCTGGAAGAAACTCATTTCTGTCTAAATTGACCATGTGGCTCTAACTTTGAAGCTGTTCATCCACAGGCTCTGAGGTAGTGTTGAGATACCTGATTTGTGTACATCGAGCTAAGAGGCAAAGGACTCTGATTTTGGAAGCCGTGTTCATTACTGAGAACCTGCTCCACCTCAGAACTAACGGACTTCAAGGCCTAGAGTTTAGCCAAAGAGTACTGGTACAGGTACAGAGGAGGCAATGGTCCTGGGGAAGACTATGACAATGAGGACATAAAATTAAGAGATTAAGTCATCCCACAACCTTTCACAAGATGAATTTCTATATAGGTCACAAGATAATATAGCCAAGACTCATACTTATTAGCAGTTTTGCTTAAGTTATTTAATTCCAGAGGTGAAAATATTCAATCAAAATAAACTTTTGCATACTAAAGTTCCAGCACTTAACTAGATGCTGGAGAATTATAAAACAGCATTGCCTGCTGCCCTGCATTCCTTCACATTATAGAATTCTCTTTATTTTGAAGAAGGATAAGGAAAAGGGGTCAAAGAGTACTGGCTTGCAGTTCACGTTCTTCTAAAGGAAAACTGCGTCTTTGAACAATTTAACTTTTCAGATTCTTCATCTAAAAAATTCTCAACATTTAAAATTAAAATATTGATTTCAAAAACCATTGAAATACACTTAAAATGCATAGAATGTACTTTTTATTTTGTTCTTTGAAGAAGATATGTCACATTTTAAGTGGCTTGTCATGTATGACATAATGTTGTACTACATTCTTACTCATAGAGTTAGATTTAGAACTCAGGTCTCTAACTCAGAGCCATACATAATTCTACAAATTTGAATTATAATTGTTAATTGTATTTACCTCTATTTTATAAAATAGAAATTTGCATGTTACAATGAATTAAAAATAAAATTTGACTTATAAAACAGCTGTTAATAGAGCAAATTCTAGAACAGTAATAATAATTGTTTCATCCCAATATAAAAAAAAAAATTGACAGGAATCTTCTAACTCTGTCTTGACAAGGTACCCTTCCCAATAAATTAACTATGACAGTTATTCTATACACAAGGAATAATTCTACATACAAATGGGGGAAAATGTCAATGCAAATGACTATGTAATGACATAGAATGCTAGAGAGAATGGAGCATTTATAGAGCTGAAAAAATGGGCATTGTCAAGGTATCATGTGTATCTATGTATGTGTATTTATTCATACAGAGTTGTTTACTGTAGACAAGGAAAAACTAATTTATGGTTGCAAATATTATAATTATAATTGCCTAGGTAGCATTGTGGATTCATTAGAAGGAGGAATGAGGGAACTCTGTGGCATGATAGAAATGTTCAATATCTTTATAGAGATGAAGATTTCCCAGAAGAACACATTGACAAGCTCTCATGACAATGTATTGTTATATCTGTGTACTCTCCTATAAAAAGTGAACCTAGGCTAGGTATGGTTGCTCTTGCTTGCAATCCTAGCAGTTTTGGAGGCTGAGGCAAGAGGATTGCTTAAAGTCGGGAGCTTGAGACCAGTCTGGGCAACAGAGTGAGACCTAGTCTCTTTTTAAAAAAAAATTTAAAAAGTGAATCTAAACAGCAAAAATGATGCTGTCATTCTAATAGCCTGAGCCTCACTATCTGGTAGGACTATCTGAACATTGTGACAGTCTCAGCAATGGTTGTTGTATTAGGCCATTCTTGCATTGCTATAAAGAAATACCTGTGACTAGGTAATTTATAAGAAAATAGATTTAGTTGGCTCACTATTTTACAAGTTTTACAGGAAACACAGTGGTATCTGCTTCTGGGGCGGCCTCAGGAATCTTCCAATCATGGCAGAAGGCAAAGAGGGAGTAGGTATATCACATGGCAAGAACAGATCAAAAGAGAGAATGGAAGGGAGGATGCCACATACTTATAAATAATCAGATTTCATGAGAACTCAGAGGGAGGGCTCACTTATCTCAAAGGGGATGGGCTAAGTCATTCATGAAAGATACATCCCCGTGATCCAAACACCCCCACCAGGCTCCCTTCCAACATTGGAGATTATAATTCAACAACAGATTTGGGTGGGGACATATATTCAAACCATATTGTTCTGCCCCTGTTCCCTCCCAAATCTCATGTCCTTCTTACACGGCAAAATATGATCATACCTTCTCAATAGTCCCTGCCAAGTCTTAGCTCATTCCAGTATTAACTCAAAAGTTCAAAGTCTCAACTGAGGCACGGAAATTTCCTTCTACCTACGAGCCTGTAAAATAAAGAACAAGTTAGTTACTTTCAAGATACAATGGGGATATAGTCTTTGGGTAAACATTCCCATTCCAAAGAGGAAAAATTGGCCAAAAGAAAGGGGCTACAGGCCCCAAGCAAGTTCAAAATCCAGCAGAGCAGTCACTGAATCTCAAAGCTCCAAACTAATCTTATACCCCATATCTCACATAGAGGGCACACTGCTGCAAGGGGTGGGCTCCCAACAAGCTAGGCAGCTCCACCCCTGTGGCTTTGCAGGGTTTAGCCCCTGAGGATACTCTTACAGGCTGGATTTGAGTTCCTGTAGCTTTTCCAGGTGCAGGGTGCAAGCTGCTGGTGGAGCTAACATTCTCAGGTCTGGAGGATGGTGGCCCCTTTTTCACAACTCCACTAGGCAGTGCCCCATCAGGAACCCTGTGTGGATACTCCAACCCCACATTTCCTGTTGTCACTGCCATTTGTGAGGGCTTCACTCCTGCAGCAGGATTCTACCTGGTCACCCAGGCTTTCACTCATACATCCTCTGAAATCTAGACAGAGGCTGCCAAGTGTTTTTCAGTCTTGTATTCTGTGCCCACAGGCTTAATACCACATGGAAGCTGCCAAGGCTTACAGCTTGCTTTCTCCAAAGTGACAGCCCAATATGTACCTGGCCCTCTTTGAGTCGTGGCTGGAACTGAAACAGCCAGCATGGGAAAACCAGTGTCGTAAGGCTATGCAGGGCAGCAAGGCCTTGCCCATGAAACCATTCTTCCCTCCTAGGCCTCTGGGCCTGTGATAGGAGGGCTACTTCATAGATCTCTGAAATGCCTTTGAGGGCTTTCCCCATTGTCTTGGCTATTAGTACTTGGCTCCTTTTTAGTTATGCAAATTCCTCAGGTTGCTCTATGGCCTACTTTTCATCTCCCCAAAAAACTTATTTTTTTTTTCTGCCACATGACCAGGCTGCAAATATTCTAAATGGTATTGCTTTGCTTCCCGTTTAAATATAAATTCCAAGTTAAGTCATTTCTTTGCTCCTGCATAGAAGCTTAGGTTGTTAGAAACAACCAAGCCACATCTTAAACACTTTACTGCTTAGAAATTTCTTCTTGCAGAAGCTCTAGGCCATCACTCTCAAGTTCAAACTTCCACAAATCTGTACGGCATGGACACAACGCAGCCAAGTTCTTTGCAAAGGCACAACACACATGATCTTTGCTCCAGTTCCCAATAACTTCCTCATTTCCACTTGAGACCTCCTAAGCATGGACTTCCTTGTTTAGATCACTACCAGCATTTTGGTCACAATCATTTAACCAGTATCTAAGAAATCCCAAACTCCTCTTCATCTCTCTATCTTCTGATTCCCTTAAACTCTTCCAACCTCTGATCATTACCCAGTTTCAAAGTTGCTTCCACATTTTCAGTTGTCTTTATAACAATGTCCCAATGTCTCATTGCCAATTTTCTGTATTAGGCCAGTCTTGCATTGATATAAAGCAATACCTGGGACAAGGTAATTCATAAGAAAAGAAATTTAATTGGTTTGTGGTTCTGCAGGCTGTACAAGAAGCATGGTGGGTGGCATTTGCTTCTGGGGAAGCCACAGGAACCTTCCAGTCATGACAGAAGGCAAAGGGGGAGAAGCACATCACATGGTGAGAACAGAGCAAGAGAGAGAGAGAGGGTGGCGGGGGGAGTTGCCACACATTTTTAAATTACCAGATCTTGCTAGAACACATAGTAAGAGCTCACTTATCCCAAAGGGGACGGGCTAAGCCTTTCATCAGGGATACACCCTGATGATCCAAACACCTCCCCTACCAACCCCAACCTCCAACACTGGGGATTACAATTCAACATGAGATTTGGGTGGAGACATATCTTCACACAATATCAATTGCTTTCCCTCAATCAAGACCATTTGAGACTTGAAATTACTTATAATAAGTTTTGTTTCTATTGTAAAGTAATGTATTAGTTAAAGGACACAAGCTGCTATAACACACTCTGATTCTCAGTGACAATAAAATTCTATTTTTGCTTTAAAAAATTTACCTTCCCCAAGACACAGAGAGAAAGACTAGAGATCTCTTTACAAGTTAAAAATCCTGCCAAAATCAATCACTAACTTTTTCTCTTTTTTGCTTCCCCACCCAACTGCAGTCTTTCTTAAATGTTAAGTAAATGAGAAATCCAGGCTGTGGTTGGTTAACCAAATAATAAAAGGTTATCTGGAAATTATTGCCTTTTCTGATATGTTTCTTTTTAGTCTGAGTCACATGTGCTGGGAAAACTGACATGAATATAAATTGACCAAGAGGACTGTATTTTTAAATACTTAACTGTGATACAGAGGTGAAATAGTTAGATGGTTAGGACATTGAAATTTGGGATTAAATTTCAATAGGAACAGATTGCAACTGGGTAACAAGTATACTTCATTTTTTCCTAAATTCAGCTCTTTTTAATATGCCCTCCAGCTGGAGGATATATGAAAGACTTTGACTTTTTCTGTTCTGTAGTCTTTTCAGTTTTCAAAAAGCTTTTCTCTCTACTGTTGCTAAGAGGGAAAAGAAACTGTTGCCAAGTAACAGGAAAATACAGTGTCCAGCACTTATCTGTTCTTCCTCAGCTGCATATCAAATGCAAACCCTCAACTGTTCTCAAGGACGTGGTGTGAGTAAGATATCACCCAGAACTTTGAAATACAGGAGTTTCAGGCCTGTCTGACCTCAGTGTTCAGTGTTTCTGTAATACTGATGTTCAGCTTTATATATAATTTTTCATATTCCACCTTGAAAAACAAGTACATTACTAATGCAATTGCACTTTTCATTTACCTGAAGCTCTTTGCTTAATCGTGAGCAAGTAATTTGAAGGAAGATTATCTTGCTTGTTTCATTTCTTCTTACTGACCAAGAACAGATGTCACATCTGACTTGCTTAACAAACTTCCTCTCTCTTCACAAGTAATAGGTAGGTAAAGAGATCTATTATGATTCACCTTGATGTAATACCAGAGTCTCTTTGTGATTTGAGAAAGTTGCAGATACGTATAGAGGAAACTGACTCATCCAAAAGGCACCAAAATCCACAAAATATTAAATGAAAACTGACTTGAGTAAGCACCAAAAATTACCTATTTATGGTGTTCCCTTCTCAAGAAATTTTCACCGCTGTTGCTACCCTGTCTATACCAAGTGCCCACACCCAATGGGGCCAGTGATTGACCTAAGGAGAAACCATCTACTACATAAGTTAAGAAAATTAAATGTCTTCTCTTGAAAATATGTATTAGGGGACACATAGTGAGATCACAGCTTGCACTGGGGCCATATAACCTTAGGGCCATGTTAAGTCATGTGCAGGCAAAACAAACTCAAGTAGATAAAGAGATAGATGTAAAGAAAATAAGAGAATGATAGAGATTGTGCCACACCTGAGACTGGAAGAAGCAAAGGATAAGTAACCCTTGAGAGAAGTAGAAATTGACTTTAATTAGACTAGATTTTATTAACATTAATTAGTTCTACTTTTCAATTACTCCTTTCAAATGTGCTCTATTAGTTCCTTCTTTCCTTTGCTTTAGAAAGGTTCTATAACTTTTTGGTTACTATTGGTTGTTAAAGTTTACTTCAACCTAGTGTAATACTCAAATCTCATACCTGATCCACAGTATTTGCTCCCCACCTTGCCCCTCTCATATTTGCCCTTTCTAGTCTCTTACTCCTCTAGTGGCTATGAGATCAAGAGTAAAGACATAAAAATGAAGGTATCTGTCCCTACTTAACTTGGCAAGATTATCTCTGGGGGTAAGTATCTCTGGATATTTAGTTCAGTCTGATTCCATCTGATGCTGGATGTACCTGAGAAAATGATAGTTGTGATTTTCTTAGAGTGGGCTTCACCTTGATCCTAGATCCCACCACTGCTGTTCATCCCCTCAGACAGAGGTAGCTCTTTTCCTCTGTGATCCTGAAAAAACTAAGTCCAGTTTCTGTCCCTTATTTTCACATATGGTATCCCATTGCTTTGCCTGGTAGCTGCCCATGTACTCTGCCATTATATTAATCCCTTTTCTCTTTCAATCAATTATTCAGTAACTGCTGAGATACTCTCTTTTCAACTGTCGGTAAAAGAGAGCAAAGATGGAAAGAGGTAGGCTCCATCATCTTACTAAATATGCTTCATCATGTTTCCTTTTAGCCCTAATATTATGAGATATTCCACATGATCCTTGACCATTTGAAATTTGTAGACAATAAATGGACAACACTCCAAACTCAGAAGATAGAAGTCGAGGTTTCCTAAAAACTTCCTTGTTATTTACTGCTTTAATTATTACACAATAGTGAACTTTTAATTTCTGCAGCTTGACAAATATCCAGCCAAGGAAAGAGATGTCCAATTCTATTTCTTAGAAGTATACCCAATCTCTCCTTGTGATTATCTTTGGCTGTTCCTTAAACTTGACTTTCATAGTGGTAAGAAGACCTCACTTTTTCTATTCCCATTGTTGAGAAGGGGCAAGTCGTCTGGAACGAATATAGAGTAGCCTCTTACCATTTTTGGTACATTCTTCCCAAGTATACTACCAAAATCCTCTGGCTCTTCTATCTGCCCACAAGACTATTTTTCATTCACCAAAAAGAAAGTAGTGGAGTGACATTCGGTAAGCTCTGCAGAGAGAAAGATCTGGCATCCATTGTGCATTGCTTATTAGCTTACAATTAGCCTTAACTGTGATTCCCAAATATCAGAAAAAGCTCCATTCAATATCGTTTACACTGACTACAGTTTAAGCTTCCTTTTTCATGAGACCTGGCTGTATTTCCTGTCCTTGGTTTCTGTGACATCTATTATTAAAGTAAACCAACTACTTACTTTTCTAGTTTCTGTCCTTATGCCCAGACATTAACAAACCGAGACAACAGATGAGTTCCCATTAAAATTTCTAGAGAGCAATGAGAAAAGAGACTTAAGAATCTACTTGAAAGACAATCTTACAGACACAAAAATAACAATATGCCATTTATTTCAGAGAATACTAAAGGGATTTTAAGAGACAATAGTCACTCCAGAAGCTATTGGTTGATAGCTGGTAATATGTTATCATCATTCAAAATCAGTACCTGAAAAATAGAATCAC
The DNA here is from genome assembly GCF_007565055.1 of Rhinopithecus roxellana. Taxonomy (NCBI): domain Eukaryota; kingdom Metazoa; phylum Chordata; class Mammalia; order Primates; family Cercopithecidae; genus Rhinopithecus; species Rhinopithecus roxellana. The sequence goes on along the minus strand of NC_044549.1, from coordinate 30,896,571 downwards.
ATTTTTATTTAGAAAAAAAGACAAACTGACTCTTTATTTTGAAAGCTTTGAATGTTGTCTCAAGACAAACATCCTCATGCAAATAAAAGATTAATTTATATACCTACAAATCACAGTAGTCCCTAGGGTAAAATTCTTTAAATGATAGAAAGTGAATTCAAAAACCTTTCCATGTCTGTGGGTGTGTTCGGTGTTTCTATGTACATTCTATATATGCATGTATATATAATAAATGTCCAGTTGACACTTGAACTTCATGGGGGTTAGAGGTACCAACATCCCATGCAGTTGAAAATCCATGTATAGCTTTTAACTCCTTCCAGAACTTAAGTACTAACAGCCTGCTATTGACAAGGAGCCTTACTGATAACATAAATAGTCAATTTACATGTATTTCATATGTTATATACTATATTCTTACAATAAAGTAAGCTACAGAAAAGAAAATGTTATTAAGAGAATCATAAGGAAGAGAAAACATATTTACTATTCATTAAGGGGAAGTGAATTTTCATAAAGTTTTTCATCTCTGTTCTCTTCACATTGAGTGATTTAAGGAGCAGGAGAAAGAGGGTCAGTCTTGGTGTTTTAGGGGTGGGAGAGATGTAAGAGGTAGAGGAAGCAAAAGGAGAGGCAGGAGAAGCAGGCATACTCACGGGAACTTGTGTTGAAAAAGTGAGCCCATCCTGTTCAAACTTGTGTTGCATAAGAGTCAACTGTATGCGTATATATGTATATATTTATACATGTAAAGTTTAAACAGAGAGTGGTATAAATAAAATAAAATTGGGTTTATATTTAAGAAATGTATTTGATTGAAGATTTTAAATCTTGAAAAGCTTAATTAATTTTAAAAAAAGAAAACCTTAGAATACATTTTTACAGTTTTCCTAATGTAAAACAGTGAGGTATGCTTTACTTTCAAACTTACTTTGGAGTTTTGCCTCTGTTACTTACTACAGAGTATTAAGAAAGTATTAAGAAAGTCGGACTTTTTAAATATACTTTTCCTTCACCATCAGATGTCCCAAATGTATCATTTGTTGGATAGGGATGTTAACAGACAGCTGCTTCAGCTGGTCCTTCATGAAGCAAATTCCATAGCCATTTTTAGTCCAGTAATGAATGCCTGGTTACATAGACAAGAGAACAGCTATAATAATTGATATACTAGTGAAAGCACAGAATGTTAATAATTCCTAAGAAAATAGCCCATTTTTCCAACTACTCTTTGGACTCTTGTCCCACAAACTTGATCCTTAAGGGAGAAAAAGGGAGAAAGAGAGAGTCAAATTTATCAATAAACTGCTATATATCTAAAAAACAAAACTACACTAATTAGGATAAATTGAATTGAATGATTCAAGCCTAATTTTCATATCCTTTTTGAGTACAAAGTTACTTGGAATCTCTATTGCTATTCCTTTGTCAGAAAACCTATTTTAAGTCAGTAGGTTGGTTAAGAAAAATGTTTAGGAAATTATGATTTATTTTTAATAAGCATTATCCAGGGAATAGATTACATATTTTCTCTGTGTGTGTGTGTGTGTGTGTGCGCGCGTGTTTTTTTTTTTTTTTTTTTTTTTTTGGAGGACAGCAGTATGAGGATTCATTCTAAAACACATTAAGAAAACATCAATCTAAGTATTTTATAGACAGATAGTTTTTTAAATATTGTGGGCCCATTTTGACCTATAGCCAAATATATTACTTCACTTTGTAATTATGTCACACCTACAAAATGTACCACACTTGGAAATGCCAAGAATCTGAACTCAAGGGCATTAAAAGACTCCTCCAATATTAAAATTTTATAATGTAGGGTTTCTGTTAAGATGTCCCATAAAATTTAAGATATAAATGAATATTTTCTATCCCTCAAATTAGTATTAAATATAGAGAAATAGAAACTTAGAATCCAATATTTGGTATTCCACTGATTTCTCCATTTGCTGATACTTTATAATCTTCAAATTGAAGCATTTACAAATACTTTGCATTGCCATTTGCAACAACATAGATGAACCTGAAGTGAAATTAAGAGTGAAATAAGCTAGAAACAGAAAGAAAAATACGGCATGATCTCACATACAGACGGAATGTTTTTTAAATGTCAAATATATAGAAGCAGTATAACAGTGCTTACCAGGGGTTCAGAAAGGGAAAAATGGAGAGATGCATGTCAAAGGGTACAAACTTGTAGTTATGTAGGATAAAAAAAGTCTAGAGACTGAATGCACAGAATGAGGAATATAGTTATAATATTGTATTATATACTAAAAAGTAGCTAACGGAGTAGATTTTAGGTGCTTTTACTACAAAAAAAGGTAACTATATGTGGTGATGGATATGTTAATTGCTTGACTGTGGTAATCATTTTATTGCATATATGTGTATCAAAACATCATGCTATACACATTAAATATATACAATACAAATAAATGAATTAAGTAGATTTTAGTTTTCTTGTTTATTGGTGATAAATTAGAACCTACCTCATAGTTTAAATGTTATATGATATTTTATATATGTGTGTGTGTACATACACATATATATGGTATTATGTAATGTAGCCTCTATTACATGTGATGTAATATATATTCTATAGAATATGTAATATATAGTGAGCATAATGTGATATATAACATGTAACATATCATAATAAAGTGCCTTTTATATGAAAAGTGCTCAATGGTTCATTGCGCAATTAGTCATTTCATTAAAAATTTTAATGTGATGCATCAAGTCTTTAATACTATTGCTATTAATATTTTATAACTGTGGATTTTATGTCTTTATCTCCAATTTAAAAACCTTATAGATTCTTATTCCAACCTCCTGGCTGCATAGCCTGACTGCTCAAGAGGTTTTACTCAGACACTGTCAATAGCAGCAATATATAAAGAGGTTGATTATTTCATTTTCTCATCTTTTTGTTTCTGCTTTATCACAAAAATATTTGTCTTCCAGACCTCTAGTATCATTTTCAGTGCCCCTAATTGAATCAGCAAGAGAGAATTTACCTAAGCTGGGCCAATCATATTCTCCATCTAGTATTGGAAATATATACAACTTTAAGTAATTAGACAAGACCCAGTTGATTGCTTTCCTTGAGAAGCCCTGTAGAGATGGGTATGAGGTGTCATAGACATAATAAAGCAGAAAGGACTAATATGGAAAATGAGATGGACACAGATGGAAAGGGAGGAAGACAGAGATAGAGACAGAAAAAGAGAGAGGGAAGTGGAGAAAGAGAGAGAAATGAGAGAAGGAAAGAGAGAAAGACTATGTAGATTAGAGGAAGTAAACTGGGTGGATTTCTGACTCTTCAGTCCCCAGTTCCAGTCCTCATGAGGCTCTTCTGTATTTCTTGCCCCAGGTTCTAAGACATAGATAGTCTCATAGGGTACTCTGAGGATGTTAAGAGCAATGAAGAATAACATGAGGCCGGACATGGCTCATCCAAAACCCCTTCCCCAATCTTCTTTTATTCCAAGGAAGTGGGATGCTAAAGGACACGTCCCACTGATTGAGGGCCTAACTTTACAGTTATGGTTCCTCTTGAGGATAAAACTATTATTGCTGTAATTTCCAGGAGTATTTTGGCAATAGTGTCAGCTGAAATAGAAGAGGGATGTATTAAATAGGGTGGAATATGTCTTCTTTAAAGATGTTTTAGGTGTTTTGACTCGACACTACCAATACATCAGGTCAAGAAAGTTTAAGTAAAATCCTAAGAGAAACAGTGATTTTCTTACATGGGAATGTAATATGTGGCCTATTACAGCAGAAGTCTTATTAGGGATGGCACCTGGAGAATAGGGGAACTGCTTACCTGATTTCCCTAAGGTAGAGTATTAAACTTTTGGCTATTTTTTTGTTTTCTTTTTCAACTTCTTTTTTTAGGTTTAGGGAGTACATGTGCCAGTTTGTTATATGGGTAAACTGCATGTTGCTGGAGTTCGGTATACTTTAAAAAGTAGGTCCATTTTATCTGGTTTACTTGCAATTCATTACCTTAGTTCTTTTGACCAGATCATTTTATTGCCTTCATGATAACTCACACTCTGTTTATTGCTACCGAAAATATGTAGCAAATGCTGAAGTCTCTATAGTGAAGCGGTTCTGCCATGAGTTTCTAGCTCTTACTCATCAAAGATTTGCCTTAGTTCTAAAGGTTTCTTTTACCATCGTTTTTTCCTATGTCCCATACGTCCTATCCCAGGCTCTCTGCCTTAGGATGAGAGATTGTTTCAGGGTTCTTGTTCAATTTCCTACTAAGCCACAAGTTCACTTTCAGTGCTGACTTTATCCATTGATTTATTCAGAGGTTTGTTTAATGCAACAGAGCTGTAAAATCGCCGCTATTATTCACTTAGTGTATTTGGATGGCCTGTTGTCAACATCTTTTTGCTCTGTTCTATGTTTGGATTATGTGTATTGTGATAATGAGTGGGTATCAATGCTGGAGTTAAAATTGGTTTTTGGCAAGAAAGGATATTTTTATTTTCTGATTAGTGTCTCAGTTGCATATAAATTTCCCCATTGGGTAGAGATGTTTCCTTAAGCAAGATCTGCTCTTCCTGTGGCAGCATAGGGGAACATTTGCATTTAATTATTTCACAACCATTGTTATGTGGCCTATTTAAGCATTCAGCAGAGAAAGAAACTCTTCTTGTTCAGGCCTATGTTTGTGGATTTTTCTATCTTTAGCCTAAAGCACAATGTTAGACATACAGTAGAAGCTTAATAAATCTTTGTGAATTTTAATTGAATTGTTTAGTTATAAAACACATGCAACCTATGCACCTTTTCAGTGTCAGTTTTACTGAATATGGATAAAATATTGACTGGGGATAAAAATATTTCAAGATTTGACTAAATTTCTGGTGTGTGACTCTTTTATAACAGATGGAGTACAAAGAGGTAGTATATCATTTTTGTGGAGGGAATGTATCAATGTCCAAGACTAAGGTATTACAAAATGATGAAAATTTCAAATGCTAGAAAAATCTGAGTAAGGAAGGCTGTACTAACCAAAAATTGGAAACACAATTCTAACGAGTTCTGATATGCATTTGTCCAAAGCCATGTTTTATTGGCCAATGAAACCGTAAAACTATAATATTCAGACCAGAAAAGATATTAGAGCATTGAAAGTTACGTTCAGGTGCATAACATAGAACAGTACACAATAACTTTTTTTTTTTTTTTTTTTTTTTTTTTTAGACAGAGTCTCGCTCTGTCACCCAGGCTGGAGTGCATTGGCACGATCTCGAATCACTGCAACCTCCGCCTCCTGGGTTCACTCCATTCTCCTGCCTCAGCCTCCTGAGTAGCTGGGACTACAGGCACCCACCACAATGCCCCCGACTAATATTTTGTATTTTTAGTAGAGATGGGGTTTCACCATGTTAGCCAGTATGGTCTCAATCTCCTAATCTCGTGATCTGTCCTCCTCAGCCTCCCAACATGCTGGGATTACAGGCATGAGCCACTGTGCCCGGCCTACACAATAATATTACCTGTAGATTTATACTGTGTTTCACTCCAATATCATTATGTAATATGGCATCACAACCTCATAGATTTCATTTTACTGGCCTCTGATTTTGTGTGTGTGTCTTATAATTTCATTTTCTTCTTCATTCCTTTTTTGAGAAAATATTCTCCTGGATAGAACATTGATCAGAATTCTAGACATCATTTTAACCAGTATTTAAAAAGTTTATACTACTATAATAATTGAAACAGAGTGATATGTCTTGAAGAGAATATAAAATAATATAATAGAGTGTACATATGTGATATGGCATATAATAAAGAAAAATCACAAGGCAACAGGAAAATAAAGTGTTAGTCAACAAATCAATTTTAAAGTATGGGTTATCATGGAAAATAGTCTAAGTTCAGGTTCGTATCTTATGTCATTTATATAATATATTCCAAGTATCTTAAAAATTAGAATTATGGTAGAATATTATTTTCCAAAATAGGGCAGATACTATTTAATCTTTGAAACAAAGAAAGAAATCATTCAACAAGTTGATAATTTGATCACATAGAAACATTTAATTTCTATACAAAAATGAATAAAATTGAAAGATAAATAAACTTGGGAAGTTATCTACAAAAACACAAACACATTATTATAGAAAAAATATTGTTCAGCATTGATATAAAGAGAGAACATGATAGCTGTGCAGCCTTGGGTAATTTTCTTCACCTCTCTGGGCCTCAGTTTCCTAATAAATAAAATGAAGACAGCAAGAGTGTTTATTAGGAGCACATCAGATAACTCCTGTAAAGCATTCAGATAGTGATGGCAAAGAGTAATGTTCCATAGAATGTAAGCTTCTGCTGTTGTCATTGTTGTTAGATGAAAATTCTAAGGAAAAACCCACGATACAGACATACTGTTTATTAAAAAAAAAAAAAAAAAAAAAAAGTATAAAAAATGTTTAACAGGCCAGGTGAGGTGGCTCAGGCCTATAACCCCAGCACTTTGGGAGGCTGAGGCGGGCGGATCATTTGAGGTCAGGAGTTCGAGAACAGCCTGGCCAACCTGGTGAAACCCCATCTCTACTGAAAATACAAAAATTAGCTGGGCATGAGGGTGCACGTCTGTGATCCCAGCTACTCAGGAGGCTGAGGTAGGAGACTTGCTTGAACCCGGGAGGCAGAGATTGCAGTGAGTTGAGATTGTGCCTCTGCACTCCAGCCTGGGTGACAGAGCAAGACTCTTCCCCCCCCTCCCAAAAAAAAAAAAATCCTTAACAGAAGCATGAAAACTATATTAAGATATCACTTTCTTTATCATTTTAGCAAAGATGAACAATGATACTATTCAATGAAGGAATGAATATAATAAAAATCTTCATATATTGCTATTGTAAGCTTACAGGTTGTTATGAAGCGAGTTCTTCTGTCCCTCTAAGGTTCAAGTGTTGAGACCCTAACCCCTAATTGGTATTGGTATTAGGAGGTCAGGCCTCTGGGAGCTAGATAGGGTTAGTAGATGAGGTCATGATGATAGAGCCCCGTGATGGGATTAGTGTTACTAAAAGGAAAGGAAGAGACCAGAGCTCTCTTTCTTTCTGCCATGTGAGAATATTACAAGAAAGTAGCTGTTTGCAAGCTAAAAAGAAGGCAGTCACCAAAAACCAAATTGGCCAGCATCTTAATCTCAGACTTCCTAGACTCCAGAAGTGCGAGAAATAAATTTCTATTGTTTAAGCCACCTACTGAATAGTATTTTGTTATAGAAGCTCAAGCTAAGACATATGGCTTTCTAGAAAGGAATTTTACACAATGTATTTAGAATTGTTATATTATTTTCTCTTTTTAACAAGTCTTTTAGGAATATATCCTAAAGTAATAGATATTTGCACAAATATTGATATGTGTGCATATGTGTATATATATGTTTATTAAATGTTATTTTTTAAGAATTTAATTGAAGTATCCAGTGTTTTTTATAATAGCTAAAAACTGAAAACAAAGAGTCCAAAAACAGAAGAATAATTACATTGCACTAATAGAATATTAGGCAACTATTGAGAGTGAAATTTTTATAGATTTCATAGTGAAATGGAAAATTTGTATGGCAAATATTTTTAAGCTGAACATCATATTTCTAGATGTATACATTATATCACAAATAAAAGCTATACATATCAAGTAAAAATTCACATAGGGATATAAGAATATTTTAGAATATTAACATTAGTTAACAGCATAATGAGCATATAGATGATTTTTTTAAATTTTATCTTTCTTTTACTTCCAAACTCTTCAGATAACTGTGACTACTAATTAAAAATAAAAGTTTTAATTGATAACAAAAATGTTGAGATTGTATTACATAATAGAATAAAGAAGTGACTTTTGTGCATTTGAGTGTTATTTCTGGCACTGTCACATTCTACATGACCTTGACAACATTATTTAACTTCTAATGCCTCAGTTTTAAGTAAAGACAGTGATATCATAGAGCCAGTGTAAGGATTACTTCAGCTCATGTATAGAGATTGGCAAATACAATGTACTCAATTATTATTAATTACAACTAAACTAAACTTATATAATTTTCACAAATATTTTGTGGTCTCCAAAGCAATCTCTGAGGTAATCTATTTCTTTATGATTTATGTATTTTGATGATCCAATATTCTCATTTTGAGCTCTGGTGTGTGAGTACCACCTTGAAGGACATTTCTCAACATTACTGTTTCGAAAATGTGCATAGTCATCACAATTTACTGGGAACTCGGTAAAAATACATAAGGCTGACCCCATCTGCAAGCCATGCTGGATATATTCTCATTCAGTTCATCCAGAACTATGACTGAGAATTTATACATTTACAAAGTGACCCAGGTAATTCCATGAGATAAGAACCATTAGTCTGGATTCACCAAATACTAGGTAGAAGTTGTTAATTTTAGATAAATATACACCTATTCTAAGTATCATGCAGAATGCTGAATTGTCAAACTAAAGAAATATTAGCTGGAGGATTTAAATTCCCAAAACATTTAACCTGATGATTTTCCTTCGCAATAGAGGCCAGTGGCAAGGAGTTTTGCCCTTGCCATGGTATCATTGGGTAGCACAAATAATTCATGAAAAATGAATATGTTACTGAGGCAGTTAGTTTCTCAGGTTTTTCAGTCTAAAGAGTGTAATCATAGACTCAGTGAGGCAAGGAGGACTGTGAGGGTATTGAGTGACAGGAGTTGCCAAGTGGGTCAGGGGAGAAAGAGTGATGCTCCTTCCATAGCACCTTCTTCCAGTAGATATTGACAAGGACTCTCTCCCTGACCAAACATCCCTTTTCAACTAGGCCTTGGTTTGGTCCCATTCTTGGCCTGCTGAGCCTAGTTTTATCAAAGAATCCTGCTAAGCCAATTTAGAGAGCCTCCCCTAACCCTTAACACCCAATCAAGTTCCTCTTCCCCTACTCTTGATACCTAACCAAGTTCCTCTTCCCCTATCCCCAATACCTAACCAAGTTCTCCTTAGTAATTTCTCATTCATTCCTTCACTCTGCACATTGACTATAAATCTTCACTTGTCCCTGTTGTATTCTGAGCTGAGTTCAAGCTCTCTTTCCTATTACATTAGTCTTGACCCTGTTGCAGTGGTCTTGAATAATATCTTCCTTGCCTGTTTAACTCTGTCCAGTGCAATTTTTCTCTAATGATATCCAAAGTTCTGCTATCCATCACAGAGCTTTCTCATGTTCTGCCAAATAAGAAGGAAGCTTTCTAGCCAGGCCTTCTTAGTCAAGTGGGGACTAAAGAGAGTTAAATGGCTTCACCATTCCTGAAAACTCTAAAGGAAGCACCCTTCTGCTGCCTAAGGAAGTCCTCTTGGCTAGTGGAGAGTGAAGTTATATTTAATTCTTGGCACAGGTAACGCTTGTTGATCGATGCTTGTAGGCTAGGGATTCTGCATGGCTAAGCATTTTAGTTCCCAGGTGTAGGTAATGGATGAGATTTTGTCAAGTGGCTGCTAGTGACTAGGAGCATTCTGAATGCTGACTCTTCCATATACATTTTGTATATCCAAGGTACAATTGTACATTGTACATTTTCTTTCTCCAAGGTGCAAGTGTACCTGGTACACTTTCTTGTATAATTTGTACCTTAGTCCTTCCTTTTGGGACCCTCACGTTACTGTTTATATTTCCTTTATTTTTCTCCAATCCCTCTAACTCCAGGATATTTATGTGTTCTAGCATGAGAATCTTTTATCTCTTTTTGTATATTTTCCCACAGTAATTGTCTATGTGCATGAGCGCGCACCATTTCATTAAGGCTTTAATATTTTACATTCAAAAGCAACAGCACTTTACTTTTTTTCTGTCTCTGCATTTCTGCTGTATCATGCCATTCTTGAGCCCTCATACCTGAGTAAATCGGAGTCCAACAGCAAAAGAAAATAATAGAAAAAAAATTACCTAAGCTAAACTTCAAAAATGCCATCCTACAACATAAGTAAAACAAGACACAGAGGTAAATTATTTGCATAAATAAATCAATTTGGAAATCACATGCTCTTACATTTAGAATTTATCCTATGTAGTTGCTCTGAAAACTCCAGTGGCTTCTCATACACTCAAAAATGTCTGACACCTTCAACTATTTCTAACTTGATTCATTTTTAGGTGACAAAAGCTATGTGAATTTAAGCCCTGCTTCTCTACACATTGGGAATCGCCAAGAATCTCTTTGTCAGTTTACACATTCCAAGGATACATCAGTATCAGCCAGATTAAGGACAGTTGAATAAAATTTGAATTTAGCTCTAATAGTCCCATACATTACGATTACCTCTGTTTGAGGATCATGCAACCAAACTTCTCAGTAGAAAATTTTCCCTGTGACAAAAGGTGGTATCATATTAACAAGTCAAAAAATGAAATTCAAGTATGTTGAAACTTGCCATATGAAGCATAAGTTATTTCTGTATTTATTATTTATTTGTATTATTATATTTTATTTATATTTGACACCTAAAAATAAAGAAGAGAATGACAATTACCACACACAGTTACTACCTCTAACTATGTATTAGGTGTTCACATATTACAGTCCAGATTTCCTGTTACAGAAATAGATTTATCTGCTCTAATATGTTTCCTCTGAAAAAAAAATTTTGTTTACATATTTTTGTTTAGAAAAAAATCCATGTTCAGATTACTCAAAGAATATACTCAGGCAGCCAAAGCATGTAAATGTCAGCTCTTCTGATATGTCTGAGGACATTTTATGATGCAAAAAAGTTTTAGCTGCTAACGTTTTTAGAACAATGGGTAAAGAAACCCATTGTTTGGTAAAAATATTTACAAAAAATATTTTTAAAAAATAATCATTCGAGAAAATATTTACTGAATGATTTTTTAAATTGTTCTTTCTGTTGCTATTTCATTTGGGGGATGTATTTGCCAAGTAAACATTTACTTTAGTGACTCCTAAAGGCACCATGCTAAATGCTTTATATTAAAGGTGAAGAGGTAGGGCCTTTGTCTCATTCAAGCACATCATAAAGTGTGCTTTGTTGCACTCGACTAACACCTGTGGTCTGTGGTCACTCAGGATGTTTGTGGAGGAGACAGCAAGGCTGAGAATGTTCAAGTGCTGACAGTATTGTGTGTTTTTTCAAATGTAAAACATTTCATTGTCAAATAAAGATTGAATATATTCAAGGTATATATTTGATATACTTATGTAATGATTATTATAATGATTTGATATTCAAATACTTTATGTAATGATTTGATTTGATATACATACACATTATGTAACGATTATTATAACCAAATTAAAATAGCCATTACCACCTATGCTGTATATTAGATCCCTATAACACGTTCATCTTATAGCTAAAAATGTGTATCCTCTGACTGATTTCTCCCAGTCCTTGACCCCTGGCAACCACCATTCTACTATCTGCTTCTGAAAGTTCAACTGCTTTAGATTCCACGTGTAAGTGAGATCATACAGTATTTGTCTTTTTGTGTCTGGCTTGCTTCACTTAACATAATATCCTCCAGGTTTATTCATGTTGTAGCAAACGGTAGAATTTCTTTCTTTTTTATGGCTCAATAGTATTCCATTGTAATATATACTATAATTTCTTTATTCCTTCATCTGTCAATGAACACTAAAATTGTTTCTTCATCTCGGGTATGCTGAGTAATGCCTCAATGAATATGGTGGTACATATATCTCTTCCATATACTAATTTTGTTTCTTTTGGATATATGCCCCAAGGTTAGATTGTTGGATTATATGGTAGTATTATTTTTAATTTTTTGAGGAACCTCCATACTGTTTCTCATAATGGCTGTACCAATTTACATTCCTATAAATCACGTACGAGGGTTTCCTTTCCTCTACACCATTGTTATCCACACACTTGTTATCTCTTGTCTTTTTATAAAAGCCATCCTAACAAGTGTGAAATGATATCTCATTGTGGTTTTAATTTGTGTTTCTCTAATGATTAGTGATGTTGAGCACCTTTTCATATACCTGTTGTCCATTTTTTGTCTTCTTTGGGAAAATGTCTGCTCAAGCCTTTTGCTCATTTTAAAAAATCAGGTTATTTGGATTTGTGGGGGTTTGGGGGTGGGGTTGTTTTTGCTATTGAGTGGTGTGAACTTCTCGTACATTTTAGGTATTAACCCCTTACCAGATATATGATGTGCAAATATTTTCTCCCATTTCATAGGTTGCTTTTTCATTCTGTTGTTACCTTTGCTGTGCAGAAGCTTTTGAGTTCGATATAGTCACACTTGCTTATTTTTGCTTTGGTTGTCTGTGTTTTTGATGTCCTATCCAAAAATCATTGCCAGGGCCAATATCAAGGAGCTTTTTCCCTATGTTTTTATCTAGGAATTTTATGGTTTCAGATATAACAGTTAAGCCTTTAATGCATTTTGAGTTGATTTTTGTATATGGTGTAAGAAAAGGATACAATTTCGTTCTTTTGCATGTGGATATCCAGTTTTCCCAGCACCATTTATTGATTGTGCCTCTGATATTCTTTCATCCCTAACATTCTAAGATTATCGCATTCTCATTACCTCATTTATTTCAAAGTTTCTTGTTTTTAAGGATGTCTTTCTTCTTTGAGGGTTGAGGCTTATGACAATGTACCATTTCTCTGGAAGATCCTGCATTGACTCTGTGGGGATTGTGGGTAAAGTGGGTAGAATGTATTTTCTGTTTTTTGCAGAGAATTGCTTCCAATATTAAAGTCCAAGTGCTTATTCATTTTTCCACATGCTAGGTCTGTCTGAATTTATTTATTTTCTACTCCTAACATGGTACGTATTTTATCAATGGATAAGAAAAAGCTGTAATTGGAGCAAGACAAAGAAAATCTAACAAATGTAAACACTCTTTGTAATTACTTTATATATCACATTTGTGTTTTATTTTAATAGCTCTGGAGTCACATGGACATCTGCTTTACCATCACTCTTCCTTTTCTACATAAATTTATCTGAATTCTCAACTGATATTAAACAAATAGTTACTACTACAATTTACAAATCATAATAGTAACTATGTATTTAATATCAGTTGAACCCTAGGTATTATTTATAACATAACAATCTCAGCAACCCTTCAGGATATTATATCTCCATTTCATAGATAAAGACCTGAGAATCACAGAATATTCTAATTAAATCTCCCATATTGCTTATTTACATACTTACACTTCACTCATATATTAGCATATATTAGCAACTCTTTTTTTTTTTTATTCTATTTTTTACTGCAGTTTCAGGTTCACAGCAAAATTGAGAGAAAGGTACAGATTTCCCACATGCCCCCTTCCCCCATACATCACACATGCATAGCCTCTCCATTATCAACATTCCCCCACCACAGGGGTACAGTTGTTATAATTGATGAACCTACATTGACACATCATAATAACCCAAAGTCCATCATTTACATTAGGGTTCATTCTTGGTGGTGTACATTCTATGGATTTAGACAGATTATAATGACATGGATCCATCCTTGTAGTAGTATACAGAGTAGTTTCACAGCCCCGGAAATCCTCTGTGTTCTGCCTATCCCTCTTTTTCATCCCTCCCTTTCCATTAACCCCTGGAAACAATTGATCTTTTCACTGCCTCCATCATTTTGCATTTTCCCAAATGTTATATAGTTGTAATCATATAGTATGTAGCCTTTTCAGATTGGATTCTTTCACTTGGTAATACACATTTTAAGTTCCTCTTTGTCTTTTTACAGCTTGATAGCTCATTTCTTTTTAATGCTGAATAGTATTTCATTGTTCAGATGTACCACAGTTTATTCATCCATTCGTTGAAAATCTTGGTTGCTTCCACTTTTTTTTTTTTTTTTTTTTTTTATACTTTAAGTTCTAGGGTACATGTGCATAACGTGCAGGTTTGTTACATATGTATACTTATGCCATGTTGGTGTGCTGCACCCATCAACTCGTCAGCACCATCAGAGTGAACAGGCAACCTACAGAATGGGAGAAAATTTTTGCAACCTACTCATCTGACAAAGGGCTAATATCCAGAATCTACAAAGAACTCAAACAAATATACAAGAAAAAAACAAACAACCCCATCAAAAAGTGGGCAAAGGATATGAACAGACATTTCTCAAAAGAAGACATTCATACAGCCAACAGACACATGAAAAAATGCTCATCACTCGCCATCAGAGAAATGCAAATCAAAACCACAATGAGATACCATCTCACACCAGTTAGAATGCCAATCATTAAGAAGTCAGGAAACAACAGGTGTTGGAGAGGATGTGGAGAAATAGGAACACTTTTACACTGTTGGTGGGATTGTAAACTAGTTCAACCATTATGGAAAACAGTATGGCAATTTCTCAAGGATCTAGAACTAGATGTACCATATGACCCAGCCATCCCACTACTGGGTATATACCCAAAGGATTATAAATTATTCTACTACAAAGACACATGCACATGTATGTTTATTGCGGCACTATTCACAATAGCAAAGACTTGGAATCAACCCAAATGTCCATCTGTGACAGACTGGATTAAGAAAGTGTGGCACATATACACCATGGAATACTATGCAGCCATAAAAAAGGATGAGTTCGCGTCCTTTGTAGGGACATGGATGCAGCTGGAAACCATCATTCTTAGCAAACTATCACAAGAACAGAAAACCAAACACCGCATGTTCTCACTCATAGGTGGGAACTGAACAATGAGATCACTTGGACTCGGGAAGGGGAACATCACACACTGGGGCCTATCATGGGGAGGGGGGAGGAGGAAGGGATTGCCTTGGGGAGTTATACATGATATAAATGATGAATTATTAGCAACTCTTTATAGGTTTCCATGCTGGTCAATTGTTAATTTTTTCTTCTTATGGGGCTTAAAATAATCAATCACTCAAACAGAAATTGAGCAAAATACACTGGGCTTACTGTTAAAGGAACAAAGGTATAAAATGCTTTAAACCCATGTTGCCAGTTTGGCCTTCATTCTATATCGCTCTACTTCTCTAAGAAAGTGACTTCCATAATCACTGCTATGGCTTTCACTACTTTATACTCCCTTTTTCTTGGAATAGTTTATTGTTGGTTTGTCATCAGACTATGAGTAAAATTAAAATTTTTGTATTTGCACCGTTGGATCTATGTACTCAATGTGCTTATCTATTGAGATTTTATACTGAGGAGGATGTGCACACCCCTTAAGCTATTGATTCAAGACAGCCGGAATGGAAAAGAGGCTTTCAGAAATTTTTGGCCTTTGTTACACACCTGGGCATCTCAATGGCTAATAAATGAGTGAATGAGAAGAAATCCTACTTCATCTCCTTTGCTGATAACAGCCACCCTGTTTTATTATTGCATTTAGGCTGTTCTGGTGAGAAGGAATAGGCGCCAAGGTGAGAAGAAATAGCTGAGAGAAGTTAACCCAGATAAAATGTTATGAAAACCTATTTCTTTTATCTGGACTGAGACACATCAGCTGTCAGCATGACACCAGCAGGAATCCTGAAGTTACCAAAATCCTGGACGTTTTTGAGCTGGACGGGTCTCTGCCTTCACTGTATTACCAGGTGATACAAGAGAGGCCACCATCAGGCTGAGTATTTGTTGCCTGTGCCTGCTTTTCTGGGGAATTCTACACTTTCACGTTTCTGTAGGATGATTTATTGGGCACATTCCACCTCTACACTCTTAATTTACCGTAGTTCAGGATCAAAACAGCTTTAGAAGCTCAGCTTGTTTCATGATCATGGGGAAGAAAATTCATTTTCACAAATTCTTTATATAGTTTTCTTGAATTCCAGCATAGTATCTAACTGTAGTGGTTTTAAGAGTCTTGACTTGGCCGGGCACGGTGGCTCAAGCCTGTAATCCCAGCACTTTAGGAGGCCGAGGTGGATGGATCACGAGGTCAGGAGATCGAGATCATCCTGGCTAACACGGTGAAACCTCATCTCTACTAAAAAATACAAAAAAATTAGCCGGGCGTGGTGGCGGGCGCCTGTAGTCCCAGCTACTCGGGAGGCTGAGGCAGGAGAATGGCGTGAACCCTGGAGGCAGAGCCTGCAGTGAGCGGAGATCGCACCACTGCACTCCACCCTGGGCGACGGAGCGAGACTCCGCCTCAAAAAAAAAGAGTCTTGACTTGAAATTATGTTACTGTTTAGTATTTTCCCGTTCAATACTTGTGTGTGTGTTTGTATGTGTGTATAGTTCATCATCTTATCAATTATAATTGCCGCTGAAAAAGAAGCTTAGTTGGCCAGGTATGGTGGCCCATGCCTGTAATCTTAGCACTTTGGGAAGCAAAAGAGAGAGAATTATCCGAGGCTAGGAGTTCAAGACCAGCCTGGACAACATAACGAGCCTGCTCCATCTCCACAAAAATAAAAATTAAATTAAAAATTAGTTGGTTCATGCCACTACACTCTAGCCTGGGTGACAGAGCGAGACCCTGTCTCTATTAAAAAAAAAAAAATAGCTGATACTGGAGTCAATTTAATATGAACTCTGTTTTCAGGGCTTCAGTTTTCAGATTCCCTCAGATAATTCTTTAAGAAGCCAGTTAAAGGCTGGCTTTACACAGGTTCACAAAATGACACGGAGCCTTGCCCTTATTTATCAGGTTTCTTTGTGACATTTGTCATGAAATTAGAACAGATGAGTAGCAAAATTTGCCCATCAGTTAACTAATTGTATTAATATATTCACTACAGAAAGTTGTTCCTTTCTGAGTTAGAGTTTTCCCATGGGGTTGGTTAGATTTGCCCTTTTCTTTGCAGACTTGTTATGTGGGTCTAGTAAATTAAGAGAAGGGGGTGCTAGGTAAATGTAAAAGCACTATAGAAATCTAGGATATTATAACTAATGCATCTTGTTTTCCAGATGTTTGGCAATACCTGGTCTGTTCAGTCGATATTTTGTTAATATCTTAGACATTTGCTATTTCTAGATTCAAATCTGTTTACATTCATGGCATAATTTTAATTTTTTGTATATACTTTAGATTTTAAAAAATCCAAATACTTTAAAAAAGTCTACTTACTCTGAGGAATATTTAAAGAAATACTATAATTTGGGAGAGTAATGTTCCTGCTGAGTCATTTCTGACTGAAAACTACCCTTAATATGACTGACTGATGGTCAGTGTCTCAGGCAGAAGTACTGTTAGAGTATTCTAAGGTTATATATTTGACTTGGAAATGTATTTCAATTTTACCAAATACTTTAATGAAATAATAGAAAGTGTATTCGTCAAATTTGTAATTTGTCCACGCCTAATAGATACAAAACCCAAAATTTTGAAAGTTCTTTTTAACCTAAAAATATGGGCTTTGCTTTAAAAAGTGAAACATAACAAAACCATATATAAATTTCTAGATGTGTTTCAAGTAATTAGAATGAGATGAATAAGATTATGCAACATCCAATTATATTTACTGTAAGAGATAATTTTATTCTAATTTTAATCTCAAATACTTAGACTACATTAATAGAAATGTAGAAATTAATGCATCCAGAATATGAAATAAAAATAATACTCTACTATGTGTGTAACAACGTGCATTTTAAATGGTCTGCTCAAAAACTCTTATTTCTAAGGCATTGGTTGAATGAACAATGGTTGAATAAACATAATCCACATGGTGATATGTTTTTCAATTGTAATAAATAATAAATATTTCTGTTATTAGGCCATATAATATCCCAGATATATTACTAAAATGAAAAAGAGTTGAGGAAAGTATATGGTACACTCTCATTTTTTAAAATAAATCAGAAGACATAAATATATATACATAAAATTCTAAAGATGGTTATTTAAAAAGGTGGCAATACAGGAGGCATGTATAGAACTTCTTTGAAGATATACTGCTTTAGATATTTAATTTTGAAATTTCTAATATTTTTATGAAAACAAAACAAAATTGCATTTTAAAAAGAAGGAAATCTCTAAAAACTGAAAACAAAACAAACAAATCTAAATTTGCATATAATTCATGATATATCAATATAGAAAATATCTATTCTAAGTGAATTAAAAGAACATGATAATTTGCATATCTGTACTGAATTATAGCATAAGCAGAAAAGAATTTTTTTTCTTTGTTTTTTTGAGACAGCATCTAGCTCCGTCTCCCATGCTGGAGTATAGTGGCCTGATCTTGGCTCACTCACTAAAACCTCCACCTCCTGGGTTCAAGTGATTCTCCTGCCTCAGCCACCTGAGTAGCTGGAACTACAGGCACATGCAACCATGCCCAGATAATTTTTGAATTTTTTCATGTGGAAACAATAATTTTTGTATTTTTTCATGGGGATACAATAATTTTTTTATTTTTTAAATATTTCCTGGCCTCAAGTGATCCACCGCCTTGGCATCCCAAAGTGCTGGGATTACAGGAATGAGCCACTGTGCCTGGCCACGACAAAAGAATTTAAAAACTCTTCTTCAGTAGTTACATTGTAGATGGTAGGATATTGATGATATTTTTACTTGAAATTTTTATTCTGTAATGTAAAATAAAACAAGCAGATAATTACATGATATTCTATTTCTATTTTTCCCGGTGAAGATGTTCTCGTTGATGCTAATAGCAACAATAACCATGATATATGCAACACATCATATATGATTAAAATCATGAGTTTATCAAATATTATTCAGAAGGTTACTCCTAGGGAAAAAATACATTATTCTGCAAACTACTAACTAAGTGATAAATTTAATCCTGCTTTCCTATATACATTCTGTCACTGGAGAAGGGAAAAGTTGCTCTTTATAGAAGTAGCTCAGCTATTAAGTTAAGAATTAATGTTAAATTTAGAATATTACCATTTAGCAAATCCCATTTAATGAATAACTTTAGTCATTAAACATGAACAGCTGCTAATATCATAGAAATAGAGACAACCAGACACCATATGTCTCCTGATGAAAGAATATTACATTACCTAAGAAGTATTACTGCAAAAAAAATTTGAACACAAATGAGATCACGGCTGTAGATCCAACTTACAGAAAATAGAGACATCAGAGGTTTAAGTTAAATTACACTGTATAAAACTACACAGCACAGATGATACTGTTTCTTTAAAAAATACCCTTGCAATATGTTTGTTTCATACATATATGTGATAATGAGATATTTGAAGATAAGGTATTATGAATAATTTTAAATGTGATATGAATATTGTGTGTTACCAAAGAAAAATTCCTTTATTTCAGATATATATACAGAAATACTTGTGAGTGAAATTATTTCATGTCTGAAACATGTCCAAAATAATGTGGGCAAGAATGAGTAGGATATAGATGAAACAATGAAACAATATTGTCAATATTGGATATAAGTGTATAAAGATTTATATTATATTACAATTTTCCTGTTTTTGTACATGTAAAATTTTCAGTCATCTACAAACCTTTCCTGAAATATGGAACATCAAATTCTTTTTAAACTTTCTTTAAAAATATGTGGAAATAAGAATTAGAATTAATGTGCATTAATTAACATGTGGATAATAAACATTCTTCGAGATACAAAATTCAGCTCTCAACAAAGAAAAGGAATCTCTAGGTTACATAAATGTGGAGACAAGTGAAAACCAGAGAAGTGAAAATGGAATGCAACTATAGGGCTCTTGTGGGTGGAGAAGCAGGAAATAATTCAACTTTAGTAACCTAAGATTTTGAGTTAAATACTCATACTATGGCAGAAGGTGAGGACCAGGACTTTTGTGAGACTGGGATTTGGAAATGATGCCCCTTCATAAACTTTATCCCTGAGATTGGAATTTTGAAATGTTACCCCTTCATAAACTTTATCTATGAAAGACTCACAGAGAAAATTGTCTGCATCACAAGGAGTTGACAAAGAAGCCCGCATGTCCTAATCTGGGATCTGGGTAACCAATAAAAATACAAAAGAGTATCTCACAGCTATGAGAAATTAAATAAAGCCTCACTAGGTATGTGTTCAAAACATTAAACAAAACATTACAAAACAAGAGAAAAATGCATCATAGAAAGGATCATCTAACAGGAAAATAGCATAATTAAAAATGCCAAAAATTTGGTCAAAGAGATCAAAAATCTACGAGAGAAAGTAAAATACACTTGTCTAAACTGATAAACAAAGAAGTAATTCAAAAGTCCTAAGATAAGATCTACAAAAATATCCTGAAAAAGAAACAAATTAAAATTCTAAAAACTCTATGATAAAAAAAAATAGTCACTGATACTTAAACTGCCTAGATGGGATAATCAGCAGAGTAGACACAGTTGAAGAAAATGAAAATTATTGATTTGTGGTGAGAACACTTAACATTCTTTCTCATCATTTTTCAAGAATACAATATACCATCATTAACTACAATAGTTATCATATTGTGCAATATGTTTTTGAATTTATTCCTTTTATCTGACTGTAATTTTCTGTACTCTGACAATCATCTCCCCCACTCCCCAATCATCCCAACCTCTGGTAACCATCATTCCACTATTCTCTATTTCTATGGGATCAATTCTGTAAAAATTCCAATTCCACTTTTTTTTTTTTTTTTTTTTTTTTTTTTTTTTTTTTTGAGACAGAGTCTCTCGCTGTTGCCCAGGTTGGAGTGCAGTGGTACAATCTCGGCTCACTGCAACCTCCACCTCCCAGGTTCAAGCGATTCTCCTGCGTCAGCCTCCTGAGTAGCTGGGACTACAGGCTCTCACCACCATGCCCAGCTAATTTTTGTATTTTCAGTAGACACAGGGTTTCACCATGTTGGCCAGGGTGGTCTCAATCTCCTGACCTTGTGATCCACCTGCCTCGGCCTCCTAAAGTGCTGAGATTACAGGCATGAGCCCCCATGTCTGACCCTCTAATTCCACTTTTTAAAAAATGAGTGAGATATGCAGTATTTGTATTTCTGTGCCTAGATTATTTCACTTAACATAATGGTCTCCAGGTTCATCCATGTCACTGCAAATGAGAGGATATGTTCATTGGACCTGAAGAGCAATCAGTAGCAAGTACCCTGGCCTACTCTATTAGTCCCTGTTCACACTACTATCAAGAACTACCTGAGACTGGGTAATTTATAAAGAAATGAAGTTTAATTTATTCACAGTTCTACATTACTAGGAAGGCCTCAGGACACTTACAATCATCATGGAAGATGAAGGGGAAGCAAGGCACATCTTATATGATGGCAGGGGAGAGAAAAAGCAAAGGGGCAAGTGCCACAGTTTTAAACCATCAGATATTCTGATAATTCACTCATTATCATGAAAATAGCATGGGGGAAACTGCTCCCATAATCCAATTATCTCCCACCAAATACCTCTCCTGACACATAGGGATCACAATTCAAAATGAGATTTGGGTGCGGACACAGAGTCAAACCATATCACCTATAAAGGCACATTGCATGACAGATGGTTGAAGACAAACCCTTCAAATATTCAGGGCCTGACATGTCGGTGAAGTTTTGAAAGTTCAATGATCTGGAGGATATCCTCTCCATGAATAGGATATGTTACTATATCCTGTATCCCATACCACTAAAACAACATAGCTCTTGGTCTACTGCTTTGGATTTCAGAGACAAGATACAACAGACTTAAAACTAGTACTCTGACCCTTTTACTGTGTGACTTAAAAGGACTCCAGTTTCAGGTGGGACCCAAAGCAAGCATGGGCTCTGTGCCAGATTTAGGCTATGGTATAAACTGTCTTACTACTCAGGCCATATAATCTAGTAGATCTAGGTAAACCAGAGGTACTCATCGTAGACAAAGATGTATTGTGGAGTCTCTGCCAGATCCAAGTAAGAAATTTTCAGACTATACTCTCGAGTTTGGGTGTAATTTTTCTTTTATAGCTGCTTGAAAAGAAGCTCCTGTTGGTTGCTGGGGCCTATTACAGCCTAAGCGCTGACTCAGACATCAGTGACTATGCAACTGGAGCTGTCCATTGTAAATTGATGCTGTTAGGTCTTCCAAGTCACATTGTTGGGCAGGAGCAGCACCCATTTTTCATATGTTGGAAATTACACATTTTATATGGCCCCTATGCAGATCTAGAAGCTAAAAGTATATAACATAAATACTTGGCCCAAACTAATCATGTTGTTATTGTTGTTGCATTATAAATTCTTTCAGCTTACACTTAAGGCTTCATAAGGTGATGGGGAAGGGATCTTCAATAAATGGACAGAGAAGAATAAAACTCTGTCCTGGTTCATAAATGCATCATCTCTATATGTTTGTATGAATAAAAACATACTTCTGTTTCACACAATTTCACCTGTGGTAGATATTTTGATGATAGCAATGAGGAAAACTTTTCTCAGGAAGTAGATCAGTGTATTTGTTCATTATGTCTACAAAAAGTAGACTCAAGTAAAATTCTCTTTCTCTCTCTCTCTTTATAAATATATATGTGTGTGCATGTGTGTATGTAATACTCCTGGGTCGTGATAAGTGTTTTGAGTTGTTGAATTGAGACCTCAAAGTAGCAATATTGGAAGATTAAAGACAAGAAAATCTGAGGCAGAAGCATGAGTATGAACCTCTGGAAATGGGCACAAAAGTCTTTGTGTCTCATGTCAGTGACTATCAGAGAAGCCGTGGTAGAAGAGGGTCTCAGCCACCAGCTGGAGAGAATCACTTGACAGTGAATATTAACAAGACTGTCTTCACACCCACCCATACTCCCTACTTGCTCAATAAGCTCATGAGTACCCCAGCTATGGTGCTAGAAATAGACTATCCATGGGCCTTTCAATGAGACCAGTCAGGTGGAAATATAGCTGAGTACCCTACTTGTTAGTACAGTTACTAAACCCACAGTATGGTGCTATTCCTTAAGGAGACCAGCCAGCCCCTTGTTGGCAAGTCAGTTATATCAAACCTCCTCCATCCTGGAAGGAACGATTGGCTTGTTCTTATTGAAATAGACTAATATTCCAAATATTAATCTGCTCTTTAGTCCATTATGCCTTTGCTGCCACTACTATCTAAGAGCTTATGCAGTGTCTGAATTACCAACATAGGATTCCATGCAACATAATCATCCACCAGAGAACTCATTTTGTAATAAAGGAATTGTAACAATTGACACAGGATCCATTTTTACAATCGAACGTATATTACATCATCTGGAAGAAGATAGATTGATAGAATCTTGTCATGGCCTGGTAAAGGCTTAGGTAAGGTGTAGGAAAAGTGTCATTAACTACAGGCTTGAGGTATTCTTAAACAAAATGAAACTTTTGCTTTAATACATAAACTATGCTGTCTGGGCACAGTCACTCACACCTGTAATCCCAGCACTTTGGGAGGCTGAAGCAGGCAGATCTCTTCAGGTCAAGAGTTCTAGACCAGTCTGGCCAACATGGTGAAACCCCATGTCAACTACAAATACAAAAATTTGCCAGGCGTGGTGGTGCACACCTGTAATCCCAGCTTCTCGGGAGACTAAGGCAGGAGAATCACTTGAACCCAGGAGGCAGAGGTTGCAGTGAGCCAAGATCACGCCATTGTACTCTAGCCTGGGCGACAAAGGGAGACTCCATCTCAGAAAAAATAAAAAGAAAAAGAAAAGAAAATATTCTAAGTCTACAAAACAAGAAGTGAAAGTTAGATTGGCCCTTTTCCCCATCACTTTCTGGAAGCTACTTTATAATCCAAGCTTCTCTTCCCTACAACTCTAGAATGTTAGATAAGTGGTCTTTCCAGGTATACAAGTTATAGTGTTGTGACACGATACTATCAAGAGTTTCAGTGAATCTAAAGCTTCAATCACTATCTGGTAACTTATTCACACCAGTGGACAGTAGGCAAATCAGTCAGTATTGTTCTTATACAATAGAGGTAAGGAAGAGTATTTCTATAAATCAGTAGCATCACTCATGTAATCTTTGGTGTTCTATTATCAGTGATAAAAGCAAATTTGCAATTGTATCAGCGTAGTCTGGCAAGATCAAGGCAATCAAAACTCAGGCACACAGCAATAAAAGTATGAATCACCAGTGCCCCCCACTCCCCTCCCCACTCCAAGCAAATAACCTTGATCAGCTGACATTCTGGCTGTGGTTAAGTGAAATCTGGGTGGTGAAGAATAATATGATAACTATCAGTTGCAGCCTCAAGACTATAGTGTGTCCCATTAACTAAGTAAAAATAATTTAAGTACTTTTTATTAAGTATATTTAAATTAATTAAATTAACTATACTTAAATTAATAGCAACTTAGTGGTTGCTGTTAGTCATGAAGATATAAAGACATCTAATGGATACAAGGCAGAGGTAGTTGTAAATCATTGTGATATACCACTCCCTGTTCACATTATCCACCTGGATTTAAGCATGGTTTTTGTTTTTTTTTGCTAGCATCGCACACCAAATGTGTGGTTTGACCTGTCTCCCTCTCTCTGTCTCCCTCTCGCCATTTTCCTTTTTTTTCTAGGAATCTAAAGGCCACTTAGGTGGATAAAGTCTCCACTTAGAGGTTCAGAGGAGTTAACACTCATGAGGCAACCCTCAACAATGCTATTGTTTATGTATATTTAAAAAAGAATGTCTTAAAACTGAGTTTTAAGGAGTTATTTATGGTTTTTAGTTTTAGCCAAGCTTCAGAAGCCAAAGATCATTACACAAAGTGAGGCTTCTCTTTTGTCTCATTGCATCTCTTGATGACAATATTCAACATTCTATGAAGGAAGGCATCAAGAGTACTGGCAGGGTTGCAAGCTTTGGCATCACTGAGATGGATCCCCAAATACTGACAATCTAGTTGTCATCAGGTTTTAGCTTTTACAAAATGTGAATTTTTATAATCATTTTACAGTGTTGTTGAACACAGTAGTCTGGATATTAGCATTCACAAAGCAGCAATAATAAGACTGTTTTATTATTGGGAGGATTATGTGAAAAACACCAGAGGAGCTTAATATGTTATCTATGAAATACCAGACATATTATAAAGATTAGAGAATTTCTTCCTCTATACCTGTGGAAGACTGAGGAGGAGCCACTATGCATGACAATTCAGGTTGTTGAACAGAATAACTATATGGAGGGTCATACATGGAGAGGACAACATAAACCACTGTACACTGTACATGCTGGATGTTGGCATATAAAGTCAATCATATGTAAAAGCTAAGTGGAAGATAACCTATACTTCACTGATTTAAAAAATATTATTTCCATTACATTTTAAAATTAATTTTGTTGCTAAAATGTGACACCAGAACATACTGGGATCAGCAGTGATCTGAAAACTGAGACTTCCTAATGATCATGATGTTGCTGAAGACATAGGTTTTGTCTGGTCTTTACTACAAGCCTTTAATGCCTTCCATTTTCTTTATTTTTTGAGAAACTCATTAGGTTATAACCGATGGCTTGAAGGAGAATGAAAAATCGAATGAGATATTTTAGGAGAAGAAAACATAACCAACTTTAGAATTAAATAGGACACCTCAAATAAGTAGGCCAACAAAATTACATAAGGACTATGCTTAAGAGCACTTTTACACTCCTGATGTAAATTAATACAACCACTATGGAAAACAGTATGGAGATTCCTTTAAAAAGCTAAAAGTAGAAGTATTATTCAACCTAGCAATTCCACAACTAGGTATCTACCCAAAGAAAACGAAGTCATTACATAAAAAAGACCCATGCACACACATGTTTATACCAGCACAATTCACAATCGCAAAAATATGAAACCAACATAAGTGCCCATCAACCAAGTTGTGTGTGTTACACACATAACTACATGGAAACTGAACAACCTGCTTCTGAATGACTCTTGGATAAATAATGTAAATAAGGTAGAAATCAAGAAGTTCTTTGAAACTAATGAGAACAAAAGTAACAATGTACCAGCATCTCTGGGATGCAGCTAAAGCATGTTAAGAAGAAAATTTATAGCACTAAATGCCCACATCAGAAAGCTAGAAAGATCTCAACTTAACAACGTAACATCACAAATAAAACAACTGGAGAACCAAGGCAAAACAAACAAACAAACAAAAAACCAAAGCCAGCAGAAGACAAGAAATAATCAAAATCTGAGCTGAACTGAAGGAGATAGAGACATGAAAAACCCATCAGAAAATCAACAAATCCAGGCATTGATTATTTGAAAAAATTAATAAAATCGATAGACTTCTAACTAGACTAATAAAGTAAACAGAAATGATTCAAATAAACATAATCAGAAATAAGGGGGATAGTACCACTGGCCCCACAGAAATGCAGACAACCATCAGTCAATACTATATACATCTCTATGCACATAAACTAGGAAGAAATGGATAATCTAGGAGATTATCTAGAATCTAAAATGGAAAATCTAGAAGAAATGAATAAATTTCTGGACACATACACCCTCCCAACACTGAACCAGGAAGAAATTGAATCCCTGAGTAGACAAATAACAAGTTCGGAAATTGAAGCGGTAATAAATAGCCTATCAACCAAGAAAAGTCCAGCACCAGATAGATTCACAGCCGAATTCTATCAGAGGTACAAAGAAGAGCTGGTACCACTTCTACTGAAACCATTCCATAAACTAGAAAAGGTAGGACTCCTCCCTAACTCATTCTATGAGGCTAGCATTATCCTGATATAAAAACCTGGCAGAGACACAACACAAAAAAGAAAATTTCAGGTCAATATCCTTGATGAACATCGATGCAAAAATCTTCAACAAAATACTGGCCAACCAAATACAGTTACACATCAAAGAACTTATCAACAACGATCAAGTAGGCTTCATTCCTGGGATGCAAAGTTAGTTCAAAATATGCAAATCAATAAATATGATCCATCATATAAACCGAACTAAAGACAAAAACCAGGTAATCATTTCAATAGATGCAGAAAAGGCCTTCAATAAAACCCAACATTCCCTCATGTTAAAAACTCTCAATAAACTAGGTATTGAAGGAACATACCTCAAAATAATAAGTCATTTATGACAAACTCATAGCCAATATCATACTGAATGGGCAAAAGCTGGAAGCGCTCCCCTTGAAAACTGGCACAAGACAAGGACGCCCTCTCTCACTTCTTCTATTCAACACAGTATTGGAAGTTCTGGCCAGGGCATTCAGGAAGGAGAAAAATAAAGGTATTTGAATACCTTATTCAAATAGGGAGAGAGGAAGTCAAACTATCTTTGTTTGTAGATGACACAATCCTATATTGGAGAACCCCACAATCTCAGCCCAAAAGCTTCTTAAGCTGATAAGCAACTCACACAAAATCTCAGGATACAAAATGAGTGTGCAAAAATCGCTAGCATTCCTATACATGAACAGCAGGCTAGCTGAGAGCTAAATCACAAATAAAAACCCATTCACAATTGGCACGAAAATAATAAAATACTTAGGAATACAGCTAACAAGGAAAATTAAGGACTTCTTCAAGGAGAACTACAAACCACTGCTCAAATAAATCAGAGATGACACAAACAAATGGAAAAACACTCCATGCTCAAGGATAGGAAGAATAAATGTTGTGAAAATGGCCATTGTGCCCAAAGAAATTTATAGATTCAATGCTAGTCTCATTAAACTATCATTGATATTCTTCACAGAATTAGAAAAAAAAAATCATTTTAAAATTCATGTGAAACCAAAAAAGAGCCTCAATAGCCTAGACAATTCTAGGTAGAAAGAACAAAGTTGGGGCATCACTCTACCAGACTTCAAACTATACTATAATGCTACAGTAACCAAAACAGCATGGTACTGGTACAAGAACAGACATATAGACCAATGGAACAGAATACAGAACCCAGAAATAAGTTCACACACCTACAACCATTTGATCTTTGACAAACCTCACCGAAACAAGCAACGGAGAAACAATTCCCTGTTTAATAAAAGGTGCAGGGCACGTATGTTTATTGCAGCACTATTCACAATAGCAAACACTTGGAATCAACCCAAATGTCCATCTGTGACAGACTGGATCAAGAAAATGTGGCACATATACACCATGGAATACTATGCAGCCATAAAAAAAGGATGAGTTTGTGTCCTTTCTAGGGACATGGATGCAGCTGGAAACCATCATTCTTAGCAAACTATCACAAGAACAGAAAACCAAACACCGCATGTTCTCACTCATAGGTGAGAAGTAAACAATGAGATCACTTGGACTCGGGAAGGGGAACATCACACACCGGGGCCTATCATGGGGAGGGGGGAGGAGGGAGGGATTGCATTGGGAGTTATACCTGATGTAAATGACGAGTTGATGGGTGCTGACGAGTTGATGGGTGCAGCACACCAACATGGCACAAGTATACATATGTAACAAACCTGCACGTTATGCACATGTACCCTAGAACTTAAAGTATAATAATAATACAAAATAAAAATAAAAAATAAAAGGTGCAGGGAAAACCAGTCAGCTATATGCACAAATTGAAACTAGACCCTTTCCTTACCATCATATATTAAAAAAAAAAAAAAAAAACTCAAGATGGATTAAATTCTTAAACATAAAACCCCAAATTCTAAAAACTCTAGAAGAAAATCTAGGCAATATCATTCAGGAAATAGGCATGGGCAAAGATTCCATGACAAAAATGCCAAAAGCAATTGCAACTAAAGCGAAAATTGACAAATGGAATCTAATTAAACTAAAACATTTCTGCACAGCAAAAGAAACTATCATCAGAGTGAACAGACAACCTACAGAATGGGAGAAAATTCTGTAATCTATCCACCTGACAAAGGTCTAATATTCAGCATCTACAAGGAGCTTAAACAAATGTACAAGAAAACAAACAACCCCATTAGAAAGTGGGCAAAGGACATGAACAGACACTTTTTAAAAGACATACTTACAACTAATCAAATATATGAATAAAAGTTCAGCATCACTGGTCATTAAAGAAATGCAAACCAAACCCACATTGAAATACTATCTCACACCAGTGAGAATGACGATTATTAAAAAGTCAGAAACAACAAATATTGACAAGGTTATGGAGATAAAGGAAAGCTTTTATACTGGGAATGTAAACTAGTTTATTGTGGAAGACAGTGTGGAGATTCCTCAAATACCTAAAGACAGAAATACCATTTGACCCAGCAATCCAATTGCTGGGTATCTACCCAAAGGAATGTAAATCATTCTATGATAAAGACACATACACACGTATGTTCATTGCAGCACTATTCACAATAGCAATGACATGGAACCAACCTAAATGGCCATCAACAAGAGAGTTGATAAATAAAATATGGTACATATACACTATGCAGTCATAAAAAGGAATGAGATCATGTCCTTTGCAGGGACATAGAGGGAGCTAAAGAACATTATCCTCAACAAACTAATGCAGGAATAGAAAAACCAAATACATATGTTCTCATTTACAAGAGAGAGCTGAAAGATGAGAACACATGGACTCATAGCAGGGAAAAGCATACACTGAGGTTCTGTTGGAGCCTGGGAGTCAAGGAAGAGGGAGAGCATCAGGAAGAATACTAATGGATGCTGGGCTTAATACCTAGGTGATGAGTTGATCTGTGCAGCAAACCACCATGGCACACATTTACCTATGTAACATCCTGCACTATTGAAACTAATGAGAACAAAAGTAACAATGTACCAGCATCTCTGGGATGCAGCTAAAGCATGTTAAGAGGAAAATTTATAGCACTAAATGCCCATGTCAGAAAGCTAGAAAGATCTCAACTTAACAACGTAACATCGCAAATAAAACAACTAGAGGCAAAACAAACAAACAAAAACCAAAACAAACATCCTGTACATGTACCTCTGAACTTCAAAACAAAAAGCTGGAGGCAGTGGTGTTAGTTCCTGGGGGTCTTCAGATCTCAGAGCAAGGGACCCATTCTGGACCCTAAACTCCATGAGAGACCACAAAACAACCTTAAATCCAAAGGAGTTTAACATGGGGAAAAAAAAATTGCTGTGAGGAGTTACATTAAATAATTGTTGTGGTTGTTTTGAATGGGGTTGTAATTCCTATATTCTTTTTTATAAATATTTGTCCTTTTCAAACTCCCTACTGTGAACTAAACTCTTAATAGGTATGTCAGCTTGAATATTATTCTCTATTGGAATCTCATTTCAAAAAATATTTTAAATGGAAAGGATACAAGAGTAAAAATTCTTAGAACTTATGAAATGATAAAATGAGACTGCAATCATACAGTTCCTGGCACGTCGTGGTCACTCAATAAACACTGCTTTCCTCACCAAAAAAAAAAAAAAAATGTGGTTATATATACAACATAGAATACTACTCAGCCATAAAAAGAAATGAAATAATGTCTTTTCCAGCAACTTGGATGGAGCTGAAGGCCATTATTCTGAGTGAAGTAAATCAGGAATGGAAAATCAAATATCATGGGTTCTCACTTATAAGCGGGAGCTAAGCTATGAGGATGCAAAGGTATGAGAATGATTTAATAAACTTTGGAGACACGAGGAAGGGGAGAAGTTTGGGAAGTGGGTGAGGGATAAAAGACTACACACTGCATACAGTGTACACTGCTCAGGTGATGGGTGCAACAAAACCCCAATCACTACTAAGGAACTTACTCATTTAACCAAAGATTACCTGTACCCCAAAAACTATTGAAGTAAAAACACTGAAATAAAAACTGTTGAAATAAGAAGATCACACATTTTCTTGGAGCTTTTTTCTTCCTACTTCTTTGCTTTCTAAAGCAAAATTTATAATTGGAATATTTATGAATGAGACAAAATATGTTTTTTTAGTGTCCTTGAATGGCTGAAATTTATATCAAATAATTGGAAAACAAGATAGACTGTATATTGTAAACTCGAAATAAGCAAAATTAAAAGTTGCATAGTAATGTTATGTAATATAAATCATGATAATATGGTAATATAAATATGAGCTACAGCACTTACTGGAAGTTCATGATGCTCCCTGACTGACTTATATTTAGGAGAATGTTATACAAGTTGTGGATTCATGGTAAACTTTCAAAACTTTTCTTTCTTTATAAATGAATTTTTATGTGTTAACAAGATATAAAACTGCCTACAAATTAGAATGAGATTGCCAGCTAAACATTAGCCAATGTAAAAGGAAAAAATGACATTGAATAGGGTAAGACTAATCAAGTTACAAAAAAGTCATTTGATACTGTAGTATTACGAACCAACTTATTCACTGTTGCTTACTACACTGAAAGCACTGTATAAAAATGAAAACCACTTGCCCAGGATTTTTACTGAGTTATGCTATGTCAATATAGTATAATGATGTTTATTTGTATCTGGATTCAATTTCATGGGTATTTAAATTTCCAAACAATCTAATGTGTTTCTTGCTTTGAAAATGTGTCAAACCGACCAAATCATGCACAATCTACAAGGAAATTTTAATTCAAACACAATGAGTACAGAAATAAAACTCTCAGCTTATTTTTCTGTGTATATTGAAGAGCTTATTAAGTGTTGAAGGAAATATATTAATGATACAGTTAATAAAATAAAATATGTAAAAATGTCTGAAATAATGTTCATAATGAATAATTTTAGAATGTGTATCTAATTGTTGATTTAATTTGAAAGTTGAGAACCTAAGAAATTTTTACAGTTGATATGAGTGTACATTGTCCTTCACAATCCAAGTTGAAAGAATTATCTAGGGAAGTGTTTAAAAATACTGACACCTAGAATTTATCCCACCAACTAAATGTGAACCTCTAGTTAGGACCTCAGCATCTATATTTTTTAAAGCTCCCAAGATGACTCTAAAATGCAACCAAGATTGAAAATGAATGATGTAGATATTTTGGTTCTTCTAATGTTGCATGCATTTTTACTTTCTTTATGTTCATGCAAGGCAATGCAAGGAAGATTCACTACTATGCAAGACACTTCACACATATAGGTCTAAAAAATAAATTGTCATAAAATAAATAAGTTACCAAAATTTGTTAAAGTTTTTGTCACAAAAGCAATGACTAGAAAAAGAAGTTTTGGAGAAGGAGTGCTGATTACTATAAAAGTTGCACACAAAAATGTGACTTAATCAATATTTGTGCAAGAATCTTGGCTGTCAAAATGATACGGTAACTTTTATAGTAGTTCTGATAAATATTTAAGGCCAATCTTTAGTTAACAAAAACTTCAAAGATGTTTGTAATAAAAAGGAGTCTAGAAATTGACAAATTTATTTGCTACCCAAGAGAATGTATTGGCATGAATATTTGGAATAGGACAAGAAAGAAACCAATTGAATTAATTTTATTTTACATATTGTGTCCAAGTTTTAACTTTTCAATAACATCTCCCAAAGATAAATACTAAGGTAGTTAAGATTTAAAAAATAAGATTATTGAATATTTTATAATACTAAAATATGCATTGAAAAATTATTTTCTGCAAAGTAATAAAGACACATTATTAAGGAAAGTGATCACTAACATCTTCAAAAGTGCTCATTTACTATCTAAGCAACTGGAATAATTATAAAATATATTTAATGATTCAATTTTAAAGTATATATATTGTTATTATCCTACAACCTTCTAAATCAGTTTAATTAACTGCTGATATTCTAATATGACCCGCCAGTGTTCCAAAACGACAGCATAGAAGCATACCGACTTCATTACCTACCATAGAAAACCAAAGCCAAACAAACAGCACCAAGATTATTACCGTCAATATTTCAGAATTCAAATATGAAAATGAGACAGTTTCTGAGACCATCAAGAAGTGAAAAAACTCTTAGCAGATAGTAAGAGAAATTGATTTTCACATCTACTATTTCCCTCCTCCCATTCTGCCTGACACTAAATGCACAGAAAGTTTTCTACCAACTCATGGTTTGTACACTGAAAAAAGTGAGACAGCCAGCTTCCCCACCATCCTGTGTCTCCTTGCAGGAGACCTGTCCTTGCCTCAACTCACGGAAAGTATTATAAGTGCTAATGGAAAGAAATACCCCTAAGAACAAGCAGAGAAAAAGGAGGAGGCAAGACTACCTTTCCAGCCCTGAAAACTCTGCTTTGTAACTCAGTCAAAAGAGACTGTTCAGCCACACCATGATATAGGAGGTTCATTCCACAGGTCCATGAAAAACAACCCCAAGCCAGCCTTTTCATACTGTTGGGATATTTTTTTGGCACCATCTCCATTTAAGAAGGACAGTGCTCTGATTATTTACTACAGGCATGGTGAACCTGGACACTAGAGCTAGAAAGGAGACAACCAGCTAACAGTAAAGAAACACTAAGAAAATACACCCATTAAAAAAACAAAACAAGCCAGACAGAGAAGAGTGGAGTAAATAACTAGTTCTTCAAGCAAAGACATAGAAATACATCAACAAGAAATGACAGCAAGGCAAGAACCATGATCTCTCCAAATGAACAAAGCAAAAAAAAAGACAGTGATTTGTGAGTTCTCTGATCAAAAATACAGTACTGCAGTGTGAAGAAAACTCAGTGATCTTCAAGGTAACACAGGAAAGCAATTCAGAAATTTATCATATAAATTTAACAAAGAGATTAAAATAATTCTAAAAATTAAACAGACATATTATAACTGAGAAATACATTTGCTGAACTCAAAAATTCCTTAGAGACTCTCATAGCATAGTAGATCAAGCAAAGAAAAAACATCAGTGAGCTCAGCAACAGACTATCTTAAAATACATAGTCAAAGGAGAAAAAAATAAAAGACTAAAAAGGAGCAAAGGTTTCCGACAAGATTCAGAAAGTTATCTAAAAAGAACAGTTCTAAGAATTATTGGTGATCAAGAGGGAGTTGAGCAAGACCAAGAGGTAGAAATATCATTCAAAGACACAATAACAAAAAATTTTCCAAAACATGAGAAAGAGATAAATATCCGGGAACAAGAAGACCAGAGAATTCCAAACAGATTTGACCTAAAGAAGACTACCACAATGCATACAATAATAAACTCTCAAAGAGGACCTTAAAAGCAATAAGAGAAGAGAAGTAAATAACATATAAAGGAGCTCCAATTCTGGCAACAGACTTCTCAGTGGAAACCACACAGGCCAGGAGGGAGTGGCACAAAATTTTCAAAGCACTGAAAGAAAAACAAACAAACAAACAAAAAACACCATCCAAGAATGCTGTATCTAGCAAAGTTATCCTTGAAATATGAAGGAAAGATAATCTTTTCCAGGCAAACAAAAGCTTAGAGAATTAGCCACCACTAGATCCATTTTATGAAATGTTAAAGGGAGTTCTTCACTCTGGTGAAAAGAAACAACAATGTGAAGAAAACGCACAAAACACTGAAGGTGTAAAAACTACTGGTAAATTAAGTACATAGACAAATCCAGAATACTCTAATACTGTAATTGTGGTGTGCAATCCACTAGTAACACTTGTATCTCTAGTATGAAGCTCAAAAGACAAACCGATCAAAAGTAATAATAGCTACAGCAACCTTTTAAGAGATGGGCGATATAAAAATGTATGAATTGAGAAAATGAAAAGTCAAAATGTGGGGGAATAAAATTATAGTGTAAATTATTTTTTTCCCTTAGTTTTGTTTTTTATATTCTTTGTGATCCAAGACAAGTTGCCACTTCTTTAAAATAATGTGTTGCATCTTTAGGTTTTTTCTTTTTTTTGTAAGCCTTATGGTAGCCACCATGCAAAAACCTGTAACAGATTCACTAAAAACAAAAAGCAATGACCAGAGAAAAATAAAAACATACTAACAGAGAAAATTACTTTACCATAAAATAAGACAAAAAGAAAGAAAGGAGTTATAAAACCACAAGAAAACAAACAACAAATGACAGTAGTAAGTCATTACTTATCAATAATAACACTA
This sequence comes from Rhinopithecus roxellana, assembly GCF_007565055.1. NCBI lineage: Eukaryota > Metazoa > Chordata > Mammalia > Primates > Cercopithecidae > Rhinopithecus > Rhinopithecus roxellana. The sequence continues at coordinate 30,861,668 of NC_044549.1, read as the reverse complement.
AATGTAAATGGACTCCATTCTCCAATGAAAAGGCATAGAATGGCTGAATAAATAAAGAAACAAAACTCAACTACTTACTGCCTAAAGAATACTCAATTTCAGTTATAAAAACACAAGTAGATTGATAGTGAAGGGATGAGAGAAGGTATTATATGCAACTAGAAACCAAAAACGAGCAGAAGTAGCTATACTTATTTTAGACAAAAAAGACTACAAATCAAAGACCATAAAAAGAGACCAAGAAGGTCACTTTATAATGATAAAGAGGTCAATTATAAATATCTATGAATCCAACACAGGAGCTCTCAAGTATATAAAGCAAACATTAATAGAGCAAAAGAGTGTCAGAGTGCAATACAATAATAGTAGCGTACTTTAACTCCCCACTCTTAATAATGAACAGATCACCTAGATAGAAAATTAACAAAGAAAAATTAAAGTTCAACTATATGCTAAACCTAATAGGCTTAACTGACATTTACAGACCATTTCACTCAACTGCTGCAGAATATACCCTCTTTTCATCAGCACATGGAACATGCTACAAAGTAGATCATATCTTAGGCCATAAAACAAGTCTGAATACATTTTTAAAAGTAGAAATCATATCAAGTAACTTTTTGACTACAATTGAATAACATTGGAAATGAATAACAGGAAGAACCTCGGACTTCATGAACACATGGAAATTAAACAGCATCTCCTGAACAAACAATGAGGAATGAAAAAAAATTAAGACAGTTAAAACATTTCTTAAAACAAATAAAAATGGAAATAACGCATACCAAAATCTGTAGAGTACAGCAAAAGCAGTACTAAGAGGGAAGTTATGGCAATAAACACCTGCATCAAAAAACTAGAGACTTCAAATACACAACCTAATGATATACCTCAAAGGACTAGAAGATCAAGAACAAACTAAACACAACATTGAGACACACCTAGTGTTAGATCAGTAGTAGTATAGGATTATTGTAAACTCTAATCCGTAGTTTACATTTCAAACTAGCTAGAAGGAAATAATTTGAATATTTCTAGCATTAAGAAAACACAGATATTTAAGGTGATGTATAGCCAAGTACACGCATTTGATCTTTACAAATTACATGAATGTATTAATTTATTACATATACTTTGAAACTAGGTACGCCTATTATGCATAAGTTTTTCAAAAAAGAAAAGAAAAATTACTAATTGTAAATATTTATGTATGAAATGGGATTTCAGAAATTTCATGCAACCAAAATAAAATATAGAAATAATTAGGTGACAAAATGATATAAGGTTTAAAATCTTTACTGTAAGTGGCAGCATGAGAGGTCTAAACCAGCACTACTCAAACTTACTGATCCGCAGATGACACTTTGAATAGCGTGGATCTAAAAAATGCAACAACCTAAATAAGATTAAAAAATCACCTGGTTTCCTTTTTTTAAGTTGGTTTCTGATAGATGTATACAACTTTTTATCCAACAATTACAACGTGCAAAGTTATCGTAAGAAAACAGTGACAAGTCAGTGGAAACTTTTATGAAACAAAACCCAGAATTATAGTTTCTGTTTTACTAATCTTGTAAGTAACATAGTCCAAGGAAAGGAGAGGAAAGAAACTCTGAGGGATCATTTTCCAGGACAAAGAAACACAGTGGGAGACCTCAATGGATACATTTTTCACATAATTTTGTGTGTCAATTTTCCTGAGCCATGGTTCAGATTTTTCTGTAAGGTTGTTTTTTGGATGAGATGAACATTTGAATCATGGAATTTGAGTAAGAAAGATTGCTCTCCATAATGCAGACAAGTATAATTTAATCCAATTTGCTGAAAGTCTGAATGCAACAGAAAACTGATCTCCTTCGAGCAAGAAAAATTCTCCAGCAGATGGCCTTCGGACTTGAAACACATCAGCTATTCCTTGTGTCAGGAAGTGCCAGATCACCCTGCAGATTTGAGGTTCATCAGCCTCTATAATCACATGAGTCAATTCCTTAAATAAATATATCTGTATATAGACATTTATATCCTATATATTTGTTTCTCTGGAGAACCTTGACTGATATATCCGTAATTAAAAATTCTTCTCTATTTACAAGATATGGGTAGATTAAACATAATGTAAAAGTCATTTAAATCATATATTTTACCTGTTCAGAAGGCATACGGCAAAAACAAAGCTTAGAGTCAGAAAAAGACACATTAATTAGAGGAAAGAAGCAATTCTTTAGGCTAAAATTAAAAATCATACATCCTTCATGTGGGTTATATGCTTATTTCTTTAGGACAATGATAGTGACTCGCTTTTATTTAAGAACATATCTATCTAATAAGTGTTGGATCGTGAGGCATAGTACTCTCTCATTATGTTGGGGATCCCTGATTCTTGTTATAGACATTGTAATCTACCATGGTATTCGTTAATGATGTAAAATAATATTGTCAGTGAAAAATCTAAAATTACAATGTACATGACTAATAAAGGCAGTAAGGCTATTCTGGAACCATTCAGTAACCAGATTAGTCTTTGAAAACTGAAGGCTTGATTCTTCAATAATTTTAATGAGAGGATCTTAAGTTCTAAAGGAGCTTTAAAGATTACCTGGTACAGCATTTCAACTGGTACTTGAGTCTCCTCTATGACATTTCTCCTAAACTCTGCTTGTCCATGCTTATTGACAATAGCCACCCTATAGGAAATCTGCTAATATATTAAAATTTGTCTCCCTTTCTCCATTTACCCTACTTTTCTTCTTTTGTGACACACAAAGTAAATATTTTCCTTATTTCAGTAGTTCAAATATTTGAAGACAGTCTGAAAAAGATCAGAAGTCACAAGGCAGGCAAGTATTTCCATCTTTCCATTATCTAAAATAACTATCTTAATGTGGCCTTATAGATTGTGGACTTCTCTCTTATTCTTAGACTTTATAACAGAGTAGTTCAATGAATGTTTTTCTGATAGTGAAACTTGTTTTTTTTATTTATTGAGTGGGATGATGTATACAAAACTTTTGGTGTTATGGATATGGCATTGTAGTTAATGATGGCAGATACAGGACAGTGTATGGGAGAAAGGCAGATCCTTCTGAGAAATACAAGCTACCTTATTTAAAACTCAGAAGGACACCATTGTTAACATTTCATTCCTCAGAAGAAATTTTCTGTTGGTTGAAATCTGTTGTTAAATAACATACAGAGTAGTATATTACATGTGCTTTTTACACAGAAGATAATACCTCTAATTGTATTTAATTGTAAATAAATGTGCCAAATGTTCTCTAAATTAACTCAGAATAAAACCATGCCTCCCCCTGAATGAGCTGAAATAGATAAGGGAAATTGTAAGTTTTTCTTATTGGTTGGTTTCAACTCATAAATTCAAGAATAGAATAGTATTAGACATTTTACCAGACTACATCTTACATTCCTTTGAACAAGACTGAACCTTATTTTTTAAATTTTTATTTAATATTTCAAGTGTGTTCATATTCTAAGATATAAATGTAGCTAGACAAGTCATAGCTGCAGCAGTCAAAAGTCAGGATAACATTTATTAAAAATATTGTGATTGAGTTATTTATATATTTACAAAAAGAAGAGGAGATAAATAACAAGATTACAGGCTACAGAATTGTGGTAATATTACGAAAATCCCCAGGGAACAACTGAACAGACAGTGAAACATCTTCACACCTGTCACTGAGACAGCCACTCAATTTAGTGCATACGTATGTGCAAAATTTATGAAATAAAGTGCACTTAGCCAACATGCAACAGATTGTACCACAAGGAAAATTACCTAAACAAATTAAATGACTATTTAAAAGTTAATTAGTTTAAATAAAATTATTTTTTTTCTCTCCAAAGCTAATGTCTCTTAATGTAACTATTACTTTACTAGCTACATTACAGGAATCTCATGAAAAATGAATAGCTGGGTACATTTGAGGGATAAAGAGGAAAATATTTAATGTGATCATTTTAAATGTCAAAGCCTTATTAAGTTCTAAAGGCAATAGTCACAGGGTACAACAAAAAGGCTTGATAAGGGTCAAGAAACTGGTATTTCTACTTTTATTAAATGAGACGTTTTGATTCCATGAATGATATTTTTGTCTTATTTTTCTTCCAGAAGGAATAAACTAAACAAGCTTGACTTTGCCCATTTTATAGATGAAAAAATTCATACAAATCACATGAAATAAAGCAATGTAGGTAAGGTATAGTCATGAGAAGAGCTATCATAGGCTTTGTGAGTTTCTATAGTAAGAATATTACGATTGGATGAAAACAAAAATATTCTTTGCTCTTTCCCTTACCAGTCAACAATCCTGCCTGGTATTGTTTATGTCTTCATGTTTCTTTTTAAAAAAATCAATTAATAAACAGGCTTCTTCATCCATCCATACTGCATTGTTATGATGTAGTAATAACAACAACAACAAAAAAAAAAAAAAAAAAACCCCACAAAAACCCCAAGAGAGTTATAAAGAAAAGAAAAAGCAGAGCTGCACATGGAGACTGAGCATTTGGAGGGAACAGAAGTGTCATGTGACAGAAGTTTCACACATCTCCAAGACCTCTTCCCAACGTCTTAACTGCATTGATGAGGTTAGATGACAGAGGAGAACAGAAAGATCATATTCCATAAATACTTAGAGTGTAAATATAATTTTGATAGACATTCAGCTGTTTTCATAAACATATTCTCTCTCCTTTAGAAGCATAATTATGCATGTTTATAGCTTAATTGCAGACTTTATTATATTTTTATTAAGTAGTAAATAAAAAAATACAGTGAAATTAAGATTCATGTAGATAAGTATTTTGCAGAGAAGTTAACTCTGATATGGACTTTCAATTAGAGAGGGTATTCATGGACATGAGAGTGAAGGACATTCTGGAAAGAAGGGCCAGCATGATCAAAGGCATATAGACTAAGGATAAAAAAGACTACTTGTAAAAGGAAAACAGTGAGAAGGAAGGGAAATTAGTATTTACTGAATGCCTAGAATGTTCCAAAAATTATCATAGTTGCTTCCATGTGTTATATAACTGAATAATCACAAAAACTTTGTTAACATTTCATTATCCTCCATTACAGTGAAGATAATTGTACACCAGTGAGTTACTTAATATCCACATTTTGAAGATAAGAAGTATTGACTATTTAGAGAACAGTCTGTGTCACAGGAATTTACAATATACAGGTCAATGTAGAAAGAAGCTAAAAATGTTTACTAAATTATAGAAGCCATTGATTGCTGTATTCAATCTCTATGGCTGTGTAATAAATTATCACAAATTTAGTGCTTAAGACCACACACATTTATTGTCTCACAATTTCTGTGTGTCAGGAGCCTGGGCACAGCTTGACTGACTTATCTGTCTAGGGTCTCAACAGCCGTGGTCAAGGTTTCAGTCAGTTGCATTCTTATCTGGAGCCTCAATTGGGGAAGAACTCAGTGTCCTGCTCACATAGTTGTTGGTACTATTCAGTTTCTTACAGCTCTTAAAACTGAACATCAGTTGCTTTTGCTGACTATTGGCTAGAAGCCACCCTGAGCTCCTAGTGCCCACCCTCAACTTCTAGAGACCCAACACAAGTCCTTGCCATATGGGTGTTCCTACTATGACCATTTACTTCATTGGACACCAGAAAGAATCTCTAGAGTAAATTATACTAGCAAAACATTACATAATCATGAAAAAAACTGGTCATGATCTTTGACATCTACCATTGTTTGGGAACAAGTTACAGATGCTGCTCACATTTAAGAGAAGGGAATAATACATGCATGGGCACCAATTGGTAGAGATAAAGTAAGGGACACCCTAGTGTCTGTCTGCCATGATTACCATCATAGTAAAACTAAGATTGACTCTAGTAAAATATAAATGTATCAAAGATTTTTGAGTAAGGGAGTGAAGTAATCAGACCTGTGCTGAAAGAATAAGAAAATTAGAGTTTACTTCTAAATAGAAATAGGAAGATTAAAGAAGTAAAACTTGAAAGCACTGTCTTTATTGCCTTTACACATTAGGCCATAACTCATGGGGTGATCCCAAATCTATTCTCTTCTGGCCAATATGGTGCCCCAATTTGAGGGGCACCATACATTGTCTTTGTGATGCCCATTCTAATGTGAAGAATTAACACCATCTCCCTCCAGTGTGTCTCAATGACAATAAATAAAAAGAGTAAGAAAGGCAATAAAGAAAAATAGCATGCTCCCTTGAGAGACTCCTGGTTGCTAAGATGCATGATGCCTGGAGAATTCTGCATTGTTTAAATTTTGCACAGTGGTTTAGTTTGCAAACTCGTCTGTGGGGTTAAATATGACCCAAAGAAAATAGCAACTTACAGAGAAAGTGACATGAAATTTAACCAGGGGAAAAGCACAAATAAAGTCTATGACTAGGTTTCCCAGGCAAAAGAATAAAGTGTTTAAATTTACCAGAGGAAGACACAGAGTGAAATCAGCTAAGGAACCGATTAACCTAATCATAAACCAAGCATGTGGCAACTATACTGATAATTGCACTCCAGTGAGTCACTTATAATGCCATTACAGTGCACATTAGTCACCCTGCTGCCCTACTTGCCCAAAATATACTGCACATTGCCAGTGTAACAGCTGCTCTCTGCTTTGTGGAAGTTATAAATGTTGTGGAAACAAAGAAGAATAAAATATATACTTCCTTGCATTTTGCTAGCCTGATTGGTGGTAGCAGCTCAGTATTTTCTCTCATAAATAAATATAGCTCCATGGAGAGCCTCAATTTTTACAGATGTTCAGAATTTAAAAAAAAAATGCTTTCAAACACTAATTTGATTATTTTGGTTGCTATTACCCAGTGTAATCATGCAGTGGCAGGAAGTATAGTGAGATTAATGGGAACAGGTCTTTAATGGAAACGATGTTGGACCACTAAAGTCACCTCCATCTTGGGGGATGTTTCTTAGTGAAGTTGCTGACATGAAATAAAACAATTATCTAGAATCCTCAGAAAGATGATATAAAGGCCTACATAATTCTGCAGGTGTGAAATAACTATGAAATGCAATCTCCATCTGAGATGAGAACCAAGTTTTGAACATAAAAGTTCTTTCATTCAACGAATGTTACTTGTGATCCTAACTATTACAATACATGGGAGTTTCAAATTAATAAAACAATTAAACATGGTCTTTGTTCTCAAAAACTTATAATTTAGTGGCAATGATAAACATGCAAATAAATTATGAAAACGTAATTATATTTCTATGAAGGATGCACATAGTTCAGCAAAGTCAATTCGGCCTGCTATCGATAGGAAAATTTCAGAAAACAGTTGATATTTGAACTGGATTTGAAGGAAAAATATGGGTCTGACAGAATAGGAAAGAAAAAAAAAAAAAGAAAGGTAACATTTCTCATGCTGTTTGGGACATGGAAAAAGATACTCATTTATATAATCTCATTTAATTCTTGTATCAGATTGTCAATGCCTGCCCTAACTCATCCCTTAGGCTTTTCTTGGTTAACTGCCAGTTGCCAGTTTCTGCGTATCTATGCCTGAAGCTTTTATTCTATAACCAAGAAAGGCAGTTATTTCTCCTTATTTTAAGGGAATGAAAGCTAAAAGGAGTAGATCTAAAACTGAAAACACTTGGAAGATAGTATAGAAATATGTCAGCTCCCTGTTCTCCAGGTGGTATAATTGCAAGGGTTACTTTTTTCACAAAATCTATACTAGTTTCTGTTGCTGCTCGAACTAAAAAGCATACTAAGTAGCTAAAAGAAAAAAAAAAAAAAAGCACACACTGATTTCTGATTATCTTACAGTTCTGGAATTCAGAAGTCCAAAACAGGTCTTACTGAACTCAGTTCAAGGTATTAGTAGAGCTACGTCTCTTCTGATTGCTTTGAAGGAGAATTATTTCCTTATTTTTTCTTGCTTCTAGAGGCTGCCCACATTCCTTGACTCATGTCCACATCATTTCTACCTCTGCTTCTATCATAAGCACACACACACACACACACAAAATATACACACATATATATGTATGGATATAGATATTAATGAATACATACATGTATGTATACATACATAGGTACACACACACACACACGTATATATATAAAACATGTGGGGTGGGAGAGTTAAGTTGCCCAGGGTGGACTCCATTCCCTGATCTCAGGCAATCCTCTTGCCTTCCAAGTGGTTGGGACTACAAGCATGCACCACTATGCCTGGCTCTATCATCATATTATCATATTTACAAACATTTTCCTGCAGGACTAAGCCCACTGTACTGGTATCAAACCACTGGTTTGATATTGCAGGGGTTTTTTTTGTTTGTTTCTTTTTTTTTTGAGATGGAGTCTCACTCTGTCGCCCAGGCTGGAGTGCAGTGGCGCGATCTCGGCTCACTGCAAGCTCCGCCTCCCGGGTTCATGCCATTCTCCTGCCTCAGCCTCCCGAGTAGCTGGGATTACAGGCACGCACCACCACACGCCCTGCTAATTTTTTGTATTTTTAGTAGAGACGGGGTTTCACCGTGTTAGCCAGTACAGTCTCGATCTCCTGACCTCGTGATCCGCCCACCTCGGCCTCCCAAAGTGCTGGGATTACAGGCGTGAGCCACTGCGCCAGGCCGATATTGCAGTTCTTACAAGCAGCCCTTCCTTTCCTTGTGTGGTTTTCTTCCCTTGTGGTGTTTCTGACACTTTTCCCAAAAACATTAGCTATTTGTACTGAAATAAATATTACAACTAGAAAACTCCGAACTGAGTCAGAACCTATGTTGCAAGCATTTGTAAATATTTTTGTAATGATAGGGAAATAAAATGAAGAAAGACTAAATAGCTTCTTCAAATTTTCTAGTTAAAACCTATGAAGCTTACTTTAAGGTATTTACTTCATGTAAATAAGTGAGTTCAGTAAAACCTGTTTTGGACTTCTGGACTTCTGAATTCCAGAATTGTAAGATAATCAGTGTGTGCTTTTTTTTTTTTTTTTTTTTTTTTTTTTTTTTTTTTTTTTTTTAGCTACTTAGTGTGCTTTTTAGTTCAAGCAGCAAAAGTAACTCTTGCAATTATACCACCTGGAGAACAGGGAGCTGACATATTTCTGTACTATCTCCCAAGTGTTTTTTATATACATATATATAATATATATATGAGATATATATATATCTCATATATATGAGATATATATGTGTGTGTGATATATATGTGTGTGTATATATGTATAAACTGTGATATATATGTCTCTCTCCCTCTCCCTCTCTCTCTCTCTATACATATATATGTATAAATAGAGAAATATATATATATATATATATATATATATATATATATCAGTTTCTTTATCCACTCATTGATTGATGGGCATTTGGGCTGGTTCCATATTTCTGCAACTGCAAGTTGTGCTGCTATGATTATGTGTGTGCAAGTATCTTTTTCATATAATGACTTCTTTTCCTCTGGGTAGATACTCAATAGTAGGACTGCTGGATCAAATGGTAGTTCTACTTTTAGTTCTTTAAGGAATCTCCACACCGTTTTCCACAGTGGTTGTGTTAGTTTACATTCCTACCAGCAGTGTAGAAGTATTACCTGATCACCACATCCATGCCAACATCTACTGCTTTTTTATTTTTTGATCATGGTCATTCTTGCAGGAATAAGGTGGTATCACATTGTGGTTTTGATTTGCATTTCCCTAATCATTAGTGATGTTGAGCATTTTTTCACATTCCTGTTGGTGATTTGTATATCTTCTTTTGAGAATTGTCTATTCATGTCCTTAGCCTACTTTTTGATGGGATTGCTTGTTTTTTTTCTTGCTTATTTATTTGTATTTGTTGTAGATTCTGGATGTTAGTCCTTTGTTGGATGATAGACAGCAAAGACTTTCCCCACTCTGTGGGTTGTCTGTTTACTCTTTAATTTAATTAAGTCCCAGCTATTTATCTTTGCTTTTATTGCATTTGCTTTTTGGTTCTTGGTCATGAAACCCTTGCCTAAGCCAATGTCAAGAGGGGGTTTCCAATGTTGTCTTCTAAAATTTTTATAGTTTCAGGTCTTAGATTTAAGTTCTTAATCAATCTGGAGTTGATTTTTGTATAAAGTGAGAGATGAGGATCCAGTTTCATTCTCCTACATGTGGACAGCCAATTATCCCAGCATGACTTGTTGAAAAGGGTGTCCTTTCCCCATTTTGTTTTTGTTTTCTTTGTTGAAGAGCAGTTGGCTGTAAGTATTTGGGTTTATTTCTGGGTTCTCCATTCTGTTCCATTGGTCTATGTACCTATTTTTATACCAATACCATGCTGTTTTGGTGACTATGGCCTTAGAGTATAGTTTGAAATCAGGTAGTGTTGATACCTGCAGATTTGTTCTTTTTGCTTAGTCTTGCTTTGGCTATATGGGCTCTTTTTTGGTTTTATATGAATTTTAGAATTGTTTTTCCTAATTCTGTGAAGAATGATGATGGTACTTTGATGGAGATTTCATTGAATGTACAGATTGCTTTTGGCAATATGGTCATTTCCACAATATTGATTCTACCCATTTATGAGCATGGGTTGTGTTTCCAGTTGTTTGTGTCATCTAGATTTTTATCAGCAGTGTTTTGTAGTTTTCCATGTAGAGGTTTTTGCCTCATTGGTTAAGTATATTCCTAAGTTTTTGTTTGTTTGTTTGTTTTGCAGCTATTGTAAAAGGGGTTGAGCTCTTGATTTTATACTCTGCTCAGTCACTGTTCATGTATAGAAGAGTTACTGATTTATGTACATTAATCTTGTATCCAGAAACACTGCTGAATTCTTTGATCAATTCTAGGAGCTTTCTGGAATAGGCTTTAGGATTTTTGAGGCAACCAATCATATCGTGAGCAAACAATGACAGTTTGACTTCCTCCTTACCAATTTCGATGCCCTTTATTTCTTTCTCTTGTCTGGTTGCTCTGGCTAGGACTTCCAGTACTATGTTGAAGAGGAGTCTGAGAGTGGGCATCCTTGTCTTGTTCTAGTTCTGGAGGGAATTATTTCAACATTTCCCCATTCAGTATTCTGTTGGCTGTGGGTTTGTCATAGATGATTTTTATTTCATTGAGGTATATGCCTTGTATGCCGATTTTGCTAAGAGTTTTAATCATAAAGGATGCTGGATTTTTTCGAATGCTTTTTCAGCATCTATTGAGATGATCATGTGATTTTTGTTTTTAATTCTGTTTTTCTGGTGTACCACATTTATTGACTTGAGTATGTTAAACCATCCCTGTATCCCTGTTATGAAACCCACTTGATCATGGTGGATTGTTTTTTTGATACATTGTTGAATTAGGTTAACTAGTATTTTGTTAAGGATTTTAGCATCTGTGTTCATCAAGGATATCAGTCTGTAGACTGGGAGGCTAGGCCCATCTCTCCTCTTCATGTTTTTGTGCCTGCTTTATATTTGCTGGCAGCTTATTAGATGGTGCCCCATAAGATTAAGGGTGGATCTGCCTTTCCCAGCCCACTGACTCAAATGTTAAACGCTTTTGGCAACACCCTCACAGACACACCCAGGATCAATATTGCATCCTTCAATCCCATCAAATTGACACTCATTATTAACCATCACAAGTTCCATAAAAGCTAAAATAGCAAAATGAGAAATTAAACCGTGAAACTCATTTTACTTCAGTTTCTGCATTGTGAAACACATGCATTATGGTATAGTTAAAAAAAAAAAAAAGAAACAAAAAGATAACTTTGGATTGGGATATTTGAAGATGAGTTTCTTTCCCTGAGTAGTGATTCATAATGACTTAAGATCACATTCATGTTATTGACTTTATGATATATTTTTCTTTACATAATATTTTTCTGCAATACACACATGTAGCCATTCCACCTTTCTACCTAGCACTTGAAGCAACCTGTACATCTCTTGAACTTTATTTATTTATTTTTTTTGAGATGGAGTCTCACTCTGTCCCTCAGGCTGGACTGCAGTGATGCCATCTCGGCTCACTGCAACCTCTGCCTCCCGGATTCAAGCAATTCTCTACCTCAGCCTCCTGAGTAGCTGGGATTGCAGGCACCCTCCACTACGCCCATCTAAGTTTTGTATTTTTAGTAGCGATGGGGTTTCACCATGTTGGCCAGGCTGGTCTTGAACTCCTGATCTTGTGATCCACCCACCTCGGCTTCCCAAAGTGCTGGGATTACAGATGTGAGCCACCATGCCCGGCCTGAACCTCTTTTTTCTTTACTATAGGCTTTTAAAATGTGTCTCACCAGGTTGTGTGACCAACTCCTTCTTGACTCACAAATCTGTTTCAATGAAATTCTTACCTTTTTTACTTTACAAACATGTCAATGTCTAGAATTTTGTTTCCAAGAATGCATAACTTTATAAAATGTGTAGACTGTGTCAACAAATCTGCCTTAGACACCGTGTATAAGAGACTACAGTTACCTATGTGATACCAAAGCCTTATAAAACAGAAATATCAAGGCACTAGAGAGGGCAGTCCAGTGAGTTACTGAAGGGTACAGTTTCAGTTTCTAGCTAGGTCAGAATATAGTTGTATTAATTCATGTTCACAATGTTTTGATCTTTTAGAGGTGTGGTGTGATGTGTCAGACATGGGGGCTGAGAATGTCATAGATTTGACTTATAATCCCTCTATCTCTAATGCTGCGTAATGCTTCACCTCTATCTAATTCTGAGTCTGAGTATCTGTTCCTCATACTTCTTTTACCCACTTCTCCCATTATCACTGTTTAACTGTCCTGTGCCATATGGGACTGAAGTAAAATTATTTTGAAACTAGGCTCAAGAAAGAGAAAAGTTATCATTGTAAAGCAACATACTTACTGTTATTAGAGTTGGGGTGGGAGAAATGTGTATATATATGTATATGTGTGTATCATATCTGTATATCTATGTGCATAAATCTGTATTTATCTAATCTCTATTTCTCTGTTGAGAAAGTGTGTGTGTGAAGAAAGAAAAAAAGACAGTGAAAGAGAAGAGACCTACTATTTGATCGCATAATAAGGTAACTATAGTCAATAACAATGTAATTGTATATTTTAAGATAGCTTAAGGGATGTAACTGAATTGTGTTAACTCAAAGGATTAATGCTTGAGAAGACAAATACTCCATTATCCATGATGTGTGCTTATTTCACATTGGATGCCTGTGTCATGTACCTCATAAATATATACATCTATTATGTACCCACAAAACTTGTTTAAAATAATTTTCAAAAAATTTTTAAAAAGAACTGGAGGCAAAAAATCCCCCCCCCCCGACATACACACATACACACACACAAAAGGTGCTTAAACTGTAGCTTCACCTATGATATGTGATTGAGTTATGAGGTAGAGTACAACAAAAACAATAAAGTTCACTCTGTAACATGTCTCTGAACCCAAAGTTGCCTCCCATTCAACAACTGCAAATATGTTCACAAGTGAAAGAGGACAGGTACTCTAAATACTACATAATGGGTTTTTTCTCTTTCAGCTCTTAAGTTCTGGGGTACATGAGCAGAATGTTCAGACTTGTTACATAGGTGAATGTGTGACATAGTGGTTTGCTGCACAGACCAACCAATCATCTAGGTATTAAGCCGAGCATCCATCAGCTATTTTTCCTGTTGCTCTCCTGCCTCCCACCCCCACCCTCCCCAACAGGCCTCAGTGTGTGTCGTCCCACCATGTGTCTATGTGTTCTTATTATTCATCTTTCACCTGTAAGTGACAGCATCTGGTGTTTGGTTTTCTGTTCTTGTGTTAGTTTGCTGAGGATAACAGTTGATACTACATAGTTTTAATCAGATTTGCAGTCCTCAGGAACAATGCTAACGTCCTTCTGTCTATAGCCATTCAAAGACTTGAGTGGGATGAAGGGTGGGAGTGGTTCAGAGCTTATGGTTTTAAACTGCATCTCTTACAGATGTTTGAAGTTTGGGTGGAGAAATCAGGGGAAAAAAGAATGAGAGAAAGACATAGATGGAGCTAAGTTTCATTCAAAATGTGAGGGGAAATGGTCTACTTTAGCAAGATAACAGTAATTTTGTTCATTGTTTATCAAGAAACTTGTGTTATTTGTGGTGCTCCTTAACTGTTGGATTTTGACATTTTTTTTTTAAATAGAAATTTAAAAAATTTTCTTGATATTATCCTTGAAATTTTCTTTTCTTGATAATATCTGCAGAACTTTTTTCTATAAAGGTGTTTCTAAATATAGGGTAAAATTTTAAGCAAATATATCATTAAACAGCTTTTGTACCGTTTTGACCACATTTGCATTGAATGAGATTTGGATTTATCTATGACCTCCCTTACTTTCACTGCCTCAGTCTTTTGAAAGATAATTGTAATTGTTATTCAAAATATCATAGTTAATACTATTGAGATTGTTTAGCCATTATAGCAAATTATAATTTACAAAACTGTTTATGTATGTTATTGTATTTCATCTTCACTCAAGTTCATTGAGGTGGATAGAGACTATTATTTTCCTTTTACAGAAAAAATACCAGAGAATCAGAAAGATTAAATAACTCAGGTAAAATTTTCAGGGTCAGAATGAAGATCTCATAATACAAATAGTGACCCTTAGACAATGACAATGTGTTTTTGTGAAGAGTCGGAAAAATTTACATTAGGAGCCAGCTTTTGAAAGGTACTGACTGTGTGAGCTTGGCCAAATTATTAAGCCCTGTGAGCCTCAGTTTTATAGACTGCTAAATAGAAATAATAATAACTACCTTGTAGAAATGTTGTGAATGGAAGAATACTATACTTAAAACAAACAGCAGAGGCCTGCCACCTATTATGTAACCAATGAATTGTAGTTTGCTTTCACCACTCCTCCCGTAGAACATATGCTAGTGTGTGTTTTCTTGACATTCAAAATTTTGCATGTTAGGCTGCTCAGTGTGGAGCTCCATTTCCTCCCAACAACGAGGTTTGAATGAGATAAGCCTAGGGGAAAAGCTTTCAGCTTTGACAATTTTATAACAGAGGAACAACTTTTCTGAAAACATGCAGCTGAAAAATCTATAACTAGATGGCTGGGGTAAATTCTCAAAACATGTTTAAGTGTCAAAAAGTACAACAGAGTAAAGAGCTATATACTATGTCTTAGAAATATTACGGTCTCAGAAATCCTGATATTTCTTGATTCTGAAGGTGTTCACACAGATACCCAGAGTGGATCCAGTGAAGGGACTAAACAGCAAGGTCCTTGGACCCACAACTGATGGAGAAACGATTCCCATCCTGGGGCAGTGGCTGAGGTGACAGAAGTGATTATCCCAGCTCGGGGACTGAAAAAAAGTAGAAACTCTTCCAACACCTTTAGTGTTGCTGGAAATGTGGAGCATGCTCTTCAGTGTCTTTCCTTTTAATAAAAGCTAAAATACTTCATAGGCATTGTGTTCGATATATTTGAAAAGATAGCTATTTTCTTCCTTCCTGACTATCTAAAAGAATTTTCACATGTTGCCGAAACAGAATAAGGAAGTACATTGGACACAATAATACAAGCTTTTCTCATTTTTAATTAATTAATTAATATTGAAAAGCTAACAAGGGAGGACTGAAGTAAACAGAAGTTGAATATGCAGTGAAAGGGAACCCTCAGTGACTCACACCACAAAAACACAGTAAACATTTTGAGCAGTAGCAGCCCAGATACTCATGAAAAACAACAGAAGAAAAACCTGAAAGCAGTATCATTTTGACTTTATAAAAAAGTTTATCAGGTAGAATTGGCAGCCTTGGACTAAAAGGCACTGAATTAGTGTTCCCAGATCTTAGCTTGTATTCATTTATCTTAGAAAATAACAGAATTAAGAAAAAAAGAGAAAACTTTACTTTTCTGAAATATTTCCTTATGCATTCTCTTCTCTAGATACCATTTGACATACTACCATCCTATAATTCACTTGTACATTGAGTCTCCTTAACATCTTCACTTGGTATATACCTTGTGCCATTATTTAATTAAAGCATAATTATAGGACACTGACATAATAAAACATTCAAATGAACAGGCCATTCATTTCCAAATGAAAAGCATTTGGACTCAGCTGTGCAAGGGAAAGTAATCTCTTTCAATGAAAACACCACAGGCTTGGGGAATAATAGTTATCTTTGGAAATGACATAAATACATCCGACTTTGAAAGATCAGGAATATTCAGTCTCTCTCTCTCCTTTACAGAAGGACAGAAATTTCTAATTATAAAGATAACATAAATGTGCTTTGTTGACTTAAATAACAAGATAGTCAATATTTTTATATTTTTTAGAAATGACAAGACAGGCAATACAGAGGCAGGCAATAAAATTATGAAGGTAGAAGTGTTCTGTTGCAAAGATTGGGTTAGCAGTCAGCACATATGTACCAGCAATCGAGGATGCCTATATATCTATATAGATATAGATATATACACACACTAAACTAATCTTCTCTGTTTATATACAAATTTTTTGTGTCAGAAGCAGTTTCCAACACAATGGAATGGATACATGACAACGTGTATAATAAAATTATACATGTTCCTCAGGTTTTGAGTAAGACTGTTAAGACATATATATTGTGCCTTTGGAAATAAAGAAAGAATTAGAGTTTTAAGACTATGGTTAGTAAGGATATTTCAGGGTTTGAAATTTAATCACATTCTTTGATGTTGGTCCTGGTTGGGTCCTAATCATTATGGGAAAGAGATCTATTTAATATAGATAGTTTCTAAGTGTATATTTTTTAAATAAAATGTATGCTGCAATTCAATATGATCATGAATGTGGTCATAGTCAATTACCTTTCCTATAAGGCAACTGTGAATTTCTGTTTTGAGAAAAGAAAGCTACCATTTTTATTTTCTTCACCATCAGGAAATGAATGCATCTGAAGAATAGTATGGCATTCTAGAAAGACTCAAGTAAAATAATAATGTTATAACTATCTAAGTGCTAAAACATCATACAAGTAATAATACAAGTTTTCTGGTCATTTCTAAATAGTCATCTCTAATTTGTACTGCTCACATACTAATTTGGAATCAGTATTAAAAATCAAGTTTACACATCTATAAAACTCAACTCTGTCTTGAGGGAAGTTAGAAAAGTTTGCAGGATTTTATCAAATAGGGAAAACGTCACAGAAAAACAACTCTGTAATCCATGTCAACTTAGAAACAAATTTTGGCTGTGTAAACTCCAGTTGACTATTGCTATATCTAAACCTGTGCTCATTAAACAATTGGGGAATCATTAACACCCCTGAATAGTGTTCTTCATTTTGTAATCTGATAAACCATCATGGGTCCTTGCTCTCCTTCATGGCCGTAGTCCCCTCACTTCCAGATTCTCTCCATTCCATCTACCAAGTACTTTTATCCAAACACAACTTAAGATAATAGGAAGCCAGGGAGAAAGAGAAGATAAACCTTGCACAATGGCAGAAGCAATAATACTAACATTTACAACTTAATCTTGTGTAATAGGCATAAGATACAAACCATAGTATTGTTTGAGAGAATAAATATTATAAAGAATGTAAATGGTTTATTACTCAATACCTCATTTAACAGAAGAGTATACCGAAAGTGGAAAGAGTCAAAGACTTGCCCAAGATCCTGCAACTAGAAGGTTGATGAGCTAAGATCTATTCCTGGAAGTATTACTCAAAAATGTAGGCCAAACCACAATACTCATTTGAAAACATCACAATTAGTTATTAAAAGTACCTGAACAGAGATAGGTATATTAAATAAATGATTTATCAAAATCATTTTTGACCATCTTAATTATGTGATGCACTTTGGAGTCCTAAAAGAAATTCAAGGAGATTCCTTCTGAAGAAAAAAAAAAAGTAACTTGTGGACTTCTGGTTTCTTGTCTCACATGCAAGGAGTTTAGATGTCACCACTCCCTTCTAACAAGTAAAATGCTTAACAAACTGAAAAATCAATAACTCTTTAGATCTATAATAGAAGTGAGGACACATGGCAAGTCACTGCCCCAAAAATTGAAGAGATGGACAGGTGAATGCAGAAAATAACATGTTATGGAAGTAGAAACCTCTGTGGGAACCCACGCTGGAGTAGGAAAACCCAAACCTACTGAGGTTTCATCAGGACCTAACTAACCTGGGAGGAAAAATACTCAACTCCAAGTAACTAGCCTTCTATGTGAAAGAAAGAATATACCCAATTTCAGCCCCTTCTAGGCTTCCACATATAACAAGGAAACTACCTAAACCCAGCCCACTCTAGATAATCTATCCCACTTATGGGTTAAGGAGACCAGAGGCACAGGCTCATTAAAAGACAGGCCTGGCTGGGCGTGGTGGTTCACACCTGTAATCCCAGCTCTTTGGGAGGCCAGGCAGATGGATCACCTGAGGTCAGGAGTTCAAGACCAGCCTGGCTAACATGATGAAGCACCGTCTCTACTAAAAATAAAAATAAAGATAGAAATAGAAATAAAATAATTAGCTGGGCATGGTGGCAGGTGCCTGTAATCCCAGCTACTCAGGAGGCTGAAGGAAAAGAATTGTTTGAACCTGGGAGGTGGTGATTGTAGTGAGCCAAGATCTCGCGATTGCACTCCAGCCTGGGGGACAGAGCGATACTCTGTCTCAAAAAAACAAACAAAAGACTGAGGCCTAATCATAGGAATACAGGACACTTCCCCTCCCCCTACACTTTGCCACCAAATTAGTCCTATTTATTGCAGTTATTTTCATCCAGTACATTATACCTAGCTATTAAAAAAAGAAGAAGAAGAAGGAATATAAAAAGGCAAAACAATAACAACAGCAACAACTGCCAACGCCATTTGAAGAGACAGAGCAATCATCAAACCAGACTCAGGTATGGTAGAAATGTGGGAAATATCAGACCGGAAATTTAAAACAACTATAATTGATATGCTATGGTCTCTAATGAATAAAGCAGACAGCAGGCAAGAACAGACGGACAAGAAAGAGAGCAGAAAGATAGAAAACCTAAAGAAGAACCAAAAGGAAATGCTAGTAATTAAAAACACCGTAATGGAAATGAAACATGCCTATGATGAGAATACTAGTAGAAGAAAGATGAAAAGGAACAGAAGAAATATTTGAAATAATAATTAGTAAGAATTTTTCCCAAATTAATGTCAGATGACAAACAGATTTAGAAAGCTCAGAAAACACTAAGCGAATAAATACACACACACACAAAGTATACCTAGGAGTATCATAGTTAAATTACAGAAAATAAAAGCTGAAGAAAAATTCTTGATAAGAGCCAAAGGAAAAAACACTTCACCTATAGAGCAAAAACAAGAATTAAATCTGACTTCTCTTCAAAAACTATGAAAGCAAAAGGAGAGTGGATTGAAACATTTAAAGTGCTGAGAAAGAAAAAAAAATACATAAATCAAAATACTATACTCTGCAAAACTGTCCTTTGGAAGTGAAGGAGAAATAAAGACTTTCTCAGATGAACAAAACTTGAAATAATTTGTTGCCAGTTGCCTGCCTTGCAAGAAATATTAAAAGATGCTCCTGAGAGAAAACAAAAATAATATATGCAAGAAACTTAGATCTACATAATAAAAGGAAGAGCATTGCAGAAGCAACACATAAAGGCAAAAAAAAACCTTTTTCTTCTTATTCCTAATTTATCTGATAACAGTTTATTCAAAATAATAGCAACAATGTGTTTTGTTATGTGTGCTTATGTACACTTATGTACAAGTGAAATAAATTACAGCAATAATACAAAATACAAGAGAAAAGGATTAGGATACTTTGTTATTATAACATACTGGCATTACTTGTGAAACAATGTAGTATTAAAAGAATGTAGACTTGGATTAATTGTAAGGGTGTATTGCAAACTCATGGCAACCACTAAAATCGAAAAAAGAAAGGACGAAATATAACTGATATACTAATATAGGAGAGAAAATTAAATTATATAAATGTCCAGTTGAAACCACAAAAGGCAAGCAAAGAGTGTAATACAAAAATACAAAAATAAAACATAGAATAAGGGCAAATCGACAAAAAGTAACAAATGTGGTAGATATTATTCCAACTATATCAATGGTCTACATGCAGTGGTTAAAAGATACAGACTCTCATAGTAAATGAAAGACAAGATCCAACAGTTTGTGTCTACAGGAAATATATTTTAAATGTAAAGACACATATAGTTTAACAGTAAATGGATGAAGAATGATATATCATGCTAACAGTAATCAAAAGAAAGTTGGAGCAGCTCTATTAACTTCAAACTGAGTAGACTTCAGAGGAAGTAAAGTTATCAGGGATTAAAATGGCTATTACATTAGTGATAAAGAAAATATATAAATCCTTAATGGGTACCTAGCAACAGAGCATTTAAATATGTGAGGAAAATAAATAGAGCTTCAAAGACCCACACATGAATTCATTATTATAGTTGGAGACTTTGACACTCCTCCACAACAAATTTACAGAATCAACAGACAGAAAATTAGCAATGGCATAGTTGAACTCAACAACACCATCCATCAACTTAATATAATTTACAGAAAAACTTCATCCAACAACAGCAGAATCCACATTTTTTTTTTTTATACTATAAGTTCTAGGGTACATGAGCATAACATGCAGGTTTGTTACATATGTATACTTGTGCCATGTTGGTGTGCTGCACACATCAACTCGTCAGCACCCATCAATTCGTCATTTATATCAGGTATAACTCCCAATGCAATCCCTCCCCACTCCCCCCTCCCCATGATAGGCCCCGATGTGTGATGTTCCCCTTCCCGAGTCCAAGTGATCTCATTGTTCAGTTCCCACCTATGAGTGAGAACATGCGGTGTTTGGTTTTCTGTTCTTGTGATAGTTTGCTAAGAATGATGGTTTCCAGCTGCATCCATGTCCCTACAAAGGATGCAAACTCATCCTTTTTTATGGCTGCATAATATTCCATGGTGCATATGGGCCACATTTTCTTAATCCAGTCTGTCACTGATGGACATTTGGATTGATTCCAAGTCTTTGCTATTATGAATAGTGCCGCAATAAACATGCGTGTGCATGTGTCTTTATAGCAGCATGATTTATAACCCTTTGGGTATATACCCAGTAGTGGGATGGCTGGGTCATATGGTACATCTAGTTCTAGATCCTTGAGGAGTCGCCATACTATTTTCCATAATGGTTGAACTAGTTTACAATCCCACCAACAGTGTAAAAGTGTTCCTATTTCTCCACATCCTATCCAGCACCTGTTGTTTCCTGACTTTTTAATGACTGCCATTCTAACTGGTGTGAGATGGTATCTCATTGTGGTTTTGATTTGCATTTCTCTGATGGCCAGTGATGATGAGCATTTCTTCATGTGTCTGTTGGCTGTATGAATGTCTTCTTTTGAGAAATGTCTGTTCATATACTTTGCCCACTTTTTGATGGGGTTGTTTGCTTTTTTCTTGTAAATTTGTTTGAGTTCTTTGTAGATTCTGGATATTAGCCCTTTGTCAGATGAGTAGATTGCCAAAATTTTCTCCCATTCTGTAGGTTGCCTGTTCACTCTGATGTTAGTTTCTTTTGCCATGCAGAAGCTCTTTAGTTTAATTAGATCCCATTTCTCAATTTTGGCTTTTGCTGCCGTTGCTTTTGGTGTTTTAGACATGAAGTCCTTAACCATGCCTATGTCCTGAATGGTACTACCTAGGTTTTCTTCTAGGGTTTTTATGGTATTAGGTCTAACATTTAAGTCTCTAATCCATCTTGAATTAATTTTCGTATAAGGAGTAAGGAAAGGATCCAGTTTCAGCTTTCTACTTATGGCTAGCCAATTTTCCCGGCACCATTTATTAAATAGGGAGTCCTTTCCCCATTTCTTGTTTCTCTCAGGTTTGTCAAAGATCAGATGTCTGTAGATGTGTGGTATTATTTCTGAGGACTCTGTTCTGTTTCATTGATCTATATCTCTGTTTTGGTACCAGTACCATGCTGTTTTGGTTACTGTAGCCTTGTAATATAGTTTGAAGTCAGGTAGCGTGATGCCTCCAGCTTTCTTCTTTTGACTTAGGATTGTCTTGGCAATGCAGGCTCTTTTTTGGTTCCATATGAACTTTAAAGCAGTTTTTTCCAGTTCTGTGAAGAAACTCATTGGTAGCTTGATGGGGATGGCATTGAATCTATGAATAACCTTGGGCAGTATGGCCATTTTCACGATATTGATTCTTCCTATCCATGAGCATGGTATGTTCTTCCATTTGTTAGTGTCCTCTTTTATTTCACTGAGCAGTGGTTTGTCGTTCTCCTTGAAGAGGTCCTTTACATCCCTTGTAAGTTGGATTCCTAGGTATTTCATTCTCTTTGAAGCAATTGTGAATGGAAGTTCATTCATGATTTGACTCTCTGTTTGTCTGTTACTGGTGTGTAAGAATGCTTGTGATTTTTGCACATTGATTTTGCATCCTGAGACTTTGCTGAAGTTGCTTATCAGCTTAAGGAGATTTTGGGCTGAGACGATGGGGTTTTCTAAATATACAATCATTTCATCTGCAAACAGGGACAATTTGACTTCTTCTTTTCCTAACTGGATACCCTTGATTTCTTTCTCTTGCCTGATTGCCCTAGCCAGAATATCCAAAACTATGTTGAAGTGGTGAGAGAGGGCATCCCTGTCTTGTGCCAGTTTTCAAAGGGAATTTTTCCAGTTTTTGCCCATTCAGTATGATATTGGCTGTGGGTTTGTCATAAATAGCTCTTATTATTTTGAGGTACGTTCGATCAATACCGAATTTATTGAGCGTTTTTAGCATGAAGGGCTGTTGAATTTTGTCAAAAGCCTTTTCTGCATCTATTGAGATAATCATGTGGTTCTTGTCTTTGGTTCTGTTTATATGCTGGATTACGTTTATTGATTTGCGAATGTTGAACCAGCCTTGCATCCCAGGGATGAAGCCCACTTGATCATGGTGGATAAGCTTTTTGATGTGCTGCTGAATCCGGTTTGCCAGTATTTTATTGAGGATTTTTGCATCAATGTTCATCAGGGATATTGGTCTAAGATTTTCTTTTTTTGTTGTGTCTCTGCCAGGCTTTGGTATCAGGATGATGTTGGCCTCATAAAATGAGTTAGGGAGGATTTCCTCTTTTTCAATTGATTGGAATAGTTTCAGAAGGAATGGTACCAGCTCCTCTTTGTACCTCTGGTAGAATTCAGCTGTGAATCCATCTGGTCCTGGAGTTTTTTTGGTTGGTAGGCTATTAATTATTGCCTCAATTTCAGAGCCTGCTATTGGTCTATTCAGGGATTCAACTTCTTCCTGGTTTAGTGTTGGAAGAGTGTAAGTGTCCAGGAATTTATCCATTTCTTCTAGATTTTCTAGTTGATTTGCATAGAGGTGTTTATAGTATTCTCTGATGGTAGTTTTTATTTCTGTGGGGTCCGTGGTGATATCCCCTTTATCATTTTTTATTGCATCTATTTGATTCCTCTCTCTTTTCTTCTTTATTAGTCTTGCTAGCAGTCTGTCAATTTTGTTGATTTTGTCAAAAAAGCAATTCCTGGATTCATTGATTTTTTGGAGGGTTTTTTGTGTCTCTATCTCCTTCAGTTCTGCTCTGATCTTAGTTATTTCTTGCCTTCTGCTAGCTTTTGAATGTGGTTGCTCTTGCTTTTCCAGTTCTTTTAATTGTGATGTTAGAGTGTCAATTTTAGATCTTTCCAGCTTTCTCTTGTGGGCATTTAGTGCTATAAATTTCCCTCTACACACTGCTTTAAATGTGTCCCAGAGATTCTGGTATGTTGTATCTTTGTTCTCATTGGTTTCAAAGAACATCTTTATTTCTGCCTTCATTTCGTTATGTACCCAGTAGTCATTCAGGAGCAGGTTGTTCAGTTTCCATGTAATTGAGCGGTTTTGATTGAGTTTCTTAGTCCTGAGTTCTAGTTTGATTGCACTGTGGTCTGAGAGACAGTTTCTTATAATTTCTGTTCTTTTACATTTGCCAAGGAGTGCTTTACTTCCAATTATGTGGTCAATTTTGGAATAAGTGCGATGTGGTGCTGAGAAGAATGTATATTCTGTTGATTTGGGGTGGAGAGTTCTATAGATGTCTATTAGGTCCGCTTGGTGCAGAGATGAGTTCAATTCCTGGATATCCTTGTTAACTTTCTGTCTCGTTGATCTGTGTAATGTTGACAGTGGAGTGTTGAAGTCTCCCATTATTATTGTATGGGAGTCTAAGTCTCTTTGTAAATCTCTAAGGGCTTGCTTTATGAATCTGGGTGCTCCTGTATTGGGTGCATATATATTTAGGATAGTTAGCTCTTCCTGTTGAATTGATCCCTTTACCATTATGTAATGGCCTTCTTTGTCTCTTTTGATCTTTGATGGTTTAAAGTCTATTTTATCAGAGACTAGGATTGCAACCCCTGCTTTTTTTTGTTCTCCATTTGCTTGGTAGATCTTCCTCCATCCCTTTATTTTGAGCCTATGTATGTCTCTGCATGTGAGATGGGTCTCCTGAATACAGCAGACTGATGGGTCTTGACTTTTTATCCAGTTTGCCAGTCTGTGTCTTTTAATTGGAGCATTTAGTCCATTAACATTTAAGGTTAATATTGTTATGTGTGAACTTGTTCCTGCCATTATGATATTAACTGGTTATTTTGCTCGTTAGTTGATGCAGTTTCTTCCTAGCCTCGATGGTCTTTACATTTTGGCATGTTTTTGCAATGGCTGGTACCGGTTGTTCCTTTCCATGTTTAAGGCTTCCTTCAGGGTCTCTTGTAAGGCAGGCCTGGTGGTGACAAAATCTCTTAAGCATTTGCTTATCTGTAAAGGATTTTATTTCTCCTTCACTGATGAAACTTTGTTTGACTGGATATGAAATTCTGGGTTGAAAATTCTTTTCTTTGAGAATGTTGAATATTAGCCCCCACTCTCTTCTGGCTTGTAGCCTTTCTGCCGAGAGGTCTGCTGTTAGTCTGATGGGCTTCCCTTTGTGGGTAACCCGATCTTTCTCTCTAGCTGCCCTTAAGATTTTTTCCTTCATTTCAACTTTGGTGAATCTGGCAATTATGTGTCTTGGAGTTGCTCTTCTCGAGGAGTATCTTTATGGTGTTCTCTGTATTTCCTGAATTTGAATGTTGGCCTGCCCTACTAGGTTGGGAATCCACATTCTTCTAAAGCTCACATGAAACCTTCATCAAAACTGACCTGATGCTGGGCTACAAAATAAACCTCAACAAACCTAAAGAATAGAAACCATACAATGTCCACACTCAGACCAAAATAAAATTACACTAGAAATCAACAACAGAAAGATAGCTGAAAAACCCCTATATAATTAGAAATTAAACAATACACTTTTAAATAAAACATGATTCAAGGGAGAAATCTCAAGGGAAATTTAAAAATTTTTTGCACTAAGGAAGGGGTCCAGTTTCAGTTTTCTGCATATGGCTAGCCAGTTTTCCCAGCACCATTTATTAGATAGGGAATCCTTTCCCCATTGCAGGTTTCTGTCACGTTTGTTGAAAATTAGATGGTTGTAGATGTGTGGTGTTATTTCTGAGGCCTCTGTTCTGTACCACTGGTCTATATGTCTGCTTTAATATCAGTACCATGCTGTTTTGGTTACTGTAGCCTTATAGTATAGTTTGATGTCAGGTAGTGTGATGCCTCCAGTTTTCTTCTTTTTGCTTAGGACTGTCCTGGCTATGTGGGATATTTTTGGTTCCATAAGAAATTTAAAGTAGGTTTTTCTAGTTCTGTGAAGAAAATAAATGGTAGCTTGATGGGAATAGCATTGAATCTATAAATTACTTTGGGCAGTATGGCCATTTCCATGACATAGATTCTTCCTATCCATGAGCATGGAATGTTTTCCCATTTGTTTGTGTTCTCTCTTATTTCCTTCAGCAGTGGTTTTTAGTTCTCCTTGAAGAGGTCCTTTATGTCCCTTATAAGTTCTCACTCATAAGTGGGAGTTGAACAATAAGAACACAAGGACACAGGGAGGGCAACATCACACACTGGGGCCTGTCAGGGGTTGGGGTGCAAGGGGAGGGATAACATTAGGACAAATATTTATGCATGCAAGGCTTAAAACCTAGACGATGGGCTGATGGGTGCAGCAAACCACCATGGCACATGAATACCTGTGTAACAAGCCTGCATGTTCTGCACATGTATCCCAGAACTTAAAAGTATAATAATAATTTTAAAAAGAAAATATTTTGAACTAAATAAAAATGAAAACACAGCTTACCAAAATTTGTGGAATACAGCAATAGCATTTCTTACAGAGAAAGTTGTAGAATTGAATGCATATATTAGAAAAAAAAAAGATATGGAATCAGTAATAAAAGCATTTATCTTATGAAACTAAGAGAAGATCAAATTTAATTTAAAGAGGCAGAAAAAAATATAGAGCATAAATTAATGAAATTAAAAACACAAAATTAAGAAAACCAAAATCTGATCCTTTGAAGAGATCAATAAAATCAAAAACTTTCCAGCCAGGCTAACTGAGAATAAGAGAGTGGGTATAAGTTACTAATATTAGAAATAAAAGAGAAATATCACTTTAAGTCTCGTTGTCACTAAAAGGATAATGATGGAATACTATAGCTAACTGTATGTCCACAAACTTGATAACTTTGATAAATATACCAATTCCTTGAAAGACAAACTCTACCACAAATATGCGTGAAGAAATACGCAATCTGAATAGGTCTAAGTCTATTAAATAAATTGAGTTAATGATTAGTAACCCTTCAAAGCAGAAAGAACCTAATATATTACTACCTAATACAATAAGAAAACGAAATAAGAGTTATACTGACTGGGAAGGAAAACATGTAAACGTCTTTATTCATAGTTGACACAATTGTCCATGTAGAAAATCCAAAAGAATTAACAGCAACATCAAGAAAACCTCTTGGAACTAATATATGATTACAGCAGTTGCAGTATACAAGGTTAATATACAAAATTTAATTGCTTTCCTATATATCGGCAATTAACAAGTAAACTTTGAAACTAAAAACACAATACCATTTACATTAGCACCCCCAAAATTGTTGTACTTATGTATGAATCTAACAAAATATACACAAGCTCTATATGAGAAAAGTTATAAAACTCTGATTTTAAAAATCAAGAAATTACTAAATAAATGAAGAGATATTCCATATTCACGTATGAGAAAATTCAATATTGTCAAGATGTAATTTCTTCCTAATTTCTTCTGTGAAGTCAATGCAATACAATTAAAATCACAGCAAGTTATTTTGTAGACCTCAACAAACTGATTTGTAATTTTATACAGAGAGGGAAAGGCCCAGAGTATCCAACATAATGTTGGGGGAAAAAAAAGCTCAGTTGGAAGACTGACATTATCCAACTTCAAGATTACTGTAAAGCTACAATAATAGAAACAGTGTAGTAATAGTGAAAGAACAGAAAAATAGATCAATAGAGAACACAATAGAGAGCCCAGAAACAGACCATGTAAATAAGACAACTGATCTTTGACAAAAGAGCAAAAGCTAGTGAAGTAGAACCTCTGGAACAAAAGTAGTCTTTTTAACAAATGGTCTTGGAAGAACTGGATATCCACCTGCAACAAAAATGAATCTAGAAACAGATCTTACACAAAAGTTAACTCAAAACAGACATACTGCTAGTGAAACTATAACATTCCTAGAAAATAACATAAGAGAAAATGTAAATGATCTCGGGTTTGGCAATGACTTTTTAGATACAACACCAAAGGCACAGTCTATGAAAGAAAAATTTCATAAACTGAACTTTAATAAAGTTAAAAAAATTTTTGATCTGTGAAAGACACTGTCAAGGGAATGAAAAAAAAAACACTGCAGACTGGGAGAAAATGGTTGCATTGCAAAAGACATATCCGATAAAGAACTCATTCAACACATAAAAAGAACTCTTAAAATGCAACATAAGAAAATGGACAACAGGATTGAAACATGGTCCAAACACCTTAAGCAACAGTTCAGCAAGGAAGATATACAGATGGAAACTAAGCACACGTAAAGATGATTCATATCTTTTGTCATCAGGGAAATGCAAATTAAAACAACAATAAAGCACCACTACATATCGATTAGAGTAGTCAAAACCCAGAACAAAATCCGTAACACCAAATTCTAGCAAAAATGTGGGGCAACAAAAATAGCATTAATTGCTGGTGTGAATACAAAATGGTACAGACATTTGGAAGACTCTTTAGCATTTTTTAAGAAAATGAAACAGACTCTTAAGATCCAGCAATTACACTCCTTAGTATTTACTCAAATAATTTGAAAATTTATAGCCTCGGCCGGGCGCGGTGGCTCAAGCCTGTAATCCTAGCACTTTGGGAGGCCGAGACGGGTGGATCACAAGGTCAGGAGATCGAGACCATCCTGGCTAACACGGTGAAACCCCGTCTCTACTAAAAAATACAAAAATCTAGCCGGGCGAGGTGGCGGGCGCCTGTAGTCCCAGCTACTCGGGAGGCTGAGGCAGGAGAATGGCGTAAACCCGGGAGGCGGAGCTTGCAGTGAGCTGAGATCCGGCCACTGCACTCCAGCCTGGGCGACAGAGCGGGACTCCGTCTCAAAAAAAAAAAAAAAAAGAAAATTTATAGCCCCATGAAAACCTCCACACAGATGTTCATAGCAGTTTTATTCATGATTTCAAAATATGGAAGCCAAAAAGATGTCCTTCCGTAGATGAATGGATAAACTACAGTACTTCCAGACAATGGGATAATATTCAGCACTAAAAAGAAATGAGCTATGAAGCCATGAAAAGACATAGAATCATCAGCACATGGTCATTATTTAAAGATGTGGGGATGAATAAGTAACTGCAGACTGAGAAATGAAAAAGGCTGAATGTGTAACTGCAGACTGAGTCCTGGGACATTCTGAAGTTTAAACATTAGAAATAAGATGAAGGATCAGTAAAGGGTAATATAAAAGAAGAAAAAGTTGGTGATAGGAAACCATGAGAGTGTGAACTATTGGGGAAAAAGAGTGTTACTAAAAATTTAAGTAAGATTATGACTGAGCATTAACTATTGGATTTAGTAACAGGGAGGTGTTTGGTTATGTTATACTCAGTGAAGTGGTGAGAATATTATCTTTATTATAGTGAATTTAAGGGAGTCTGGTAAGAAAGGAATTGGTGACAGTACTGATTACTTTTGAGGGTTTTTCTATAATGTTGAACAATGAAATGAGGGTATAGTTACAATACACTTGAGAACAAGACAATGTTTTCAAGACATGATAAATATGAGCATGTTTGAATGGTGATGGACACAATCCAAGAAAAAGGAGAGACTGACACAGGAGAGATTGAGGAAAATTGTTGGAGTGACATCCTTGAACAAGACAGAGAAATCCATGGTCAACATCCTTCAGTATAAGAGAATATCTAAGTGGAAAATTTATCTAGAATAATATATACATTTGATAACAGAAGGGAAGGCAGAGTGTGTATGTACAGATGCTGGTAGGAAGGTAGATGTGGCAGTGGGCATACCATGTCTTGAATTTTCTCAACAAGGTGGAAAGCAAGGACACACCTGACAGAAAGAGAACTATTTGATTTCAATGTATAAAGCAACATTTTTGGTTTTACTTTTATCCCCACTCCAGTTCTGTACTAAATTTATTGCTAGATATATTGTTTTTTTCTCATCCACTTCAGTTAAAATCCCTTTAAAAATCTTCTTAAATGACTTAAATGCATTTGCTGTTCTGGTAGTAAATACCCTCATAGAGAACTACTACAGCAACAGAGAAGCCACAGCAATATTGGAATTCAGCCATAAACATCAGGAAACCCTCTAAAATTTCTGACTCTGCATTCTTTTCAACAGTAGCAACTTTCAACAGTGGGTGAACACTGGGGTGCCTGGCAATAATCGTTCAAGGTGAACAGAACAAAGAAGGCAGGAAAACAACATTGGGGAGGCACTGTTGCTCAACAGGACGTGCCTCTTCAAAAAAGTCCTTCTCTCTCTTTTTGTTTTCCCAGTGTTGGTCAAGTTGGCAGAAGTACCAAAATAACATTATAACCTGAGATAGGCCCTGCGCTGCTTCATTTATTTACACTATTAGCAGCATAGAATTTAACTCTTCAGACCCCAGAAGTAACTGCAGCCCCAACAGAAAATGATTCTATTTTAGCATTGCTCAGGAAGTGAGGCTACAGACAGACATTCAAATACATTTCAGAAACCAATATAGCACTGTTTCCTCTGAAATAAATTAAGTGAAAATTAGTTTTTGCCTTGTTTCTGTAAAGCTTCCATGTTACTGGGTACTTTGAAGTAACAGTGGAAATATTCATCCTCAATTTAAGAAAAATAAATATGTTTTCTGCGTTTCAAAACAGCCTTTGTGCTAAGAGCACAACTGAAAGATGACTGCTTGTATGTTCTTTTTCTAATTTCTAACTTTCTTTAAGATTTTTAAAGAAAGATTATTGTCTCTGGCCAAATACTCACTGCAAAACACTATTGTATTCCATGTTCAGCTAACAATTGGGTCAAAGGAGAGAAATAATATGCACCTAATATGCACCTTCATCACCTAAATCAAGTAAAATTTATCTTTAAATCCCACTCTATTATAATACCTCCATATATTTGCATATTCTTAGATGACTGGTCTAATGGGAAGTACTCTAATTGCATCACTATTCATTTTTAACCAGCTTTTTAGCTTAATCATTGAATATAGATGTGTATGATTGAACATAAAATATAATTAAGTATTCAATGTATAATTATTAATAAAAAGGAAAGTAGAATTTGACTTATACTGGCCCATTACTTATCTTTAATTTTACACTACTGGTATTTTTTTAAAGTTCAAATATGTAATATATTAAAAAATTGAGTTTCAGGTAAAGATTAAAAGAAATTTTACACCACATGAGATGAGTCAAAAGGAGAAAAACACTTACATTTACTTATGAATCATCAATGACCTTTCAAAAATGTGTTTTTAAACATCTATACTGATACTTTTTTGGCTAAGCCACAATCGAGGAGGAATAAAGTGTCTGAATTAACCTAATCTGTAATTTGAAGAATTATAAGAATTTCATGTAAATGTTAATGTCTATTTCTACCATTTGGATAAATTTGTCATTATTTCAATGTGCTACATCAATTCATGACTCTGGGATACACCAGCAATTGTGTGTGTAAATGTGTGTCTGTGTGTGCATATTTCTAAGTGGGTTCTAAAATATGGATTAGAATTCGTCACTATAAATCTTGTTGAATACCTAGCTTATCATTTCTTGGATTGGCTTCAATTACCATAAATGTTAATTTATTCTTTTATTTTTTTAGATAAACTTCTGATTTTTTTCTTTTACAGACAGTGTCTGATGCAGTGTCTAACTTTGGTGAATATCTTAGGCATGTTAGAGTAAGGGAGGACTTACTCAAAAAAGAAAACGTAATTGTCAAATGACTTAATACAACTCCCTTGACAGTATCCTATGCATTGTTTCTAAATGTCCTTAGCAAAATAATAAGCAAAATTTTTTTAGTACTTTGCAATTTCTTGTAATAATTATTTTATTGCCCTTCTACATTTAGCAATTTTTTCTTAAATTGTTTTTCTCCACAAACAACTACTTCTTCTCTAACTCCTTTGTCCCCTGAATTTACTTATGGAAAGCATAATGTGTGTTCATTTTCATTTCTTCATCATCTCTCTTCCCATTTTTTTTTCATGTAAAGCTTGTTCTCTTGTTCATTTTTTAAATTTAAATTATCTTGTCTCTGGTTCTAAGTTATACAGAGAAGAAAGAAAGGAGACAGGAGAACTGCTTTCTTTTTCACTCAATCAACTGTCAAGGCATTATCTTTGTTTTTTTTTTTAATATTCATTGTGTAACTTAACTTATATAACAAATATATGGAGTATACAGTATAGTTCCCATTTCATGGATTGAAAAAATTGAATTGTGAAAAGATAATTCATCCAAGTTACATGTACTTGTATATGTATATTCATACATGTACAAGTATAAGTGTATGTAATAAGTGGATAAAATAGAATTGAAACTCAGGTCACATATTTGTCAAAGTTCCTTCATCTCACTTCATCACTCTCCTATCATTATCACTAGAAAGAATTTGGTCATAATCCACTTGACTGGGTATTTCCGTTCCCAACAGGGCCTCCCTTGCCGGTGTTCCTGTTTAGCACTTCTGGGACCTCCTCTTCCAGGCATTACTGCTGCCAGATAATTGAGGCTTGGAACCTCCAGGTGTCAGAGAGTGATGCAGTTTTGAAACCCTCCAGGTGATAAAAATCAGGTGTGTTTGACCTGTGACAAAGAACTGTTCCTCTTTTATTATTTTACTTTTCCAAATCGATACCCAAACAGTGTCACTCATGCCTTAATATTGCCATCTGAGGTTTCTTTTAGCAAAACTTTTCTTCAAACATTTAAGGATAAAACATAAGCTCATAGATATTTGGGCTTGGCAACTAATCTGAGTGACCATTGCCACACTAAAAACTAAGATTCTATATGGGTTATATTTTTTATTTTCTCTTACAGTGTATATTCTTTTTTATATTCTTTATTTTTACTATACTTTAAGTTCTGGGGTACATGTGCAGAACACGCACGTTTGTTACACAGGTATACACGTGCCATGGTGGTTTGCTGCACCCATCAACCTGTCATCTACATTAGGTATTTCTCCTAATGCTACCCCTCCCCTAGCCCCCCAGCCCCCGACAAGCCCTGGTGTGTGATGGTCCCCTCCCTGTGTCCATGTGTTCTCACTGTTCAACTCCCACTTATGAGTGAGAAGATGCGGTGTTTGGTTTTCTGTTCTTGTGTTAGTTTTCTGAGAATAATGGTTTCCAGCATCATCCATATTCCTGCAAAGGACATGACCTCATCCTTCTTTATGGTTGCATAGTATTCCATGGTGTATATGTGCCATACTTTCTTTATCCAGTATATCATTAATGAGCATTTGGATTGGATCCGAGTCTTTGCTATTGTGAACAGTGCCACAATAAACATACGTGTGCAAGTGTCTTTACAGTAGAATGATTTGTAATCCTTTGGGTATATACCCAGTAATGGGATCGCAGGGTCAAACGGTATTTCTAGTTTTAGATCCTTGAGAAATTGCCACACTGTCTTCCACAATAGTTGAACTAATTTACACTCCCATCAACAGTGTAAAAGTGTTCCTGCTTCTCCACATCCTCCCTAGCATCTGTTGTTTCCTGACTTTTTAATGATCGCCATTCTAACTGGCATGATATGGTATCTCATTGTGGTTTTGATTTGCATTTCTTTAATGACCAGTGATAATGAGCTTTTTTTCCATATGTTTGCTGGCTGCATAAATTTCTTCTTTTGAGAAGTGTCTGTTCATATCCTTTGCCCACTTTTTGATAAGGTTGTTTTTTCTTGTAAATTTGTTTATATTGTTTGTAGATTCTGGATATTAGCCCTTTGTCAGATTGATAGATTGCAAAAATTTTCTCCCATTCTGTAGGTTGCCTGTTCACTCTGATGGTAGTTTCTTTTGCTGTGCAGAAGCTCTTTAATTTAATCAGATCCCATTTGTCTATTTTGGCTTTTGTTGCCATTGCTTTGGCTGTTTTAGTCATGAAGTCTTTGCCCATGCCTATTTCCTGAAAGGTATTGCCTAGGTTTTCTTCTAGAGTTTTTATGGTTTTAGGTCTTATGTTTAAGTCTTTAATCCATCTTGAATTCATTTTTGTGTAAAGTGTAAGAAAGGGATCCAGTTTCAGCTTTCTGCATATGGCTAGCCACTTTTCCCAACAAAATTTATTAAATTGGGAATCCTTTCCCCATTGCTTGTTTGTGTCAGGTTTGTCAAAGATCAGATGGTTGTAGATGTGTGGCATTATATCTGAGGCCTCTGTTCTGTTCCATTGGTCTATACATCTGTTTTGGTACCAGTATCATGCTGTGTTTGTTACGGTAGCTTTGTAGTATAGTTTAAAGTCTCAGGTAGAGTGGTGCCTCCAGCTTTGTTCTTTTTGCCTAGGATTGTCTTGGCTATGCGGGATATTTTTTGGTTCCATATGAAATGTAAAGTAGTGTTTTCCAATTATGTGAAGAAAGTCAATGGTAGCTTGATTGGGGTAGCATTGAATCTATAAATTACTTTGGGCAGTATGGCCATTTTCACAATATTGATTTTTCCTATCCATGAGCATGGAATGTTTTTCCAATTGTTTGTGTCCTCTCTTATATCTTTGAGCAGTGGTTTTTAGCTCTCCTGGAAGAGGTCCTTCACATCCCTTGTAAGTTGTATTCCTAGGTATTTTATTCTCTTTGTATTGATTGTGAATGGGAGTTCACTCATGATTTGGCTCTCTGTTATTGGTGTACAGGAATGCTTGTGATTTTTGCACATTGATTTTGTATCCTGAGACTTTGCTGAAGTTGCTTATCAGCTTAAGGAGATCTTGGACTGAGACAATGGGGTTTTCTAAATATACAGTCATGTCATCTGCAAACAGAGACCATTTTAACTTCCTCTCTTCCTAATTGAATAGACTTTATTTCTTTCCCTTGTCTTTTTGCCCTCGCCAGAATTTCCAATACTATGTTGAATAGGAGTGGTGAGAGAGGGTATCCTTGTCTTGTGCTAGTTTTCAAAGGGAATGCTTCCAGCTTTTGCCCATTCAGTATGATACTGGCCGTGGGTTTATCATAAATAGCAATTATTATTTTCAGATATGTTCCATCAATGCCTAGTTTATTGAGAATTTTTAGCATAAAGGGTTTTTGAATTTTTTGAAAGGCCTTTTCTACATCTATTGAGTTGATCTTGTGGTTTTTGTCATTGGTTCTGTTTATGGGATGGATTATGTTTATTGATTTGCACATGTTGAACCAGCCTTGCATCCCAGAAATGAAGCTGACTTGATTGTGGTGGATAAGCTTTTTGATGTGCTGCTGGATTCATTTTGCCAGTATTTTATTGAGGATTTTCACATCAATGTTCATCAGGGATACTGGCCCGAATTTTTCTTTTTTTGTTGTGCCTCTGTGAGGTTTTGGTATCAGGATGATGCTGGCCTCATAAAATGATTTACGGAGAATTCTCTCTTTTTCTATTGATTGGAATAGTTTCAGAAGGAATGGTACCAGCTCCTCTTTGTACCTCTGGTAGAATTCGGCTCTGAATCCATCTGGTCCTGGACTTTTTTTGGTTGGTAGGCTATTAATTATTGCCTCAATTTCAGAACTTGTTAATGTCTATTCAGGAATTTGACTTCCTTTTGGTTTAGTCTTGGGAGGGTGTATGTGTCCAGGAATTTATCCATTTCTTCTAGATTTTCTAGTTTATTTGTGTAGAGGTGTTTATAGTATTCTCTGATGGTAGTTTGTGTTTCTGTGGGATTGGTGGTGATATCCCCTTTATCATTTTTTATTGCATCTGTTTGATTCTTCTCTCTTTTCTTCCTTATTAGTCTGGCTGGTGGTCTATCTATTTTGTTGATCTTTTCAAAAAACCAGCTCCTGGATTCATTGACTGTTTGAAAGGTTTTTCGTGTCTCTGTCTCCTTCAGTTCTGATCTTAGTTATTTCTTGCCTTCTGCTAGCTTTTGAATGTGTTTGCTCTTGCTTCTCTAGTTCTTTTAATTGTGATGTTAGGGTGACGATTTTAGATCTTTCCAGCTTTCTCTTGTGGGCATTTAGTGCTATAAATTTCCCTTTGCACACTGTTTTAAATGTGTCCCAGAGATCCTGGTATACTGTGTCTTTGTTCTCATTGGTTTCAAAGAACATCTTTATTTCTGCTTTCATTTTGTTATTTACCCAGTGGTCATTCAGGAGCAGGTTGTTCAGTTTCCATGTAGTTGTGTGGTTTTGAGTGAGTTTCTTAATCCTGAGTTCTAATTTGATTGCACTGCGGTCTGAGAGTTTGTTGCTTATGATCATCTGTTCTTTTGCATTTGCTGAGGAGTGTTTTATTTCCAATAATGTGGTCAATTTTAGAATAAGTGCGATGTGGTGCTGAGAAGAATGTATATTCTGTTGATTTGGGGTGGAGAGTTCTGTAGATGTTTATTAGGTCTGCTTGGTCTGGAGCTGAGTTCAAGTCCTGGGTATCCTTGTTAATTTTCTGTCTCATTGATCTGTCTAATATTGACAGTGGGGTGTTAAAGTCTCCCACTGTTACTGTGTGGGAGTCTAAGTCTCTTTGTAGGTCTCTAGGGACTTGCTTTATGAATCTGAGTGCTCCTGTATTGGGTGCATATATATTTAGGATAGTTAGCTTTTTGTTGCATTGATCCCTTTACCATTATGTAATGGCCTTCTTTGTCTCTTTTGATCTTTGTGGTTTAAAGTCTGTTTTATCAGAGACTAGGATTGAAATCCCTGCTTTTTTTACTTTCCATTTGCTTAATGAATATTCCTCCATCCCTTTATTTTGAGCCTATCTGTGTCTTTGCATGTGAGATGGGTCTCGTGAATACAGCACACCAGTGGGTCTTGACTCTCTATCCAATTTGCCAGTCTGTGTCTTTAATTGGGGGCATTTAGCCCATTTACATTTAACGTTAATATTGTTATATGTAAATTTAATCCTGTCATTATGATGCTAGCTGGTTATTTTGTCCATTAGCTGATGCAGTTTCTTCATAGTGTCGATGGTCTTTACAATTTGGTCTGTTTCTGCAGTGGCTGGTACCAGCTGTTCCTTTCCATGTTTAATGCTTCCTTCAGGATCTCTTGTAGGGCAGGCCTGGTGGTGACAAAATCTCTCAGCATTTCCTTGTCTGTAAAGGATTTTATTTCTCCTTAGCTTATGAAGCTTAGTTTGGCTGGATATAAAGTTCTAGGTTGAAATTCTTTTAAGAATGTTAAATATTGGCCCCCATTCTCTTCTAACTTGTAGGGTTTTTGCCAGGAGATCCGCTGTTAGTCTAATGGGCTTCCCTTTGTGGATAACTCGACCTTTCACTCTGCTGCCCTTAACATTTTTTCCTTCATCTCAACCTTGGTGAATCTGAGGATTATGTGTCTTGGGGTTGCTCTTCTCAGGGAGTATCTTTGTGGTGTTCTCCTCTTACAGTGTATTTTCTAACAGTCTAACAATTCTTAGTCCCCATGTAAATATGCTTCAGGTAAGACATGTATCTCATATCTGTCACTTAGAATACAAATTATTAATGATAACTTATTAAATAATATTCTATGATAGTTGTAGTTTTAAATTCTAAAGTTGGGAAATATAATTGTTAGCCATGATGAATCTCTAGTAGATCTAGAACCAGGTTTCAGGCTTCTGAAACTTTTTTTTTTTTTTGAAGTTTCATAGACCAAAAGTAACTCAGGAATAAATCATGGCTCATTCTGTGTGGGAAATCCCTAGATAGGCTCCTTCCCTCTGAGGCAGAAATCTGCCAGGATCTTATTATTCCTTCAGGAAATAATAAGTATAAAGCAATCAATCAAATTGTAAAAGAGAGTTAGGAAGGTCACATATATAGCAGAAACCATAAGTATCAGGTAGTATATATTGTTTTTGTTTAAATTAAGTCATTGATTCCAATCTCTGAGAACTCCGTGGCTGATTTATCTATGTCCTAATCAAAGAGCAATTAAATCATCCTGTGCAGTAAATTATCATCAGTTAATTATACATCATATGGTTGTCTATATGTGTTTAACTTTAAGAACTGCTAGCATAATTGAGAAAACAATCTTTAATATCAAATATGCACAAATAAATGGAACAATAGCTAGGCTAAAAGATCATAGGAGTTAAAGATAGCCAAATACACCTGTACTTAGAGAAAGGCATTGTGACACTTTTTTTTGGTGTCTCCAAAGTCATAATTCACGTTATCTCGCACTGCTTTTCCACAACACTTCTACAAGTTCTCTGCAAGGAAAGACTAAGCCTTTGTATTCTATTTACAGACCACAGGTCATCAGCACACAGCTTTTCCTTTCATCTGAAACCAATACACTTCAGTATATATGGGACACTCAGCATGAGAGATGGAAGGGATTAATAGCACTGTACCTCTATGTGTGCTCATAGAACCAAAAATGTGTTGCTGTTTTGATTTTGGGAGACAGTTCTCATACATTTTAAAGTAACTTTTACAGGTAGTATCTTGTGAAATAAATGTCCTAGAAAATGTCTCAGCATATCTACCTTCAGGGCTATCAGAACTAGTTGTAACTACTTGGAGAATAAATGCTAGGATATTGGAATTAATTAATAAATGAAGGAAGGGGATAAGGACATTGCTAAGTTCTTGGTGTATGTCTCAGAGGGTAGTGTGGTTGTGGGGGTTGAGGTAACTCATCCAGAAGTAGGAAAGAAGCAGCAAGGTGCTTTGCTTCATCTTGGTAGAGTTTAAGAAAAATAATAATATTGAGTGGGGCTCTGTGATGCGAAGGCATTTTTCATATACCCTAATTCTTAGGTATAGAGAAACTTTCATAAGTTTATTAACATTTTCTTTAATAATTTTATTTATTTAGTCATCCATTTTTACTTTGAGCTCACTAAGTTACAAAACAAATCATACAGTTGCTCAAGTTAAAAACCTGTGTGTCATTTCTTATTTCTCCCTTTCTTTCTGTCATCCCATACATTAAGTTTCCCAATTTCTATATCTATAGTACATATAAAATTCTGTTTGTGTTTCCCCATTCCCACTGTCATTACCTTCATCCAAACCCCAGCACTTCTTAACTGTAGTACTACAGTGTCCTCTTCACTAGTCTTCTTGCCTCCTTCTAAAATAATCACTCTGATTGCTCTGCAGGAAAAAGATTCTAACAAAAAAAAAAAAAAATTAGGTTTTATCCCTTTCCCCTTTAAACCTTTTGGCCCACATGGTGCTTTAGTAAACATATTCTACGGCCTTTAATATTATGCATGATCTATATCATGGCTATGTTTTAAATCTCATTTGGAAATTTTCACTAGCTAGATTATTCTCATCCTTCAAGTCTGACTTCAAACATCACCATCATCTCTAGGAAACTTTGATCATCGCCTCAGTCTGAAATAGCCTCCCACTCTCAGTTTCCTTCATCATATCTCTTTGTTTATATATTTCCTTCTGATTTTTAATCGCCATCTTCCAGAAGCTTGTCACTTTTATATGTCCGTTGTTTCCTCTCTGAAAGTAGAAACTCTTTTCTTGTTCATATTGTATTCCAAAAGTGACCTAAACACAATTCTAGATATGACAGATATTTATTATATACATATTGTTGAATGAATATTTTTGCTGAGTGTTTCAAATTCTTGAATTATTTGAGAGACATTTAAAAGACTAAAATGTTGTAGTTCATTTGGGAGACTAATCAAATGGTATAAACCTGCTGAGAAGAACACCCTTTGCCTCTTCAATATGAGCAATACTTGGGTTAATGTAAAAAAAGAGATGAAACCATGTTTAACCCCGGTTAACTATATCTTGTTTATTATTGATTGGTAAGAGTAGCAAAGACAGTAGCAACTGCATCTTGACATACTACAGTGTGAATATAGAGTGCTACATACGATGGAAGAGGTGAAAGATAATCGCCTACCAGGAGAAATCATGAACAACCAGGATCCCACCAGGGAAAGAGGCCCAAGAGTTCACAATAATGCTACTAAATGGAGAATTACAGGAAAAGGCATTTCATCACCTTGTGATCTAAGGAAGTGAGAGATATACTTCAGCATAATAATTTATTCAAATAATATTTATTTAGAATCCATGTTTTATTTATTATTATATCCCTTATAGTGATAGCATAAAGTAAATAATGTAATTTTGCCTATGTTACAATTTGTAGAGAAGAGACTATATGACGTGTCAATAGAAAGGCTTATTTCAGACAAAAGTAAATCTCTGATTAATTTTTACATATTTATATACCTTTCAAGATTAAAGTAAGATTTGTACACATCTGGTTGGAGCCTAAATTTTTATATAAGTCTTCCTGGTATTGTCTTAAATTATAAGCCTCAGTAGGACAGATGTACATATACATATGTCTTATAAATAAATAATTTTCAATTAGAATCAAAGGATAAGCATAATTACCAACTGCAAAGTGAAAAGCAGACATCTTATTTCAACCTAATAAAGCAAGATACTGCTTTTAAAGTTTTAATGTACAATACATCACCTAGTGATCTTATTAAAATGCAGACTCAGTAGGTATGAAGTGGGGCCTGAGATTCTGAATTTCTTACGAGGTCAAATATGCTGTATTTTGCTGTCCAGGACCATGCCAGGGCATGATATTTGGGTTACTGACTCAGATTTTAAAACTGAGAATTTACAAGGTCGTATTTTCCTTTTTGCCAATATGGATTAAGGAATTGGTAAATCTTACTGAAAATGTTTTAAGAAAGAAGAGAATATAAAATGAATGAAGGGGTAGGTCCACTCTAAATGAGAGAGCTCCTTTCCATCATGAGAAAAATGGCCATAAGTTAGTTTGTAACCAGAAAATAAATTCCTTTGAAAAATTCACCTTGTGAATTACTTGAGTGATTTCCCTGTAGATCTCCTACTTGAATTTCCATTTTGATGCAGAAATTTGGGTCAGCATTCAAGACGCAGAAAGCTCACTAATGTATCAAGCAACCTGAGCTATCAGTTCTCACTGAATAGCTGCTTGCTCCTGTAGAACAGAAACTTGTTAGGAACAGTAATTTCTCTCATAAGTTCGTGCATGTTGACATTCAGCTTTCCCACTAAAGGGGTTTTGTTAGGAGATCCTTGTTGAATGCCAAATCTCCTGTGACAATTGTGACAATGTAGGACAGGATAAGTATTACTGCAGTGGAGGAAAACAGACTACTGGTGAAGCTGGCTAGCATTTAACTCTAAGGGGACTCAGGGTATTCTGTTTTTATGAAGTTACAGGGTGTCAGCTTCTCTGTTCAGGATGAATAAGTGTCATCTGTTGAACTGAAATATACAAAAATGTATAGTTCTTGGATTTGGTGATCTGTTTATTTTATTTCAGAAATCATAAGTATACTTCGGCTGTTACTCAAGCATTGTCCTCATAGTGGAAAATTAATATGGCTTAAAACATAGTTTCACAAGAGATTTCTAAGTTTTGTTTCTGCCTCACTCTGACATGATCAGATTCATCCTTAGAGAGAAAAATGTGACACTAGAGATCCTGAGTGAAATCAGTCTCTTAGCTAAAATATATAGAAATATATATTTCTATCAAGGGTCATGTTTTCTATGTCCTCTAGGACCATTCTTCTGCTCTTGCAACTTTTCATTTACTGTTTTAATAATGTTATTGGGGAACAAAAGTACACAAAGTTGTTGCCTGTGAACTCGCAAGTGCTATCACAGTTTGAAGGCTTGAAAAATGCTTACAAAGGTTTTT
The DNA here is from genome assembly GCF_007565055.1 of Rhinopithecus roxellana. Taxonomy (NCBI): domain Eukaryota; kingdom Metazoa; phylum Chordata; class Mammalia; order Primates; family Cercopithecidae; genus Rhinopithecus; species Rhinopithecus roxellana. Next base: position 30,820,219 of record NC_044549.1, on the reverse strand, counting down.
GACTTGTAAGCTTACAAGTTTTTACTTACACAGAATCTTTCAGACCAGCGGCAAGAATTCTGAGCAGAGAATCCATATACTTGCCTCTCATTTATCATGTCATTTTATTATTTGATAAGAGGAGATTTATGAGGAAATTCTATCCTCCAAATTTCTATCCTGAAGAGTATTTTCAGATTTCCCTCTCACCTGGTAAAGGCTGTTTCTCAAAGCTCAAAAGTAGTGCATATATTATCTTTCTTTTCTTTTTCCAACAAAAAGTCTTCTTTCTACTTAGAACAGTGACTTAAAAAGTACTTATACCTTCCTTCCAATAACTTAAAAAGCTTCTACGTATTAATAATTTATCAAAGACTCATAATATAAAATAATAAAAGTGATAAAAGTAATGAACTAATATTATTAATAGAAGCGTTTATCTTTGGCATTACGGGACAAAGGTAATTAATTGTGCACAATTGCAGAAATGAATCATTGACAGTGTTAAGGCAAAAAAAGAAAGCCTTGCTCATAAAAGGTTTCAAAAATATTTATTGCCTAGATTAGTTTTGAACTTACTTGAGCCCAAATTCATGTCTTCATAGACTTTTTGTTGTTGTTAATTCATCTGACTCTTACTTAGGAAGGATTTTATTTCCTGGATGTCATTGGAGCCTCGATGTAGAAGATTCTAAGCCTCGGGCTATGTCTCATAGAGATTTTCCTTTTAAAAAGCCTTTTCTTCCATGTATACTTTCATCTTAATCCAGGATTTATATAGATTTAATGGAACTGGAAATTTTCCCACAATTTCTCCCATCTGGTTAGGATTGCTACATCATAATAGATTGAATGTGACTTTTTAAAAAATCATATTTTTAATACAAAAGTGCCTTGTTGTCTTAGGAGGATATAGTCAATGGCTCATTTTTAATGAAAACAATTAATGTAAATTTGTATGTGAGTTTTATTGTTGATTAGGTAGATTTGACTGGTAGTATTTCTAAAGTACAATTCAATTGATTGATTAAATTCAATCCATTACTTGTTTTGAGATTCTTTTCTATTTAGGATTAATTTGTATCATTAAAATATTAAGATTAAAGCATTTGTTTAAAAAGGTTGTCAGTATTTCAAAATAACATAAAATTAATACTAGCATATTACTTATTGCTTTGTTTACTAAACCAGAGAATATACACTTTGATCCAAATGTAATATGCCATAGAGGAATAGAAAAACAGACACATCAATTTCAGTAAAAACTTGACCACTAATCAACTTATAAGTTATTAAATTATTTTTTGTTTTAACTTTTTATTTTAAATTAAGTTTATGCTTACTAAAATGTTGCAAAAATAGTACAGAGAGTTCCTGTATACCCCTCAGTCAACTTTTCCTAATGTAAACATCATATATACAATTATGAAAGCCAGCAAATTAATATTGGTACAATATTATCAACTACACTGCAGACTTCATTCAAATTTTACAGGTTTTTTCACTATTTTTTATTACTGTGCTTTTCCATGTGTTCTTTTCTGCTCAAGAGTCGTATCTTAGATGCCGTATAACATCTAGTTGTTACTTTTTTTTTGTCCTCCTCCAATGTGTGATTTTGCTCTTTCCTTTTCTTGCATGACTTGGACACTTTTGAAGAGTACTCATCAGTTATTTTCTGCAATGTCTGTCGATTTGGGTTTTTCTAATGTTTTCTCATAATTAAAATCAGGCTATGAATATTTTTGGCCAAAAAATCCCATAGAAACGATATGAGGTCTTTTTTGATGTCTACAGATTATGCTTATTGAAAGGACAGTCTCTGGAGTCATATTGTCTTCACTCAAATATCAGCTCTGACACTTACAAGCCGTGCAAATCTGGAAAATTTACCCTATCTGAGTAAAATTCCTCCTTTAAAAAAAAAATGGCCATCATAACTCTATTTGTTTCAACATGTTTTTGTAAGGATTAAATGGGATAATGTACTTAAAGTTCTTAGCTTTGTCTTATCACACAGTAAGTGTTAAGACAAAAAGTTAAGTATCAATGATAATCTATAGTAATAATTGTGGCAGGTAACATCTACTGATATATGCTAAAATTCCTGGCATAAACTGAGAAGAAACAAAATATTTGTGTTGTCTCAAAGGATCCTCCCCAGAAAATTGTGCTTGTTACAAATGAAAGATAACCCATTCTGTGAAATAACCTGGCAGATACCAAATTAACCTGGCAATCAATCTGTCAGTAAAATATTTTGAGTACCATTTATTTCATTGTGAAAACAAAGTAAATTGAAATAAAGACTTCTTATATGCCTTCTGTTATTTTGTTCTACTTTGCTTTTATTCTTGTATTGTTAAAATAGATCTTCTCTCTAAAAGAAAATGGCATTAAAAGAAAGACAAATTTTAACACTTCCTTGGGGTGGAGACAATACCTTATTATTCTACTGCTGTGCTTAACACCATAGGCAGTGTTTTGTGGAAAGAAATATAAATTGATTATTTCAAGGAAATAAACTTTAAGAAAACAAAGCCAGGGGGCGGCGTTCCAAGATGGCCAAACAGGAACAGCCCCGGTCTGCAGCTCCCAGCGTGCTCGACGCAGAAAAAGGGTGATTTCTGCATTTCCAACTGAGGTACCTGGTTCATCTCACTGGAACTGGTTGGACAGTGGGTACAGCCCACGGAAGGCAAACTGAAGCACAGCGGGGTGTCCCCTCACCCGGGAAGCACAAGGGGTCTGGGGATTTCCCTTTACAAGCCAAGGCAAGCCATGACAGACTGCCTGGAAAAATGGCACACTCCCACCCTAATACTGTGCTTTTCCCAAGGTCTTAGCAACTGACAGACAAGGTGATTATCTCCCGTGCCTAGCTTGGTAAGCCCCACGCCCACAGAGCCTTGCTTACTGCTAGTGCAGCACTCTGAGATCTATCTGCCAGTCGGCAGCCTGGCTTGGGGAAGGGCGTCTGCCATTGCTGAGGCTTGAGTAGGTAAACAAAGTGCCCAGGAAGCTCGAACTGGGTGGAGCCCACCACAGCTCAACAAGTCCTACTGCCTCTAGCCTCCACCTCTGTGGGCAGGGCATAGCTGAACAAAAGGCAGCAGACAACTTCTGCAGACTTGAATGTCCCTATCTGACAGCTCTGAAGAGAGCAGTGGTTCTCCCAGCACAGCACTGAGAACGGACAGACTGCCTCCTCAAGTGGGTCCCTGACCCTCATGTAGCCTAACTGGGAGATACCTCCTAGTAGGGGCCGACAGACATCTTATATAGGCAGCTGCCCCTCCAGGATGAAGCTGCCAGAGGAAGGATCAGGCAGCAATATTTGCTGTTCTGCAATATTTGCTGTTCTGCAGCCTCCGCTCGTGATACTCAGGCAAACAGGGTCTGGAGTGGGCCTCCAGCAAACTCCAACAGACTGGCAGCTGAGGGACCTGACTATGAGAAGGAAAACTAACAAACAGAAAGGAATAGCATCAACATCAACAAAAAACCACACCAGTAGGTCACCAACATCAAAGACTAAAAGTAGATAAAACCACAAAGATGGGGAAAAACCAGAGCAGAAAAGCTTAAAATTCTAAAAATCAGAGCACCTCTTCTCCTCCAAAGGATCATAGCTCCTCGTCAGCAATGGAACAAAGCTGGGCAGAGACTGAGTTTGACAAGTTGACAGAAGTAGACTTCAGAAGGTTGATAATAACAAACTTCTCTGAGCTAAAGGAGGATGTTTGAACCCATTGTAAGGAAGCTAAAAACCTTGAAAAAAGATTAGGTGAATGGCTAACTAGAATAAACAGTGTAGAGAAGATTTTAAATGACCCGATGGAGCTGAAAACCATGGCACGAGAACTTCATGATGCATGCACAAGCTTCAAAAGCCAATTCAATCAAGTGGAAGAAAGGGTATCAGTGATTGAAGATCAAATTAATGAAATAAAGTGAGAAGACAAAGTTAGAGAAAAAAGAGTAAAAAGAAATGAACAAAGCCTCAAAGAAATATGGAACTATGTGAAAAGACCAAATCTACGTTTGATTGGTGTACCTGAAAGTGACGGGGAGAATGGAACCAAGGTGGAAAACACTTTTCAGGGTATTATCCAGGAGAACTTCCCCAACCGAGCAAGGCAGGCCAACATTTAAATTAGGGAAATACAGAGAACACCACAAAGATACTCCTTGAGAAGAGCAACCCCAAGACACATAACTGTCAGATTCACCAATGTTGAAATGAAGGAAAAAGTGTTAAGGGCAGCCAGAAAGAAAGGTTGAGTTACCCACAAAGGGAAGCCCATCAGACTAACAGTGGATCACTCAGCAGAAACTCTACAAGCCAGAAGAGAGTGGGAGCCAATATACAACACTCTTAAAGAAAAGAATTTTCAACCCAGAATTTCATATCCAGACAAACTAAGCTTCATTAGTGAAGGAGAAATAAAATCCTTTAAAGACAAGGAAACGCTGAGAGATTTTGTCACCATTAGGCCAGCCTTACAAGAGCTCCTGAAGGAAGCACCAAACACGGAAAGGAACAACCAGGACCAACCACTGCAAAAGCATGCCAAATAGTAAAGACCGTCGATGCTATGAAGAAACTGCATCAATTAACGGGCAAAATAACCAGCGAACATCATAATGACAAGATGAAATTCACACATAACAACAGTAACATTAAATGTAAATGGGCTAAGTGCCCCAATTAAAAGACACAGACTGGCAAATTGGATAAAGAGTCAAGATCCATCTTTGTGCTATATTCAGAGGACCCATCTCACATGCAAAGGTGCACACAGGCTCAAAATAAAGGGATGGAAGAAGATCTACCAAGCAAACGGAAAGCAAAACAAATCAGGGGTTGCAATCCTAGTCTCTGATAAAACAGACCTTAAACTGACAAAGATAAAAAGAGACAAAGAAGGCCATTACATAATGGTAAAGGGATCAATGCAACAAGAAGAGCTAACTATCCTAAATATATAAGTGTCCAATATAGGAGCACCCAGATTCATAAAGCAAGTTCTTAGAGCTCCCACAAGAGAAAGCAGGAAAGATCTAAAATCGACACCCTAGCATCACAATTAAAAGAACTAGAGAAGCAAGAGCAAACAAATTCAAAAGCTAGCAGAAGGCAAGAAATAACTAAGATCAGAGCAGAACTGAAAGAAACAGAGACACAAAAAACCTTTCAAAAAATCAATGAATTCAGGAGCTGGTTTTTTGAAAAGATCAACAAAATTGGTAGAAGCTAGCAAGACTAATAAAGAAGAAAAGAGAGAAGTATCAAATAGAGGCAATAAAAAATGATAAAGGGGACATCACCACTGATCCTACAGAAATACAAACTACCATCAGAAAATACTATAAACACCTCTACACAAATAAACTAGAAAATCTAGAAGAAATGGATAGATTCCTGGACACATACACCCTCCCAAGACTAAACCAGGAAGAAGTTGAATCTCTGAATAGACCAATAACAGGCTCTGAAATTGAGGAAATAATTAATAGTCTACCAACCAAACAAAGTCCAGGACCAGATGGATTCACAGCTGAATACTACCAGAGGTACAAAGAGGAGCTGGTAGCATTCCTTCTGAAACTATTCCAATCAATAGAAAAAGAGAGAATCCTCCCTAAATAATTTTGAGGCCAGCATCATCCTGATACCAAAGCCTGGCGGAGACACAACGAAAAAAGAGAATTTTAGACCAAAATCCCTGAAGAACATCAATGCAAAAATTCTCAGTAACATACTGGCAAAATGAATCCAGCAGCACATCAAAAAGCTTATCCACCACGATCAAGTCAGCTTCATCCCTGGGATGCAAGACTGGCTCAACATACGCAAATCAACTAAAGTAATCCATCACATAAACAGAACCAATGACAAAAACCACATGGTTATTTCAATAGATGCAGAAAAGGCCTTTGACAAAATTCAACAGCCCTTCGTGCTAAAAACTCTCAATAAACTAGGTATTGATGTTACGTATCTCAAAATAATAAGAGCTATTTATGACAAACCCGTAATCAATATCATACTGAATGGGCAAAAACTGGAAGCATTCCCTTTGAAAACCAGCACAAGACAGGGATGCCCTCTCTCACCATTCCTATTCAACATAGTGTTGGAAGTTCTGGGGAGGGCAATCAGGCAAGAGAAAGAAATAAAGGGTATTCAATTAGGAAGAGAGGAAGTCAAATTGTCTCTGTTTGGAGATGACATGATTGTATATTTAGAAAACCCTGTCGTCTCAGCCCAAAATCTTCTTAAGCTGATAAGCAACTTCAGCAAAGTCTCAGGATACAAAATCAATGTGCAAAACTCACAAGCATTCCTATACACCATTAACAGACAAACAGAGAGCCAAATCATGAGTGAACTCCCATTCACAATAGCTTCAAAGAGAATAAAATAGCTAGGAATACAACTTACAAGGGACGTGAAGGACCTCTTCAAGGAGAACTACAAACCACTGCTCAATGAAATAAAAGAGGGCACAAACAAGTGGAAGAACATTCCATGCTTATGGATAGGAAGAATCAATGTTGTGAAAATGGCCATACTGTCCTAAGTAATTTATAGATTCAATGCCATCCCCATCAAGCTACCATTGACTTTTTTCACAGAATTGGAAAAATCTACTTTAAAGTTCATATGGAACCCAAAAAGATTCCACACGGCCAAGACAATCCTAAGCAAAAAAATAACCAAAACAGCAGGGTATTGGTACCAAAACAGATATGTAGACCAACAGAACAGAACAGAACAGAGGCCTCATAAATAACATCACACATCTACAACCATCTGACCTTTGACAAACCTGACAAAAACAAGCAATGGGGAAAGGATTCCCTATTTAATAAATGGTGCTGGGAAAACTAGCTAGCTATATGTTGAAAGCTGAAACTGGATACCTTCTTTACACCTTATACAAAAATTAATTCAAGATAGATTAAAGACTTAAATATTAGGCCTAAAATCATAAAAACCCTAGGAGAAAACCTAGGAAATACCATTCGGGACATAGGCATGGGCAAGGACTTCATAACTAAAACACCAAAAGCAATGGCAACAAAAACCAAAATAGACAAATGGGATCTAATTAAACTAAAGAGCTTCTGCAGGGCAAAAGAAACTACCATCAAAGTGAACAGGCAACCTACATAATGGAAGAAAATGTTTGCAATCTACCCATCTGACAAAGGGCTAAAATCCAGACTCTACAAATAACTCAAACAAATTTACAGGAAAAAAACAAACAACCCCATCAAAAAGTGGGGAAAGGATATGAACAGATACTTCTCAAATGAAGACATCTATGCATCCAACAGACACATGAAAAAATTCTCATCATCACTGGTCATCAGAGAAATGCAAATCAAAACCACAATGAGATACCATCTCACAGCAGTTAGAATGGCGATCATTAAAAAGTCAGGAAACAACAGGTGCTGGAGAGGGTGTGGAGAAATAGGAACACTTTTACACTGTTGGTGGGACTGTAAACTAGTTCAACCATTGTAGAAGACGGTGTGGTGATTCCTCAAGGATCTAGAACCAGAATTACCATTTGACCCAGCAATCCCATTATTAGGTATATACCCAAAGGATTATAAATCATGGTACTATAAAGATACAGGCACATGTATGCTTATTGTGGCACTATTCACAATAGCAAAGACTTGGAATCAACCCAAATGTCCATCAATGATAGACTGGATTAAGAAAATGTAGCACATATACACCATGGAATACTATGCAGCCATAACAAAGGATGAATTCATGTCTTTGGAGGGACATGGATGAAGCCGGAAACCATCATTCTGAGCAAACTATCACAAAGACAGAAAACCAAACACTGCATGTTCTCACGCATAGGTGGTAATTGAGATCACTTGGACACAGGACGGGGAACATTGTACGCCGGGGCTTGTCAGGGGGTGGGGACCTGGGGGAGGCATAGCATTAGGAGAAATACCTAATGTAAATGATGGGTTGATGGGCAAACCAACATGGCACATATATTCCTATGTATCAAACTTGCACATTGTGCACATGTACCCTAGAACTTAAAATATCATTAAAAAAAGAAAAGAAAACAAATCCAGAGATTTTAGGAGTCATGCCATAAAATAAAGTTAGCTAATTTCATCTAAACCATAGCTTGATTATGTATCTCTCCTCTATCATCAGACTACTATAATGATAGGCTTCTTTGGAAAATTTGCTGTGTACAACTATTTTCATTTTTATATGGATTTTTTGGCTACTGTCAATTTGGTTTTAAATTACTTAATTCAGCATGTTTGAAATGATTATTTACTATTTGTCTCATCAAATAACTAAAAATCAAAACAATTGAACTCATGGACATAGAGAATAGAATAGTTAGCAGAGGCTGGAAGGGTAATAAGGGGATGAGGAGGAGGCAGGGATGGTTAATGGCTATAAAAAAAAAGAATGAATAAGACCTACTATTTGATAGCACAGTAGGGTGACTATAGTCAATAATAACTTAATTATATATTTTTAAAAAACTAAGAGTGTAATTGGATTGTTAGTAACTCAAAGGATAAATGCTTGAAGGAATGGAGGCCATTCTCCATGATGTGCTTATTTCACATTCCATGCCTGTATTAAAACACCTCACATAACCCATAAATGTACACACCTACTAAGTACCCACAAAAATTTTTTTAAAAATAAAAATTAAAAGTCTTTTAGAGGCAGATATCAATATTCTTAGTGTTTCATTAGTCAAGAGTTGTCAATATCTAACAATAATTGAACACATAATAGTTTTTAAAAGTTACTAATAATGCCTATAATTATTTTTGGAATATCTGAAAGTCCTAGTAGAAATCCAAGAATTTCCAAACATCTGTGTTTTAATTTAAGAGGATAAATATTGTATTTTGAGTGAAGAGAGGGTTCCAAACACCTGCAAAAGATTTTGGGAAACTGTGAGCTATTTCTGAAGCTATTTCTGAGCTATGTGTTCTTGCCATTCTCATAGCATTCTTTCCTTTCTCTCTTCTTTCTAGTTGTATTTAAAGCAATATTACAAAATAATTACAGTGCAAAAAGTTCAATTGTAGAGCTAAGGAGAAAACACCATAAGAACATTTTTAAAATGAACTATTATATATGAAACCTTGAACTGACCACCACTGCTGGAATATTAAGGGGACAGAAGCTATAACAGGGATTAAAGAATCTCTTTAATGGAATTCTTTGTTGAAACTCACAGAATAGTGCTAACTCTTTTAGGTGTGGCAAACTTTCAGCATCCATATACAGGACTGACTACAGCAAAAAATCTTATGTGCTTACCTATGCTGCATGTGTGTTATCAAGAGGTTGCAAGGTAATCTGATTATGCAACCAGATTAAAAACTACATTTATCTTGGCTTTACTACAAAAGTGAATTGTGGCCAGGTGCGATGGCTCACGCCTGTAACCCCAACATTTTGGGAGGCTGAGGAGGGCAGATCACTTGAGGCCAGGAGTTCAAGACCAGCTGGCCAACATGGTGAAACCCCGTCTCTACTAAAATTACAAAAAATTAGCTGGGCATGGTGGCGGGTGCCTGTAATCCCAGCTACTGAGGAGGCTGAAGCAGGAGAATCACTTGAATCTGGCTGGAGGGTGGTTGCAGTGAGCCAAGATCATGTCACTGCACTCCAGCCTGGGTGAGAGAACAAGACTCTGTCTCAAAAAAAAAAAAAAAAAAAAAAAAAAAAAAAAAAGAAAGAAAAAAAAAAAGTGAATTGCCTGTTTATTAATAGTATTGATAGTTTTCTATTTTAACACTTATTATGTGACATGACAAAACTGGGGCCGGGCGCGGTGACTCACACCTGTAACCCCAGCACTTTGGGAGGCCGAGACAGTCAGATCACGAGGTCAGAAGATCGAGACCATCCTGGCTAACACGGTGAAACCCCGTCTCTACTAAAAATACAAAAAATTAGCTGGGCATGGTGGCATGCACCTGTAGTCCCAGCTACTTGGGAGGCTGAGGCAGGAGAATCACTTGAACCTGGGAGGCAGAGGTTGCAGTGAGTCGAGATCTTACACCTGCACTCCAGCCTGGGTGACAGAGCAAGACTCCATCTAAAAAATAATAATTAAAAAAAAAAAACGGATATACTTAAGTATATTATTTCATGTAATTCTCACAACACACATTGAATTGAATATCATTATTGTAGTCATATTTTTAAATGAAGTATTTTACCTAGAGAGGCAGAGTGAATTTCCCCGAGTTATGCAACTCACATGGGAAATTTACACTGCCTCTGGAAACTGTAACTGGGAAATTGTAACTGTGAGTGTCAGAGGTGGTACTTGAGTGGAGACGATGGGACTCCAAAGACTGTCCTTTTACCAATCATAACCTATAGGCACTTTTTATTCACCAAGAAGACAAGTGTACTTATGATAAGTCCAATCGTTATTACCCAATCCAATGAGTTTCTGAGTAAACCAGATTCACATGTTTTATTTTGGGACACAAAATCAAGCATTTTTGTAGGGTTCTTTAGGCAAACATGATAAGAAGCAATGTGATAAATGCAGAAAACAATTTGTAAGAAATAAAGTGGAGAAATAAATTTGCATTAGGGAATTCAAGAGTCAAAAACCTCTCTTTAGTGTTTTTGACCAACTTTCTATTATTTAAACTGTCAAAAAAACAGGCTGGTCAGGATTTGGTCTCTGCAATCTTAGGAAGAGATCAGAGAGGATTGTTAACTTTCATGATAATAAATGGAGGAACATTTAATTTTGGCATTTGTGTATGATTTGCATCTAAAAGCATGAATTTATGCTGTATTTCTTAGTCATATACTTAAGTATTATCTTGACATTTTCTCTTGTCCAGAACTCAAGGATATAAATTAACACATGCTCAGTATTAATTTGCTACCATTGCCTGGCTCAAAGTTGAGTACAGGTCTTCTTATTTCTTCTCATTTGGAGATGTGTTTCGATTATTTGCATACATCACCTGTATTGGTGGGAAAGACATAGCTTTGACTTTTCCAAAGTAGATGAACAGCTGCTTTGAAAAGATAAATTAGGATTCACGACACATTTAAACCCCAGGCTTTTTACTTGGTCCTGAAAGTTGAAAGGGCTTTACATTTGCAAAAATTATTTTTCAAGGAATCCATTGAAATTTTCCAATATTCTGTGCCCTTAGATCAAACATAGAGGCAGCAATATTAAAACTTTCTTTTAAAAAACTTGGTCGGGAGTTGTAGCTCACACCTATAATGCCAGCACTTTGGGAGGCCAAGGGGGGCAGATCACTTGAGGCCAGGAGTTCAAGACTAGCCTGGGCAACATGGCAAAACACTGTCTCCATTAGAAATGCAAAAAATAGCCAGGAATGGTGACACAGGCCTGTAATCCCAGATACTTGGGAGGCTGAGACATGAAAATCACTTGAACTCAGGAGGCGGAGGTTGCAGTGAGCTGAGATCACACCACTGCACTCCAGACTGGGCAACAGAGAGAGACTTTCTCTCAAAAATAATAATAACAAAACTTTCCTTTAAAAAAGTTAAGGGAGCTGGGGCAGTGGCTCACACACGTAATTCCAGCACTTAAAAAAAAAAATACATAAATTAACTACTCATGGTGGTGCTCGCCTGTAGTCTTAGCTACTCAGGAGGTTGAGGTGGGAGGGATTCTTGAGCCCAGGAGGGTGAGAATGCAGTGAGCCGTGATCACGCCACTGCACTCCAGCCTGAGTGACAGAGCGAGACCCAGTCTCAAAAAAGAAAGAAAAAAAAACTTGAGGAAATAAATTGATTTAAAACACAATAAGTAATGGTTGTCATAGTTACAAATGATTACTTCTTGTAGCTCATGTCAAATCTAAAATCTAAATCAGTAGAACATTGCTGTAATGTTCTATCGTATGGCTACATTAAGCCTATAGGTTTCCCTCACATTTGTATCTAAGTTATTACACATTTATTTATTACCTACTCCATAATTTTGCCATGCTGTAATAAAAAAGATAAATGACATAAAGTATCTGCCAGCACAAACCTTACAATCTGGTAATGTTGATAAATAATAAGACAGGTTCACAAACTACAAAGCAAATAGGCAAGTGACTTATGATAAATACAAATAAAGAACAATCTAGATATGAAGAAAGAAAAAGAGAGAGATTGGCAGAGACAGAGAGAGAAAAAATAAAATTGGAGGATCAATAAGAAGCTTCCTGAATGAAGGGGTGCGTATGATAGATTTTAAGGGATTTTGGCAAGAAAGAAAGGAAGGCACGCATTCTAGAGAGCAGGAAGGGAAGGAACAAAAGTGACGAAGTACAGAACATTCAGGTCCTTTGCAGCGTGGAGTACATAGAAGCTGTATATGATAAAGCAAAAAAGATATTAGTAAGAATTTATAGGACTTGATAGCTGATAGTGTAGAAGGAAAAATTAAAGATAATTTATGGTTTCAAATGAACATACTGGTCACATTATTTAATGAAAGAAGTAAGAGAGGATAATGCACTGATTTTAGGAGCAGAAAAATAATATATGCTTTTATTAAAATGTTGGGGTAAAAGTACCCACTAGAACATTCAGGTTTTTGAATTATCATTTGGACCTTAAAAAAGAGCAGAGAAAAGTACAAAAATTGGAGTTAAAAGATTTGATTTTAAATCCTGGATCTTCTCCTAAGCTGTATGACCTTAGGTTTGCCACATACTCTGAGCACCATTTTATTGACTATTTTTATTTGTTTATTTTCATAGGTTATTGGGGAACAGGTGGTGCTTGGTTACGTAAGTTCTTTAGTGGTGACTTGTGAGATTTTGGCACACCCATCACCTGAACAGTATACACTGACACTATTTGTATCCTTTTATCCCTCACCCCTTTCCCTCTCTTTCCCCTAAGTCCCCAAAATCCATTGTGTCACTCTTGTGCATTGCATCCTCATAGCTTAGCTCCCACTATTGACTGAGAACATACAATGTTGGTTTTCCATTCCTGAGTTACTTGACTTAGAATAATAGTCTCCAATCTCATTCAGGTTGCTGAAAATGTCATTAATTCATTTCTTTATATAGCTGAGTAGTATTCCATCATATATATACGGTGTATATATGTATGTGGTGTGTGTATATATATATATGTGGTGTGTGTATATATGTGTTATGTATATATATATATGTAGTATGTGTGTATATATATATATATACACCACAGTTTCTTTATCCACTTGTTTATTGATGGGCATTTTTGGTTTGGTTCCATGTTTTTGCAATTGCGAATTGTGCTGCTATAAACATGCATGTGCAAGTATCTTTTGTGTATAATGACTTATTTTCCTCTGGGTAGATACCCAGTAGTGGGATTGCTAGATCAAATAGTAGTCCTACTTTTCATTCTTAAAGGAATCTGCACACTGTTTTCCATAGTAGTTGTACTAGTTTACCTTCCCACCAGCAGTATAGAAGTGTTCCCTGTTCACCGCATCCACATCAACATCTACTATTTTTTTTTAATTTTTTTATTATGGACATTCTTGCAAGAGTAAGGAGGTATCGCACTGTGGTTTTGATTTGTATTTCCCTGATCATTAGTGATGTTAAGCGTTTTCTTTAAATGTTTCTTGGCGATTTGTATGTCTTCTTTTGATAATTGTCTATTCATGTCGTTAGTTCACTTTTTGATGGGATTGTTTGTTTTGTTGATTCATTTGAGTTTGTTGTACATCCTGGATATGTTAAGAATAGATATCTTTTCTGTAGGGGTTGTTCTTATGGTTAAAAAAACACTAGTGAAAGATTTCACAATTCATAAAACTCAACAAATCCAAGATGTCCTTGTTGATATCTTCATAAAAGTATCAGTTGAAGTTATTACTAAGGAGAAAGACTAGAAGAGACCTGAAGAGGGGCTAAAAGAGTTACTATGCTTGATCAAAATACTAGGAAAAGAAAATTATGACCATCATATGAATTATTTTTTGTTCGTACAGGTTTTAACAATTTTATAAACATACGGATATTATACAATATATTGCTTGACTTTTCTTGTTTATTAACTTCTTTAAAAGGGTAACATATTTTATGCAGTCTTCTAGGACTTTTATTATTCATCACATTATGATTATAAGATTCATCTATGATGTAATATTTAATTATAGATTATTTTTATTACTGTATGATATTCTATTTTATGAAAAGTCCACCACATATTTATCTTCCTACTGTTTACAGATGTTTTTGTTGTTTCCAGTTTTTTGCTATTAAAAACATGAACAGTGCCCCAGTGGACTTTTTCTGTTATGCCTTCCAGTACACGTGTGCAAGAATTTCTCTCAGGCATGTATCTAAGAATATTATGTATCTGGGAATGTTCTACTTTATAAAACACCACCAAATCATTTTCGAAGGTGGCTGTATTATTTTCCACTATTGCAAGCAATGTGTAAAAGATCCATTTCCTATCCAAAACTTACCTTTCTCAGAATACTTATTAAATTTATTGATGAGGAGTGGAGATGGTTTTTCATTGTTCTTTAATGGCATTTTATCAATTACTAGTGATGCTGGCTTATTTTTTGTAAGTTTATTAGTTATATATACATATGTCTTTTGTTATAAGTCTATTCATATTTTTGTACATTTTTATTGTTAATTTTCAATATCATTTTAATTTATAAGCTCCTTGTATATACTCGATGATAGGGTTTTGCTGGCTGTAAGAATTGCAAATAATTTCTCACATTCTCTTTACTCTCTTTAAAGTGCTTATGAGAAAAATGTTCTTAATTTTTATGTCATCTGATTTTTAAACTTTTTTAAGTTTTGCTTTTGACATCTTTTACAAAATATGCTTCTCTGACTCAACATCAGAAAGACATGTATTATATTTTCTTCTAAAAGTAGCTTTTGCTTTTGAAAGTTCTTAAGTTTTCTCTTTAAAGTTCTTAATCCATCGAAAGTTGATTTTTGCATATCACGTGAGGGTAGCGTCTCTTTCTCGTTTTTAAAATAATAACCTTAGGCTGGGGGTGGTGGCTCATACCTGTAATCCCAGCACTTTGAGGGATGAAGGCAGGCGGATCACATGGTCAGGAGATCGAGACCATCCTGGCTAAAACAGTGAAACCCTGTCTCTACTAAAAATACAAAAAATTAGCTGGGTATAGTGGCACATGCCTGTAATCCCAGCTACTCAGGAGACTGAGGCAGGAGAATAGCTTGAACCCGGGAGGGAGAGGTTGCAGTGAGCTGAGATTGCACCACTGCACTCCAGCCTGGGTGACAGAGCAAGACTCCATCTCAAAAAAATAAATAAATAAATATAAATAAAATAATACACTTCAATACTTCTTTTCAGTGATTTATTCAGGTGCCTTAGTTACACGTCAACATTCTATTTAAATATGAGTATTTCCCTGCCTTTCTATTGTGTTCCTGTAATTGATTTTGTCCTCTACAAAAATACCATATCATCTTAGTTAAAATGTGGTATGTAGGGAAATTTCTCCCACCTTATTTTATTAATTAGCACATATGAACCTATTTTGCACCAGGTATTATTCTAAGCCATTTTCAAATATTGACTCATCTAATGCTATAAACAATCTTATAAGATATGTACTTGTATTTTTCTAATTTTACAGAAGAGGAAACTGTGTCATAGAGAGGTTAAGTAATGTTTCCATAGTTACACAGTAAGTCATGTACATGGGGCTGTAAAATATTCAGTCTGGCTCTAGAGTCCAACATTGTCATTACTATGCTATACTGTGTCTTGTCTCCAAAAGTGTTTCGTCTATGTTTTTGTCTTCTGCTTTCACATAAATTTATAATTTGTATGAATTATAAATGCTTACATTTATAATTTATAGTCAACTTATCAAGTGCTAAGAACAATCTTTTCATGATTCTTACTGAAGTTCCATTACATATATACAATGATTCAGGAATAATAAACACTTCAGTATTTCTGCTGCAAAAATATTCCTAGATACATTACTGGAATAAATGGGATAAGTAAAGACCATGTATTGCTTCTTATTTCTTGAGATCTAGTTTTGCTGCCAAGTGAGTTTTTGTGCCAAACTGATGAAAAATCTTTCTATTTAGATTCTTTAGATGTTTTGGAATTGTGGAATGTGTTATTACCATTTAATAAATGAGCAAACAATGCCCCAGGGTTAAATAAACAAACTTAATCTGCATTCTTAGTTGATGACAGACTGCCTGTAATTTGCTTTAGGTTTTCTTAAGAAATGTTTCATATGGATTTTTAAGCCTCAGAATAAGAATATAGGATTTTTCTTGGATCTTGATCCATGATGATTCCAGGTCTCTGCCTAATTTACCTTGCTTAACTAACATTTCTCTAACTGGTGATCTGTTCTTTTTTATTCATCCATAACCAAGCCTAATCTGCAAGTTAGTCTCTTTCAAAATAACACAGATTATTAGAAATTAATGAAAATGTGTGTGAAGCCCGTGCCCATTCACCAGTTTTATCTAACCTGTAATTCAAATTCTGGATTTTGTAATTTAAAGACTTGTTTAAGATATAGTTTGCCTTTAATCTGTCAATATTTTAAAGTGATTTATTTTTTCATTTTGAAATTCCTTTTTGTCCTATTCTCCCATTTCCTCATTTTTAATTGATTACACTGTGTCAAGTAATTAAAATATTGTTCCCTTTTAAAGTAATAACTTATTTTTCCATTAAGTTGAGCTGATTCTGTACCCTCTTACATGAGAAAATGAGTGTTACCCTTATTTATTGCTCTTGTACCCATTTGTATTTACAGCTTCACTTAGACCTCAATGAGGAATGCAGTGCCTATATTTCAAATACCTGTATTTAAGGTAATGTTCATTTGTCTAGTGACTGGTATGCAGTAGGTACTCAGTAAATGCTTGAAAAGTGCGTTTATAACTGAACAAGATAGAAGCACCTCTTAAAATTTTGATGTCAACTTCCAAATTGAAGTTGAATTTTATAATAGCACAGGATTACCTGTTAAAGATCTCAGGAAACAGTAACAAACTAAAACACTTGTTCTCCTGCTACAGACTGAAGTATAAGTACTCAGTTCCTCATTTAGGGTTTAAGTGAAGCTCTAAGTGCAAATGGCTGCGAAGGGAAAATTATGATGAACTCTCCATAATACAGTTGATTTAAATTGAGTATCTTAGAGTGTTTAATTTTGAAATTTCTTAGCATTCATCTATATATTCTATAACTTTTATTGTTATACTTGAATTTAATTATCACTCCACTGTATGCTCTTGTTTGTATTTTCTTGTATATTAAAAATAAATTTATGTCCCTCAGACTCATACGCACTGAAGGGTTATAAGCTATTCAGCACATCTTAGACAAGCAGTTTCCAACCACCTCTATTTGGGAAAATGTATGGATTTTCGGGGCCCTGTCTTGACTTACTGTATTTCTATACGGGGCCTGAGATTCTATACTTACTATAAATTTCACTATCATGAACAAGAGACAATTGAGGAGAAAATGTTTCTTGAAGATTCATATTCACAGCATCAGTGGATACTTTTGCTGATAGAGGCAGAATCTTCCTAGGAACACGTGACACTCACTCCCCATTTGTTGTCTCTTGACATTGTTTAACCATCAGTGTCAGAATGAACAGAATTAACCATTCTCATCTCACTCCTTCATCTGTTATGAAATCACAGCCTGTAGGCATCCACACAGAGGGAAGTTCCAGCCTCACAATGACATCATTACCTGCACGTGGCTTCTAGCGATCCAGGGTGCTATGGAAGTCAGCCACAGGGCCTCTCCTCTCAAACTGAGCACGTTGTCTGGCCCTAGTAATGGCACAACTCATTGCAAAGCAGATTAAATTGCATGCCTCTCTCACGGTATCTTTTCCCTTTGTCTGATTTTTTATTAGAGCCCAGAACCATTTTTCCACCTTGGGAACACATTTTAAAAATTGGTAGGAGCCAAAGAGAAAATGATTAAAATGAAAGGCATTTTCTTTATACCGTTCTTTTTTAGGCTAAATCTTTTTCATAAAGAACCTATATCAATTGTTGAAAGGAATATCTTTTTTATGCAATCGAACTGTGTATACTGCTTGACCAAAATCTCAAAGATAACCTCTCAGTGAGTTAAAACAGACATTCAGATCATAGAGTTGGGGGTATTTAGAATTACTTGATCTATAATAGTCAGATATGGGTTTATATCATTCACGTGTTCGACTCGATTGAATTCTAAGTACATTCTTAACAACAACATATCACATTCAATTCCAGGCATTTTTAAATTTATTATTAACAATTAATAATCATAATAACTCTGGACATGTGCATGGTGGAGTAGGCAAAGAAAAATGGATATAATTACATCTATGTTTTGAGTGAGTAACACTAAGTTCAGGAAAATCTAATGACTTACTTAAAGTCATTCTGATGGGAAGAAACTGATCATTTTAATCCTGATTTCCACACTCCACGTCTATACTTCCTTCTCCATTTTCTATTTTCTTCTTATTGTGATGCTGATAATAAAGAATTACACATGAATTTGTCGTTACCTTTCTAAAATGCATAATTCCGATGTTTTATCAATTAAAGACTGCATTTTCTTAGCTCCTGGCTGTGTGCCTTTTATCTGCGCACCTCAGGTGTTAACATTTCGCCTATTATTAGTCTTTTCCCCTATCTTTTGCTCCACATTGTGGCAAAGCCCCAAAGTTTGAGTCAGTAACTTAAAAATATGACGTCAAGTGAATGGAAAAAGGAATAAAAAGAAGTTAGACTGAACAAAATAAGTTTAGTCATTGCTTTAAAAAAGTCATCATTTTAAAACCAGGAATTCCGGGCCACCAATATAAAACTAAGTAAAATTTGATTTTAATTATAGACTTCTGCAAAGTCCACTTTTTGTGTTAAACAATAGGAAGCAGCTTTTCACCAGATACCAATTTTATTCACTTTCTTTAGCATTCCAAACTGAACAGTAACTTTCACGATGTTTTTGTTATTAAAGAAATTCCCTTTTTAGCTCCTGCTGTAATAAATAAGGTAAAGCTTCAATTAAATTGAAAGTTATAGAAGAATCTAAATCTAAACCTCCTGGGCTTAGGGCTCAAGGTATTTCACTTACTGCCAATAGAATGTAGCAAAGTGACTCAAGGAATGAACAGAGAATGGGTAACTACAGAACCCAGAACAACAACGTTTCCATTTGTCTTGACCAAGTAATTGGTGTATGATAGTTTGGAAGTCTTCTGAAGAGGTATCACTCTCAGCTCTGCTACAAATCACTGCATGACCTTTTCAAAGACATGCTTTTTTCTGGGCCTTGTTTTTTTTGTTCATCTATAAAGTGAACATTCATCTAGATAAACTGAAAAGTTCCTCGTAGCATTACTGTTTTAAGATTTCAAATATTTAAGAGGCTAATATCATGGAAGCTGGATGGAAACATTCAGTCTCAGATGTGAAGCCTTCTAGAAATTTATTTCTCCTACTGAATAGGGTTGATGCTGCAGATAAGGGGATATTTGTCAGATTCTTAAGCACAATTTCACCTTGATTAAATGTTTTTGGTGCTTCTAATCATGTTACTCATCCAGCCTAATATCTGATTTGAGGTTTCATTTTGTTCTTTTAGAAAGGTGTATCATGGTGCTGTTTCAAAGGTTGGTTTTTAAAACAACATAGACATTTTCTTAGTTCATATAGGCATTATTGAGCAAGAACATATTTTTGAGTGTTCAGTACCTAGTATAACGTGATTAATCCATAAAAAATATTTGGCAAGATAGATAATATAAAACATGATTTTAGAGGTTGATGAGAACTATAATATATAGGTATCTATTACTATAACTTGGTGATTATTCATGCTAGACATAGTATGAGACCTTGATAAATATTGTTGCATACTGTTCTCACCCTCCTGAAAGTCAGTGATGCTCACAGCTTACTTTGAGATTTCAACTATTCACAGGCTAAGAATAAGATGAGAAGGTTGCAGAGTGGAAACTACACATAAAGAGAGTATCTTTGAAATTTCTTTCAATATTTAAGTCAGATTTTTTTTGGATCACCATTCTTTTTGAAGTTATGTTCCTGCCATGGGTAATGGAAAGAATGCAGTTCTAGAAATTGCACTTTGGTTCTAGTCTAGGATCTCTGCCAAATTGTATGTATCACACATGTCATTTAGACACTCTAAAATTTAGTTTCCTCATCTGTAAATTGGGTGATTTTATAATTAGCTAAAAGGAATTTCTTTCCCAAAATTTTAAACTAAGGTTCTGTGAACCTAAACAAAAAAATCTAATTTTATAGTTGATAATTAGTATCCAGCAGCCAACTCTGACTTGCTTCCTTAATAATTATAAAAAATATATTTATGAATAATATTTCAGAAGGTAAAAAATATAGACAGGATATCACTATCAATAAGGCTTGCTTTTGGAAAACAGAATTGAATGTATATTATTGTATATATATGATATGTGAAAGAAATTATTAGATGATGCATATTCTTCATGCCTAAGAGTTGAACTCAAAGAGACAACAGAAACTAAATCGTGCTGATTACCTGTGTGTGATATAGGGGAATCTGATGCCTCATCTCTCTTGTTTACATAAATGCTAGAGCAATTTCCAGTATGTAATATGTATAATCATAAGTGTTATGTAAATACACTGATATTATTTTGATAATCAAACAATGGTGTGTGTGCATGAATGTATATACACTATGCATATCGTTTCTGTGTGTGTTTGTGCACACACACACCCAACACTTGTGCATGTGTGTCAGGAGGAATAAAGCAATGAGAAAAGAAATTAAGGAATGGAAGAAGTCTAAATTAGCACAGAATTCTAACTGACTGTGTTAAAGGTGCTCATCTTTTAAAAGATAAGATAAGTTGTGTATTGGATAAAAGGCTCATTATTTAATAATCTGCACTTGAATTTTTATCTTTTTAGCAGTGGAAAATAATACATCATGATCCATATGTGAAAGAAAGTGTATAAAGTGAACATTTTATGTTGTGTAACAGAAAAAAGGGAAAAAATAAGTTGTTGGGACAATGTAAGATATAACTGAATAATTTACTTATAGTCTAAAACAACTTACATATCAGAGTATGGGGCACATATTCAGAGGAAATTCACAAATCAGACTTGGTCTGACAAGGAAAACAAACAAACATAAAATTTGTGTTCAAAAGCCTAGGCTTTGCTAGAATAAAGAAGTGAGAATAAAGAAGCTCTTTAGTTATAGATGCAATTATAATAGATGTAAACTGCATCACTGCAACAAAAATTATTGTTACAAATACAAGAATTAAAACACTTAAATGTAGTATAAAAACAATATTTATAGTTCTCTTTCAAGGGCAGGCAGTCAGCCAAGTTAGAGAATATATTTACAACTTGTGAAATAGTCTGCCTAGAGAAAACAGTTCTGTTCTGATGCTGTGTTTTCCTGAATGCAGTTTCTCCAAGCAGCATCAGCATCACCTGGGAACTTCTTAGAAATGCAAATTCTTGGGCCTCATCCAGGACCAACTGAATCAGAAAATCTGGAGAAAGGCCCACCTTCCAGGTGGTTCTCAGGCATCCAAAAGTTTAAGAAGCATTAGCTTAGTAATATAGTAGAAAAATGGGCAGGAAGTCTATTCCGTCATCATAAAGTCACTATAAATTGGACTGTGTGCTTACATTTTCTTTTCTTTTTTTTTTTTTTTTTTTTTTTTTTCTGAGATGTAGCTTCACTCTGTTGCCTAAGCTAGAGTGCGGTGGTGCAATCTTGGCTCACTGCAAACTCGCTGCCCAGGTTCAAGTGATTCTCGTACCTCAGCCTCCTAAGTAGCTGGGACTACAGGAGCCCACCACCACGACTGGCTAATTTTTGTACTTTTTTAGTAGAGATGGGGTTTCACCATCTTGACCAGGCTGGTCTTGAACTCCTGACCTCAGGTTATCTGCCTGCCTTAGCCTCCCAAAGTGCTGGGATTACACGTGTGGGCCACCATGCCCAGTCCATGCTTACACATCCTAATAACACTTAACAGATTCTACTGAGATTGCTAGGCACGGATAATTTTTAGATCTCCCCTAGAAGTAAGGCCTCAGTGCCATCTACTTTTCCTCAAGCCTCTGCTCTGTCAGCCATCAGGTGGCAGCCTGTCCAGCTGTTGGGACCTGGCCATCCCTACTTCCTTGAGTGGGTGAGGTTGATGGCTGGTGCAACTGCTCCAGGGACACCCTTGCAGAGGTGGCTGGTTGCTCTTTGAGCCAGCTTGGCCTTGCCTGGCATGTACAGACCACAGGTACCAAAGTGCGGCTCTGAATGAGCTTGCCTGCCTGAGGCCAAATTCTAAGTCTGGCCAGGGCCACAGAAGGCCTAGGCCTCTAGGTGGAAATCCTTTCTGCTTTCTGCACTTCAACATAAAGTCCTCCTCAAGATGGCCTCTGGTCTGCCTCTTGGAAATGAAGAAGCCTGCAGTGCCATCTGAGCCCTGAGGAATTGACTGGAGCCTAAAGGCAGCCCACACGCGGCTCCTGAGCCTGCTACTCATTTCCTCAATATGGCTCATTTGTAAGACAATTGTTGCACTGAGGCTTGTTCATGCTAGGCAAGGCCAAGCTGGCTCAAAGAACAACCAGCCACCTTTGCAAGGGTGTGCCAGGAGCCACAGCCTCTGCTCCATCAGCCATCAGGTGGCAGCCACTCAGTCTGTTGGAATCTGGCCATCCCTGCTTCCTTGAGTGGGTGAGGTTGGTGGCTGCTCCACCTGCTCTAGGGGCACACTTGCAGAGGTGACTGGTTGCTCTTTGAGCCAGCTTGGCCTTGCCTGGCATGCACAGACCGCAGGTACCAAAGTGCTGTTCTGAGTGAGCTTGTCCTGCCTGAGGCCAAACTCTAAGTCTGGTCAGGGCCACAGAAGACCTAGGCCCCTGGGTGGAAATCCTTTCTGCTTTCTGCACTTGAATATAAAGTCCTTCTCAAGACGGCCCGTGGTCTGCTCTTGGCAAAGAAGAAGCCCACAGCGCCATCTGAGCACTGAGGATTGACTGAGCCCTAAAGGCAGCGCACACCCTGCTCCTGAGCCTGCTGCTCTTTTCCTCAATATGGCTCCATTTGTAAGACAATTGTAGCACTGAGGCTTGTGCATGCCAGGCAAGGCCAAGCTGGCTCAAAGAGCAACCAGCCATCTCTGCAAGGGTGTGCCAGGAGCAGGTGGACCAGCAACCAACCTCACTCACTGCCGCTCATGTACCTTATTTCTTCTACCCTAGAGGTAAGGCCTCAGTGCCATCTGCTTTTCCTCAGGCCTCTGCTCCGTCAGCCATCAAGTGGCAGCCAGTCCAGCTTTTGGGACCTGGCCATCCCTACTTCCTTGAGTGGGTGAGGTTGGTGGCTGGTGCAACTGCTCCTGGCACACCCTTGCAGAGGTGGCTGGTTGCTCTTTGAGCCAGGATGGCCTTGCCTTTCATGCACATGCCCCAGCTGCTCTGAGTGATCTTGTGCTGCCTGGGGCCAAATTTTAAATCTGCCCAGGGCCACAGAAGGCAGAGTCCTCAAGCCTTTACTCCATCAGCACCTGCTCCAGGCACACCTTTTCAGAGGTGGCTGGTTGCTCTTTGAGCCAGCTTGGCCTTGCTTGGCATGCACAGAATGCAGGTACCAAAGTGCTGCTCTGAATGAGCTTGTCCTGCCTGAGGCCAAATTCTAAGTCTGGCCAGGGCCACAGAAGGCCTAGGCCCCTGGGTGGAAATCCTGGCTGCTTTCTGCACTTGAATATAAAGTTCTTCTCAAGACGGCCTGTGGTCTACCTCTTCATAATGAAGAAGCCCGCAGTGCCATCTGAGCCCTGAGGAATTGACTGGAGCCCTAAAGGCAGTGCACACCCTGCTCCTGAGCCTGCTGCTCTTTTACTCTATATGACTCCATTTGTAAGACAGTTGTTGCACTGAGGCTTGTGCATGCCGGGCAAGGCCAATTTAGCTTGCAACCAGCCAACTCTGCAAGGGTGTGCCAGGAGCCTGTGGACCAGCCTCCAACCTCACTCACTGTCACTCGTGTACCTCATTTCTTCTACCCTAGAGGTAAGGCCTCAGTGCCATCTGCTTTTCCACAGGCCTCTGCTCCATCAGCCATCAGGTGGCAGCCAGTCCGGCTTTTGGGACCTGGCCATCCCTACTTCCCTGAGTGGGTGAGGTTGGACGCTGGTGCCACTGCTCCAGGCACACCGTTGCAGAGGTGGCTGTTTGCTCTTTGAGCCACCATGCCCTTGTCTTGCATGAACATGCCCCAGCTATTCCAAGTGATCTTGTCCTGCCTGGGGCCAAATTTTAAATCTGCCCAGGGTCACAGAACGCAGGGTCCTCAGGCCTCTGCTCCATCAGCACCTGCTTCAGGCGCACCCTTGCAGAGGTGGCTGGTTGGTCTTTGAACCAGCTTGGCCTTGCCTGGCATGCACAGACCGCAGGTACCCATGTGCTACTCTGAGTGAGCTTGTCCTGCCTGTGGCCACATTCAAAGTCTGGCCAGGGCCACAGAATGCCTAGTCCCTGGATTGCAATCCTGGCTGCTTTCTGCACTTGAACATAAAGTCCTCCTCAAGACAGCCTGTGGTCTGCCTCTTGGCAACAAAGAAGCCCACAGTGGCATCTGAGCCCTGAGGAATTGACTGGTGTTTTAAAGGCAGCGCACACCCTGCTCCAGAGATTGCTGCTCATTTCCTCTATATGTCTCCATTTGTAAGACAATTGTTGCACTGAGGCTTGTGCATGCTGGGTAAGGCCAAGCTGGCTCAAAGAGCAACCAGACACCTCTGCAAGGGTGTGCCAGGAACCAGTGGACCAGCAACCAATCACACTCGCTGCTGGTCAGGGTATATCATTTCCTCTACCCTAGAGGTAAGGCCTCAGTGTCATCTGCTTTTCCTCAGGCCTCTGCTACATCAGCCATCAGGAGGCAGCCACTCAGCTTCGGGAACATGGCCATCCCTACTTCCTTCAGTGGGTGACATTCAAGGCTGGTCCAACTGCTACAGACGCACCATTGCAGAGGTGGCTCGTTGCCCTTTGAACCACGCCAGGCCTTACCTGGCATGCACATACCCCAGTTACCCACATGCTGTTCTGAGTGAGCTTGTCCTGCCTGGAGCCAAGTTCTAAGTCTGCCAGGGCCACAGAAGGCCGAGTCCCTTGGGTTTAAATCCTGGCTGCTTTCTTCACTTGAACATAAAGCACAGGCCACCAACGTCACTCACTGCCGCTCATGGTACATCAGTTCTACCCTAGAGGTAGGGCCCCAATGCCATCTGCTTTTCCTCCGGTCTCTGCTCCATCAGCCATCAGGTGGCAGCCACCTCAGGCCGTTGGAACCTGGCCATCCCTGCTTCCTTGAGTGGGTGAGGTTGGTGGCTGCTCCACCTGCTCCAGAGGCACCCTTGCAGAGGTGGCTGGTTGCTCTTTGAGCCAGCTTGGCCTTGCCTGGCATGCACAGACCGCAGGTACCAAAGTGCTGTCCTGAGTGAGCTTGTCCTGCCTGAGGCCAAACTCTAAGTCTGGTCAGGGCCACAGAAGACCTAGGCCCCTGGGTGGAAATCCTTTCTGCTTTCTGCACTTGAATATAAAGTCCTCCTCAAGATAGCCCGTGTTCTGCCTCTTGGCAAAGAAGAAGCCCACAGTGCCATGTGAGCACCGAGGACTTGACTGGAGCCCTAAAGGCAGCGCACACCCTGCTCCTGAGCCTGCTGCTCTTTTACTCTATATGACTCCATTTGTAAGACAGTTGTTGCACTGAGGCTTGTGCATGCCAGGCAAGGCCAAGCTGGCTTGCAACCAGCCAACTCTGCAAGGGTGTGCCAGGAGCCTGTGGACCAGCCACCAACCTCACTCACTGATGGTCAGTGTACCTAATTTCTTCTACCCTAGAGGTAAGACCTCAGTGCCACCTACTTTTCCTCAAGCCTCTGCCCATCAGCCATCAGGTGGCAGCCAGTCCGGTTGTTGGAACCTGGCCATCCCTACTTCCTTGAGTGGGTGAGGTTGGTGGCTGGTACAACTGCTCCAGGCGCACCCTTGCAGAGGTGGCTGGTTGCTCTTGCGCCGCTGGCCTTGCCTGCGCATGCACAGCCCCAGCTGCTCAAGGTGCTCTTGTGTCCTTCCTAGGGCCAAATTCTAAGTCTGACCAGGGCCACAGAAGGCCGAGTCCCTTGGGTTTCAATCCTGGCTGCTTTCTGCACTAGAACATAAAGTCCTCCTCAAGATGGCCTGTGGTCTCCTTATTTGCAACAAGAAGCCCGCAGTGCCATCTGAGCCTGAGGAATTGACTGGAGCCCTAAAGGCAGTGCACACCCTGCTCCTGAGCCTGCTACTCCTTTCCTCTGTATGATCCATTGTAAGACAATTGTTGCACTGAGGCTTGTGCATGCCAAGAAGGCAAGCTGGCTCAGAGCCACAGCCATCTCTCAAGGGTGTCCTGAGTGGTGGGCCAGCCACCAACCTCACTCGCGCCGCTCATAGTACATCAGTTCTACCCAAGAGGTAGAGCCCCAGTGCCATCTGCTTTTCCTCAGGCCTCTGCTCCTTCAGCCATCAGGTGGCAGTCACTCAGTCTGTTGGAATCTGGCCATCCCTGCTTCATTGAGGGGTGAGGTTGGTGGCTGCTCCACCTGTTCCAGGGGCACCTTGCAGAGGTGGTGGTTGTCTTTTCAGCCAGCTTGGCCTTGCCTGGCATGCACAGACTGCAGGTACCAACGTGCTGCTCTGAGTGAGCTTTTCCTGCCTGAGGCCAAATTCTAAGTCTGGCCAGGGCCACAGAAGGCTGAGTCCACTCGGTGGAAATCCTAGCTGCTTTCTGCACTTGAACATAAGGTCCTCCTCAAGATGGCCTGTGGTCTGCCTCTTGGCAACCAAGAAGCCTGTAGTGCTATGTGAGCCCTGAGGGATGGACTGGAGCCCCAAAGGCAGCTCACACCCTGCTCCTGAGCCTGCTGCTCCTTTTCTCTGTGTGGCTCCATTTGAAGCACAGTTGTTGCACTGAGGCTTGTGCATGCCAGTCAAGGCCAAGCTGGCTCAAGGAGAAACCAGCCATGTCTGCAGGGATCCACCTGGAGCAGGTGGACCACTAGCCAACTTGACCCACCAGGGAAGCAGGGAGTGCGTGTTTGTAACATGCATTTCACTGAAAGCATCTTTCTCCATGTTTGGTGGCCTAGGTTTGCTTCTAGGTTTTTCTTATGGTTTTAGGTTTTGTGTTTAACTCTTTAATGCATCTTAAGTTAATTTTTGTATTAAGTGTAAGGGAATGGCCCAGTTCAGTTTCTGCTATGGCTGGCCAGTTTTCCCAACACCATATTGAAACAGGAATCCTTTCCCATTGCCTGTTTTTGTCAGGTTTGTCAAAGATCAGATGGTTTTAGTGTGTTTGGTGTCATTCTGAGGTCTGTTTCTGTTCCATTGGTCTATATATCTGGTTGGTACCAGTACCATGCTGTTTGGATTACTGTAGCCTGTAGAATAGTTGAAGTCGGTACGTGATGCCTCCAGCTTTGTGTGCTCTTGCTTGGTTCTCATTGGCTGTCTGGGCTCGTTTTCTGGTTCCATGTGAAATTTAAAGTAGTTTTTCAAATTCTTTGAAGAAGTCAAGTGGTAGCGTGAGTGTGGGAATATCGAGTACTAGATACTTTAGGTGGTATGGCACTCAGGCACAGAAATGTCCTTGTGTATGGCATACCATTCAGGACCATAGGATGTGCAAAGACTTTCATCACTAGAACACCAAAGCAATGGCAACCGAAGCCAAATTGACAAATGGGATCTAGTTAAACTACAGTGTCTGAGAGCAAACGAAACAATCATCAGGGTGGAGGGCAACCACAGAATGAAGAAATTACTGCAATTCTCCATCTGACAAAGGGCTAATATACTATCTACAAAGAACTTAAACAAATTTACAAGAGAAAAACAAGAACCCCATCAAAAAGTGGGCAAAGATATGAACAGGACCACTTCCCAAAGAAGACATATGCAGCCAACGCATATGTGAAGCCAAGACATCACCCACTGGTCATAGATGAGGAAAGCAAATCACCATGAGATACACGCTTATGCGTTAGAATGGCCATCTTAAAATCGCGAAAACAATAGATGTTGGAGGAGGATTGGAGAAAGAGGCGCTTTTACACTGTTGGTGGGGTATAAATTGTTCACCATTGTGGAGACCGTGCGATGATTCCTCAAGGACTCTAACTGCAATAGTATTTGGCCAGCCTCCCATACTGGGTAATCCCCCAAATTATAACCTTTCTAATATAAAGACCACTGCACGTATGTTTTGCGGCACGTTCACAACCGCACGCTGACATGAGTTCCAAACCATTGCCA